>NW_025999784.1:957500-2157500 GCF_019419815.1 Pyrus x bretschneideri
TTTGCCTGCTTTAATTTTCCACTTTCGTAAGACGCCGTTAGCATCTTCCGCTGCCGGTTGTGTAGCTTCACTACCACCGACAACCTCCCACAAGTCTTGACCTTAAAGGTAAGACTCTATACACGTTGCCCACGTGTTATAGTTTTGGTTGTTGAGCTTCTTGATTCCTCCAACAACTTGAAGATCACCCATCGTATCGGCAAGACTTTGACTACACCGAACAAGCTTGAGTGACTACCGTGCAGAGTAATACACTACTCTCGACACAAAGAAGCTCCCTCTCAAGGTTTGTGATAACCCCAGCAATAATCTCAAGAAATTTTTTCTGATGTGGAAGATCAGTCAAAACTGCAACCACAGAGCATACTCGGAATTTCAAGAGACTTTACAACCAATGCTCTACCAAGAACGATCCCTGACCGACTTGGCTCTAGATACCAATTGTTGAATAAGAAGAGTATCCAAGACAACTCTAATGATCCCAAGAAGAAGAAAATAGAGCACACTCTTAAAGAAAGCTCACAAAACAAACTAATTAGCAAAGCTTTTCTTATTTAGCTCTAGGCTTTGTTTTTCCTTGGATGATTTACAATGCTTGGGGACTTGGGTATTTATAGCAAACCAAATGAAAGCTACACCACACACTTAATTAAACTAAGATTATTTACTACCACACAAAACCCATTAATTGCACCTAATTTTTCCACTCAACCATACCTAACATTTGTGACATTGATTAATTGCATAGAGCACTCAACAAGTTTCCCATCGACAGGATTAACATTAGCGTTAATCGAGCTTTTTTTGGCAGACATGTTGATTGACAAAGTGATCTAGTCCAGAGGAATATGAGTTTACTCTCAATGAAAGCACCAATTTTGGAACCAAATTCACACACCACTGTTAGCAATGATCAAGCGCAAATCCGAGTAAACCTAAGTGATGCGAGTTTTATAAGCACACAAATTAAACCCTCTTTTTGTCAATTGTAGTATAAGTATAAGTAGGGATCGTTCTGGACCGGGGATTAGGAGGGATTGCAAAATCACTTGGATTTGACTCAAAAACGTAAAAATACAATATAAAACACTATACTAGACTCAAAGAATGCAAAACTAAACTTTAAAACACTAAGACAAACCAAAGATTCAAAATGCTTTAAAAACACAAACTAAATTGATTTCTAACTAAAATGAACAATAAAGTAAAAGGGGATTGAGCTTTGGACAAAAGTAAACTAAAATGGATAGATTGCAAGAAAACAAATTGTAAATACGGATTTGACGGAAATGAATGGATGGGATGGCTAGCTAAGGGGTTCATCTCCACACATGTTACACTTGCATAATAAAAAGATTTCTAATTGCTTTTCAATAAACCATGAATTCTCAACGCCCCGGGTTAATTAGGTCCGCTTAAATTAACCGTCAAGTTTTCCTTAAGTTAATGAATTGGATGATTGCATACGACAACCCAAAGCATTCCTCACAAGTTCCCTACATGAATTGCATAATAGAGATACAAGCAAGAATCATTAAGCAACATGAAAACTATAAGTGTTGACGAGGCATTCGTTACTATGATTGCATGAAACTTATGCCAAGAATATGTTTAACGCGATTGTTTATAAGCAACCTCCACTACTTGTGAATATAAGTTCATAACTATTACGTGAAACTCACTTATATTCTAGCGTCATATTCATGCATGAAAATTAAGCGTATACTCTCAATAAACATACATAAATAAGTTATCAATCAAATAGTTAAACAAATTGAATTCACAACTTATGAAACGTAATTAGAAGTACTCAAATCATAATGCAAGCATAAACATATATTTCGAATCACCCCCTAGCTAAAGGGGGTTTATTTCCTCATACGTACAAAACAAAGAGAATTGAAATTAAACATTGAAATCAAAGAAACGCCTAAACATTCCAACAACTCAATCTTGAATTGTATGAACGTTTAGGCCCTCTTATCTTCCTCTTTATTGTAGCATAAGGTCTAGGGATAGTTGGTTGGGGGGATGGAAGTGTTGGGAAATTATGGAAATGGATGAGGAGTGGTGGAAATGGAAGATGGTTTTTGGATTCTAAGGGAGAGAAACTCAAGGCTAAGGAAGTGTTTGTGGTGTGTTGTGTTGTGAATGAGATGAGATGATTTTTGAATGAATGAATGCAAGGGTATTTATAGGAGGAGTGGAGATGTATATGGCTATTTGTTTAAGATGTTTGTGGCTACAATGATGAAGAATTGCATGTGGAAATAAAAGGGAAAATGTGGTGAAATGATGAAGTAGGAAGGTGGAAATGCATGTGAGATGTTGGAAAGGAAATGGGAATATGAGTAGGCCATGGCATGGGAGTTGTTTTGTTGGTGTAAATGTGCCATGGTTGCAATGATGAAGAATAAAGGGTGCATGTGGGGTGGAATTGAATGAATGCAAAGTGAATGAATAATGAAATGAGTTAAAGAGGGAGAATGTGGTGAAATGATGAAGTAGGAAGGTGGAAATGCATGTGACTTGTTTGTGGAATAAAGAATGAATGGTGGAATGATGAAGAGTTGCATAAAGAATGCATGTAGGGTTAGCTAGGTTGTGTGATGATGAGTGTATGTGGAATAAAGAATGAATGGTGGTGTAATGATGAAGTGAATGCATGTGGAATTAAAGAGGGAGAATGTGATGAAATGATGAAGTAGGAAGGTGGAAATGCATGTGAGATGTTGGAAAGGAATTGGGTTAAAGAATGGGAGTGCATGTGCAAGGTTGTTGTTGTGATAAGTGATAAGTGATAGGTGTATGGTTATGATAAGGAGATGAATGAATGATATGTTAAGTGATAAATGAATGATATGTGGTGATGATAAGTGATGATAGGTGGTTTTGATAAGTGATAAGTGAATGGAAGTGAATGACATGATAAGTGAATGATATGTTAAGTGATAAATGAATGATATGTGGTGAGTGATAAGTGAATGGAAGTGATAATAAGGCTAGTTTAAAAGGCTAGGGTTTAAGTACATAGAATGGGTCTAAAATAGGTTGGTTTGCATGGTATAATATGTTTGATTGGGCTAGAGGTTTTCCATGGCTCAAAGGATTTGTTTGATTGGGCTAGGCCCTTTGTTTGATGTCCCCAAAGAGCATACAAGGCTTCAATTTCGTCCATCCTCTTTGCTCCATGATTAAGCTATCCAATCCATGCCCAAAAGTGCCCCAAATAGCCTCAAAATGCACTTTCTTGCTCCCTAAGCCCTTAGAACCTGAAAACACACAAAAGAAGCATAAAGGACTAAAATAACTATGAATTACCAACATAGATGCACGAAAACAAGCTAAGTAAGTCGCCTAAATATGCTCCTATCAAATACCCCCACACTTATCTTTTGCTAGTCCTCGAGCAAAACAGAAAGAAAAACAAAACAAAACAACACTAAACACGTTAAAACACAACCTACACCTTCCAACAATCGTTTCAGGGATTTCCAATGCACATGACAAGTTAAAAATCATTATTCCCACAGAATTTAGCCATCTTACACTTAAGTACATTCTTAATCATAGTCACCACATATTCGTTCACAATTAAGCATTTAAAACACATTTCGAATGTAGTAACATGCCTTAGAGAATTTCCTCAATTCCTTACTAGAATGCACTCTATTTTCACACAGATTTTCTGACTACACACCCTACACTAGTTATATGTGAGAGATTGATGTAAACATGAAAGACTAGTATCTCACATATCTTATAACAAAGAAAGCATTTTCTGGATTTACGAGAATGACATGAATATGATCTCATGAATGGAATGCTACTACTTAGACGCGAGCATCAGTGACACCATATGCTCATACCAAGTTCAAACTCCACAATTGAAATACACAACACTCAAGATAGAAGTCAAGGTGTGTAACGGGGCTTGGGGTATTGGCTAACAATGAAAGGTGAAGGATAAACAAACATTCTTAAAGCAATAGTGAGCAAAGTATTGAATCAGGCACTTAGAATTCCCTTAAGAACGCATAAGTCAACTTTGAACACCCAAGGGAAAGTCACACAAAACTTAGGGCCATATTCACTTTTTGGACCCTTTCTTCAACCATCAACGCTCGTGAGTTCATCCTTACTTATTTTCACTCTTTTTTTTTTTTTTTCTCTCTTTTCTCTTTTTTTTTTTTTTTTTTTTTTTTTTTCTCTTTTTCTCTTTTTTTTTTTTTTTTTTTTTTTTTTTTTTTCTTCTTTTTCTTTTGAATCTCAAAACATACATATAAACGTAAGAACAAACTTTTACTCCCCCACACTCATTTTCTTGCATAATGTAACTCAAAAGGAATTCATTTAAGTTATGCTCACTATCTTTTAAGAACAAGGGTGTGGATTGTCCTAAACTAGGCTAGGTGAGGAAAATGTGGGTAAACAAAGAATAAATGCTACACAAGGCTCAACGGGGTTAAAACTTATAACAAATACGAAATATGGGAAGTGAGGCTATTTGGCTATGGTGGCAACTACACAACTTCATCTTGATATATGTTATGCAAATCAATAACATGCTTTGAATGAAATGGGCATGAGTTCTAGCATTTGGAACTATATGATGAAACGCCTTCTAAGTAGTAACCAAGCAAAGAATAATGAGATCATGCAACGACTTTAGAAAACAAGAAATCACAGATTATACTCTCCAAAGAACGTTATAGGCTCAAGTCTCTCAGGGTTGTAGCGTTTGTTTGAGTTCCTTCCTTCAAGCATGTTACAAAAACGAATTTTTCTTTTATGATTGCATGTGAAGTCATACATTATAACCATAATCAAGCATATACCAAGAGTAAATCAAACTTTTCTCCATGTTTATAACTCTTTTTAACAGTCATGCAATTAGAAACCAAATCCTTATCATTGTGTTGGAAGGTGACCTACGACACAAAAATGACTCAAAACACTCTTTTTAGGCTTTTCAAAACATGTTTTTCAAATTTTTATGTGATTTTCGAATTTTTAAGTCAAAACACACTAAACACATTTAAAAACAGCAAGAAACAACATTTGAAGTTATGGTGGATAAAACCGTACGAATTTGCATCAAAACACTTTAGAAACTCCCCCACACTTAAATCAAACATTGTCCTCAATGTTAAAAACCACACTAAACACAAACAAACATATAAACAGCAATTAAACATACTAATAATGGCAGAATGTATCTAACAAAGAGAAGAGTTTAGAGATGCAAATCTGGTTATGGAGTGTTCGTTCCATCTTCTCCTTGGTGATTGCAGTGAGGCTTCATCTTGAGTGATTCCACAGGCTTACTCTTGAACTGCGCTGCTCCCATCGTTGATTTTCCTTTGTGCTACTCTTGGGCCGCAGGCTTCCTTTGGTCTCCCCCGAAGGTCTGAGCTTCCTCCTCTTATCTGTTTCTTTGTTCAATCTCTCCAATTCGTATTGAAGAGGGTTAGAGGATAGCTCAGCAAAGCTAGGTAAGCAACCAGGGAATAGAGTCCAGATAGACTCCAAGTGCCGGCTGATTGCTTCTTTCACTTTGCCATGCAAGTACTATCAAGGACAAAGGAAAAGACAGGGAAAGAGCATGATATGAGATACCTTTACTTTCGCCCTTGATGATATGAGATACCTTTGCTTTCGAAGAGGCAGCGAATGAATCCACATGTTTCGATCCACCGTTTCCTTCTTCCTCATTCGTACTGCAGGCATGTGGTATCTTCTTTGGGGGATACATCCATGTTTGAAAGTGTGTTCTCAAGAGAAGGAGAAATTTGAGCATGTTTGAGAGGGTTGGTTGCAGCTTACATTTTTCGGCCGAGAAGGAAAATTATGCATTTGTGGGTGTATGCCTTGCCATGAATGTTGATGTATATAGGAATGGCAAATGACAGTGCGGATGCGTCAATGTCTTCCACGCGTCTTCTGAAAAGCCGGGAGCTTTGGACAAATTGGCACGCGTCTTCTGAAAAGCCGGGAGCTTTTGACAAAGTTGCACTCGCTTTCTGGAAAGCCGGGAGCTTTCGGCTTTGTCACCCACGTTTGTCGGCTAAAGTGTGCAGCTGATTTCTCGCCTTCCACGCGTCTTCTGAAAAGCTGGGAGCTTTTGACAAATTTGCACACGCTTTCTGAAAAGCTTGGATTGCGTCTGAAGAGCTGGCGATCTTTACGCCAGAAAATCCGGTGTTGAAGAGCGGTGTCTCTTCAATGCTGAATTGGTGAACGCCTCTCCTTTAATAGAGGTGATCGATCACCTCTATCTGCACACTTTGAAGACTTCCCAAAAATCATCTTCGGCCCGTCTAGATTTTCCTCCATCCAACCCTTCTCTTTTAACTTCTTGAACAATGGCTAGCTCATCCAACCCATCGAACCTTTGCTTAGATTTGAGTCTAAGCAGTGATCCGGTCGCTCCTCATCAGGGTAAGGTATGGTGCCCGTCTTTCTTATCTTCCCATGGCCCTCTTACAGAGGAGGACTCTGTGATGACGGATCCCACAACGGCTACGATAGTGGCTCGGAACCTCCTCACTCCCAAAGACAGTCAGCTGCTTTCAGGACGGTCCGATGAGTTGGCCGTTCAAGAGTCCCTGGCTCTTAGTGTTCAGTGCGCTGGCTCTGTGTCCAACATGGGCCAACGCCTTCTTGCTCGCTCTCGTCAGGTTGAATCCTTGATGGCGGAGGTGGAGAGTCTTAAGCAGGAGATCAGACAGCTTAAGCATGAGAATCGAAGTCTACACGTGCTTGCCAACAATTATTCTACAGGCATGAAGAGGAAACTTGATGAGCTTGATGACCGTCAACGGTTTGCAGCTTTCTTCCAGAGGCACCTTTTTCCTGGGTCATCCAGCATTCCACCAAGGTTTGGGGCCTTGAATGATCTATCTTCGGTGCCTCCCGCTCCGATGCCTTCTGCTCCGAGACCTCCTGCTCCGAGACCTCTTGCTCCGAGACCTCCTGCTCCGAGAGTATTGCCATGTAGTGGGGCCTCAAGTACACAACCTTTGTGAAGACTCCATCTTTCTGCCATGTTTTTTTTTTTTTTTTTTTTTTTTTTTTTTTTTCATCACTCGGAAATCAATAAACAAGCTTTATTCACTGTATTGGGTTGCCTCCCAAGTAGCGCTTTCTTTTACGTCTTGCAGCCGGACGATGAACCTAATCACTCCAGGATATGTTCACGAATCGGATGAGAACTCCGAGTCATGAACTAGTACCTAAAAAAAAAAAAAAAAAAAAAAAAACAAATTTAAGAATCTGGAAAAATAAAAACAAACGAAAATAAAACAATCCAAGGGATTAGCAAAGTTGCTAATCCCCGGCAACGGCGCCAAAATTTGATGCGAGTTTTATAAGCACACAAATTAAACCCTCTTTTTGTCAATTGTAGTATAAGTATAAGTAGGGATCGTTCTGGACCGGGGATTAGGAGGGATTGCAAAATCACTTGGATTTGACTCAAAAACGTAAAAATACAATATAAAACACTATACTAGACTCAAAGAATGCAAAACTAAACTTTAAAACACTAAGACAAACCAAAGATTCAAAATGCTTTAAAAACACTCCATTCCACACTTCCATCCCCGGCAACGGCGCCAAAATTTGATGCGAGTTTTATAAGCACACAAATTAAACCCTCTTTTTGTCAATTGTAGTATAAGTATAAGTAGGGATCGTTCTGGACCGGGGATTAGGAGGGATTGCAAAATCACTTGGATTTGACTCAAAAACGTAAAAATACAATATAAAACACTATACTAGACTCAAAGAATGCAAAACTAAACTTTAAAACACTAAGACAAACCAAAGATTCAAAATGCTTTAAAAACACAAACTAAATTGATTTCTAACTAAAATGAACAATAAAGTAAAAGGGGATTGAGCTTTGGACAAAAGTAAACTAAAATGGATAGATTGCAAGAAAACAAATTGTAAATACGGATTTGACGGAAATGAATGGATGGGATGGCTAGCTAAGGGGTTCATCTCCACACATGTTACACTTGCATAATAAAAAGATTTCTAATTGCTTTTCAATAAACCATGAATTCTCAACGCCCCGGGTTAATTAGGTCCGCTTAAATTAACCGTCAAGTTTTCCTTAAGTTAATGAATTGGATGATTGCATACGACAACCCAAAGCATTCCTCACAAGTTCCCTACATGAATTGCATAATAGAGATACAAGCAAGAATCATTAAGCAACATGAAAACTATAAGTGTTGACGAGGCATTCGTTACTATGATTGCATGAAACTTATGCCAAGAATATGTTTAACGCGATTGTTTATAAGCAACCTCCACTACTTGTGAATATAAGTTCATAACTATTACGTGAAACTCACTTATATTCTAGCGTCATATTCATGCATGAAAATTAAGCGTATACTCTCAATAAACATACATAAATAAGTTATCAATCAAATAGTTAAACAAATTGAATTCACAACTTATGAAACGTAATTAGAAGTACTCAAATCATAATGCAAGCATAAACATATATTTCGAATCACCCCCTAGCTAAAGGGGGTTTATTTCCTCATACGTACAAAACAAAGAGAATTGAAATTAAACATTGAAATCAAAGAAACGCCTAAACATTCCAACAACTCAATCTTGAATTGTATGAACGTTTAGGCCCTCTTATCTTCCTCTTTATTGTAGCATAAGGTCTAGGGATAGTTGGTTGGGGGGATGGAAGTGTTGGGAAATTATGGAAATGGATGAGGAGTGGTGGAAATGGAAGATGGTTTTTGGATTCTAAGGGAGAGAAACTCAAGGCTAAGGAAGTGTTTGTGGTGTGTTGTGTTGTGAATGAGATGAGATGGAATTGAATGAAATGGAAGTGTGGGATGATATGTTAAGTGATAAATGAATGATATGTGGTGAGTGATAAGTGAATGGAAGTGATAATAAGGCTAGTTTAAAAGGCTAGGGTTTAAGTACATAGAATGGGTCTAAAATAGGTTGGTTTGCATGGTATAATATGTTTGATTGGGCTAGAGGTTTTCCATGGCTCAAAGGATTTGTTTGATTGGGCTAGGCCCTTTGTTTGATGTCCCCAAAGAGCATACAAGGCTTCAATTTCGTCCATCCTCTTTGCTCCATGATTAAGCTATCCAATCCATGCCCAAAAGTGCCCCAAATAGCCTCAAAATGCACTTTCTTGCTCCCTAAGCCCTTAGAACCTGAAAACACACAAAAGAAGCATAAAGGACTAAAATAACTATGAATTACCAACATAGATGCACGAAAACAAGCTAAGTAAGTCGCCTAAATATGCTCCTATCACTAAGCAACTTGTAAAATAGTAAACAACCGTGAGCAAGCCTAAGACCGGGATGATGAGGGAAGTGCTGGCCAAAGGCTTTTCGACGATCAAGTTAAAGAATGACTTTAGACTCAAGCAATAGGAAAGAGAATTCAAGTGTTTAGTTGCGTTACTATAGATGAACCCTAGATGAGTGTATTTATACTGTAGGAAAAGAAACATTTTTAGGATAAAATCATCGTTCTAAGCCGGAAGAATCCTAAAAGATATCTAAAAGTATATTGCTCCCTCTTAAGAATTGTGATTACTTGTGATGCACGTTAATCCCTAAGTTGTAGGAACTCCAAGACTTATAGGATTTGATTGAGTCCATATCCGGATTAAATCGCGTGTCTTGTGGTGGCATCACTACTCTATTTGGTACAGCTTCGGTCGAAGCTGGTGAGTCCATGACCAGACATCTAAAGGAACTATATTCAAATCAAACTTTACTCCAACCCTAGAAAATCATAATCCCACACCACTTATTTCTTATTTTTCCTTGCTCCATCTTATTTCTTCTCTACCTCTTCTCGCGCTCTTCCGCCAACGCCGCACCCCCACAACCACCGCCAATTATGAATGAGACGAGATTGAGATCGAGACCGAGATATCATAAGTTGTACTCCAATTATTTCAATATTAATTATTTATTTTCATTTTTCATTGATTCATAAATTATTTTTCTTTTTTGTTTGTTTTTGTTGGGTGGATGTGCAGTTTAGTAGCATTTGATCATATCCAGTGGATATCTCTCGCATTTGCTAAGAAGTAGTGTTGAAATAAAAATATTAAATTTTTGTTAATGGGCTTTGAATTTTGAAATTTTTTTTTTATCAAACGATATTATCTATACTAAAGGAAAGAGGATGTGCTTAGCTTCACAATGGGTAACAATAATGTGGTTCAAATTCGTTTTTGCCTAGATACATTGCTCCCTTTATGATTAGTTTCAGTCAGGATGACACCAATATTGACATATTTTTTCAGATTAAAAATAAAACAATTTGAGGTTTAAAAAAAAATCAAACCGAACGAAACCAAACCAAAACCAAATTAAACTAAACTGAAAATAACCGACACAAAATCAAACCGAATTGAAAAGTAACTTCGGTTTGGTTTTGGTAGAAAACCAAACCGATTGGAACCGAGCCCATTGCTATCAACTAGCTGCCAATGTACTAGGCTTTGCGGCTAATCATCCTTCAGGGGCGGCTCGTCCATCAGGTATAATGTTTGGACATGCATGAGGTACATCTATCATTGCATGTGCGTTTGCAGGTATATGTGATCTCGTCACTTTTCCTAGATTAGTAAAAGCATCATATATTTTATACCTGATCTCGTCACTTGTGCTAGATTAGTAAAAGCATCAGATATTTTAAATGAATAGTTGATTGGGTTTAGGGAAAAAGTATGTTGAAAATGCATGAATTTTCCTTCCAGTATGAGCTATAGTTTGAGAAAGGAAATACAACGATGGAATTTGAACAAAATCATGACAAAATTGTTTTTTGATTTTCAACTAGTTAAAAAATGGCTAAACACGTAAAAAAAAGTTAAAAAAGTATGCGATTACGGTTAATTGGTAGGGTTAACCGTTTAAAATGAATATGAATATGGGTATACATGTTTATTGAAATACCCAACAAGTATATAGTTACGCGGATAATGACTTAATTAAATGGTTATAAATAAATAATCATAGTTACTAACGCATCATAACTGTGAGCCTAGATAAGGTTAATGTAGTTGTCCTTTGATCAAGTGCCATTGCCTCCTTTCATCAACTACCACCAGTATCAATACGTTTGGAAACTGAGGCTGGTTGATAGTTGTAGCATGATTACAATGTAGTGCCTTCAGCGGTACCAAGTTCAAACTGAAATGGCTTAGAGAGACTTCTCAACACTAGTAAAAAAAAACCCTTGCGCGATGAAACACACATCGTCGCGCAAAATGACTTTGTGCAACGAAATCCAAATATTTCGTCACCTAAACCTAATTTATTTAATATTTGTATTTTAAATTGTAAAATAAATTATTTCATAGTTTTTTATTATTTTTAAAAATTTTGCGCGACGGATATTAATATTTCGTCCTAAACCCTATTTATTTAATTTTATAATTTATATTGTTAACCTAAATATGAATATTTATATTGTTAACCTAAATTATTTTCTTTCTACGACGAATTAACATTTAGTCGCCTAAACCCAATTTATTTTATATTTATATTTTAAATTGTAAAATAAAGTTATTTTCCTTGTTCTTATGTTTTAAAAACTTTGCACAACAAATACTATATTTCTTGGCATAAATCCTGTTTATTTTTTTATTTATTTAATTTTATATTTTAAATTGTCTAATAAAAATTATTTCTATAAATTTTCCGCGACGAACCAATATTTTGTCCCACAAAATCATTAAATTTGGGTGGGTGCCGAAAATAGGATGCGGGAAATTTAATTTTAAATTTTTTAAAACTTTGTGCGACCAATCTTTCATCGCACAAAGTTTTGCATGGCCAATATTTCATCGCGCAAAGTTTTGTGTGACGAACAAATGTTTCGTCACGCAAGACCCCAAAAATTTAGGTGAGCGCCAAAAATAGAGCGCGATCTTTTTTTTTTTTATAATTTTTTTTAAGACTTTGCATGACCAATCTTTCGTTGTGCAAAGTGATATGGTTTTTAAAACCAAAATAACTCCTCCACAATTTTCTCAATGTATCTTCTCTTGTTCTCTTACCTTTTATCTTTTTCCCTGTCCCCAAATTCAACCCCCTCTCACACTCAACCTCTCTCTCTCTTTCTCTCGCTATCTCTTCTCATTCTCTCACACTCTCTTCTCTCTCCCTATCTCTCACTTATCCCCTCTCCTTATATCTCACTCATTCTCTCACTATCTCTTCTCACTCTCTAATTCTATCTCCTCTCTCCCTATCTTTCACTTATCCCCTCTCCCTATCTCTCACTCACTCTCAATCTTGCCAAAAGGTATTTTCTCTCTAATTTTAATTTATTTTTCATTAATATGTGTTTTTGTTGTTAATTTTGGGTTTGAGTGGGGTTTAGGGTTGGGTATAGGGTGAGGGGTGGAGTTTGGGGTGGAATTTGGGGTATGCCAATTTTAGGGGAGGTTTTGCCCATTTTTTGGTATTAATTTTTTTTTTGGTTATTTGACCATATTTATTTTTTATTTTTTGTAGGAATCGCCGGGACTTTGACGGTGAAAATTGAGGAGTTGAGGATTATGACGCTATCAGACCATATCCCCCCCCCCTCACCCACCCACTACCACCACAATAGACTTGTATTAGGATTTTATTATTGTAATTTGTTAATTTATATGTACATTTTTAATAAAATGTATATTATGGATAATTTAATCACTTCTTTTCATATGTAATTTTATTTTGAATATGTCAATTTAAATTAAAATATCTATAAAAAAATTTAAATTAAAGTAATTAAAAAAAAATAAAGCCATACATTTAAATTAAAAAGTTAAAATCCAAAAAAAATTGTGCTACCCATTGTAGGCCTATTTGATGGAACTATTCTAAGGGAATAGAGAGGGAGAGGCCGGCGGCAATAAGAGAGAGAAGAGAGAGATTTAATTGTGAGGTGCGTGTTGTATCACCCCATTGTGCCTGTATTTATAGTAGTAGGATAGGCTAAATCCTTACCTTTTTAGGATTACAACTCTAATAGGATATTAACTGCTAAAGGGAATATTCAAAGATATCCTTAGATATACTATGATTTACACAATCACATTCCTATTCTAAAAATGACTGCTACACTCCCCCTTAAGTGTAAATACTCAAACAAAACATCACATCAGATCTTCAGTAGATAAGGTAGAATAGTTGATGAAGTCGGCAGCACAATGGGTGAATGCGAATCTCAAATTTAAAGAAAGTATGCATTGGTAGTAAAACTGACAAAACCTCGCTATGGTAAAACCTAAGGCAAGAGAAAACCTATAGATTAAGGAGAAAAGTGAGAAGTATGCATAATGTCTAAAAGAAATGTCAAACATAACGAAAATAGTGAAATTAATGGAGTATGATCATCCGAGGATGGGCGCCTCATCAAAACCTCATTAGGTAGCAAAAACCCAATGGGAAAAATGCTCCTAATCATAGGAAAAAGAGTACATTAAGCTTAGGTTAGTATGCCTTAGGATACTCCCTCTTAGTTAGACATAACTTCCAAATAAGAGAACTACAAGCAATTCAACTCAGATAATTTATGCATACCGATTCCTTGGACGAGCTTTTGAAAAGTAGACTTGGGCAATGCCTTGGTAAATAGATCAGCCAGGTTATCCTGAGATTGGATTTGCTTGACTTTAATGTTCTGATGTTATTGTTGCTGGTGAGAATAAAAGAACATTGGCGCTATATGCTTGGTGTTGTCTCCCTTGATGTATCCCTTATTTAACTGCTCGATACATGCTGCATTATCTTCAAAGATCGTTTTAGGAAGGTCAATGATGGAAGTAAGACCACTAGTGCTTCGAATATGTTCCATGATTGCTCTCAACCAAAAGCACTCACGCGATGCTTCATGCAAGGCAAGGATTTCAACATGGTTTGAAGAAGTCGCAACTAGCATTTGCTTGGTAAACCTCCAAGATATAATGGTATCTGTAATGGTAAAGACATAGCTTGTTTGAGAACGTGCTCTATGTGGGTCAGACAGATATCTAGCATCTGTGTAACCAACAAGGCGAGAATTAACCCGAGAACTGAGGGGGGCAGCAGCTCCTCTTGAGGATTCATTGGTGTAGAACAAGCCCAAATCCATCATACCCTTGAGGTAGTAGAAAATTTCTTTAACACTATTCCAGTGTCTGTGCGTGGGCGCATTGTTATATATAACCAAAGGATTAAAAGCGAATGAGATGTCGGGTCTAGTGCATTAAGCCAAGTACAATAAAGCCTCAATTGCACTTAGGTATGAAACTTTAGGCACCAAAATCTCTTCCTTATCCTCCTTTGGACGAAAAGGATCTCGTTTAGCATCAAGAGTCTGAACGACCTTAAGAGTACTTGAAGGCTTTGCTTAATGCTCATTAAAATGTCGCAACACCTTTTGGGTGTAGTTCGATTGTTGCACTAGGGTTCCATCCAAACAATGCTTGATCTCCAGGTCGAGACAATATCGAGTTTTCCCAAGATCTTTGATCTCAAATTTTGATTTCAAGTGAACGGTAATTTGCTCAAGCTCTGTGGGAGTTTCGATAAGGTTCATGTTGTTGACATAAACTGTAACGATCGCAAATCCAGAATGTGACTTCTTTATGAATACGCATGGGCATAATTCGTTGTTCACATATGTAATACCCTGTATTTAAAAAAATGGTTATATATGTGTGTGTGTATGTGCGCGCGTGTGTGCATTTGGGTAATTATTTTTACGTAATGACTTTATTAGATTTATTTTATGCAAGAACCTACTTTCAATATGTAAAATAGTCTCAAAATAAAATCATTTTTGCTACAAAATTATTTCAAAAACTAGCTAGTATTATTTCATGTTTATGTGTAATTAGAGATATTTTTAGTTTGAATTGGAGAAGGAAATTATGATGAGTTTGGCTTGATTTTTTTCTCACAAAGGCAAGATGTCATTTTGACAATCATTAAAGAGTAAAGAGTAGGTATCATTCATCACTCTAAAATAAAAGGTGGAAGTCTACTTAAGGGTGAGTTGGCAAGTTTGTAATCATTAGGAATGTAGGAGTTAATAATTAGTGAGGATTCATCCCCCAAATTTGGAGAAGTGGGATTCTATATCCTTTAGAGTTTCGATGTGGCCTTTATGTATTTATCCGCATGCATTGTAATCATGATCAATTACTAATGTTTCCAATGATTGATGTCTAAGTGTTGCAAAAGAATTGAAACGTTTCCTTAAAGGCTTAATTGAGGATTCCATTTCTTTCTCCATAAAGGTAGAGGGAGGAAAGAACACGGGAAGAATACACACTAGCAAGAACCTGCTAGCAACAACAAGAAAGATCTTTCCTTCTCAGACCACTCTCCCCACCATCCCTTTCTTTTACCTTATGTAAGGGCTCTCGGCCATCTTCATTGTATTTTGTAAATCTCTCTTGCATAGTGAAAACACAAATGCATATACAACTCTAGTGGACGTAGCCGATTTGGTGAACCACTTAAATCTTTGTGTTCATTATTATAATATTTGCAAGCTTTCATCTTAATCTCGAAGACAATTCTTCACTTCAAATTCCAAACCAAAATTCTGACAAACCAGTATTAATAGAACAATACTGAGTTTCAAAATGAACTACAACTTTATACATAAACAATCCAAGCATCCAACATCCGCCTTCTACATCTTTTCACCTTTATCTGACCACCACCACAATGCAACAACTGCTACGCTTGGCCAGTCACACTCATCAATGGCAGCCATGACAAATGAGACGATGGATAATGCCGTTGTGGCTAAGCTTTCATGAGACCATTCCGTGTGCATCATCCGTTCCATCCATAGTGTCTATTACCACACCTTTAACTGTGGAGTTGACATAGAGAGATGATAATGTTTTGTGGAGAGAGAGAGAGAGAGGAGGAGGAGGATGAGAGGGATCGATTTGTAGAAAAGAAAGGAGATACAAATTTGAAAAAAAGAAGAAAAGGATTAAGTAGTGGTTCTTGAGGGAATAAAAAGGAGAAGCAAAAAGATGATAAAAAGACATTGAAGGGTAAAGTGTTGTGTGGGAAGAAGAGGAGAGTCGGGTGGAAGAAAATGATCAGGTTTGTGGGTGAGAAAATATAGGAAATGAGATAAGAAGAACTATAAGTGGTGGGTTCAAATAAAAATAAAAATAAAAATAAAACATGAGGTTTGGAAGGGGAAAAGCTAGAAGTAGAGTTTCATGCCTTGTTGCTTTTGAGATATTTATTTCACTTTCAACTTTCTTCACTAACATGGACGTCTAATTCTTGTCTAAATAATAACAAGTAACAGCCAGGCGAGAGTGAACAAGACGATTGTAATTCTATAGAGTGGTAAATGATCAATATTTTAAATAAGGGTAAATTAGACTTTACTACCTCATGTTTGAGGTCTATTGCAACCTCATACAATATTTTTAAAACATTTCACTTTCATACCTCAAGTACTATTTTATTTCATTATAATACATCCGTTACATTTTCCATCCATTGGTCTGTTATGAGCTGACGTGGCTACCACATTTGTGCCATGTGGCAAAATTTTTTTTTTTTATGCATTTAAAATATTATAATAATTTACCCTATTAAAACAAATAAATAAAAAAAAAAAAAAAACCAGAATTCCTTCCCTTTCCCTTTCTTCACAACCCCTTACCCCCTACCCATCTCTTCCTTCCCGTCCGACTGCCGCACCACTATGACTTATGCAATTCCATCTTCTTCCCTCTCAGTTCTCTTCATCTCTTTCCAAACCTCCATAACTCTAATATCTTCTTCCTCAAGGCAAAAAACTAAAATCCATTTGAATTAAATCCTAATAGATTACTAATAAAATCAGCAAATCTGGGTCGCAAAGCATAAAAGATGATGAGGCTCTCGATCTGGTTCTTCTTGGTGTTGGGGATGGGCTCTTGTCTGAAGAGGAGTTGGGAGCGCATACAAATTCAAATCGAAGAGGAGTTGTAATTGTAGTCAGAGAGAGAGAGGAGAGGGAGAAGGTGAGATGGGGGGTTGCGGGGGAGGTGGGGCAGAGTAGAGGGAGCGGGTCAGGGGGATTGGTTTCTGGGTTTTATAGGATTTTTATTTATTTAAAATATATAGGATAAATATTATAATATTTTAAATACATAAAAAATTATTTTGTTGTCATGTGGCACAAATTTGGTAGTCACTTCAGCTCTTAACGGACCAATAGATGAAAAATGTAACGGATGTATTATATTAAAATAAAATAGTACTTGAAGTATGAAAGTGAAATATTTTAAAGATGTTGTAAGGAACTGAAATCGACCCCAAACATGAGGGGGTAACATGTAATTTATGAAGGGAAATATGACATTTATGTGGGATTTCTAGTGACTAGCGTGCATATACAATTCTAAATTTATATACATAAGTAACGGAAGCATATTAGCACATATTATCAAATCTATAGTCATGCAAATCTCCTTCAAGAAGCATAGGTTCATATATGGTGCATTTAACAAAATATTGAAGAACAAAGTAAAGGTTGAGTTTTATACCTCTTGATCTGGACCTTAGACCAAGGATGGACCACCTCTAAGCTCTTTTTTCTTGGAATTCCTTGAGTCTAGCCTCCCTCCTTGATTTCTCCACCCTAATAGGTTTGGAACTCCTTTGATTCTCCTCTAGTCTCCAAAGTAAAAGACCTCTAAAGATCCACACCCACTAGTGTAGTGAGATGGATGTTGGAATAACCAAAAGGAGAAGAGATGATTAGCTATATCCCCCTTTGGTAGCCAACTATGTATGTGTGTAGAAAGAGAGACTTGTTTTTCTCTTGTTGAAAAGTTCACACAAAAAGCCCTAATGAAACTTTTTCATTAAACACCATTTATAAAGGTAAAAGAAGTAAGTCAACTAATTGACACTTTCACTTTCTTCTTTCTACATCCTCGGTCGGCCACTAAGTGTTTATTTAGGCTTTGGGTTTTTATCATTTCAAGTCATCCTATGCTTGAATAAAAAGCCCAATGGGTTTGGGCCTAATGGGCTCGAATGAACATGAACTTTTCTTTAAGCCCGAAATGATCTTTCATCGCTTCTATGATTTCTTTACACTTTTTAATTAATCATAGCACATAATTAATTCCATCATCCTTTAGTTGTCTCACCACAAGAGTGTATCGGTGTACAATTGTCTTAGGTTCTAATTAGCGAGGCAGTGAGGTGATTAGT
This sequence comes from Pyrus x bretschneideri, assembly GCF_019419815.1. Lineage (NCBI taxonomy): Eukaryota > Viridiplantae > Streptophyta > Magnoliopsida > Rosales > Rosaceae > Pyrus > Pyrus x bretschneideri. The sequence goes on from NW_025999784.1 coordinate 975,749, forward strand.
ACCAATCCAATTGATTAGTATTTATCCAATCACTTAGTGAATTAAAACTTACTTTTAATTCTCCTTCTTCTTTGATGACTACTTATTTAATCATCTAGAAGAACCCACAAGCCATGAGTGACATCTAACCATATATCATGACTACCCAAGCTAATGTAGAATTTGGTCAAAGAACCTATTCAGTTGGAATTACAATGTAATTTGATCATTCTCTAATACAATACTCACAATCACATTACTAGGGTATGGATACTTAATGTCAAACCCCTAATGTGATTATACTTAGTTATATGATTCAATTGAGTCATATTGGAACACTTCCATCATTACGCTCGATACTTCGACCGAAGATTTCCGAATCATATCTTAGAGTATTCTTTCTCTCGTAATAAGAATTAGAGATGCCTTGTTGATCATTTACATGCCTCTGAGAATAAATCATTGACCCCAATAATGCATAGAACACATCCAAGATGAGATGTGGTCACGTTTCATTATCAAATGATCAACAATGTATCCCTAAGACAAAAATGATGTCTCAGGTCAAAGGATTACTTCCATTATTCCAACCAGTAGAGTTACTTTTTTGACATGTGAGTAGACCTCCATGCAAGTACTCTCGTTTGATTGTGTTTAGTGAACTTATTCCCTTAATGCACACCTACATATTTGTCTTAGTGTCACTACATGGATGGCATGAGACTTTCCATCCTTCCCATTTAAAGGGGACATAGTATGTACTGGTCTATGTATTGTCAGTGTTTCTTTGACAATCCTACGACCAAGAATCTTTTTGGACATTATGGCTATGTCAAGAAGGTCTCTGCAGTCTATAATCATTAGATTACTTTTTCTATCGATCCATTGTCCATGGATTCACTATTTTGGATGTATATCGTTTATTGAGATAGTCCTAATGAGTGACTTTGCCTTTTGCTGTATTAGAGTTATCTATACATATAGACATTGTCTTGAAGGTTTCTTCCAAAGATTAACTTTCAGGGCATATCTCCAACAATTTACCCTTTAAATAATAGTATCAAACATTATTACATTGGTTACTGATTAGTTTAATCTTTGCTCATATTTATATATGGTGAGTAAGTGATTCTTAATCTTTAGGTGCAGTACATATACATATGCATTGCAAAGCAAGTAAAAGAGTTGTGTTGTGTCAAGTGCTCACTTGTGTAAAGTGTTTGAGTTGTGAAGATATTCAAGGGCTAAAGTTTGCCTTGAATATAAAATAATGAACCTTGTATACGTCAGGCATTGGGGGAAGGGCTTAAGTATACAACCGGTTGGTTATAAAGTAATGAAAGTTTGTATATTTCAGGTGTCGGGGGAAGGGCTTGAATATACAATTAGTCGTTCGGGGAAGTGCTTGTATAATAAAGTGGAAACTGAGAATCTAATTACAAAAATTAGGTTCAAGGGATGAACGGGAGTTAACTCATATTCTAAGGTATTCGGAGCCAAGTGGTATAAGAATGGTATAGGACGTGTAGGCTTGAGTGCCTTAGGTATAGGTTAGCGGGATTAGAATGGAGTGAGTACATTCATCCATCTTATTTGCATATATTTCATGCATTCGAAAGAATTGTTACAATTTAATTATTATTTTGTTGGTACTTTTTGTTGTGAATAAATTTTTGCACTATAGTTATTCTGCTGCGTATTCAATAAATTTTATGTAGTAAACTCAAGTGTTTAGTACGTAAAAGTTGTTAACTAGTGATATAGGATGTGTTGTGTAATCAACTCCAAATAATTTTATTTTAATTTTTCCACCATATCTTGGTTATCGAATTTATTTCTATAGCTAAGGTATGGCTCACACCCTAACTTGTGAATATTCTTTATTCGTGGGTTGGGACATGAAAACATAACCCTAACGTGTCAAATATTCACTCAGACAGTTATACCACATCTGTTTGGATTGCTTCAATTCGTAGAGTGATCTCCTCAATCTAATAGAGAGAGTGTTCCGTAGTCTAGAACTATTTGAACCAGTCAATGAAAGTCCTTCTGGAACTTTCATGTAGATTTCCGTATCTAGATCCCTTTAGAGATATGCAGTTACCACGTCCATAAGCTGCATATTCAGTTATTTGGAAACTACCAAACTAATTAGGTAGCGTAACGTTATGACATCCATTACTAGGGAATACGTCTCCTTGTAATTAATCCCAGGGCATTGAGACAAGCTTTGTGCTACGAGGCGTGCTTTATATAGTACTATTTCATTCTTCTCATTACGGTTCCTCACGAAAACCCACTTGTAGCCCACTGGCTTCACATTGGCTTCACATGTGGTGAAGTTGGAGCTATAAGTCCAAACACCTTATATTTCGCAAGTGAATCAAGTTCGACCTGGATTGCGTGTTTCCAGTTTGACCAATCCGTTCTACGTCGGCATTCATCAACATAACGTGCTTCAATGTCATCGCTAAGCATAATGTCAGTTGCTACTATGTACACAAATGCATCGTCGACGATCATCTCATTCTAATTCCAAATCTCATCCAATATATCGTAGTGGACCGAAATCTCGCGATTCTCGAGAGGTCGAGTTGTCTTATATAAGATATCATAGTAATCTAGAATAACCTCATGCGTTGGAATAGAAGAGTGAGTGATGGTCAGATTCAAACTAGGGTTACTAGTTGGTGTCGTTTTCCCTTTTCAAGGTTGTGAATCATTTAAACCAAAGGGTCTGCCATATTTCAGGGTCGGAGTAGATGATTGGCTAGTCGCCAATGTACTGGGCCACGTGGAAGGCCTCTTCATCTTCGGGGAATGTTTAGCTTTCCTAGGCAAGATTACTGCATATGTGGGTACGTCTATCCTTGCAGGTGCGTTTGCAACAAGTATATATATGATCTTGTCACCTTAGCTAGATTAGGAAAAGCATCCAGCATACTTTGAGCAATACTATAAAGATCTATAATGTCGCACCTCAGTTTTAGACTGGGCAGTGCAGGGATCTAAATGAGACATAGTCAGAGCATATCACGACAATTTGCGGTGTTATCCAGGAATGTTAGCATGCTTATCTCCCTTTAATGACAGGAAAACTGTCTTATCAAAGTGACAATCCATAAAACGTGCAGTAATGAGATCTCCTGTCAAGAGCTCTAAAAAGCGACTAATAGATGGCAAATCATAACCGACATAGATTCCCATTTTTCTCTAAGGAACCATTTTGGTACCTAATGGCGATGCTATCGGCATATAGATTGCGCACCCAAACACATGCAAATGCGAGACGCCAGGCTCGTATCCATTAACCAATTATAATGGTGAATAAGGTTTGGTAGCAGTGGGCCTCAAGCAAACCAGCATAGTTGCGTGCAATAGTGCATAGCCCTAAGCAGATACCCACAGTTGGGTTCACATAACCAAAGTCCGAGCTATCAATTGAAAGTGTTTTATGAAAGCTTCAGCTAGACCGTTTTAGGTGTGAACATGGGGTACATGATACTCGACTTCAATCTTAATTGACATGTAATAATCGTCAAAAGTCTATGACGTAAACTCTCTAGCATTATCCAGTCGAGTCGATGTGATCGGATAATCAGAATGGTGAGCCCTTAGCTTAATAATTTATGCTAGGAGTTTCGCAAATGTAGCGTTGAGTGTGGACAGTAGGCAAACATGTGAACATTGTCTTGATGCATCAACTAACACCATAAAGTGTTTAAATGGTCCGCATGTTGGTTGGATAGGTCCACAAATATCCCCTTGAAACCTCTGAAGAAACTTAGGCCGTTGTGAATAATCTTTGTAATTAAGGGTTGACTATTCAACTTCCTTAAAGAATAAGCTTTGCATGGCGGGAATCCAACGTATGAAGGTAAATGATGCTGATGTGATGATTTGAGGATACGGCGCATCATGTCACACCTAGGATGTCCCATAAGGTCATCCTAAAGTAGCAAAGTGTTCTGGAACTCAGGCATAGGGCTGGCCACATGGTGGGCTTCTATGTCGCGAATGGTTGTGATGTATAACCCACTCGAGAGACGTTCTAACTTCTCGTGAATATGCTTCTGGCCATACTCGTAAGAAATGATACAAAGAAATTTAGATCCATTATCTTCAGTGGTTTCAATATGATATTAATTATCTCGAATATCTCTAAAACTCAGCAACGTTTTTCCAGAACGTGGAGAATAGAGGGCTTCTTTAATGGTTAAGACAATACCATTTGACAACATGATATGAGCTTTCCCGTATCCTTCAATCAGGTTGGATGAGCCTGTGAGAGTTGTCAGACGTGCTTTCTTAGGTACGAAGTTAGTAAAATGGAGTCGCTCATTCAATGTATTGTGCGTAGTAGCACTATCTGCCAGACAACTAACTTCCTCACTAAACATACCTAGAAATAAATTGATTGAATTGGTCACATGCATAAATAGAATTCCATTCATTCAATGAATCAATTTGAGAAATAATATCAATGAAATAACAATCCATAATTCAAAACAAACCAAAACCAAACAAATTATTCCAAATACTTAGAAAAATTGTCTAAAAATTAAACCATAAACCTAAAAATTAGGAAGCATCCTGCCACTAGGGGTAAAAACACCACATGTGAAGAAGAATAAAACTTATTCGTCTATAGGAGTTGATGCCTTTTGAAAAATCTAATATCTCCATGGATGTAGTAGTATCTTTGGGATATTCCACATGGGCAAAGTTAGACTCACAACTAGAATGATACTTGGCAATAGCCTCGGGGGTAGCTCGGCATACGTATAACCAATGATCTTTTGATATACAGCGGTAGCACATGTTTATTTCAATGGAACTCGATTGAACGCTAATTTTTCCCTTGTTCTTGAAGTTTGGGGCCTTATAGGTAAGGGGTTGGCTTTTCTGGGTCAAATTTCCTCCCTTTGGTGGGCCTTGACTCTGTGGACCTTGGGCCCATGGTTGGCTTTTTGCCCATTTCCAGGGCCACAATGATTTTTACATCATTTGTGGATGCTAGAATTGGTCGTATGCACTTCAGGCGTAGCGTTCGAGCCAGTGGGCCGAGCTTGATGATTTTCCATCAAAAGTTCGTTCTGCTTTTCAGCAAGAAGTAAAACAAGGATTAAATCCCAAAATTTGTAAACTTTTGTGCCTTATATTGTTACTACAGGACAATATTGGTGGCATGGAAGGTCGAATAGTTCTTTTCCAAGAGATTTGATTCGATTGAGTCCACTTTACAGAACGTAAGCAATGATCGGATTCTACAAACTTCAGAGTTGTATTCATTCATGGACTTAAAGTCTTGGAAGTGTAGATGATGCTAGTCGTGTCTTACTTTAGCCAAGTAAATGTTTTTCTGGTAATCGAAACGGTCGGCCAGAGCAAGCTAGAGGGTGTGTGGGTCCTCCTCAACAAGGTACTCGGTCTGCAGTGCATCATGGATATGTTTTCGAATGAAGATCATTGCAATAGCTTTCTGAGCTTCATTGACGGGGTTGGCGTCGGTGGATGCCTTGATGGTGGCTATAATACCCTTTGCAGTAAGATGAAGCTTCACGTCTTGAAACCACTTCAACTAGTTTCTTCTAGAGACTTCCAGAACGATGAAATCAAGCTTGTTCAAGTTCGATATGTCCTTAAAACGGAGGGTACAACAAGACGTGGTTAGTCATATGGTAATCCATAGACATACATCGTAGAACATTTGGGTTCTATAGACATGTATTCATTTAATTTAAGCATGAAAGCTACATGTTTCATGTGGTAAGTTTTGAATGAAAACTTCGGGTTTCAAAGGCACTAAATATGAAACTAGAGATTCAATTTAGTTTTATGAACGATTAGTTCATAAACGAGAGGTTCCTGCAAGAACACAGAATGCAATATGCCAAACGATTAGTTCAATTTAGTTTTATGTAGTGGATTTGAGTTGCTTCGGGAACTCAAGTGTGAGAGCTTCGAGACTATAAAAGGATGTCAACGGTTCAAAGTATAAAAATAAATTATTGAATCGTTAATGTCCAAAAGTGATCTTCAGGTCAATAATTTTGGATTAACTATTAGATTAATGGACTGTAGGTCACTTTTCTTTAATCAATAGATCAGGACAAAACGGTGTCGATCGTGGAAGCAAAATAATGCCAAACGGGTCAAATTAGCTTCGGTTGGTGATCAACCAAGTAATAATTAAATTAGAATTAATTAGCCTAAACCAAAGTACCCCAAAAAATATTTGGGCATGATTTATAATACGGGGATTGCCAAAAATTGGCATTGGGTCAAAAAAGTATCACGGCAATAGGCCCTGCAGTTCGACTGCAGCCTTATTGGGTCATAGGGAAGACTGCAAGCCTTGGGCTGAGTGATATGGGTGAGCCCAGCAGCAAAAGGCTGCTGGTTTGGGAGGAAGCCCAGTCGAAGGCTAGCGTGTGCGTTAACGTTCGCGAAGCCCAGCTGAAGCTTGGGTCAAGTTTTGGGTAATGGCAAATCAAGTTTAGCAAGTTATAGGCTGCTGCGGCCAGGCCTATCATGGGTCAAGGGAAGCCTAGCAGCACTGGGCTGCTGGAGATGGGCCAGAGATGTTCGAACATATCCAAGAAGGCTGCAAGCTTCTCGGTTTGGGCAGGGGGACTTAGAGCCTGTGTAAGCCTACGTGGCCGAAGGCCTAGTGCCATTGTGCTTAAGTAGCAAAGCCCAAAGGGTTATTGCCGTGTGGTCCAAGGGGTCAAAACGACATCGTTCCATAATTAGCTCCACGCGGCTGGGCTGCAGGCCAGCGCGGTGGCTTGGTGGTGGTGCCATGGCTGTGATAGATTTTTCCCTTTTTTTTTTTTTTTTCAACATCTCTAGGGTTTGTAAAACCCTAAATTGCTTTTATTTATTTATATGCTTTAACTCACAAATTCCACATAGAAAAATAATTGCGCAATGCATGAAACATATATATATTGACAAATATATGAAACATATACAATATATATTGCAAGGAAAATATAAATATAAGGGGTTCATGAATCATGGGGAATGTTATGCTTTGTGGACGTTTCAAATATGTTACTTTATTTTCAGCGTACCTGATTGACAAAAAACAAATAAAAGCCTTTCAATCTTGTAGAAAAGAGCCTCCTCCTATGATCCTTTGGTTCCTTAGCTTCTGGTAAAAGCATGCTGATAATGTGTTGTAGGCCTATTTGACGGAACTATTCTAAGGGAATAGAGAGGGAGAGGCCGGCGGCAATAAGAGAGAGAAGAGAGAGATTTAATTGTGAGGTGTGTGTTGTATCACCCCCCTTGTGCCTTTATTTATAGTAGCATGATAGGTTAAATCCTTACCCTTTTAGCATTACAACTCTAATAGGATATTAACTACTAAGGAGAATATTCAAAGATACCCCTAGATACACTAAGATTTACACAATCACATTTCTATTCTAAATATGACTGCAACACTACCAAATATTTTGTCGTGCAAACAATTACTATAATTAAATTAAATAATAGAAATAATAAACCAAAAAGTCAATTTAATTAAATAAAAAAATCAAAAATAAAAAACTTTCATCGCGCAAAACCTATCTTCAAGAGCTTTACACGATGAACCATGCATGACAAAAATTTCATAGCGCAAATTTTTGAGTGATGAAATCTTACTTTGTGCAACAAATCTTATTTCGTTGCGCAAAGTATTTTTTGTAGTAGTGCAACCAAAGAGATGTAAACTTAAAGATGGGAAGGAATGGGTAGGATACATTATGCTCTCTGTTATACGATTAGTGATTATACCCGACCGTAAACCTTAACAGGTTCCTACCGATTACTTCCAATCATTTTTTTGTTGCATACAATGATATTCTACTTTAGTGCACATGTTTTAACGTTAACAAATTAATAGCAACCAGTTTTGGAATTTGAAAATTTCTTACTAAGTTTGTAGTACTTTATCCTTGGGTTTATGTTTTATTTATCAATTGAGTTGTTTCGGTTAGTCATGCGCTCAAAAATTTACATTTATTTGGGTTGCATTAATTTGAGTGATCGTTAGTATGTTTCTTTTTCTTTCGTCATAATTACTTAAATTTAAAGCACTGGTTACATCGAATAGATAAAAATTACCATAAAAGGGGGAAGGGGGGAAATAGTAGAACCATGTAGAGCTAGCGAAGGATCGAAGGTAAAAACATGAAGCTAAACAGTCTCGCATCTATGAATACAAGGCTCTTTGGATTCGTGTTTTTGTTGTTGCTTTTCTCAACTTCGCGTAAGTCTATCTCATAATAACAAGTTTTTTTTTTTTAATGTTTTATCTGTATCGAACTAATGAAGGTAAAACATGAAAACGAAAGTATCTCTAGCACAATTTTAACGATCATATATATATTTCTTTCATTTGAATACCCTATCCTTTGTTTTTTGTTAAAGAGAAGTTTTTCCTGACCATGCAAAAGAGTTTCAGTTGAAAGATTCCTCAAACAAGATTACTTAGAAGGACATCTTTGTATACCCCAACTCCATCGTGCATTTCAATATTTATTTATGTATGAATTTAGTGTATGTAGTACCACTTTTTGTGTGTGTGTGTGTGTGTATAACGAGTTCAATATTTGTTTGTTAATTTTGACTGCAGAAAATATGGTGGAAGGACGAGGGGTATGTGACGGTGAACAAATCTCAGTAAACCCATTCAGTATTTGTTTTACCGATTATCAAAACAGGCAGTGCGATAAAAAATGCAAGGCGGCTGGTAACATCCGGGGCCGGTGCACAAGTTGGCAAATGTGTCGGTGCCGAATAGATTGTGATCACCCAAAGTGTGGCGGTTCATTTTTTGGGATATGTTTTACCTACAAAAATAAATTCGGTGATGAGTAATTAATTCTCTAAGGGAAAAAAACATGATAAATGAATAAATAATCTTTTTTTAATTAATAAATTCTCTGCTTTAATTTACATATATGTTGTTGCAGAATTAGCAGAAGATATCAATCTATAATAGATAATGCTACGGAGATTAAATTTGTAGAAATTTGCAAATTAAATAACGTGTCACAATAGATATGAGCACATTTATCAATGTTTAAGTAATAATTAAATTATCAATTTTCATGTCATTTACAAATCTAGTCTTCCTAAAATTACCTATTTATAATTACTAAATTGCATTACCATTCCCCTGCAACATTGAAAACTTCAATTACAATAGCAATTACAATGACAGTTCTACGGTAAATGTCTCATTTATACTAACAAAAGAAAAAGGAAATTGGTAGAGCGATTTGTATGGCACATTATACTGCAATAATATATATAAGAATATGTGTGAAACAAAAAAAAAAAAACATAACACATCGTCTTGATATTGAGGCATCACGTGATGATTATGTGTGCCATGCAAAATGAAGGGGAGCCTATGACTATGTCTCGTTTGTACTTGCTTCATATTTTTGATATTTTGGCTCAAATACTCAGAAGTAGCTAAACCATAGGATTAAGTCATTGAAGCCAAGCTTTCAAGCATATGAAAGATGGAAGCAACACAAAACAAAAAGTTGTGGATGCACTTGAAGTCCACGCTATAGCACCCTAGCAAAAAGATCAAGGGCTCAAGTACGATCAAAGCTTAAAGACAATGCACAAGTCCAGTATTAGATTTCTATTGATGAAACACATAATTCTAGATTGTACATGCCCAACTACTGTATTCAAGAATGATCCAGATATGTTGACAAAAGTCAACCTTTGGTCAAAATGATTCTAGCTAAGGTCAACAACCCTGATTATTCCAATCTTAAAGATTCGCACATGGATCGAATTTCCGATCCTTATGTTCCTAAGGGCATCTCTTTACTTTCACAACAACATCCTCCAATTCTATAGCAATCCAACCGCAGGATATCGCCTACTACAAAGGTCAAATGTCGGTCGTTTATGAAACTATAGTCAAACGACAGAATCTTGTCAAACGGAAATTAGCAATAAAAACTGTGGTCAAACAATAGAATCTCGTCAAACGAACATTAGTAATAGAAACTATGATAAAACGTACATTAGAGATAGAAACTATGGTCGAACGATAGAATCGCGGTTGTGGACAGCCAAAACCCTTGCCAGATTTCGGTCAATACCAAATTCAACACAAATACACCAAAACGAAGCTCGTGAAGAGTATAGCAATATTTATACATGCCACAAAGCCCAACTCCGCCGGAAAACTTCGGAAAATGCCGATGGAACCGAAAAACCCTAGAACTTTAGAACTTCGATCCTCCATAGAAGGTCTAACGACTTGACTCTTGATGTCGAGGTGAGTGTAATGGTGTGGTGGTTGGCGAAGGATTGAGTAGTGCTGTCAGTTACCAACTGCTGTCCATAATAGGTGGAAGGCAGTTTGGATCAGCATCTATATATGGAATGGTCCCTGCTCAAGAGGAAAACGTTCTATACAGAAACTAGCCCTATTCTAGTGAGAACATAAGGTCCCCATTGAGTAAAAGATTCTTCCTCACCGTTTCACGTCTTTATCAGACATACAGCAGCCAAAGATGAGAAGTTATTTATTTCTTTCTAACAAATGCATTTGGGTTGAATTGATAACCAAACTCTTGTTCAGATACTGTTGAGATGTAAGCTGCATACAAGCTTAGTGTCGGACTGCAGATGACAATCCTGCAGAAAGAAGTGAAGAGAACTCTGAAATCGAAGAAGTGAAGAACTTGCTATTTTTTAGCAAGTAGCCGTTTGGTTCAAAATGTGCAACGGCTAAGTTTCTGTTTTTAGAACTCCTACAGCTGGATTCTTATCTGGTTTTTAATTGTACTGTGTTTCCCATCTTCTTGCAAGTGGATGGATGATATCCTCCAAAGTCAATTAATGACTGGAGAAGAGTTCCTAGGTCTCTAGAGTGTAGGTTCTGGTTTTTGATCTAAAAAGGTCTGATATAGTCCTTGTAAAGCTTAATGTTTTCGGTTGTAATGAAAAACACAGACTCTTGACTTCTCAACTCTCTCTTTCGAAGAACTTCAGCTTTTTCTAAAAACTATTATTCAAGATTCAATCTTTAACAAAGTTATTAATCAAATACCATGCCTGGTACCATTTCAAACATGGTATCAGAGCTTTTGGTCTGATTTCGAAGAAGGGAGTAAAGCTGTGAGAGAGGTTCCTCCTTAAAAAAAATCCCAGAAAGGATAAAGGTGGTTCCTTTATTGGTTGATTCACTGATACTCACTAAGAAAATGGTGGGATCAGGTTCTTCCAGTGGAGACTTACGAACTCCACAGTTCAATGGTGCAAACTACGATTTTTGGGCTGTCAAGATGGAAACTATCCTCATAGCGCATGATCTATGGGATGTAGTGGAACTCGGTGTACAAGTTCAGCAGATTTCTGAAGAGGAAGAAGGTTCTGGAGAGGAGGGTAGCGAGGCTGAGCAAATTCCAGTGGAACCACCAACCATCTCCAGAGAAGACAGAATCAAAAACGCCAAGGCGTTGAGTCTTATACAAGGAGCTATAACAGATGAGCTTTTTCCTCGTATCAGAAATGAAAAGACTGCAAAAGGGGCTTGGGACATTCTGAGAAGAGAGTTCAGAAGAGATAAAAAGGTAAGAGCTGTGAAACTTCAAGCTGTTAGGGCTGACTTTGAATATATGAGAATGACAGATAGTGAAAACCTAGATGACTATTTGGGTAGGTTTTTTGGAATTGAGAATAATCTGAAGTCTCTTGGTGAAGATGTAACTGAACAAAGAATTGTGCAGAAACTATTGATGAGTCTAAGTAGGAGGTATAAATCCATTGTGTCTATTATTGAGGAAACTCGAGATCTGGATGCTATTAGAGTGGAAGAAGTTATTGCATCTGTTAAAGTATATGATAAAAGGGAAGACTTACATGATGAAAGGGATAGACTGACAGGAACCGAGAGGGCTTTTAGTAGTCTCAGAGTTGGAAACAATCAGGTCACTGGCACTTACAAAGGTTCTCAAAGTAGGCCAAATCAAAAGTGGCAGGGACAAAACAAGAAGGGATCAAACTGGTCTCCGAGTGGAAGCTGAAGCAACAATCCAAGAGGTAATTGGAACAACAAATTCAATCCACAGAACAAGCAAGGAAGCAGTAGTCAAAGTCCTGTGAAACCACAGTGTCAAGTGTGCCAGAAATTTCATTTTGGTGTGTGCAGATACAAAGGAAAACCAAAATGTGGAAAGTGCAATCGTTTTGGTCATATAGTAAAGGACTGTGATGGTCACAAGCAAGTTGCTCACTGTGCAAAGGAAGAAGAAGTAACTACAGGAACCATGTTTTATGCCTGTCACTCATCAACTGTGCAAGATAGAAGTGTGTGGTTTGTGGACAGTGCTTGCAGCAATCACATGACATCAAATGAGTCTACCTTAATAAATCTTGACAGATCTGTGACTTGTAAAGTTAAAATGGGCACTGGTGACCTTGTACAAGCAACTGGAAAAGGCACTTTGGTGGTTGAAACTCAGCGTGGGAAAAGATATATAAATGAAGTATTGCTGGTTCCTGGCTTGGATGAAAACTTACTAAGTGTAGGTCAAATGATGGAGCATGGTTATTATGTCCTATTTGGGGGTAATATGGCAGTGATCTTTGATGATAACAGTCTTAAAAATGTTGTGGCAAAGGTGATCATGGCAGGAAATCGATGTTTTCCTCTCTCACTGGAGTCCATAACTCCTGCAGCAAGGAAAGCCTCGATAGTTGAAGATTCATGGATATGGCACAGAAGACTTGGACATTTGAATTTTAACAGTATGAAAAAGATGCAGCAGAAGGAAATGGTGTTTGGACTACCTGTTTTGACAGAAATGAAAGATATGTGTGAGGGTTGTGTATCAGGCAAGCATCACAGAGAATCTTTTGACAAAGGAAAAGCATGGAGAGCAAGCTGCCCACTTGAATTGGTGCATACAGATTTGTGTGGACCTATGCAAAATGAGTCCATTGGAGGAAATAGATACTTCATCACATTCATTGATGATTTTTAAAGAATGTGTTGGGTATACTTTCTAAGAAACAAATCTGATACCTTCAATGTGTTCAGGAAATTCAAAGTGTTTGTTGAACTGCAAAGTGGATACAATTTAAAGAAGCTAAGGAGTGATAGAGGTGGTGAATACACCTCAAATGAGTTTCTAGATTACTGTGCAAGCATGGGAATGGAGAGGCAACTGACTATTGCCTACTCTCCTCAACAGAATGGAGTTGCTGAGAGGAAGAATAGATCGATTGGTGAAATGGCAAGGTCTATGATGGTTGAGAAAGGAATGCCTATAGAATTCTGGGCAGAAGCTGTAAGCACAGCAGTGTACCTTCAAAATAGATGTTTTACAACATCTGTTCTAGACAAAACTCCATTTGAAGTATTCACAGGTAGAAAGCCTGGAATCAAGCACCTGAAAGTTTTTGGTTGTGTATGCTATACTCATGTTTCTTCACATCTGAGACACAAGTTCGATGAAAAGTCCAGGAAAGGAGTATTCATGGGATATGGGAGCTGTGAAAAAGGATATAGAGTATATGATCTGCAATCTAAAAAAATAGTACTCTCAAGAAGTGTAATTTTCAGTGAAAAACAGTCATGGAATTGGAAAAATGATCAAGTGGAGCCTACTTCAACTCATTTCAATCTTGAAGGATTTGACTATGAAGAAGAAGGTAGAGAGGAACAATCTGATGATCTCCAGTATAACAGTGCTGGAAGTTCTCATTCAAACACTGTTGTTCATGAGTCAGTTGAGGACAATGGTGAAAATCACAGTCAAAGCTCCACACCAAGCTCCACTCCAGTGAAATTGAAAACTCTAGAAGATATATATGCAAGGTGTCACATGTGCATTATAGAACCTGAGACTTATTCAGAAGCAGCAAGTGATCTAGCTTGGCAAGAAGCTATGAATGCAGAATTGGAGATGATTGAGAAGAACAACACTTGGGAACTTGTTGAGAGACCTGTTGATAAACCTGTTATAGGTGTGAAATGGGTGTTTAAAACAAAATTGAATCTGGATGGAACAGTTCAAAAACACAAAGCCAGACTTGTAGCAAAGGGGTATGCACAGAAACCAGGGATTGACTACAATGAAACTTTTGCACCTGTGGCAAGATTAGACACAATTCGAACTCTCATTGCCTTAGCAGCACAAAAGGGATGGAAACTGTTTCAACTGGATGTTAAATCTGCGTTTCTGAATGGTGTGATTGATGAAGAAGTGTATGTTGAGCAGCCTGAAGGTTTTGAGGTGAGAAATGCAAGTCAAAAAATCTACAAGTTAAGGAAGGCTTTATATGGACTTAAACAGGCACCTAGAGCCTGGTACAGTGAAATTGATGCTTATCTTTCTCTGTGTAAATTCAAAAGAAGTACAAGTGAAGCCACCCTATACACAAGATCTGATGATGAAGGAGGGTTGATAATTGTCTCAATATATGTTGATGACATTATCTATACTGGCAGCAATGACAAGATGATTTGTGAGTTCAAAAAGGAGATGATGCAAAAATATGAAATGTCAGATCTTGGTCTCCTGCATCACTTCCTTGGTATGGGGATATTACAAACTGATCAAGGTGTATTTATTCACCAAAGTAAGTATGCCAAATCTCTACTTGAGAAATTTGGGCTTGAAGATTGCAAACATGTGTCCATTCCCTTATCTACTGGTGAAAGACTTAAAAAGGTGGATGGGAGTGAGTTGGCAGATGAAGGGCTTTACAGGAAAATAGTTGGAAGCTTGCTGTACTTAACAGCAACTAGACCTGATCTTATGTATGCTGCAAGTCTGTTATCAAGGTTTATGAATGGACCAACTAAGAAGCATCTGGGAGTTGCAAAAAGGGTACTGAGATATGTGCAAGGGACCCTAAACCATGGCATTGAATATGTGAAAGACAAGTCTGCAATCCTTATTGGTTTCTGTGATGCAGATTGGGCAGGCAGTGAAGATGATAGCAGAAGCACTTCTGGCTATGCTTTCAGTTTTGGCAGTGGGGTATTTTCTTGGGCCTCTGTGAAACAGAACACAGTTGCACTGTCAACAGCTGAAGCTGAGTATATTTCAGCAGCTGAGGCAACTGCACAGTCAATTTGGTTAAGATTTGTTCTTGATGACTTTGGGGAAATGCAAACTGAGGCAACACCTCTATTTTGTGACAACATGTCAGCAATTTCTATGGTTAAAAACCCTGTATTTCATCAGAGAACTAGACACATAAACAGGCGATATCATTTCATAAGGGAAGCTCTGCAAGAAGGGATGATCAATGTGCAGTTCTGCAGAAGTGAAGAACAGCTTGCAGACATATTTACAAAAGCGTTGCCAAAAGATAGATTTAATCAGTTGAGATTGAGACTTGGAGTGAAGCCAGTAAGCAGCTTAGGAGAGGCTGTTGAGATGTAAGCTGCATACAAGCTTAGTGTCAGACTGCAGATGACAATCTTGCTGAAAGAAGTGAAGAGAACTCTGAAATCGAAGAAGTGAAGAACTTGCTATTTTTTAGCAAGTAGCCGTTTGGTTCAAAATGTGCAACGGCTAAGTTTCTGTTTTTAGAACTCCTACAGCTGGGTTCTTATCTGGTTTTTAATTGTAATGTGTTTCCCATCTTCTTCCAAGTGGATGGATGATATCCTCCAAAGTCAATTAATGACTGGAGAAGAGTTCCTAGGTCTCTAGAGTGTAGGTTCTGGTTTTTGATCTAAAAAGGTCTGATATAGTCCTTGTAAAGCTTAATGTTTTCGGTTGTAATGAAAAACACAGACTCTTGACTTCTCAACTCTCTCTTTCGAAGAACTTCAGTTTTTTCTAAAAACTATTATTCAAGATTCAATCTTTAACAAAGTTATTAATCAAATACCATGCCTGGTACCATTTCAAACAGATACATGTATGTGGATTGTGATTTAGGGATCTTGCTAATTGTAAAGTTCCAATATTTGGTATCAGAGCATGTATTAGCTCACCCTAAATTCAATTCTTTTAATTACTATTGTCATTGATTATATTTTGATTCTGGGCACTATTATTCTTCGATTAATGTTTGTTGGTTTTCTTCTGGGTACTGTGATCACGTTTGATACTATGGTGAAAACATCGGAATCAACTTGGGCCTTTCCTTAAAAAAAAAAAAAAACATGATCCCTCTGAGAACAAGACAGAGACTGAAATCGTAAAAGAATCCGGTACAGAAACCGCGACCGCGTCCATATCAAAAGGTCGCATACACCTGAACGCTCCAGGCCACGCAATCGTCAGCGGTGCAAGTAAACTATCGAAGAAGAGGCGTGGCATGTTGTGGTGGCATGTTGTGATTAATTGACTCATATAATTGAGTTGGCAACAATTAAAGACCGAAGACCAAATTGATTGGAGTGGTAGGTGTGCAAAGTAAAAGGGTTCCAGAAGCAAGTCGAAAACAGGAAAGAAGCAGCAACGTTAATCACATAAACACATGGAATTATGCATGTTTGACTTTGTGGATTAATAAAAGGAAAAGTCAGATGGTTGTTTTGACTAAATGGAGAGAATGAGGGAAGGCATGCCAAGTGCTTATTCTTTAACCATAAAGGAAACTAAAGCCTTCAATTTGGCAGCCAAGGCACAACAACGGCGTCGTTATGGGCATCACGAGGGAGGAAGAAAACTCAGCAAAAGCCGAGCAGCAATGGGGTTCGTCTGAAAGATTGCTTGGTTGCCTATGATATCACGAATGGCACAAGCTTGGTGGACTAATGTACATGGCCTTAATGGTTTTCTGGTTAAAGCTTTCTTTGGTTTTGATTATAATTGTTTTTTTTTTATTTTTTATTTTTTTTTAATTATAATTGTTCGCATTAATGCTTTTCTTGGTAAGTCTTATTCAGGAATTGTTGGAGTTTCTGTGGAGCTTTCCTTTCGGTGGAATTTCAAGAAAAGCATAGATGACATAAAGAAGGCAGAGAGAAAAAGGAATCAAACTCCAACAAGAATGATGCCAAGGCTGCAACAACTAGACAAATAATCATGCTATTAAACCATTAAACAAATGTTTGTAGAACTTTCACCAAAGTGGGGTTTTAATGAAATTTTGTTTATTAAGGAGGTTGCATGGAATTCTGGTTCATAATCCACAACGGATAAATATGTTGGCCGGTTGATTTTATAAATCATCATAAGGGTTTTTTGATGAATTTTGAGCCAACTATATTCTTTTCCAAAGATTAGAGTATTAGTTGAAACTTGAGCTTTGATTAAAAAGGCTACATAATAAGGGTGCATATCAATATGATATGCAGAAATTGCAGTCGTGCCCAAAGGTGTTACATTGCTGTGTCAATTGATTATTTATCAACTCTCTGGCTTCATCAGGTTTGCTCTTTGCTTTTTGTTCCAAAAACTTGCAGTTATGCTAAGTTGTAATCTATTATCTATATATGTGGTTAATCCCAAGTACCATTAAATTGACTTATGACTGTATTGAGTCGTATATATCTTCTTACAGTGCTTGGGTTGGGGATAATCATTATGCAGTTGGTTTTTGTTGTTTTAGTCGAAGCTTGGTAAAAAGGTTTAATTAGAAAGCCACAAAGTTTCTTTTTTATTTTTTTTGATACATACGGAACTTGCAATATAATAGAAACTGGGGATTAATATTTATCTTTATGTTTAAAGAATGAAATTGCGATTGTAAACGAATTTTTTATGTGCCCTATAGTGTTGTAGAAAGAACCAATGTTAGTTCTCAGGCTGAAAAATAAAACTTGCATGGAGGGTTGATATTTTTATTCTTAACGGATTAATACATCAATGTCAAGTCTTTTACGATAATATTTTATGCAATAACCTTTACTTCTTCACGAAAAATCTCTGAGCGAGATTTCATAGTGCAAACTTGTGTACATGTGTTTTTCACCAAAGTGAAAAGACTTCAGGAACTGGTTATGTAAATTATGGTTCTTAAAACTCATAGCATGTCAATATTCTTTTCCAAAGAGGGGAATGTATGAATGGGTTGAGATGGTGTTTGGGCCCAAAATAATATTGTTGGGCCGAGTGTAGGGTTGGGCTCGGCCCAAAGCCATGTCAAAAATACTATGGGCTGCCTGATGATTCCTGGCCATTTAGCAGGGATGGTCGAGTCCTATCGCAAGAAGGAGTAGTTCAGATAAGCAAAAAGGGTCGAGGAAGTCGTGGTGCAATTAGGATTCTTGACCGACAATGAATAAAGCCCCAAAAGGGGGTGAGTTCAAAGTCCTAATGGAAGTAGGGTTGTTCAAAGCAGAGTCGGAACGAATCAAGAACTCCCAATCCGGGTAGGAGTTTAATTCGATCTCAAGAAGGAGTTGGTGCTATAAATACAAGAAATCATGCAACAATTGAGGACCTTCAATTCAACACATAATTGCCCTGTGCAAAACCTCTCAAACATCTTGAGATTTTTCATTTTCCTTTTTCTGCCGACACACCTTCAGTTTGGATAAATAGCACTGTGGAGGCAACCGGCGAATACCTTCAGTTTGGATAAATAGCACTGCGTCGAGGCCGACTGGTTACCTATCCAAGTCTCGGCCGAGAAGGGTTTTCGAATCCTTATTGGCAGGGGTCATCTTATCAGCCCTCTCGGCGAAGTAAGGTGTTACGAGTTACGACATTCGGCGTCCTGGATGCCTAGTGATTTTATGATTTGATATTCACAAGTGAGTTTTAGAGTTCGGCATTCTGACGGCTGAACCACGTTCACCATCAAGACATACATCATCTTTGAATATTTGTGTCCGTATAGTCTGGTGTCGATTTGACGTGCTTATACTCTTACGAATATAATCACGGTGACCGAATTGGGCGCCGACGATTTGTGAACTTCGTAGAACTAGCAGCCTTGTCTTCAGGCTCTAAAACCCAAAGACCGAGAATGTTCCTTCCTCGGTCGTAGTCGCAAGATAAAGAAGTCAGCAACGCACTCAACACGACATCAACGAATTTTACTCCTCGGCCTAGCTTGGCCGACGAGTTGGCACACCTCGCATTCAACCGAAGGACGTAGTTAGCTTATTAGTTACTCAGTCTGCGCGCCATGTAGGTTTTGTAATTTTTAGAGTCAACAGATGGGTATAACATTTTTAAGAGAATTAAGTTGACTATTTTCTTGTCCAAAGACTTGAAATCTTGGTTGTTTTCTTAATCTATTACATTACTGTTATACAATAAGGTTACATAATCTTGTATTGAATTATGGCTGTCTATGTTTCTTGCCCAAAGGTGTAACATAATCTTTGGGTTTTATGCTTGTAAGTCTTTTTAATTTTGAACTATGATGTTTGTTTGGAGAATGAAATTAGACTTCTTGAGTTTCTTTTGGACATTGAAATCGAAATGGTATGAAATTGAATCTGTTAGGATGTATAGATTCATGATAGATGCGCATAAATTTTCTGGCAGATTGTGTCTTGTTTAAAGTTAGATGAATGACACAACTAATGGTCACCAAATGATCTAAATTTTTGATATGTTTAATATATGTATGTCTGCTATGTTTTTGAAAATTTTTGTAATTTTTTACCATGTACCATAATTTTGGTGAATTTACTAGTAACTCATGCTTGTATAGGCAGTTATGCTGGCAGATTGGGTTGGTCTTTTGAGACGTCATTTTAGACTATTATTTTGATTTTGATCTAAAATGGCTCTATATTTTTTTACTCTCTGAAGATTAATAGGTCTAGTTTGATTTGTGTAATTTTGGTAGTAATCAAGCTTATCATTTAATTATGATAAATTCAGAAATATATGTAACTCATTGTTGAAATTCTGTTTGACATATTAAGCAACTATTTTTTGGTACATTCTTTGAATTTTATTTTAGTGTTTTCCCAAGTGGGAGTTGTTTTTGTATTGTCCTAACACATTGAAAGTGAACTAAAGTTTTAAGGCATATGTATTAAGGTTTCCTTCTATGTTGAATATATGTGTAATATATTACACATATATTAGCAACTGATTGTTGAAAGAATTACCGTTGAATCGTTCTTTTAACAATGACAACATGATTAAGTTGCATAAGTATATGATGTATGTGTGCATTATCAATCTTCTGTCTCTTGTATATGGGTTGCCTTGGATGGTTGCATGTTGATCTTTAATAATGAGTATGATGTTAATAAGACCTAAAATTAATACCTATATCTTTGTAGGTCTAATTATCTCTTACTGTTTGATTATATATTTTGGTATGATTTTGGGTATCCATCATACTTGTTGAAACGAATGGCAAGAAATGGATGAGATATCTTGTGGAGGACAGATTGTGATATTCTTTCATTGAGATTGTGATTAATTTGCATGCTTAGGAAATTTTATGGTAATATGCTTATTTATAAACTGATTGACATGGTAAAGTTGCTGCCAAAGCAAGCATGTTTCAAATTTTTTTATCAAAAAGTGTTTTCTGCAATCAAGATATGGAATGGGTTCATTAATTCTATATTGTTTTGTCTTATATCTTGCATATAAATCTGTAATGTACGCGCTTATGCCGTAAGGTTCCTTCTGGTTTGTTTAAAAGATGTGTGCAATAAAGAATACTTGTGGCTAACCAGTCAGAATAAATGGCTAATTCTACATATATAAGAAAGACTTTTAGACATTAAGTTGTTGATATGTTAAATTAGTGGGAGTGTTGTTTCACACTTGCGTATGGAAGAATTGATGCTTCACTGGAAGTATATTGGCAAACTCATTGGAGTTTGATAAAGGACCAAATTAGCAATGTTTAAAGAGCACATTGCGAAGATGGGAGTACCGGAATCACTTGATTTAGTATATATGTGGGAGTGTGAACTTCCAATCTTGCTTGTTTACTTCATAGTTGTTTTGTGCCAATAAATGGAACATGGTGTTTAATTCCATGTATTGTCTTGACATGAATTATTGTTCATTGATAAGTTTTGGCTATGGGAATGTTTAGGCATTGCATCACTCCCTTGTGGTGTTGGTTGCTTGTTTAAAAGTTTCAAGTGGTTTTAACTCTTTTTCAGTGTGCAAGATAGATGGGGGTGGCTTGTTAAAACTGCAGCAACCTTAAGGTAGTGGTTGATGAAGCGGATGAATGACAGTTTCATCAAGACAGACAGGGTTGTTTTTTGTGGGAGTAAAATGGCAAAACTCTCGGTTTCACTGACATGTTTTATAGCATCATGTATGGTTAGTGAAGAAGATTGTGATTCCAGAGTGCCTGCACTAACTATTGTGCAAAGTTTTCTGGAGTTCGACCTTCTAAATTAGCCATGACAGATGTGTGAGGAATGGTTAATGTTGATGAATAAACATGATTAGTAAAGTCCAAAGTGGGAGAATGTTGGAATCTTATTTGGACTCTACAAATCATGATAAGGAATTGTCACATTATAATTATAATCAGTTAGAGTTAATTATTAGGTTAACTTCCTTTAAAGTAGGACTGTAAGGCAAACATGTTGAAGCGATGGAAAGCCCCACGTCTATAAGGATTGAGTAGCGCTGTCAGTTACCAACTGCTGTCCATAATAGGTGGAAGGCAGTTTGGATTAGCATCTATATATGGAATGGTCCCTGCTCAAGAGGAAAACGTTCTATACAGAAACTAACCCTATTCTAGTGAGAACATAAGGTCCCCATTGAGTAGAAGATTCTGTTGAATTGTAATCTTGTCTTGGCCCAAAGATAATTGATCCGGCCCATACACAAAGAAAGATCCATGCACATGCTAGAGAATTCTAGCAAAGTTCAAGTTGGTGGAAGAGTCTAGAAGAATGGTGAGGATTCCACCAACATACAAGATTAGTGTAGATAATTCTAGCTTAGGAAGGTAGTGGAATTATCTAGATATCTCTAGCATGATGTTTTCATGCTTCTCCAAGGTTCCATCCATGCCTATAAAAGGAGAAGGCATCCACACCATTTGTAACAACCAAGAGAGCAAGTAGCAAGAAGTGAGAGTGTCAAGTAAGAAATAAGAAGAAGCAACAAAGCTTCTAAGAGTGTTTGAGTGTTTCCTTTTGTACTAAGTTTGTGAGTGAATAAAAACCTTGTGTAATACTTTGAGAATTCTTTCTTTCTCTTGCCTATCAATTCCGCTGCATTACATTTTCCTTTGTAAGATAAACCTCTCCAAGTAGTGAAGCATTTTTAAACCCCAACAGATTCTTCCTCATTCACTATTTCACGGCTTTATTAGACATATAGCAGCCAAATGTGAGAAGTTATTTATTTCTTTCTAACAAATGCATTTGGGTTGAATTGATAACCAAACTCTTGTTCAGATACATGTATGTGGATTGTGATTTAGGGATCTTGCTAATTGTAAAGTTCCAACAGTTGGGAACAATGATTCCAAAACTGGAATCAACATCATAAAAATGCTCAGAAAATGGGTCAAAATCGTGAATTAGACTGGGTAATCGGGGTAGGCTCGCTGGTCAGCCTTTAAAAAATAGCAGGCACCGTTTTGATGATTTGGACTGCTTTATACAGAAGGTGCAAAATACAGAAATGTTCCTAACTTTGCTTACTTATAACTTCTTATAACTCTGTTTTGCAAACAGTTTTCACCTACATGTTCGTGGGATCAAGTTTTGTCTAAAAATATTAAGAGTGAACCCAAAAGCTCAATTGATTTTTAATGATTATTACAAAAAAAAATCAAACTTAGTAACTAAACTAGAACTCTAAAACTAACAAAAATAAAATAAATTCACGTAATCAAAAATAGAAAATAAAATAGTGAAACCCGAGAATGAGATTTCACTTGATATATATAAGTTCCAATCGATGGAAAATGCTAGGGGGACTGCAACTTGTACCACATTAGTTTGTTATCTGATGCGGTAAGTGATGTGTACAAGTCACATGAATTTATAATTTATCCAATTTGAATTTTGGTATACAAATTATGAGATATAAATATATAATCTCCCTAACATTACTCGATTTACGATGGTTTTGGGCAAGGACTAGTGCAATTGCGTTTCACTGTTAACAAATTAAAAGTAAACAACATTGGAAACTGAAAATTTCTACTAGGAGAGTAATTTATCGTTGGGTTTATATTTCATTTACCAATTGAGTTGGTTTAGTTAGGGCTCATTTAGATGTACTTATAAAATGACTGAAAGCGCTTTTAGAGAAAATGTTTCTTGGTTCCAAAAGGACTTAAAGTGCTTTTTGCAAGAAGCACCAGTTATGTGCTTCTTCTAGGAAGCACTTTAAGTGCTTTTGCAAAATTTACTTGCATTTTTACTAAGGATTATTTTCAAAAACATTTTCACTAAAAGCGCTTTCAGTCATTTTAAAAGAACATCTAAATGAGCTCATAGTCATTAGCTAATTAGTTTACATTTATCAGGGTTGCATTGACTTGACTAATAATTCTTATATTTCTTTCCTTCTTCATCATAATCATTTAAATTCAAGTCACTTCTTACATCAAAGAGAAGATAATTACTTTAAAAAGGGGAAAAACTAGTAGAAGCGTGTAAAGCTAGCAAAGGATTGAAGTTAAATTCATGAATCCAAACAGTCTCATGCCGATGAATATAAGGTTCTTTGGATTCATGGTTTTGTTGCTGCTTTGCTCAACTTTGCGGGCAAAGTTTTTTTCTATTTTCTTTTTGTTTCTATTTACCTAGTAAAGGTAAAACATGAAGAGAAAAGTATCTCTAGTAAGGTATAACGATCTTTTGATATTTCTTTCATTTAAGTACACAATACATTTTAAAAGAGTTTCAGTTAAAAATTCCTCAAACAGGGTTACTTAATGACATTTTTGTAATCGCACTCCGTCATGCATTTCAATAAATCTTTTTTTTTCATCCATGATATCAAGCAAAATTTGGTTCCCACTTGTTATGAGGAAATCTCACATTTAATCTCGAGAATATGACGATGATATATATGTATAATGTTGTTTAAAACTGTTAATGCTGAACAGAAAATTAATCAATTAATTTGGTTCGGTTGATTTTAACTGCAGAAATAGGGTGGCAGCAGTGTCTTTATGTAGTAAGAGAATGTGCAAAAAATGGGCTTTGTGGAAAAGAAGTGGTGCTATTTACATACTTATTTTTACTTTTTACATAATCTTTTCAAGTTTCGGCCGTTAGACTAAATGAATTGACGAAAATCAATAGACAAAAATTAATAAGAGTATGTGAAAGTGTTTGGGCCCAAAATATTATGATTGGGCCGAGCAGCAAGATGTGCTCGGCCCAAGGTAATGACACATGCTATGGGCCAAATAATGAAACCCGGACCAGCTGGCAGGGTCGGCCAGATCCTATCTTAAGTAGTCCAGATGAATGAGGAAAGGTCGAGGAAATCCTGGTGCGACCAGGATTCTCGACCAGCAAGGGATAAAGCTTCAAAAGGAAGAGAATTCAGAATCCCAGTAGGACTAGGATTGTTCGAGTTAAAGGTGAGATGGGACAAGGACTCCCAATCCAAATCAGAATGGGATTCAAGGAGCGAGGTGCTATAAATACAAGAAATTACGCAATAGAAAGGACCCTTGAAGATCAGCATACAATTGCCCTGCGCAAAACCTCTCAAACACCTTGAGATTTTTCCATTTCTTTTCCTGCCGACACACCTTCAGTTTGGATAAACAGCATTGTGGAAGCAACCGGTGAGCACCTTCAGTTTGGATAAACAGCACTGCTGCCGCAGAATCAGCCGACCGAGAAACACCTTCAGTTTGGATAAACAGCACTGCGTCGAGGTCGACCGATTATCTATCTAAGTCTCGGCCGAGAAGGGTTTTCGAACCTTTGTTGGTAGAGGTCATCTGACTAAGCCTTTTCGGCGTAGTTGG
Source organism: Pyrus x bretschneideri (assembly GCF_019419815.1). Taxonomy (NCBI): domain Eukaryota; kingdom Viridiplantae; phylum Streptophyta; class Magnoliopsida; order Rosales; family Rosaceae; genus Pyrus; species Pyrus x bretschneideri. The sequence goes on from NW_025999784.1 coordinate 1,000,577, forward strand.
GTGTTACGAGTTTCATTGCTCGGTGTATTGGACGCCGAGTAAGTTTATGATTGGATACTCGCAAGTAAGTTTCAGGGTTCGGCATTCCAACGGCCGAACTACGTTTACCATCAAGACATACATCACATTCGAGTACCTGTGCCCATATAGTTTGGTCTCGATTCGGCGTGCTTATACTCTTACGAATATAATCACAGTGACCGAATCGGGGTCCGACGATTTGTGAACTCCGTAGAATTAGTAGCCTTGTCTTCAGGCTATAGAACCCAGAGGCCGAGAGCGTTCCTTCCTCGGTCGCAATCGCAAGATACAGAAGTCAAAGAGCGCACCCAACGCGACATCACATTTTACTCCTCGGCCGAGCTCGGCCGACGAGTTGGCACGCCCCGCATTCAACCGAAGGACGTAGTTAGCTCATTAGTTACTCGGCCTGCGCGCCACGTAGGTTTTGTAATTTTTGTAGTCAACAGAAAGATAAAAAAGGTGTGCAAATAGCACTACATAGTTACAAATTTGTTTTACCAGCACGCAGAGAAGCTCGTGCGGAAAAAGATTGCAACGAAGACGGTTACGTCCCGAGAGTTTTTTCCTAGTTTGGAGAAAGGATTGCTTCTTGCTGCTGCATTTCTCGGGGCCTTCTTTGATTAATCTGACTTCTGGGACGCTTCTGTTCTATATATTTCTGAGTTGTACTTTGTGTAATAATGTTTTTCCTACAAGGGTTGGAATCTTTTAGTGCAAATTCTAAATAAAATTGTGCAGACTTACTCAAGATTACCGAGTTGAGTTTTACACAATTTATTTATTATCTTTGCTTTGTTTCGGTTGAAATACAACTACTTCTGCATGTTGTATAAATATGATTCACCTCTAACTTTCACAAGTTCAATCTATTAACATTTGACAGCTTGGTTGTCATTTTTAACAGTATGGCAAGAGAGCATGGTAGCATTATTCAAACCATTTCATAAAGAAAAATGTTGTAGTAGCTTTCTGAAAAAAAAAAAAAAAATAACAAAAAAAAAAAAAAAAAAAAGAAAGAAAGAAAAAAAGAAAATCACTCTAAAATTCAAAAGCGTTTGACCTTTGGATTAAATGGTAGTCATATTGGTATTTCTTTGAAAAATCATGTTTGTATCTTGGTTTGCTATATCTTTTAGTTGAGCGATCCTTATAGAGTTTCATTTCTATTGGTATTTTAGTTCTTTCTGCATTTTAATATTCTACCGAAACCAATATTTCAAACACTGATTACTATCAAGTATATGATATATTTACACTAATGGCAGGTGCAGTTCAAAATACAAATATTAAATAAGTACAAATGAGATGTATCGTATGCTTGAGAAGGAATGCATAGCACAGATGCACTATCATGTTCGTCCCATATATATCAATAGAACAAAAGGATATGTGATAGGTTTTTTTCTACTCGTCTTTGAAATATTTGCCCCGTAATGATATATCCATGCCATTAAAATTTTCTTTTTCTTAACTTAGTATAAATGAGACATTTTGGAACATGCTCTAGGACTGTCATTGTGATTACTATAATGATTGTTATTGTGTCTTTTAAAATGTTGCAGGATAATGATAATGCTATAGTAATTAATAAAATTTCATGTTAATTTAATATAGATTTTTCTTTATATATTTTAATTGGAGCAGTTGGGTTTTTATTTTAAGGGTGAGGTGTCAACTCAAAATCCCTTGGGTATAAATTTTAATAGGGGTAGCGTGTACAAAAGAAGAGTCAAGCAGATCCTGGCAGAGAAATATCAATTTATGCTGCTCTTGAAGCCCTCATAGAAACGGCATCTCACAGTATGGTCCGGACCACCGCACTTTGGATCTTCGCATTCTAAATAGCACATACACGACAAATCCCATATGCAACCACCCAAGAGATAACCGAATCCTCTGCAATCGTTATAGCACGTGTCCTCCTGGTGTTTGGTCCAACAAATTATCCAAGTCCACTTTGAGTTCCTTCTCTTGGCACATAAGTCTAACGCCTGAGCCGCCAACCTATTTTCTGCAGTCAAAATTAACCAAAAGAACAATAATTGATTGTATTTCAGTTCAGTAATTTTAAACAAATATACATATGTATCATTCTTACATTCGTCAGATTTGAATCCGAGATTTCGTCATATCAAGTGGGAACCAACTTTTGGTAGATATCATGCATGAATTATTATTATTTTGGGTAAAGTACAAAAACATACTTCAAGTATTGGTGTCACGACACTTTTATACCTCATCTTTTAAAATTGATAATGTCATACCTCATGTTTAGAATTTGGTCCAATGTTATATCTTCCGTTACTTGACCGTTTAAAATATTATTAAAAACTAAAAAAAATTTATTTAATATTTTTTAAAATAATAAAGGAAAGTATAAAACAAAAAAATAAAAATAAAAATCCCCTGTTCGTCCCTTCCCCCTCTCTCTCTCTCACTCTCTCTCCCCATCTTCATCTTCTTCCCTGCTTAATCTTCAACCAAAAAAATAAAAAATAAAATAAAAAAAATTTGAAAACCCATCAACCCCTCAACCCCCTGCAACCCAGAAAGAAGAAGAAGAAGAAGAAGAAGAAGAAGAAGAAGAAAAAAAAACCCCAACCAACCCAGTTCGTCCCCTCCGCAACCCAGAAAGAAGAAGAAAAAGAAAAAGAAAATAAAAACAATCCAAAGCGAACCCAGGTGGGATAAGAGGGGGTAGGGAGGGGGGAAGACAAATTGGAATTTTATTTTATTTTTTATTTTTTTTGGGGGTTGCAGGTGGGAGGAAGAAGATGAAGATGGAGAGAAGAGAGAGGAGGGAGGAGGGGGGAGGGGGAGGGACGAACTGAGGGTTGTTTTTTTTATTTTTATTTTTACTTTTTTTTTATTATTTTAATATTTTAAAAATATTAAATAATTTTTTTAGTTTTTAATAATATTTTAATGATTTTTTAATAGAAAGTGGGTTCTGAATCAAGTCATGTCAGCATTTAACTCAAAAGTAAACGGCCAAATAACGGAAGGTATAACATTGGACCAAATTCTAAAGATGAGGTATGGCATTGTTATTTTTAAAAGATGAGGTATGAAAGTGTCGTGACACCAATAGTTGAGGTAGTTTTTTGTACTTTACCCTATTGTTTTATTGAAATGCATGACGGAGTGGGATTTACAACGATGTCCCTTAGGTAACCTTGTTCGAGGAATATTTCAATTGAAGCTCCTTACCCCAATGAAGAAACTCATAACAATTCAGAAATTATGCATAAAACTGAAGGATTTCGAAGAACATTCAAAGAAAAAATGAAATCTTAGAGAGAGAATGGATAAGAAGAAATGATCTTTTGTATTGATAGAATGCATAATGAATTACATTTGCATAGCATTATCTATTATATAAGGCTACATAAACTTATCATCCAAGCTATAGAGGTAACTAACTCTTAACGGACTCTCTAACCACTTATGCTGACATGGCACTCCAAATTCTAACAATCTAACAACCTTATGCTGATATGGCACTCACTACTAGCTGCTTATATTCAACATCCCCCCTCATTCTCAACTAGGGTTCCTTAGTTTTAGATTGTAAAAGTGTTTAAGAAATGATGGATTATGTAATCCTTTTGTTAGGATGTCTACAGTTTGATCTTCAGTAGGAACATACAAAACCTCCAAATCTCCTTGTTGTACACATTCCCTAACAAAATGATAAGGTCCAGATGCTTGATTCTTGAATGAAACACTGGATTAGCACTAAGGGAAACAACAGACATGTTATCACAGTGTATGCTTGGTGGATGATCGAGAAAAACCCCCAAATCCTTCAATATATTTCTCACCCAAGCTATATCAGCAGTCGTGTGAGTAAGTGTTTTATATTCAGCCTCAGTAAAACTGCGAGATATTGAGGTTTGCTTCTTTGATTGCCATGGGATAGGATTGTCACCTAAGAACACAACATATCCAGTAATTGATCTTCTTATGTTCAAATCAGCTACCCAATCAGTGTCTGAAAATGCATTCAATTGGGGTATTGTGGTTGCAGAATATAAAACTCCAGTATCTATTGTTCTTTGTAAATATCTGAGGATTTGTTTCACAACTCCAAAATGAAATTCAGTTGGTGATGACATGAATTGACAGCATAGGCAATGTCTGGCCTATTAAAGGTCCAATATTGCAGTAGGCCTACTATACTTCTATACAAGGTTGGATCTGCCATCAAAGTGTCTTCTGATTCAAGCAATTAAAGATGTGGTTTACATGGAGTAGGAGCTGGTTTACATGTCTTTATACCAACTTTATGAATCAAATCCTTTACGTATTTGGATTGATTTACAAAGATATCACCATTGTCCTTGTATTGAATCTGGAGTCCTAAAAAATATGTAAGCCTACCCGTATATTTTAAATCAAACACTGCAGAAAGCTCTTGAATCACCCATTTAATGTTCTCAGAATTAGAGCCAGTTAATATGATGTTATCAACATATAACAACAATATGATTATATCAGACTTATCTTGTTTCATAAACAAACTAGTATCAAAAGCTGAGGCACATAATCCCAATGCTCCTAGATAGGTTGTGAATTTTGAATTCCAAGCTCTCGATCATATAATGATTTGATTAGTTTACAAACATGTGAGAGATGAAAGGCATCGACAAACCTTGGAGGCTACTTCATGTATATTTCCTCTTGTAGATCCCCATAAAGAAAGACATTTTTAATGTCTAGTTGTTTGAGATTCTAGTGACTCATAGTAGCCAAAGCTAAGACAATCCGTATTGTAGTGTGTTAAATAACAGGACTAAAAGTGTCCATATAATCAATGCCATATTCTTGAGAAACCCCCTGAGCAACATGTATTGCTTTATATCTTGAGACTGTACCATCTGGATTCTTCTTTACCTTATAAACCTACTTGCTATCAACTAGAGCTCTATCTTCTGGAGGTGGAACCAGAATCCAAGTTCCTTGAGCTCTTAATGAGTCATACTCCTCCTGCATTGCTTGTTGCCATTATGGGATTGTTGATGCTTTTCGAAAAGATTATGGTTCTTGTATATTAGTTATCTCAGATACAAGTGAATATCCACCAGTGAAAAGATTGTTCTCAGTAATTTGTAAAGATTGTAGTTCAGGAAATGAGACAAGCATAGCAACATAATTCTTTCTGTTAATAGCACCACTTTTCAATCTAGTGGTTATGGAATATGTAGAATTAGAAGCAGAACTATATGGTTCAGAAGTGGATGAAATCGGGAGAATTACCTCAAGTTGAGTAGTGGAGTGGACATGCAACATTGATGTTGTACCAGAAGACGGAGAAGAGTGATGATTTGTATGAGAAACCTGCAAGCTATTGGCAAGTGAATCTGCTATATGTTGATCACTGTGATTTGAAACCAAGTCACTGTTTTCTGGATTTGCATTGTTGTTATTAACATATTGAAGGAAAATTTGTGAAAAACATGTTCATTTAAGCAACATCAATAGCATGCAATTAACAATTAAAGGCGGAATCATGCTTGTATGCACTTAAAACAAAACATTTACCCATGAAATTCAAAGCCTAGTAGATAGGTGAACCAAGACTCAACTCAAAACAAAGTGAGTTGAGAAATCAATACCTTTGTAGATTCCTCTTTGCATAAGCAAAGGCTAATCACCCAAAGAGAGGGCCTTCATTCCTTGCATCTTGGATCCATGGATTTGGATGGATGAAAAGGTTTCTCCAAGTTCCCAAAATTGAGAACCTCTAAGTCTCCACACCAAGGTATATTGTAGAAGAAATGAGTGACCTAGAGGAAGTAAGATTGCTAGCTATTCCCCTCTAGATTGGCCAAAATTTTTGAGAGAAAGGAGAGCTTGTGTTCTCATCCTTTCCCCAAAAATAACCCTTAGTAAATTTTAGGCTATAAAGTCCTTTATATAGTCCCTTCAAATAAGTGACCTAATGGACCAAAAGCCCTATTCTTTTACACATGGCTAGCCTATAGGTTTATTGGGCTTTCAAGCCCTTTGTTTTATTCAAGTTGTCATACAACTTGAGTTAATGGGCTTGACATTCAAATCCCATTGGGCCTTGCGGCCCAAAACTAACCCGAGGTCTTTAACGAACTTATTCGTTTGATTAATTAACATATTAATTAATCCTAGCCTTAGATAAATAATTAAACCATTTAATTATTCTTACTCATCTCCGTTGAATCTTCAAACTCTACCTTACACGGTGTACGATCCATTAGGTTCCTTTTAGCGAGGCAGTGGGCGATTCAAACTCTTTCAAATCGATTGTGAATTGAAACTTACTTTCAATTCTCCCGTTAGTGATAATACACTTTTAGGGCTTCCACAAACCATGAGTGACACCTAGCAGCATATCATGGTTACCCAAGCTAATCAGAAGAGGTGGAGAACCTATTCAGTTTAGGATTACAAATGCAATACGGTCTTTCTCTAATACAATACTCTTGACCACATTGTTTGGTTTGATAGTTTATTCATGTCTACTATCCAATGTGAATCTTGTGCTTATATGATTACCTTGAATGTGATCTGGAACGCATTCCAACATTTCATTCATACTCTGGCCAGAGATTCTAAATCATATCATAGAGTATTCTCCCTCAAACAGTTTGAAGGTTAGAGATCCCTTGTTGCGCATTCACTTGCCTCCATGGCTAAGTGGCTTAACCCCAACGATGCCGTGGACACCCTGATAGAGTGACTTTGACATAATCAAAGATTAAGGACCTAACCACAAGACAACTGTGATGCCTCAGGTCAAAAGACTAATTTGCATTATCCCAACCATGAGTTCTCATGTGACATGAATATGAGAACTCTTCGTTGATCGTGTTCAGTGAACTCATTCTCTATTGAGCACTTACGTACTTGTCTTGATGTCACACACACCAATGACTCGAGACTAGTCACTCTCCCTGAGAGAAGACATAGCACGTACTGATCTTAACGGACTGTCAATGCCCAATTGACAATCCTATGATCAGGAACGTTTAGGATGTGTCAACGAAAGAATGGTCTCATGAATCTAACTTCTTTAGATCGCATTCTTCCAATCACATATTCCTTGGACTTATCGTTTAAGCATATAACATTTATATTAGACGGCTCAAACAATAATCTTTGCCCTTTAAACTACATTAGTTTGAAATGTCCGTAAAGTATCATCATATGATTGGTTTTAGGGCACATTTCCAACAATCTCCCACTTGCACTAGAGCCAATCAGCTTAGTCATCATTGATGATACCTCTTCTGTAATTCATTTCATAAATGGCTGAGTAGTAGGCCTAAACAATGGATATCTATATGTTATCCATAGAAGCAACTTTGAGAATAACGACGTCACCATTATACATGATTCTCAATCATGTGGTTCAGTCTCTCATTTGAGTTCGGACCTTGATGAGACCTTGATTCCCTGGCTTGAGCTATCGCCCCATTAGTGTCATACACTTTCTGGTTGGAACCGAATGAAGAGTTCATGAATGAACTTTTCCCATCCAAACAACAATGTTGTAAGCTTCTATATGGCAATATATTTTGCATACATGATGGAACACATTAAAGTCATTTACTTTTAACGTTTCCACCCAAATATCTCTTTAGTCATAATAAAGAGATATCTCATTATCACTTCATTCATAATGAAGAGATATTCTATGATGGATTAGATTCATAATCTAATACATTTACGCTTCCATTACGTTACTCTAATTCTTCCTCATTCTTGAGGAATCCATCCTTAGTATTTCTTAAATACCTAAGGATTCACTTGACAGTTGCCATGGTTCTGATCCTGGGCTTGCACTGATATCATCTTGTACCGTTCTAGGGTACGACTTATATCAATGTTTTCATACAATATGAAATACATAAATCACCTTTCTGCGTATGCATAAAGGATTCTATTTACGCAATATTTCTTTGGGAGTCAAAGGGTACATTCCCTTTGAGAAGAACAACTTCCTAGTCTCACTAGAATTGTCATTCTTATTGAAGTTTATCATCATATGAGAAACTTCCTAGCATCTCTTGTCTATTTTAGGGATTGATATAATCCAATTATATCTTGAAATCTATCATTATCGATTTCCATCCCATGTATATAGACTATGTCTCCCATATACATTCTATCATTATAGAATGTTTAAAGTCATAACTTTAACGATGAAGAATTCCTTTCATTTTCAAAATTAATATATATCATGTATATATATATTCAAATTTAGGAATATGATCAACTCCCACTAATCTTTTGTAAACCTAGTAAACAAAAGATTTATTTACATCTTTATGAGAAATCAAACAATTGATCTTTTCTCATAAGACGCTTATAGCTCCCACTAGCTTGCTAAGATCCATGATGGATGGATCTTCTTACAACTAACATGTCTTAGAAGTATATATCATATATATATATGGGTAATTGATAATGTCCAACGAACTAAATCTTATTTATGTTCATTCTTCTCCTAATGGAGAAAAACATTATCTTACGATGCTACTTTCCTTGATATTTTTCAAGGAAATTAATCTAAAGTGTTATTTTTTTCTTGGATCAAATCTAAGGAGGTAAATACTTTAGACGTCTTACTCATCTACTTACATTTCTTGAATTCTTTGAAACCTTTTGCAAAGTATTCGGACTTGTGTTTATTCAAAATAAACTATAATCCAACCGAGAGTGATCTTCGGTGAATGTCATACAACATGAGTAGTATTATGTTGTGGACAAGTGCCACTAACATCTAAGTGAATTAACCTCAACAACTTAGTGATTCTTTCTTCTTTCCAAAAGAATAAAGATTCGAACATTTCGCCTCTATGCAATTTTTAACAAGAAGGTCTTGGATCCGGATCTAACGATCCAAAGCATCCATCTATGACCAACTCGTAACTTATGTTTTAGAGGTATCACAACTCAGTTGGGATTAGTCACTACCTTGCAACCTTTTGGGTTTTAAGCATCATCGTATTCTAAACAGTTAAACTACCACATCATCTCTACTATAAAGACAACCAATTAAATTACAATAATCTAATTTATTGATTAATAAAGAACAATGTTTTTGTCAAACAAAACATTTATCCATCTCTACTATAGTGACGGATTTAAGTTCCTTAAAATTGGAATGTAAAGACAATCTTTAGTATTTTCCAATTTCTTTGGTAGTTCATATGAGGAAGTAAGTACAATCCGCTTTCGCAGAGATCTATATTTTATTCACTTTCCGAATGTGAAGTACTTTCTCTTCTCTCATTTAATCTTCTACTTCTTATTAGCACACTTTTACAACAATTGTAAAACATAGTTACTAATACGGAATCAAGCATTCAAGTAGAAGAACCAACTGTTTTGAACTATTTCAAGAACATATTACAACACCTTCGAAAGGTGTGTTCTTGACACTTGCAAGACATTTCTTGCAAATACCCCTTCCAATGTCCATCCTTTCATAAAGAAAGTTTGTTCCCTTGGAGTTACTTTGCTTTCTTCATTTGACTTCCCTTTTGACTACAATAGTCATGGTCCCTAAACTCCACTATCTCTCTTGAAACTCATTTCAAATGTGCTATACACATCAAACGATTTGGAGAGCGTGCGGTTATTGTTCACTATATAGTTTACAATAAACTTAGTGAACCATTAGGATAGGGACACAAAGGTGAAGTCCTTGCCTAGTTTCCGTCTCGTTAAGTGGTTTAACACTTCAACACTCAATGATTCAAAATCATCATAAGTCCATATAAATGGACTATTTTTGTCAACCAACCATTATGTTCTAAACATAATAACAAAATCTCAAGAGTTGTTCAAGGCAACTCTCATTTCTTCATACAACAATTTGTAAGTGAAGAATCATGGCACATAAAGTGTCCATGCCCTTGTGCTTACTTCTCAAGTTCTTTATTCGTGTAACAAAGAGACAAGCACTAAAGTTTGTGTTGATTAAGGGTTGTTCAAAGCAACTCTTATTTCTTCATACAACATTTGTATTTGAAGAATTATGACATTAAAAGTGTTGTCCTTCTCATGTTAGACTTATCTAACATATTCTTCCAATGATACATTATCAATAGGAAGATTGTGAGGATGAGACTACTTAGTTACATCTACAAGCCATTAAAGACAATCTATGGGATTGTAGAACTAAGTCCGGAAATTAAAGCGTTCGGTTTTTCTTTGTCAAGTTTTGGATAGCGTTTGCAAATATATTGGTAAACAAATACATAACGAATATAAATTGATTGATTTTAAGCCATTTGATTCGGGTCTTTAAATCAAATAGCACCACCCACTTTTTGGCAAATTCCATATCCCTCATCGGAATTCGAGAGTTTTGGAGGAAACTCTTAGTAGGGTATGGGAGGCTCACCATTACCAAGCCCACCTCACGATTATACGATGTTGGTTAGCAAAAATAATGATGAGAGAATAACGCTTTACTCATTTACAACGTTTGTAATTACCCATCTAGTTTGGCCTCTAGAGAATGAATGCCTCAGAATTATATCATGTTGGCACCATTGCACTTAGTTAAGTTATTCCCACCATGCTTAGTTTATGTAGAGGTTCAAGCACAACCTCAGAATTATATCATGTTGGCCATACTCGTTGTCTACACTCACCTCATCATATGCGTATAGACTCCTCCTGAATGTAAGCATGCACTTTGTACTCCCCCATTATAGGGTGAAGCCGGTGTACAAGTCACAAACGATTGGAGCCTACCACGGTGGAAGGCCACGAAGAGATATTCAAAGCATCTCTCGCTTATCAACTTAATATTGATTTGGTTGAGGGTTTTAGGTCTCATCACATATAAACATACATTTTAATCTAATTAAAACATTTTGATCCTATTACAACTATTGGTCCATTTGATTGATTTAGTTGTATATAATACTCCCACTAAGCTTTTAAAACGGTTTTTAAAGCAAGAGTATATGATACTACTAACATAAGGTTTGCATTCATTGATGGACTATATAGTTGCCTTAGGGCCTTAGGATGACTATGAACCTTTGATTCGATTCAAACACGAGCCTAGTGTTGAATCTCGGTCTAGGGCTGGAGATTGATTTTAGTTACGCTTTTAATCACATTAAGGCGTGTTGTCTTATTGGGCGTTGGACCCAACTACTCCAATTTCATGCATATCGAATAAAACAAGAAAGGAGTACTTCAAAGTAAATAAGAGCTTATGCTCTTTTACAACAATTGATCAAATCAAATTACTTTAAAGTAAAGAAGAGCTTATGCTCTTTTACAACAATTGATCATATCAAATTACAACCAAAATTTAATCTACACATTCCCATGGTTCAAACAAATTTGAAACGGCCTTTCACATAGCTCAATTATCGTAGGCTAAGGTTCATAATCACCCTTTCTTTAATTAATTAACGCTTTAACTAATTAAACTTGAATGCAACATTTTCATTTGGTTTTTGTATCCATAGAATTGATTTAAATGGAGCTAAATGAAATGAAAATCCAATTCTCATTTAAAGAGACAAAACAATTTTTGTTCTCTACCTAATTTGGGCCAAAATGCTATGACCTCAACTTGTTTGGGCCATAGTGCAATTAACCTCAACTTTTGGGCTATTTTGCAAAAACTTAAACTTTTAGGGTCACTTTGTAAAAACACAAAAGTCCACTACTTCATGTAATTACAACTAGAACCCAAAAATTTCCACAAAAAAATAAAACTTCATTAAAGGAGCAAAACAATTTGTCCTTTTAGTGATTTTGGACCTTTACGTAAAAACGTAAACTTTTGGGTCAAAATGCAAATACACAAAAGTATCAAAACTTTATATAATTGCACAAAAGCCCCACAAGGACCCTAATTGAGTAGGGTGGCTGATTTTGAAGCAAAGTAATAAAAAAAATTTCAAAGTTTTTGTAAGTGGGGTGTGTGTAATGGAATAAATCATTACACACCAAACCCACTATAATTTCTTTAATTTTTCAAAATAAATATCTAATATATTTAAACATAAGAAATATTTCAAAACAAAAACTTTATGAAATAAATCAAAACTTTGAATCAAAACACCAAACCTTTTGTTCTTGGCAAGAACATATCAAGAACAATGAAGAACATTCATGAAAACCCATAAGAGCTCCATGAACATTCTTCATCCAAAAACATCCCAAAACCACTCAAACTTAAGGGAAATAACATACAACCATACTAGGGTACATAAGGGTTCCAAAAGTCACTTTAAAACACTTTTAACAAGTCAAACAAGAACCCAAAATTTCACCCTTTGGATTTGGCCGAATTTCCCCAAAAACATGGCACCAAATTTTAGCTCCAAAATTCATGCTCATATGAACTACATCTACAACATTTGAGATGGCAAATTTTCTAACAAAATTTACATTCAAAGAAGCAAGAATAAAGCTTGTAACAATTACAACATTCAAATCACAAACTATGAACTACAAAACCCAAAAGGATTCACCAACTACTAGACTTAGGCTCTTGATACCACTTGAAGGAAAATTTGTGAAAAACATGTTCATTTAAGCAACATCAATAGCATGCAATTAACAATTAAAGGCGGAATCATGCTTGTATGCACTTAAAACAAAACATTTACCCATGAAATTCAAAGCCTAGTAGATAGGTGAACCAAGACTCAACTCAAAACAAAGTGAGTTGAGAAATCAATACCTTTGTAGATTCCTCTTTGCATAAGCAAAGGCTAATCACCCAAAGAGAGGGCCTTCATTCCTTGCATCTTGGATCCATGGATTTGGATGGATGAAAAGGTTTCTCCAAGTTCCCAAAATTGAGAACCTCTAAGTCTCCACACCAAGGTATATTGTAGAAGAAATGAGTGACCTAGAGGAAGTAAGATTGCTAGCTATTCCCCTCTAGATTGGCCAAAATTTTTGAGAGAAAGGAGAGCTTGTGTTCTCATCCTTTCCCCAAAAATAACCCTTAGTAAATTTTAGGCTATAAAGTCCTTTATATAGTCCCTTCAAATAAGTGACCTAATGGACCAAAAGCCCTATTCTTTTACACATGGCTAGCCTATAGGTTTATTGGGCTTTCAAGCCCTTTGTTTTATTCAAGTTGTCATACAACTTGAGTTAATGGGCTTGACATTCAAATCCCATTGGGCCTTGCGGCCCAAAACTAACCCGAGGTCTTTAACGAACTTATTCGTTTGATTAATTAACATATTAATTAATCCTAGCCTTAGATAAATAATTAAACCATTTAATTATTCTTACTCATCTCCGTTGAATCTTCAAACTCTACCTTACACGGTGTACGATCCATTAGGTTCCTTTTAGCGAGGCAGTGGGCGATTCAAACTCTTTCAAATCGATTGTGAATTGAAACTTACTTTCAATTCTCCCGTTAGTGATAATACACTTTTAGGGCTTCCACAAACCATGAGTGACACCTAGCAGCATATCATGGTTACCCAAGCTAATCAGAAGAGGTGGAGAACCTATTCAGTTTAGGATTACAAATGCAATACGGTCTTTCTCTAATACAATACTCTTGACCACATTGTTTGGTTTGATAGTTTATTCATGTCTACTATCCAATGTGAATCTTGTGCTTATATGATTACCTTGAATGTGATCTGGAACGCATTCCAACATTTCATTCATACTCTGGCCAGAGATTCTAAATCATATCATAGAGTATTCTCCCTCAAACAGTTTGAAGGTTAGAGATCCCTTGTTGCGCATTCACTTGCCTCCATGGCTAAGTGGCTTAACCCCAACGATGCCGTGGACACCCTGATAGAGTGACTTTGACATAATCAAAGATTAAGGACCTAACCACAAGACAACTGTGATGCCTCAGGTCAAAAGACTAATTTGCATTATCCCAACCATGAGTTCTCATGTGACATGAATATGAGAACTCTTCGTTGATCGTGTTCAGTGAACTCATTCTCTATTGAGCACCTACGTACTTGTCTTGATGTCACACACACCAATGACTCGAGACTAGTCACTCTCCCTGAGAGAAGACATAGCACGTACTGATCTAAACGGACTGTCAATGCCCAATTGACAATCCTATGATCAGGAACGTTTAGGATGTGTCAACGAAAGAATGGTCTCATGAATCTAACTTCTTTAGATCGCATTCTTCCAATCACATATTCCTTGGACTTATCGTTTAAGCATATAACATTTATATTAGACGGCTCAAACAATAATCTTTGCCCTTTAAACTACATTAGTTTGAAATGTCCGTAAAGTATCATCATATGATTGGTTTTAGGGCACATTTCCAACACATATAGACTGTCTTTGTCACTAATATCTGAAAAATGACTCCTTTCAAACACTAATACATCTCTTCGTTCTTGAACCAAGGCCTAATTATCACTTGAATACTGAGATACTCTCCTTGGTACATTGATGTGAACAACCACTGAAGGACCTGAACTTTTTTGTATTTCCCTTGGTTCATATACTTGGTTAAATGGAAACACGTCTTCATCATGAATTACACTTTTAGAGATGATAAACTTCTTTGTTTGAATGTTATAGCATAATACCTTTTTATAACCAGGTGCAAATCCCAAGAATACATGTTGTATTGATCTTGGTTGCAATTTGTTCTCATTAAAAGGTCTAAGAAGAGGATAGACAACTATTCCAAACACTTTCAAAGATTGAATATCAGGATTGCACTTGAACAAGACCTGATAAAAAGACTTCATACCCAAATTTTTTGTACGGCATTCTATTTATTAGAAAGGCAACATAAGCACAATTATGGTACCAAAAATGAGTTGGTAGTTTTGCATCACACATTAAACTAATAGCTGTCTCTACAACATGCCTATGCTTTCTCTCAAGCTAGGCCATTCTGTTGCGGTGTATGTGGATAAGAAGAGAGATGAACAATTCCTTTACTCTCTAAGAACTGATGAAATTTAGTACTCATATATTCACCTTTACCATTTGATTAAAAGTACTTAACAATAGCATTAAACTATGTAGCAATGAATGCAAAGAATTTACAAAATATTGGAAAAGCATCAGATTTATTCGTCATTGGGAACATCCATACAAATCTGGAACAATCATCAACAAAACTTATGTAATACCTAAAACCTTTTATAGATTTCACTGGTGAAAGTCCCCATACATCTGGATGAATCTTCTCAAATACAACACTAGATCGATCTTCTTTTACAGGAAAAGGTAATCTACTCACCTGCCATGAATACATGCACAACATATTAGAGGACATGTATATGTTACAACTGGTATCTCAACAACATTCATCATGTTGTTTAAGAATTATTCATAAGGGTGACCCAACCTTTTATGCCATAATGAGATCTAAATCTTTTAAAGCCTGAAGACAAGGCTACTATTTCTGCGAAGTTCAATATCAAATTTGGCTTTCAATATGCGGAATGTAGTAAGTTAGTAACACCTCACTTCATCGAACAGGCTGATAAGCTGACCTTTATCAATAAGGACTCGAAAATCCTTGTCGACCGAGACTTAGATAGGTAATTTGAGAAACAGTGTTGTTTATCCAAATTGAAGGTGCTCCTTGATTGGTGGATTCTACGGCTTCAGTGTTGTTTATCCAAATTGAAGATGTCGTCGGTTGCCTTCACAGTGTTGATTATCCAAACTGAAAATGTGTCGGTGGAAAAAAGAAAATAAAAATCTCAAGGTTATTGAGAGGCTTCGCGTGGAGCAAGAGTTTGTGCAAGGCAATTTTGTGTGTTGAATTGGAAGGGCCTTGAATGATGCACTCCCTCCTCTATTTATAACAATGAGAAGCCCTATGGTCGAACTAGAAATACATTAGGATTAAAACTCCTCAAACCCATCTGATTAAGCTTCGCCCAGTCCTAATCTTCATAGGACTCTGAACCAAACCTTCAAACAAACCAGGTTCATCAACTAATCCTAAATACTTTATCTTTGAGACTCCTTGTTATACAAGGATTCGACTACTTTACCTTTATCCGAAATAATCCTCTTCATAGCAGGATTCGACCAACCTCGATAGGGCCGACCCATGACAAGATTCTAAATAACCACTATTGGGCCAAGAATATTTCTGAGCTCGGCCCAAAATAACATTTTTGGTCCACACATTGCCCCCTCGCTTCTGAGGTCCTCGGCCTAAAGCTCCTGGCCGAGCCTCGACCTTGAAGAAGTGAAATCAAACCCTCAGTATATCTTCAAAAAATAATGAATAGTCAAATATTCTTCAGTCTCTTCACCTAGATTCTTTGAATATCCATCATGATTACAAAATCCTCCAATCGATTTTACCCACCAAAAACTGTTGATCTTCCTTCCAAAACACCTATAAATACTCTGCTCTCATTCACTCAATTTTTACGCTTTCAAAATTCTCAAATCTCATTGCCACTTGCTTTCAAACGCCAGAAAAACCAACCTTCCATGAAAACCTTCATCTTCTTTTAAAACCTAGAAAACCTTCATCTCCTTCAATGGCCTCCAATACTTTCATCGTCAAGTTGGTCGAGGAATGTACTAAATGCCAAAGCATCATTGATCGAACGACTATTAAAACCATCTAATTTGAGGTTTATCCAAATGCTTCCCTCCAAACCCTCGGCCTATTGTTCAAAGACGATATTCTAGAAGTGATCATCGAAATGCTCAAGGACCATTGCCTGAAACCCTTATTCCAAGGGTACGATTGGTCGAAATGGGAATCGGCCACTGCGGGCTTGGGCTGCCTGGGTCACTCGGATGGAGCCACATTTCGATGATGAATGGAAAACTTTCGGCATTTTTGATGCCATTAAACTCTCGACCATCGAGATGAGTTTGGATTGAGAGCTCGTGATGGCAACTCTGAGCTTCTGGTGCTTCGCCACCAATATAATGGTCCTTCCTCTCAGCCCCATTGGCCTAGCATGTGTGTGTGCGTGCGCGCGCGCGTGTGTGTAACGAGTTCGATATTTGTTTGAAATTGTTTGTTTATTTTGATTGCAGAAAATATGGTGGAAGGACGAGGGGTTTGTGACGGTGAACAAATCTCAGTAAACTCATTTAGTATTTGTCTTACCGAATATAAAAACAGGCAGTGCGATAAAAAGTGCAAAGCGGCTGGTAACATCCGGGCCGGTGCACAAGTTGGCAAATGTGTCGGTGCCGAATAGATTGTGATCACCCAAAGTGTGGCGGTTCATTTTTTGGGATATGTTTTACCTACAAAAATAAATTCGGTGATGAGTAATTAATTCTCTAAGGGAAAAAAACATGATAAATGAATAAATAATATTTTTAATCAATTAATTCTCTACTTTAATTTACATATATGTTGTTGCAGAATTCACAGAGGATATGGATCTATAATAGGTAATGATACAGAGATTAAATTTGTAGACAAAATTTGCAAATTAAATGACGTGTCACAATAGATATGAGCACGTTTATCAATGCTTAAGTAATAATCAAATCATCAACTTTCATGTCATTTAGTTTACAAATCTAGTTTTCCTAAAATTACCCATTTTTAATTACTAAATTGCATTACCATTCTCCTGCAACATTGAATACTCTTAAGAATAGAATGGCAGTATAAATATTCTTCTGTATTGATCATTGAAATATACAAGCTAGGCTAGAATCTTTATACAAACTATAAAGATACAATCACATCCCGTAATTCCTACAAATCAGCTAAGTAAATATTTTTACAAAGGGAAAGAATAAATTGTTGATAGTCAACCATCACCGTGCTACCAAATGGGAAGGAAATCATTCATATCATAAAACTCACCCTCAAGTTGGTGAGTGAATGTCAAAAACCGCTAACTTGCTCAGCAAAAAACTGAACTGTTCTTTTCCTAAAGGCTTCGTGAATATGTCTACAACTTGCCTTGAAGATGGAACAAATTTGGTGACTACCTTTCCTTCTTGAATTTTATCTCGAACAAAATGGCAGTCAATCTCTATATGGCGTGTTCACTCATGAATAACAGGATTAGCGGCAATGTGAAGAGCCGTTTGGTTATCACAGTGTAAAACAACAGGGCCTATATCTTTAATACGTAAATCACATAAAAGACTTTGTAACCAGGTGAGCTCACAACAGGTAATAGCCATTAAACGGTACTCTGCTTCTGCAGAAGACAATGAGATAGTCTTTTGCTTTTTGCTCTTCCATGAAATTAAAGAATTTCCAAGGAAAACACAATATCCGGTAGTAGAACGTCGAGTCACCGGACACCCTGCCCAATCGGCATCACAAAAAGCCTTCAATCGTAACAAACTTTGTGAGGAAAACAAAATACCTTGTCATGGAGTGCTCTTCAAATATCTCAAAACACATAAAGCTGCACCATAGTAAGGCTTGCGAGGATGTTGCATGAAACGACTCAACGTGTTCACTGCAAAAGTAATATCGGGTCCGGTAATAGTTAAATATATCAAACGTCCTATCAATCTTTGATAGATGGACGGATCATGAAGCAAATCTCCTTCATCAGGAAGTAGCTTCAAATTTTGTTCCATGGGGAAGCTAGCTGATCGTGCTCCCAAAGACCCACATCTTTCAAAATGTCTAATAAATATTTTCTTTAAGAAATAAAGATCCCTTTTTTTGAACGAGCAGTCTCTATTCCTAAAAAATATTTAAGGGCTCCTAAATCCTAGATGCGGAAACATTTATTCAAAAAAGATTCAAGAGAACCAATAGCCGTCATGTCATTACCAGTGATCAAGATATTGTCAACGTAAATAAAGAGAGCTATGAATGACTTGCCAACTTTTCTTGTAAAAAGGGAATAATCGGCTTTGGACTGTGTATACCTAGCTGCACAAATCACGTCAAAAAACTCAAAAACCCACTGCCGAAAGGCTTACTTTAATCGATTCAAAGACTTGTGAAGGCGACATACCAAATGCTCCCTTTGTCGCCGAAGGCCAAGAGGTGGAACCATATATATTTCCTCATGGAGATCACCATGTAGGAAGGCATTATGGACATCCATTTAATGTAGGGACCAGCCACTAACAACCGCAAGAGCAATAAGACAACGAAACGTAACCAACTTTGCAGTCGGGGAAAACATATCCTAGTAATCAACACCCTCAATTTGAGTGTAACCCTTAGCCACTAAACGAGCTTTGTAACGCTTAATAGTGCCATCAGACTTGTGCTTGATTTTGTATACCCAACAACAACCGATAGGGGTCTTGCCAGGTGGAAGTGCAGTCAAAAACCAAGTGGCATTAGCTTCGAGAGCTTGAATCTCAGAGGTCATGGCTTCTTACCACCAAGGATCTTGATCAGCCTCTGCATATGTGTTAGGTTCAACAGGGAGACTAATATTGGCAATAAAACTTTGATAAAATGGAGAAAGATTTTTATAAGAAATATACTTGCATAAAGGGTGGTGAGTACCTTTTTTAGAGGAACCTGGAGTCGATGCATTGAGTGGGGAAGACGAGGACACATGAGAACAAACATAGTGATCAAGGTAAGTAGGTGTACATTTAGGCCTATCAGAATGGCATATGGGGGGTGCAACAGGTGGACTAGGTGATGAAGGAGGGCTATTGGTGACTATTTGGTCTAGGAGAGGTGTAGCAATGGAGTTGGATGAAGTCTCATTATCAACCTGAGTGGATGGTGAAATGGACTCAATGTGAGTGGGTAGGGTCTCAATGTCATCATGAGTAAGAAGAGGCAAGACAGGTTCTTGAGGTTGGGTTAAAGGAGTGGTGATAAAAGGAAAATTAGACTCATGAAAGAAGATTCGCTGAGAGAGCGGGAAAATGAAAAAGAGCATAACATATTCGATGATAACGAGAGAGAGTACCAAGACTGGCTAGAGGGAATGGTTCGGAGTATCTCGACTGGTGAACACTTTGTGAGTATAAAGGTCGCTTATTCGCTTTTTGACCAAGGGGATATCATATAAAGACACATTTTCTGGCTCGTGCATCAAATTTACGAAGAGGTTGAACATTGGTGGCATAAGCTAAACATCCAAAAGTACGCAAGTGTGCATACGATGGAGGATGATCATAAAGAACCTCAAAAGGTGATTTATTGGACCAAAGTGGTGTGGCTAATCGATTTATGAGGTAGATTGCAGTAAGGACACAATCTCCCCAAAAATACAAAGTTAAGTGACTCTGAAAAAGTAGTGCCCTGGCCACTTACAAAATATGACGATGTTTTCACTTGACCACTCCATTTTGTTGTGGAGTATATGTGCAAGAACATTCAAATATCACACCACTCTCGGAAAAGAAAGAATGCAGGGACAAAAACTACCATTATCAGTTTGAATTTTCTTAATTTTGTGATGGAATTGAGTTTCTGCATAAGAAAAGAAAGTTTTAAGTAACTGTTGTGTTTTAGATTTATGTCTCGTCAAAAAGAGCCAAGTGGTTCAAGAAAAATCATCAACAATTGTTAAGAAATATCGAGCCCCACTATAGGTAGAAATTTTGTGTGGTCCCCAAATGTCACAATGAACAAGCTCAAAAATGTGTTTACTGGAAATATGACTTAATGGAAAAGGCAACTAGTTTGCTTTGCTAGTGGGCAAACATCACAAGGTTTATTTGCATGATTGATGTGATGAAATGTGAGGGCTAGTAGTGGACCGTTAACCTATTGTTGTGGGCTTTGTTGCTTCGAAGCTTGTTTCATATCTCATTTCAATATTTTATTTCTCGTTTCGTTGAGCCATTCTAAATTTAATACTTGTTACTTTGTTTCATTTCGTTAAGCCCTTCTAAATTGAGAACATGATTCATGTCTTGTTTCTTCGAGCCATTGTTATGTTTCTTGGGCTTCTACTTGGTTCCGTTTAGTGGTTCGAAACTGGGTTCCATTGAGTGGTCCAGTTCCCTGCTCCATCTGGATTCTGTTGAGTAGTCCGAAATCCATTGTACTCCGCAATTCCGTTGAGTGGTCAAGAATCGTATCCTGCTTTAAATTTCATTAAGTGGTCTGATATCTAATGTAGTGTGCGATTTCGTTGTGAGGTCTGGAATCCCTTTTACTTCGTGATTTCGTTGAGTAGTCCAAAATCGTATCTTGGTTTGGATTCTGTTGACTGGTCTGGAATCCTTCTTTGTATTTTGGTTCCGTTGAGTAGTTTGAAACTCAATATTGATGGATTTCGTTGAGTGGTTCGAAATCGCATTATTTGATTCGTTGATTCTTTGGATTTAGTTTGGATTAAAAAAGCTTCATAGATGTAGGCTTCGGCCGAGCTATGTCGCTCTAGCCCTACCTTTCATTGTATTATATGAGTTATTGATTGTGAACCTTTGTGATTTATTCTAGACGGGCCGATTGATGTCTGTATGGCTCCTTCGGGATTTTCAGTGGGCTTGATTATAATATCATAAAATATGATTTTATATTTGATGTTTATAAACCGTGATTGGTGGATGGTTTTTATCATTATCACATATGTCGATTTATTATCACTCACACGAGCTTCACGGCTTATCAGGGTTGTTGTTTGCCCGGTGCACCATTCCCATGGTGTAGGGGGCGTTTATGCAAGTTTAGTTGATACAAGGAGCTTTGGGGTAGGAGACAGATGTCAGAGATCTTCGAGTGTTAGTTTACCCCTATACTTTTGCTTGCATAATTTTTCTAAATATTCTCAATTTCAATTCAGTACTCAATTTGTATTTCGTGGCATCCCCCTATAGTCTATTGTTGTGTGTCAATCCTGGACGTACGTCGGGATCAGGGCATGACAAGAATAGTAGGAGCCTTGTGAGGAATAGGCCGAATCCCTAGAGAAGAAATGATAGGACTATCTAAAGCTTGAGAGTATCCAAGAATAAAGATCCAACCATAAACAAGCCCAGGAATGATAGACATGTAAAGACAATGAAAAGAGATTGAACGACCCTAAAAAATAAATTGCTTCGAGCTTGTAAAATAGCCAAAATAGTAAAAAGACCCACAAAAACTTAGAGATTGTACAACTAAAGGGAAAACGGCTTACACACAAAAGTATAAAAAAAAAAAAAATCCTAAGAATCTGAAAAAGGCAAAGATGTACCAAATTGACATGCTAACCACGTCGTTGTAGTGCACCTCAAGAAAAGTTTATCATTAAAAAGAAGCTAAGCAAAATAGATTTTCGAGGTGGAATGAATTGCCGCAAAATAACTTTTGCCCAAACACAATCACTATGTCTCATTCAAATTATATCATAACCATAAGAGAAGAAAAATTTCCCATAAGGAGATTGCTCGCAAATCAATATGCCATCAGTCATTGTCAAGGGCAAAGATGATGCAAAATATTTTGCACCACAAGTGGGAATAAATTTATAAAATAATCCGTAATGACAAACTCTGAGCTTGAATACATTTGAAACCCAAAAAAGAACTGTAGGAGAAATGATTGAAGATAATGAAGAGCTAATAATCGGCTCATCTAACCATTTATCAAACAAAAAAGAAACTGACTTCTCATCTCCAATAATCCAAAGGCTATTGATTCCTAATCTTTATGAATACAATAGGAATTAAATTATAATATTAATTCCTAACATTTAGAGCCATGAGTTCCTTGCACGGTATTAGAGTAGGTTGTTTCACGTAACTGCAAGTAATCACACTTGTAAGAGGATGCAAAATCTACTTCTAAATATCCTCTGGGATTTTCACGGTTTAATACGGAGTCTACATCGTAAAATAATTCTATCTTGAATAGTGTAAACATACCCTTCTAGGGTTCATCTTTGGTAACTTAATTATCATACATTTATTCTCTTGCCTACTGCTTGAGTCTTATATGTTTGCTTACTATTTGACCTTCGGAGAGCCTTTGATGAGCACTTATCGATCCTTAGGTTTCTTATGGTTGTTTTTTTTTTTTTTTTTTAAAGGTAACAAGTTTCTGCATCTCCACTGTTCACAACGGTGAACGAATTTGGTTCCGACAATTGGTGCTTTCATTGAGAGTAAATTCATACTCCCCCAACTAAATTACTCTACTTCAACAATGGCTATTTCAAAACGTCCCAATACTTCTATCACCTTAGAACACAACTACAATTATGGTGCTAAAGACGTTATAGCCATGGAACAAACATAGAAACCTTGATGAAGATTAACGCCTTCATTAATAAAGTTCGAAAGGCTTCTCGAATGAAGGTACAATCAAAGCTTATTGGCCTTAAAAAAATGTGTAAAAGCCCTTGAAGATGTCGTCTTCAGTTTTGAGGAGTCATTGATTGAGACAGCGCCTGTTTAGACTCCAACGAAAACTGCTGAGTTGAACCCTTGTGCTAAGTGCTAGCGGAAACTGTACGCGACAACATTCTTTCTTAGCTATACCAGTGGTTTGATTCTCCTTCCCCGGAGATATGTAGGCAATCCACTCTGGATAACCCCCGCCCCCAATCAACCGTATTCTCCCCTCATTGGAGATCATCTGCAATTCCGATGAATTTGGCCTCAATCTATGGATGTGCGTAAATTTTGTTCCAACAATTGATACTTTCATTGAGAGTCAACTCATATTCCTTTGGGCAGCAACCGCCGCCATGATCGACAATGAAAACCATAAGATCTTGAAGACAACTTTGATTGATGATCCAGAGGGCAAATATCTTACGGTTCGTAACAACCACCAATTCTGGTGACTCGCACGAAGAATGTTTTTTCAATGGACTTGTTGCCGCTACTACCATGATCAAGGACTGGGTTTTTCCAACAAACACAAAAAGGGAGGGTTTCTAATATCTTTGTTTGTTTTCTTTCAATATCTTAATAGCTTTGAAAAGTTTGAATCACTTTAGCATGAAACAACTAAGAGCACAATCTGACTAATTATTATCATTTTTGAAAAGGATATGTGCTGATCGCACATCCCATCTTCTTTTTAACTCCTGCAACATTGGTGAAGCTAGGAATTGTCAGGGGAATGAGCGAAGTTTAAAAAGGTAAAAGATCCTGACAAAATGTAGCAACCAAATCCTAAACATCAAGCTAATCATTCTAACGACATGATTACAAATCTGTAATTAGGTAATACTGCAATTAGTACATCTCAAACACAAACACAAACACAAAAAAAAACACAAATACTGACAACCCCCAACAAAAAGAATAAGACCATGAAAAACATAAAAAATAGAGAGACGAATAAGACTAAATTCATTAGATTGAAATGGTACCTGGAGTCTGAAAGAATAAAGAGAATGTAAGTAAAATTAGGAGGTGAATTTTCATGAAATGCTACAATGCAGACCTGTCAGACATTGATATGCCCTAGAGCACTTGGAAGCTAGAAATTTCTTCAATTATGGTACCAAAAAGAGGGGGTGGGCTTTTCTTATTGAAGCGGTATTCTAATGCGACATAAATTACATAGAGCAAGATTCAAACTTTAGGGTATGACGCGTGTTACGTAATTCGTACACTTTCCAGAGTGAGCGGGAGAAAAAAAAATATTTTCAAGATAAAATAAAATAGTGTTTGAACAGAGGTTTGATAGAGATAAATGGTCGATAACGAAGGGGAATTAATTTAGAATGGAATTCATTGGATGTCCTCAAAATGGACAGTTGATGAATTTATTCATATTTGACATTAATCAGCGTAATTAATGGCAGTAAACACGTGTTGAGTTAGTTGAATGAGAGTATATCATGTGTTTTTATGTAAGTAATGAGAAATTTTATTTTTTAAGTTATTAACTTTTGAGTAATGTTATTCATATCATGTTTTTGTACCACATTTTCATATCACCTTAGGTGGAATTTGATATGGACAATCACATCATTTGAATTAATTAGATTTTTAAATTTAGTTCATTATTTAATAAACTAATAATTAAGAAAAATTGATTAATTAAATGATAATTGTGCTATACGAGGAATCTCTCCTTCATTTCCTTGGGTTTTGCGAGAAATTTTTAGTTGTGACGAAAGTACGGATGGTACACCACGTGTTTTTTATGCAAGTGGTGGAAAATTTTAATTTTTAAGTTATTAACCTTTTAACACACATAACCCACCATTTATATAGAGACTTGTGATGCACCACCTCGTGTGACAATCACACTAAGAAAATCTCTCTTGTAAAATTTTCAAATTGTGTGGTTGTCTACATCAGATACCACCTAAGATGATATGAAAATGTGGTATAAAAACATGGTATGAATAGCATTACTCTTAACTTTTTAACACACATATCTCACCAATTATATAATGACACGTAGTGTACCACCTCGCGTGCCAGTCGCATTCAAAAATCTCTCTTCTTGCCATGTAAATTTGATGTTTAGAGACTCATCAACTGATTGGCTAATCCCCCTTCTAAGTCCAAAACCACATCTGAATTGATTTGGATAAGGGTCTTATCCGAATCCTAATCCATTACCTACCAGGGGCCAATAAAAAAAAATCCATCCGTTATAAATATAAGTGGCAATTAACACTAATCTATGCTCTAATATTTCTTCTCTCCATCAAATTATCTCTCTTGTTTTCTACATGCAGGCATAGTTCCAAACTTCAATACGCATCTCTACCTATTTTTCTCTCTTTCTCTCTTTCTTTAGCTTGATGGCTGACCGGAGGGCGGAAGAGAATGCCGTCACCGGCGGACCGCAGAATACGAGCATTGAGGATTTTGATCGTCCAATGAAGCCGAAAACTAGCAAGTTCGCTATTGCCTGTGCTCTTTTGGCTTGCACAACTTCAGTCTTATTGGGTTATGGTAATTCTCCCTTTTTTTTTTTAATACGGTTCACGAGTTTCCCAAATTTGTTAAAGTGATAAGATCAATGTTTGGAGAACGTAACGTATTCATACCAGAAACATGAAAAATATTAGAAAATTAATTTGTTTCGAAAATTTGTTGTTAATCCTCCAAAATAATTATCTTATATACTCGTCTGGTTATATATTTTTAAATTTATATTGATTCAATTCTCTTATAATTTATATTATTTGTTGGTTTTATTTACAGATATTGGTGTAATGAGTGGAGCGTCACTCTTTATCAAAGAAAATCTTAAAATCAGCGACGTTCAAGTCGAAGTGCTTGCCGGTACTCTAAACATCTACTCCCTCCTCGGCTCCGCCTTTGCTGGCAGAACCTCCGATTGGATTGGCCGCAAGTACACCATTGTTCTTGCGGGAGTCATCTTCTTTGTCGGAGCTCTCCTCATGGGATTTGCCACCAACTACGCCTTCCTCATGGTTGGCCGGTTTGTTGCCGGAGTTGGTGTTGGCTTTGGTATGATGATTGCTCCTGTCTACACTGCCGAGATCTCTCCGGCATCGTTCCGTGGCTTCCTCACATCTTTCCCAGAGGTTTGTTTCAATTTTTGTTTTTTGCTTACTTGCATATATCATCAATTTATACAATGCATGATCATCATGCGAAACAACTTACTTTTGATGTATATGATGCCAAATTTATAGCGTTTATTTAAATTGAATATGTAACATTCCATGTGAACGTTTTGACAATTTTGATCTCACACCAAAAGGAAAATTTATTCTTTTATTGGTTTTTTGAGTTATCTTTACGTGTGTTTACATATGTCCACACTGAGTAGCTCTTTGTTTGTGAGTTTGAAATAAATTGCTTTCTATTTGTTTGCTGCAGTTTAATTTAAAAACCAAAAATGTTGTGATGAATTTTATAATTTGTTTTAGACAGTAGAATTTATGTTGATTGGCTTGAATGTACATATGTAGGTGTTTGTCAATGTTGGCATATTACTGGGGTACATAGCCAACTATGCCTTATCCAAGCTCCCGCTTCACTTGGGCTGGCGGTTCATGCTCGGAGTTGGTGGAGT
This sequence comes from Pyrus x bretschneideri, assembly GCF_019419815.1. NCBI lineage: Eukaryota > Viridiplantae > Streptophyta > Magnoliopsida > Rosales > Rosaceae > Pyrus > Pyrus x bretschneideri. Next base: position 1,027,431 of record NW_025999784.1, read on the forward strand.
TCCAGCAATTTTTCTCACAGTCGGCGTCCTATTCATGCCCGAGTCTCCTCGGTGGCTGGTTATGCAGGGGCGACTCGGCGACGCTAAGAAAGTCCTCCAAAGAACTTTGTCCAAGGAGGAGTGCCAGCTCAGAATAGACGATATCAAAGAAGCCGCAGGAATCCCACCCCACTTAAATGACGACATTGTTCAGGTCACAAGACGCAGCCACGGTGAAGGCGTATGGAAAGAACTGATCCTCCATCCTACCCCAGCCGTTCGCCATATTTTAATCGCAGCTGTCGGTATCCACATCTTCGAACAAGCGTCCGGTATAGACACTGTCGTTCTGTACAGCCCAAGGATCTTTGATAAGGCAGGTATCACCTCCTCCAATCATAAGCTACTCGCCACCATTGCCGTTGGATTCACCAAGACCGTTTTCATCTTGGTCGCCACATTTTTCCTCGACAAGTTCGGACGGCGTCCGTTGCTACTGACCAGCGTGGCCGGAATGGTCTTTTCCCTCACGTTTCTCGGAGTTGGCCTTACAATCGTCGACCATCACAAAAGTTCAGTCCCCTGGGCCATCGGATTGTGCCTGGCCATGGTATATTTCAATGTGGCATTTTTCTCAATCGGGCTAGGGCCCATCACGTGGGTATATAGCTCCGAGATCTTCCCCTTGAAGCTACGCGCTCAAGGAGTCAGTATCGGTGTGGCTTGTAATAGGGTTACGAGTGGGGTCGTCTCTACGACATTTATTTCACTGTACAAGGCCATCACGATTGGCGGGGCCTTCTTTCTTTATGCCGGAATTTCTGCTGCTGCCTGGATATTCTTTTATACGTTGCTGCCGGAAACACAGGGCAGAACCCTAGAAGATATGGAGGTCCTGTTTGGTAAATTCCACAGGTGGAGAAAAGCCAATGCAATGCTCAAGGAGAGAAAGCAAGTTGATGGTGATGACAACAACAATGCCCAAGTTTGCTAGGAATAATAACTGGAAAAGATTTATTAGGGTTTAGTAGAAGTAATTGGTTTTTGTTGTGACATTTGTTCTTATAAATATATGATTGTGTAAATCCTAAGTAAAAATAGAATAGGAATCTTTTGGATCTAGAAGATCTTTCCTAATATACTTTGTATTACTTGTAGAACAAGTTTCTCTCATCCTTATTACTATAAATAAAGGCACGAGGACTGAGGAATTAACACACAATTCCCCAATCTCTCTCTTCCCTTTGCCGCATCTCTTTAGTAAATATAGGCCACAACAGTTTTGTTTTGTTTTTATTTTTTTATTTTTTTTAATAGAATGAACTATCGGATGCTCGTGTATCTCTTCTTATTTTGTTTTCTTCTATACAATGAAGGAAATGAATTTAAGATGGGATTAGATATGTTTCTTTTTTCTTCTGAAAGAATATTTTAATCATCCTGTTTGTAGTTATTTTATTTTTTTTCTGAAATGGAATGGCACTAGGTCACGGATGAGACGATCTATAATAATAGGATTTGCCCAAGAATAATGATAATGCATATGAATATTTATGAAAGATTTTCTATAGGGTAATGTTAGGGAGATTAATTTTGAAAATTAAAGGACATGGAAGTTGATGATTGGTTTATTACTTAAACGTTGACAAACGTGGACATTTCTATTGGTGCCACATCATTTAGTCTCCTATTGCCATTGACAATTTTGAACAATTTTTGAACTTGGCTATTAAAGTCGTTTCTCGATTAGTAGCAAAGTATTGAAGGGATAATCACAATAATACTGTTTGGCCCTAAAATTACACCCTCGGCCCGAGTAATCGAGGCCGTTGAGTAAGTGTGCTTCCACACCGTCGATGAAAAAGTGAAGATAATTTTATTAATATTAAAAGATAACATTATGATTTTTATCATAATTATCTTTTAATAATGATTTATCTTGACATTTTCTTATGAAAATAATATATCTCCAAGCTAGGAAACAAGCAGCACAATTCAAGACAATTAAAGTTGATGTGGATGTTTAGCATATGGGTGTGTGGTTTGGATCAGTTTTGGTTAACAGATATGCACGACATCAGATAATGAAGCATGCAGAACAGGATGATATTACGAGGTCACTTGGAAACTACTAATGGGATTGGATTCTGAATAGATTATTATCCATTTAATATGGTGATAATTAAAAATAAATTTAATATTCATGGGGTCAGGATGCATGCGACAATGGGGCAAGAAAATGGTGACTTTGGGTGATGATGATAAGACAAGCATAGAAAAGATAGGTTTTTGGTGGTGGTGTTATGATGACATAGGAAACCTAGGTACACTAGGTTTTTTGTTTTTGCATGGTGATGAAAGTGATCAAATGGGTGTAAAGGTTTCTGATGGAGGTTTTATTATGAGATCAGAAGTCTAGGTGATCTAGGCTTCTGATGTGATATGATTTGCCTAGATAGGTTTTTTTTTTTTTTTTTTTTTTTTTTTTTTTTTTTTTTTTTTTAATCTTGTTTGAAAAGTCATGAACTGCAGTCTAAAGGATATGTTTGGCCTATGCCACGGATCAGATGTTATTCAGCAAGTTAGAGTTGCAGTCGGACTCTACATAGTAATCTAGCCATGCCAAGCAAGTACATCAGTCCTATAAATACATATGCAATGGCAACGGAAAAACCCCCTCCAATTCAACACACAAATTGCCCTGCGCAAACCTCTCAAACACTTTGAGATTTTCTATTTTCTTTTTCTGCCAACACACCTTCAGTTTGGATAAACAACATTGTGAAGGCAACCAGTGACATCTTCAGTTTGGATAAACAACATTGTTGCCGTAGAATCAGCCATTCCTGGAGCACCTTCAGTTTGGATAAACAGCACTGCGTCGAGGCCGACTGGCTATCTATCCAAGTCTCGGTCGAGAAGGATTTTCGAATCCTTATTGGCAGAGGTCATCTCATTAGCCTTCTCGACCGTGTTACCAGGTTACTACATTCGGCACCCTGAGAGCCGAATTTGATATTGAACTTCGCAAAATTAGTAGCCTTGTCTTCAGGCTCTAGAACCCGAAGGCCGAGACGTGTTCCTTTCTCGACCGCAGTCGTAAGATCAAGAAGTTAGCAACACGATCAACGCAACATCAACAAATTTTACTCCTCGACCATGCCCTGCATCAACCTAAGGACATAGTTAGCTCATTAGTTACTCGGCTTGTGCGCCACGTAGGCTTGGTAGTTTTTAGGGTCAACATTTTGGCACGCCCAGTAGGACCCAATGCTAAAACTACGAAGTTCATATGATATATCAAGATTCCAATCTGGCTCAACGTAGCTGATTGTATGAGCTCCTAGAGGAATTGAAAAAGCACAATGAGGAACGAAAAAGATCTTTTGGAAGTAGAAAAAGTTCTTCATGGCCATAAAGAGATGCAAAAGTCATTTGCTTACATGCTGAGAAAAAAAACTCCTATTACCCTGCAAGAGCAATGGGTAAACGAAGACAGGGCTCGATTTAATACTTGGCTAGATGAAGAATATTTTCCTTACATTTTCGACTACAAATCGATTCCATTTGAGGAATGGTTGGTTGAAAAGGCCGGTGGGCAATTTTCCGCTTCGCCCATAATCAGACATCGGCTTAAGAAAATTGTTAATTTGGTCAAAGAACAAAGGCCACCTATTTTTTCGGTTGAGGCTAATAGTGAGGTAGGCCTAGAAGAAAATGTTCAAGTTTCTGAGCCAAAAATTAACTCAGAAAATGATTTGTTAGAGGAATGTTCCAATGACGAACAAGACCAATACGCGACTTCAGACCATAAAATCACATCAATTGATATGGTAATTGGAGACATGGTTTTAGACACCGAAACTACGCCAATCGATATGATTATTGGTGATAAAGCCGATATGGAGAAATCCCGTTTGTCTAAGTTGTTCGAGTTGAAAGCCGAAATTGGCGAAGAAATTATGCCTGGGGGGCATAATAATTGTTCAACACATTCGACGGCCGAAAATAAAAAATATTTCGTCAAGTTAAAAATATTTGGAGCAAATTCTTTAGTTCGGCCACTTTCATTTTCTTTTATTAAGAAAAGGAATAAATTATTTTCTTAATCATTTGGCTAATTAAGCCGATGCATAAGAAAATAGGAGGGCAATGCCTCGTACACAAACTATCAAACTATATAAAATAAAAAAATAAAAAATAAAAAAAAACTTTCGGTTGTCTAGGCTGAGGCCGAGAGTCGGGAAGATGCTATGGTGGCCATACAGGCATTGGCAGATTCAAGGTCTTGTATTGCTGAGCTCGGCGAGATTGGTTTTGGCCGTGGTTGGTTAAAATAAATAAATAAATCCCAAGGTTGTTATGCCAAGCCAAAAAAGTATCTTGCCAACGCCATTCAATACATTCTTGCAGCTAATGGGCGAGTGTGTGTGTATATAAATATATATATATATATATAGCCAACTGTTGAGGTCATTCAAATTGTAGACCCAATTTGTCAATAGTCATGCTGGAGACAATGATAGAAATTGGAAAGAGTGCCAACAGTATTAGCCATGGGGTCATTCGGCCTGCAGTAAATATATATGCAAGCTGTGTTGCTAGCGTTGATTGATGACAGGCCGAGCTACCAAGAGTGGCTTGTCTCAGCCCCAATTTATCTCGACCCCATTGGCAGGTGTTGGGTCCTTCGACCGTATTAGATGGATGGTCGAACAGGGGATTTACTGCCGAGGAGCAAAGTTCTTTTTCGGCAATACAACAGGATTTTGTTGGTTATGAACAATTAATTTCCTTAATCATTCGGCTTATGAGCTGAAGTTCAAGGAAATTCGCGGTGTGGGGGGGGGGGGGCGCAATATTTGGACCCAAAATTACACTCTCAGCCCGAGTAATCAAGGCCATTGAGTAAGCGTGCTTCCACACCGTCGATGAAAAAATGAAGATAATTTTATTAATATTAAAAGATAACATTATGATTTTTATCATAATTATCTTTTAAAAATGATTTATCTTGACATTTTTTTATGAAAAAAAATATATCTCCAAGCTAGGAAACAGGCGGCACAATTCAAGACAATTCAGGTTGATGTGGATGTTTGGCATATGGGTGTGTGGTTTGGATCAGTTTTGGTTAACAGATATGCACGGCATCAAATAATGAAGCATGCAGAACAGGATGATATTAGGAGGTCACTTGGAAACTACTAATGGGATTGGATTTTGAACAAATTATTATCCATTTAAATATGGTGATAATTGAAAATGAATTTAATATTCATGGGGTGAGGATGCATGCGACAATGGGGTAAGAAAATGGTGACTTTGAGTGATGATGATGAGACAAGCCTAGAAAACTATGTTTTTGGTGGTGGTGGTGTTATGATGACATAGGAAACCTAGGTAGGTTAGGTTTTTTGTTTTTGCATGGTGATGAAAGTGATCAAATGGGTGTAAAGGTTTCTGATGGAGGTTTTATTATGAGATCAGAAGTCTAGGTGATCTAGGCTTCTAATGTGATATGATTTGCCTAGATAGGTTTTTTTTTTTTATCTTGTTTGATAAGTCACGAACTACAGTCTGAAGGATATGTTTGGCCTATGCCACGGATTAGAAGTTATTCAGCGAGTTAGAGTTGCAGTCGGACTCTACACAGTTATCTAGCCGTGCCAAGCAAGTACATCAATCATATAAATACATATGCAGTGGCAACAGAAAAACCCCCTCCAATTCAACACACAAATTGCCCTATGCAAACCTCTCAAACACTTTGAGATTTTCTATTTTCTTTTTCTGCCAACACACCTTCAGTTTGGATAAACAACACTATGAAGGAAACCGGTGACATCTTCAGTTTGAATAAACAGCACTATTGCCGTAGAATCAGCCATTCCCGGAGCACCTTCAGTTTGGATAAATAGTACTGCATCGAGGCCGACTGGTTATCTATCCAAGTCTCGGTCGAGAAGGATTTTCGAATACTTATTGGCAGAGGTCATCTCATTAGCCTTCTCGGCGAAGTGAAGTGTTTCCAGGTTACTACATTCAGCACCATGAGAGCCGAATTTGATATTAAACTTTCGCAGAACTAGTAGCCTTGTCTTCAGGCTCTAGAACCTGAAGGCCGAGACATGTTCCTTCCTCGGCCGCAGTCACAAGATCAAGAAGTCAACAACTCGCTCAACACAACATCAACAAATTTTACTCCTCGGCCGAGTTGGCACACCCCGCGTCAAACGAAAGACAAGTTAGCTCATTAGTTACTTGGTCTACACGCCACGTAGGCTTGGTAGTTTTTAGGGTCAACAAATACCCTCTGAAGTTTATTTTGTTTTCACAAAATTCCTTCACATTTTAAACATTACACTCACCCTTTTAGATTTTAATAACCCATTTTGTCTATGTTAACCCAACAACATGATCTCTTGTAAACAAATTTGCCCTTTAGTTACATAAAAAATAAAGCAATGTTCCTGAAAAAAAAGAAAGAAAAAGAAAATCAAATTAAATATACCGTAAACATTTGTTTTTAAACTTCTTTGACTAAATATGTTGTTTGTTTTTAAGCTTCTTTGAAAATCGAAACCAATAATGAAAATGAGCCTTGCCCAAACATTTGTCATGTCACATACTTCGAGAATGGGTGTGTCTTGAGTTGGGTCCTATCATAACTAACCAACAGCTCCTGCCGTAGACGAGCCGACTTACACACTTTCTTAGCAAACCCAACAATTAAGCCATCGATATTATAATCTGCAGCCTGTAATGCTGATAACTCATCATTGTCTCGGTAAGCAAATGAGAAGTTCCCGAGTTCCGAAGTTTCCAAAATACCATTTCGCTCCTCACTGTGAGAATGTGCCTAAATCGTCTGATCTACGCCTTAATCGCGCTACCGTACTATCCCTAAACTTACCAATTAGAGCTACTAGAAGTGCTTCAACATCTACGTACACATGAACGATAAAGTCCTGGAGTGAAATAACTAAAAGATGCGTAGAGACGAACACATGTCATAAAACATTCCTTTCGTGGCTAACTGCGACTATTGCACTCCTGGTTGAGAGGTAGAAGATTTGAAACCTGTATTAGAGGAACTTTCACTCTAACTACTTCCTTCGAGTAACAGTTGCAGCTACAACCCATTCATAGAAATTAGCCCCACAATCACCAGGCTTGGAACCCAAGATGGGAATTTAATCTCAGTAGATGCATATAAAAGGTATGTTAGGGTTGGGTGGAAGATACCTTTAGAATATTTGAGCAAATGAACTTCTATATATATATATATATATATATATATATATATATATATATCGTTGGAAAAGAACTACTAGAGTACGATATGATGCTTATGAATTGTAGCAAGATAATAGGAGATGACTATTCATTTCTGCGTGAAGATAGTGATTGGTGATGCAATCCGTTAACCACCTGCACTCTTATCTTCACCAATCTCTTATTAAAAGACAGCTCGAACCTCACACCCACCTGGAACTCTTCCTGGTAAATCTGGTAAGCTTGTGAAAAGGTTATGCTTCTAACCTGAGGGCACACTTTAGTCGAGTCAATCCCTCATGAATTCTTTACGGATTGAGCGAGAAACCATGTCGAGAAGGCTTAAAGAACACTCAAAATTTGAGGGTAAAAATAAATCCACCAAATCTAGAGTACCAGATATTGGGATTTGAATATACAACTCCGATGCTTGAATGTAAGTATGTACTCAACTTGATTGGGTAGCAACACTTGAAATGGTCGAAATTGAAAATCTGCTAATTCGATTTCCTAATGCTCAAAAGTCATGTCACAAAAGTATTTGAGAATTACACATAAGGTGGAAATAGGACTAATGCAAGAATATTTGGGTATCGATGTATCTTTCTACTGAGGTGCTTCGCAACTACGCTTGCACAATCGGGGTGGTACACGAAGGTGCAGTCGTAAACATTGACATACTCTATCAATCACCGTCACCGGAGACTTAGTTCATTCTGAGGGAAAATATAACTAAGAAGTTTGCGATAGTCTAATAAATGAACATACAAAAATTTAGATTTTTCTCTTTGACCCAAAATTTGCAAAGATTCGTTATAACGGTAGCTCATGGAATAATAAATCACCAGTGGTGAAGATTCGCTCGATAGGGTGTTGATTAGGTGATTCAAGGACTGACGACCTCATCTAAAAACTCGACATCTGAGTGGTCCTCCTGGACGGTCTGTCTACTTCAAAATGATATGAAGAACAATAGAACAACCCAAGATTGACAAAGATTTCTTTTAGTGCCAAAAGGTGAATTTAGATTACAAACAAAGTCGACATGGACCAAAATGTCCAAGAGTCTGAAAGATTAATGAGGAATTCGACCAAATGGTTCAAGGTATAGTCCTCATAGATTGATGGTTAATACACCAAGTGAAATGAGCGACAAACATTGAATCGTTACCCAAGTCTCTACGGAGGGTGTCATTGGGTTTTCAAGCTAAGATGGTAGCCGTTGACTTTAGGTCATGGATAGGGCAGTTCACTTCATGCATTTCTGATCGTCGAAAGGCATAAGCGTCACTTGTTCATGCTGCATTAGCGCACAACTACCCATTCAGTAAGACATCACTGCAAGATTTGAGATTGGTCGACGTCAATGAAAAGTGTAAGAAGGATGGTAGTATAAGACAACACCTCGAACAAAATTGACTTCTTCCTTAGCCAAAAGAATGAGAGTTTAGATCATGGTCAAATAATCAATGGCAACTGTCGATAAAATTGACAAGACCACTGATATTTCGTAATTCAAGGCACGCAAAAGGATTTTTGATTTCTAACTGCCACAACCCTGGATTTGGTAAGAAGACCTTCTGTTACACTCACATTTCCTAAAGAAGTTACGAAATCTAAGCAAGGTCAACATTTCAGGAATTTGGTATAAGGCTGATTGTTGATGTTTACAAAATTGACCTCGTGGTCAAAGTAGACAAGAATATTATCGATGAAACAATCGCTGAGAAATTTCCTGAGGGTCTACACGAATTTCCTTCAGTGGAAACAACAAGCCTGATGAAACTAATTTGGTCTACTCCATGAATACCTACTAATTTCACCTACATCTAGTACTTCCCTGATTTCCTCCAACACGATGAAACAAGCCCGATGAAACTAATTTCCTCAACTAATCCAAACTAAACTTCCTCCCATTAAGATTTCTCTATTTCACGTCATTTCTATGTAAATCCGATTCTTCCCGCCATCTCTAGGGGACACATGTTGCAGAGTAACGGTCCGATTTTCAAAGTCATTCATAGCCTAGTATGCCAAACTTAAGGCACAATCCTGACACGAATTTTTCATACTTCAAATAAGATATGACTATTCACGCAGAATAAGGATTGCACAACCATGCTGAATGACCTTAATACACGGAAGCTGTGACATCCAAATTATATCAAGGTCGACACACTACTAGAGTAAGAGAATATCCTATGTATGCTCTGAACAAACCATGCTCTGATACCAAACTGACACACTCTAACCCTGATAACCCCACATACCAAGGTAGGCACGTGCCGGCCGACACCCGAAGGTGACGAAGCCATTTTAAACATGCATGCAAATAAAAGATATGCAATTAGAACAATTATGCCAAAGGAGGAACGTGTTCAAAGCTTACAACTACTAAGAATAATATGGAAGAATTACTAAGAAAAATATACGAATAAAGGAATGATACTTATACTGAGAAGACTTGAGAATATTTATGCAGAAGTGTCCTGACACTGGAATCATGTCCCTCAAATCTAAATCATGAGGAGGCAATGCTCGGAAAAACATATAGTAAGTTTTCTAAGAACTCTAGCATGCACTGAAAAACATTTGTAAAACATGTATATGTAAGACAATGCTCGAAGATGGTAGTAAAACCGCCCAAAGGAAAATACGTAAATCTCGTCCATACTGTACTCTCTAGGGGTATCATGTCCTACACTGCTTTCGGCAGTGAAGCTGGGGGTATAACATATGTCATATCTCACTCATCCTTATCAACTGTGTCTTATGGCCACATATATCTATACTCGTGTTGTGTGGATGTGTTGTATGATAACCCACTGGATATTAACCAAAACCATATCTCAAAACTCATGCCAAAACATCAAAGCTCACAAGGATTTATAAAATATTCATTTGAGAAATGGTCCACTCACTGATTTTTCCTTTGCATGGGAGCCGCTCGAACTAGTAAGGGTGGTGTTACTCCTAATCAATGTACCTAACCACATATACAGACCATTTAGTAAAACTCTACTAAAAAGATGGAATTTGGAAAAACGGACAGCATATTTGGATTCAACATGTCACAAAACCTAAGGAGAGACCTCGGGTTCCCCCATGCACCGCCACACGCCACCATAGGGCGGCGGCCTTTACAGCCACCCCCCACCACACGCACCGCCACACCCCGAGATAGGTCGCCGGAAAGTTTGTGGACAACAGCGGAACATAGTACCTTCAGAGGAGGCGCGTGTGGTCCACGCGCTGGCTAAGGCACGAGGTATTAGAGTAGGTTGTATCATGTATGAAGTCTAAAGACCACATATGCTCCAAGTCACCTCGTTTGTGTTCTCCACATGTTTGGCTTGACAATTTGTCACACATAAGAGAGCGTATTGAGAATGAATCTCACATTGATGAAGGATGGACCTTGCATGAGATTATAAGTTAACTTCTTCTCATATGATTTTATGATGAAACTCCAACTTCTTTCTTCTTCTTTTTTATCAAAAAAAACACTGATATTGAATTTGGACATCTTCTAATATGAATAGAAATATCACTAGATTAAGGATCATTTAATAATTTTGTATGTGAAAAAAAAAATTCCTAACACCTAAGTTGTTGTCTTGCTTTGACAATATCACTTATGTAGTTGGTAGGAAATATACAAACGGGGATATCTTGTTCCTACCCAGCAATGAAAAGAAAAAAAAAAAAAAAAATTAAGGATCCATATCCTATTTGCCCACGATCATTGAGCATTGGTAGGAAATATACAAGTCAAGCACGTTAGGGTGCTGCAACTTTGAAATTAAAAAATAAAGTGGGGACGTATGACTTCTTATCCCTCATTGACTTCGTAGTTGGTATGCGTTAGGCCCTTTGAAACTCTAGTACCCCTTATCCTATCATTAATTTTGCTTGAAGTACTTAATAATGATTTTTTATTTTTTTTTTAAAAACAGCTAGTGGTAAGTCACTATTATTCACCTTCTTCGGATCCGAAAAAACTATAGGTACTTAATAATGATTTGGGTAGATCACATTTTGCACTTGGCAAAAAACAACCAAAAAGTTGCGATGGATAATGGCCCCTCCATTCTTTTAAAAAGAGACATTAGTTAATTCTTGTGACATCAAGAGATAGCATCAATATAAAATAAATAAAATAGTCCAAATACCTAAATATAATTTTCACGTCAGAGAATGGCCAAGTCTTGAAAGTACTTAAAGAGAGTTAGACTACTTTGTGTATTGCCAGTTAATTGAAGAACATATTTTCACACTTTAATACGATAATAGAGTCAAATTGATTCACGTGTGAAACTCCATAGTCATACGTCCAAGTCACTAAATTTCTCTTGTCTTAATGCTAGGCTCTTGTAAGTTTGTCACACATAGGTGATCATGTGAAAATGTGAAAAACATAGTCTCACATTGAAGAATGACCAAACCTTGCAACTAAAAGAAACAAAAATGACATTTGACATCTAGATCGAGGATTCACGACAACAACAAAAAATAGAGTACACAATTCTAACACAAGTGTTGGAGAGACAAAACAAGTAAACAAATTACTTGTATTACACACACAAAATATTACAACACTCACAAGGACACAACTTTAGAAGTTATGACACTCACTCTTTCTAGAGACACACTCCAAACCACTCACACTCTTAGAAGGCTACTCTTACTTCTCATTCTCACTTGGTTGCTTGGTTGCTTGATTCTTCTTCATTACAAGCTTAGCACCTCACATATTTATAGTGTGAGGTTTGCCGAATTTGGTATTGCTAGAACTTTCTAGCTACTTATCATGCATTGCACCATCACCGACATAGTCTTTGCAATATCCATACAATACTACAAGATGCTAGAACTTTCTAGCTTATTATGCAAGCCCATCGACTTAACATGCAGATTTGAACTAGAATGGTCTAGTTCATTTGCAGCTGGACAAAGTCCTCTAGAAGCTTCTGCCTTCCAAGTTTGCTGCTTGTATTTGCTAGACTTTTCTAGAATCCAAACACCAATTGGGCTGGTGTTGATCTTCAACACTCCTCCTAAACACCAACTCATTCTTTCCTCCATGTCGAGTTGACTACAAAGCTTTTTCTTGCACACCCATTTGGGTGATATGATTTTCACATCTCTTCGCTTTAGCATGAGATTCCAAGCTTGCTTTAGCTTCACTGCAGTGACCTCTTCTCCCAACTTTGAGCCACTCAGGTTAAACTGCTTCTTCTTCTATAGCTACTTTGGCATATTTAGGATTTGGCTTTCGGATTCTTGTTGACCTCCTTAGTTGTGATTGTGGAGTTGATACTTTCACTTCACCAAGTCTTTCTTCTTTTGGTTGTTAATATACACCAGGTTGCCAAGGGTTTTAAGGTACCGCTTGCTTAACATCATCACCATCAAGTAAATCCTCATACTCATCAGGTCTCAATTGGATTCGAACAATTTGCTCACCTATCTTCTGCTGCAGCTTATCTTCAATCTCTCTCGAATTAGGCAATGCCTCTTTTGTTTAAGACCACCAAGAAAATGCTTCATCAAACACCACATCTCATGATGTGTAACATCTTCCAATCGTAGGATCACAACATTTCCACCCTTTTCTTTGGCTGTCGTATCCCATAAAGATACATCTGATTGCCTTCTTGTCGAACTTGCTACGTAAATGACTTGGAAAAAATACATAACACACACAGCCAAATACTCAAAAGTAACTAACTGTAGGTTTCATATCCCACAGTTTCCCAAAGGGTGAGACAAATTCTAACCTTGGTTGAGGAAGCCTGTTGATCACATGAGCTGCAGTTCTCATTGCTTCAGCCCAAAACCTTCCTGGTACATTCTTGGCATAGAGCATACTTCGACATATCTCTGCAAAATGTAGATTCTTTCTTTCCACTACGTCATTCTGTTGTGGTGTATTGGCACAGGTGAACTAGTGATGTATTCTACATTCTATTAAATACTAGGAAAACTTATTCGAGCTATATTCTCCTCCATTATCCGTGTGTATGCAACAGATCTTCATTCCCACTTCTCCTGCAACGGTCTCCTTAAACTCCTTAAATTTTGCAAATGTTTTAGATTTTTCTTTCATAAAGAAAATCCATACATACCTGAAGAAATCATCAATGAACGTCACCATGTATCACATCCCACTTATTGATGGTTGCTTAATGGGCCTGAACACATCGAAATGAACCAACTCTAATAGCCCTTTGCTTTAAACTTCGACTCTTCGTATGGTAGTTGATGTGCTTTACCATACGGCATTCTGCACAAACCATATATATTCCCACGTCAAGCTAAGGTAGCCCCTTAAGCATTGACTTCTTCATCATCACATTTAGCTTGTGATAGCTAACGTGACCCAATCTTATGTGCCATAAATCTGCTGTCTCGTTCTTTCTTGTCTTGTCTACGTATGCAATTTTTGCTGACATTATATAGACTGACTGCAGCTTCCGTCCCTCCATTATTGGCATCCCTAAGATCTTGAGGTGTCAATACAGCTTCACATCTCGTGGACCAAACAAGACATAATTTCCCAATGACGTCAGTTGAGGCATTAAAAGCAGATTTTTCTTCATACCTGGAACATGGTAGACATCTTGAAACGACACTTGGTTAGTGTTGTATCGAGGCACAATTTGTGTCTTACCAATATAAGCAATTGTTAACCTCGAGTCGTTAGCCATCACCACCAATCGACCTCCCTTGTACTCAGTCAAACTTTATAATTTTTTCTCATCATCTGTCATATGGTTTAAATAGCCTAAATCCACGATCCAATCATTCTGGCAGTCAATCGATTCTGGACTTGCTACTGTGAGAGCTAACTCTTGCTTCTCCAAAACAACGAATGCTTCAGCGTTCCATTCTTCCTTCAAGGCTAGAAACGCAACGACGTCCCAATCATCTTTAATTTTCTCCTTTGAGTTGGCGACATTACTCTCTGTGGACTTTTTAAACCAACAATCTTTCACCATGTGACCCTTCTTACCACAGTTGTAGTACTTTCCCTCAAACCTTTTATTATTCTGGGACTTACCATGATTTTCGTGATACTTTGGAGTTCCCCTTGGCCGAGAACTCCCTCCTCCTTGACGACCTCGCCTTATCACCATTTGTTTTAGATCCTCCACCAACACGTTGCTTGAAACTACCTTTACTTTTGGTGTAGAGCTCTTCCTCTTCACCTTTTAACGAGACCCCTCCCATTTGCTTTGCCAAAGCTTCTTGATTGGCAAGCAAATTTTCAAACTCAACAGATGATGGTTAGGTCGGCCATTTTTGTACAGCAACAATGAAGGCTTGATATTCGGGTCTCAATCCATGGATAATTATTCTTTTTATCCTGGATTCTACAATGGCAGCACTAGGATCTAATTCAGAAATTTCACGATAAGATGTCGATAAACAGTGGCATCTGGTAAGGGAGTTACAGAATGAGTAGAAAGTTGAGTTTTGACGCCAATGGGAGTTAAACATGGTTTGCATTTAAGCCTGTTGCCTCGCTTAAGAAATTCAAGTTGATACTTAATATGTGATAATTGTAGGCTAGTATCCAAATAGGAAACTTCAACTCCAAAAAAAAAATTTCATTTGCCCAAATCCTTCAGTTCAAACTCAAGTCCCAACATACGAATAAAGGACTGAATTAGTGAAGGAGAATTACCCATCAAAACAATATCGTCCACATAAAGAAGAAAGATGAAGATGGCTGAGCCATTATGAAAAGTAAACATGGAGGTGTCAATACGACTTTGAACGAAACCGGACTGTATGAGGAATGTACTGAGACGTTGGAACCATGCTCGTGGGGCTTGCTTAAGGCCATAAATTGCTTTATGCAATTTACAAACAAAATTTGGACAGCTGGGGTCAATAAATCTCAGGGGTTGCGTCAAGTACACCTCCTCCATTAGAGAATTATGGAGAAACATATTCTTCACGTCTAGTTGACGAAGAAGCCATCCAAAAGAAACCGCAAGACTCAACACTGTCCAGATTGTAGTAGGCTTGACCACAGGACTAAAAGTTTCAAGAAAAGTCTATTCCAACTTGTTGATGAAACCCCTTGGCGATGAGTCACACCTTGTACCGTTCAATCGAACCATCGGACTTACGTTTCAACTTGAAAACCCACTTATACCCAATGGTATTGGCATACAGCACAAGAGGTACGAAGGTCCAGGTGCCTTGTTTCAATAAGGCATTAAACTTGTCAACCATAGCCTACCGCTAATGTGGAGATTGCGATGCTTGGCTGAAGCATGTAGGCTCTTGATCACTGTCAATAAGAGTAGTGAACGCTACGGAAAGAGGATGTCGAGACACAAAGAACAAGCGTACTTTGGGCATAAAAATGCAGACTTGGAATGAGTCTGAGGACATGAGTGAAAGCCATGGAAGAAACTTGCACTGAAAGTAACTCATTACTAGTGGAAGCCACGAAAAGAACTTGCACTGCAGATAATACATTGCCTTCAAGTCATAAGATGGTTAACTTGAAGGCAATGTAGCCATTGTGGGAAGAGTGATAGGAGCAGAAGAAACAATGTCTGGAGTAGGTGTAGTAGATGACAATGACGTGGCACAAAAGGAAGGCATAAATGAAGAGGCAGTAGCAAGTATTGTGACATTTGGTACAAACTCCAAGTCTGGAGTGTGCACCGAAGTGGAGGGACTGAGTTGCTCGTAAGGAAACTCCTCCTCGTCAAAAATGACGTGTCTAGAAATGTACACTCAGCCAGTCGGTGGATGTAGACAACAATATCCCTTGTACTGAGCACTATATCCAATAAAAACATAAGATACCGATCTAGGTTGCAACTTGTTAGTTATATAATCACCAAGAAACAGAAAACAAACACAACCAAAAACACGAAGTGCCAAATAATCAGGGGTATGTCCAAATAAACATTGATAGGGAGACTTCCAAGCAAGAACAGAAGTAGGCAATCGATATATTATATAGATCGCAGTCGTGAAAGCCTCAACCCATAAATTGTGTGGAAGCTTTGCAGTGAGTAATAAAGTGCGACCAATCTCAAAAATATGGTGATGCTTGCATTAGGCAACGCCATTCTATTTTGGTGTATGTGGACATGAAAGTCGATGGTGGATCCCTAAGTCTTGAAAAAAGACCATTGTGGCTACTTCTATGGATGCTGGCGCAGGCCATCGTGAAGGAAATATTTGTGAAAACTAGTTCATTTGAGCAACATCAATGCATGTTATTAACAATTAAAAGGCAGAATCATGCTTGTATGCACTCAAAAACAAAACTTAACCCATGAAATTCAAAGCCTAATAGTTATGGTGAACCAAGACTCAACTCAAAACAAAGTGAGTTGAGAAATCTTATACCTTTGTTGATTCCTCTTTGCATAAGCAAAGGTGAATCACCCAATAGAGAGAGCCTTCATTCCTTACTTATTAGCTCCATGGATTTCTTGGAAGAGGATGGATGAATGGATTCTCCAAGTTCCCAAAATAGATAACCTCTAAGTCTCCACACCAAGGAGAGCATTGATGAAGAGATGAATGACCTAGAGGAAGTAAGATTGCTAACTAATTTCCTCTAGGGTGGCCGACCTCTTAGAGAGAAAATGAGAACTTGTGTTCTCTCTAATTTCCTCTAGGAAAACCTTAATGAGGAAAATGTTATAAAGTTTTTATTTAGTCCTTTCAATTAAGTGACAAAAGAACCAAAAAAACCCTTCATCCTCTAAAGTGACTGGCCTTAAGGGTTTATTGGGCTTTCAAGTTGTCATACAACTTGAGTTAATAGGCTTTACATTCAAATCCCATTGGGCTTTGCGGCCCAAAACTAACCCGAGGTCTATAACGAACATATTTGTTTGATTAATTAACATATTTAATTAATCCTAGCCTTAAATAGCTAAACCATTTAATTATCCTTACTTATCTTCGTTGTTTCTTCAATTTTTACCTTACTCGGTGTACGATCCAGTGGGCGATTAGGTTCCTTTTAGCGAGGCAGTGTGCAATTAGAACTCTTTAAATTGATTGTGAATTGAAACTTACTTTCAATTCTCCCTTTAGTGATTACTCACCTTTAGGATTACAATGCAATACGGTTTTTCTCTAATACAATACTCTTGACCACATAGTTTGGTTTGATAGTTTATTCATGTCTCCTATCCAATGTGATTCTCTTACTTATATGATTATCTTGAATGTGATTTGGAACGACTTCCTAAATCTCGTTCATACTCTGGCCAGAGATTCTTAATGATATCATAGAGTATTCTCCCTCAAACGATTTGAAGGTTAGAGATCCCTTGTTGCGCATTCATTTGCCTCCATGGCTAAGTGGCTTAACCCCAACTATGCCGTGGACACCCCATGATGGAGTGACTTTGTCATAGTCAAAGATCAAGGACCTAACCAGAAGACAACTATAATGCCTCAGGTCAAAGGACTACTTTGTATTATCTCAACCATGAGTTCTCATGTGACATGAGTATGAGAACTCCTCGTTGATCGTGTTCAGTGGACTCATTCTCTATTGAGCACCTACATGTTTGTCTTGGTGTCAATCACACCAATTACTCGATACCAGTCACTCTCTCAAAGAGAAGACATAGTACGTACTGATCTTAACGGACTGTCAATGCCCAATTGGCAATCCTATGATCATGAACGTTTAGGATATGTATACAAAAGAGAATGGTCTCATGAATCTAACTGCTTTAGATCACATTCTCCCAATTACATATTCTTTAGATTTATAGTTTAAGCATATGACATTTATATGAGACAGCTTTAAACAATAATCTTTGCCCTTTATAGTAAACTGGATTAGTTTAACATGTGAAATGTTCATAAAGTATCATTATATGATTGGCTTTAGGGTACATTTCCAATACATCATGCTCTATTTACACCAGGGCAGCCTGACCCATCCATGTCTGGATATTCGGAGTGCGTAGTTTACCCTTTCCCAAAGAGAGAGCAAGGTTGGTCCCTAGGGGGGATGCAATTCCTAGGATAAGTCTTTGATTGGGCATGATATTCAATGAGAGCTGAAGTAAAGAGTTGTTGCAAATACGCAACCAAGCCAAGTAATGAATGACTTCAGAAATCTTTATTGAAAAAAAAGAAGAAGGATATCGAACTTAGCTAGAAGGTAGAAACTGCATAACAACTGGATAGTCCTCGGCTTGCTAGGTACTGCTCGTCGAGCTGCTTGAGTCTTCGAGCTTTGTTTCGTCCAAGCAGTGTTTGGGGAGAAGTAGGAGGTCATGTGTAATACTACGCAGGTTGTAAGCATTCCATTGTTTATCAATCTCTTTATCATTCATGGTGGTGAGGGTGTAACTACCCTTGCCACCTGCTTTGCTAACTTTGTATGGACTTTCCCATATTGGATTCATATTTTTGGAGCCGTCTATTCGAGCAGTGATGAATGTTTTTCTTATGACTAGATCTCTAAGTTGAAACTACCAAATCTTTGCCCTTTTGTTGTAGCTGGAGAGGAGCTGCTGCCCGTAGGCTACAATGCGAGTGATGACCTTCTCACGTTCTTCCTCTGCCAGATCTAGATTAGTGGCCATCTTCTTTTTGTTCTACTCCAAAGTTAGCAGTATGGTGCTGATGCTCGGCATAATGACATTAGGAGGGATGATTGCTTCTAAACTAAATGCCAAGAAGAAAAAAGTTTCATCGGTTACTCGCCGTTTGGTTATGCAATAGGCCTATAAAACACCGGAAAGTTCGTCTGGCCATTTCCCCTGCTTGTCTGTGAGGGATTTCTTGAGGTAGTCTAGGATTATATTGTTGGATGCCTCTGTCTGCCCGTTGCCTTGGGGATATCTAGGCGCAGACATGTGTTACTTGATGCCATATTTTTTGAAGAACCTCACCAAGTATTTGCCCACGAATTGCAAGCCGTTGTCGGTGAAGATAGATTATGGAATGCCAAATCGACAAATGATGTTCCTCTATATTAAGTGCTCTATGTCTGATTAACTAGTGGTGGTCATAGGCTCTACTTCTACCCACTTGGTGAAGTGGTCGATAGCCATGATCATCATACCTCTGCCCCCAGTAACGGGCGTCATAGGCCCTACCAGGTCGATTGTCCATTACATGAATGGCCATGTGCTTGTCTGTGGGTGGAGTTCGCTAGTAGGCAGTGCAGGTACAGGCTTGAAATGTTGGTAGCTATCACATTTTTGAACAAATTCCTTAGCGTTTTGATGCACAGTGGCCCAGTAATAGCTAGCGTTGAAGACTTTCTATGCTAAGGATCAACTTCCTCAGTGGTTTCCACAAACTCCTTTGCAGATCAAGCTCAAAACTTTCAAGTCGTCTGGAGGTGCTAGGCAACAGAGATGTGGGCCTGAAAATGATCTTCAAACGAGAATGTTATTCCATATGTATTAGCGTGCCGCCTTTAATTGGAGCTTCCTAGCTTTTAATCTTTCTACAGGGAGTATCCCATTGACTAGATAGTCGATGATAAGGTCTTGCCAGCTTGAGGTTGTATTGACTTGTAACAACTCGACTACCGGTACTTCTTTTATGCTCGGCTTTCCCAAATACTCGATCGGGATGGAGCGTCTGAATTA
The DNA here is from genome assembly GCF_019419815.1 of Pyrus x bretschneideri. NCBI lineage: Eukaryota > Viridiplantae > Streptophyta > Magnoliopsida > Rosales > Rosaceae > Pyrus > Pyrus x bretschneideri. The sequence goes on from NW_025999784.1 coordinate 1,047,302, forward strand.
GTAGTCTACAACGGAGCCTAATGCTGCCAGGGCGTCTATATGAGCGTTGTATGCCCATGGCATCTGTGTGAGGGTATAAGTCTAAAATGCCTCAAGCTACTTGAGTACCATCTTGAGGTATAATCCCATCCTTGGATGCTTTGCTACATACTCCCCGGCAGTTTGGCTAATGATAAGCTAAGAATCAGAATAGATTATGAGCTTCTTAACTGCCAAATCTTATGCCATTCGGCAGCCTGCCAATAAGGCCTCATACTCTTCGTCTTTGTTTAATGCCTTGAAACCTAGAGCGATTGCTTGTTCGAGCATTGAACCGTCTGGGGTGACGAGAACCAAACCTACTCCAGAACCTTTGTAGTTTGATGAACCAACTACGTTCAAGCGCTAAAAGTCCTTGTCGGCAAGGGTTGGTACGGCCAGGGTGTGCTCAGCTGCTTCGGGGCTGTCTTTTGGCTACGTTGTTGCGTCTGCTAAGTCGGGGTGAACTCCGTTATCAAGTCTGCCAAGGCTTGTGCATTTATCACCGTGCAGGGTCAGAAAACCAAGTCATGTTGGCCGAGTTCTAAAGCCTACTTCATCACTTGTTGAGAAGAGTCTGGACGATGTAGAATAGATCGTAAGGGATACTGAGTCATGACAACGACCATATACGCTTAAAAGTATGGTCTGAGCTTCCTAGGTGCAATAATTAGCGCCAAAATTAGCTTTTCAATCCTTGGGTATCTTATTCCCCATCGATGAGAGCTTTATAAGTGTAGAATACTGGCCCCCAACTCTTCTCGTATGAAGCCAAAACTTACTACTATGTTTAAGACTGCCAAGTAGATGTATAATTCCTCAACTACTTACGGCTTGGATAGTAGCAGAGGTGATGTCAAGTATCTTCAAGTCTTGAAATGTTTGCTCGCACTCATCATCCCACTTGTCTCTTTGTGCCTTCTTGATGGCTTTGAAAAAGGGCTTGCATTGATCAGTTGAGTGCGAGAGGAAGTGGTTTAGTACGGCTGCGCTCAGTCGTGAGCCGATTCTAGCCGTCTTCTCCAGCTGCTCGGGATCAAGAATGATGTATTCGGAGTCCTTTTCTGGCTTCCGTCCTTTTCCTTCTGTCGGCGTGTCTTCTTGAACGTCATCGTCTTGATCCGCCTGCTGTGGCTATTATTGGGTAGCAGGCTTATCTTTCTCAACCTCAATGAGAAATGGAGTAGCATGGGCTACCTAGTGTGTTTGTACAGCGAAGCATGTGGGTTTATTCACACGTGGTTCAACCCTGGGGGTTCCATGTCCAGCCCCTTATGCTGATGCCACCAGGTCTTGAGTTCCACTCCAGGTCAGCTCGTTCTTTTTCTCGTTTTTCTATTTTATTTGTTGTATTATATTTTTTGCTGTTTCGTTGTTTATTTTATATTTTGGTTCATTTCAGTATTTCTTTTATTTGTCTCGATTCGTTTATGTTTGTGTCTTAGGACTTTCTAGTAGTAAGGAGTAATTTTATTTTATTTTTATTTTTATTTGTTTCCACACTTTGAGGACAATGTGTGATTTAAGTTTGGGGGTGGGAAAGTAAACTTTAAGGTTTTTAATTTTTGAGTCAAATAAAAATTTTCATTCTTTTTAAGTTAATATCCATAGATTATTTTAAACGTTAGAACAAATGGACATGGTGAAGGTTAATCTTACACTAGAGTCTTTTCTATTTATCGTTACTTGGACACTAATTCATGAATTATACTTTGAAAATTTGCACATTCACACCAACATGGTTTGTGGGAAGTGAGATTGGAAAACTTACTTTTCGTCTAAGAAATTTTTAATTTTTGTTCTAAATAAAGTAAAGTTAGTTGTTATCAATAAAGTAATAATTGTTCCACCCGAGACTTTGCTTAGTAACAAGGCCAGTCCTGCCTGATCAACAATGATTCTCGCATCAAACAGTAGAGTCTTGGCATGGCGCAGGCTGGTTAATTGGTTTCGTAGCCTTTTTAGCTCGAGTTATTAAGTCCTTAGGGGTGTTCTACACCTAGTGCCCTAAAGCCTTTATGGTTTGGGAGTCATTGACCTAAAGCTCGCTACATGGGTTGGATCGAAAGCTTAATGGAACTAACATTACACAACCACTACTGTTACTAAAAAAAATTATGAAAAAAAAAAAAAAGAGAATTTGAAAAAGAAAAAAAATATGTGAAGTTAGTATGTGAAGTATGAATAAAGAGGACGAAAGGTAGGGGGTTTTAGTCGAGTCTCTTTAACCATGTTGGTTCACTTTACACCAAAAAAAGTTTATGAATTCTTTTCTAATTAATTCTAAATGACTTAGACTCTGTGGTGGGATTAGTTGGAACTTTTGGAAAGATGTTTTGATTTTTAACGTTTTCTATGGATTGTAACTTGAAGAGGAAAATTTTGTCTTAGTTGAGTTTTAATAAAGTTTTTTAGCTTGTTAGTTTTTATATTTGTTTTTGAGTTTTGTTTTGCTTGAGGACAAGCAAAAAGCTAAGTTTGGGGGTATTTGATGAGTTCATATTATACTATATATTTCACCCTAATCTTAGTATTAATTTATTGATTATTTTGGTAGAATTTTGATACTTTGTTATATATTCTCAATGTAGGACATGCGACTTCCTCTAGAGCAAAAAGTGATCAAACGGACGAATTTTAGAGTGATTCCAATTGGAGGATGTTCTTGATTCTTTCAAGATGATTGTATCAAAGTTTCAGATTTTTCTACCAAGCCGTTTGACCGTGGCAATGAAATAAATGCCCAACGCGCAGCTTTTCCAGATCGACGTTTCTGGACGTTTTGGGTATTTTGGAGGTCAAGATGACATATTTTGAGGAAGATTCCTTCTGAGGATTTGTAGGGGACGTCTCCAGCTTTCAAAAGAAACCTTTTGGGACCAAATCGGAGTTGATTTGTTCTATCAAAAGTCTAATTTTCTGAGAAGTCTGAATTTTAGTTCAAATAGGAAACCTTTAATTTCTGTTTTATTATTTTTATTATGTTTGCTAGTTTTATTCTAAGACCTTTTAGGGTTTTATTTTGTAGTAGTATAAATAAGACTTTTTAGCCATTAGGGTTGGGGCGAGGAGAGGAGGAAACACACAAGCCTTTGACAATTCAAGTTTATTTTATAGGTGTTTTCTATCCTTGTTCTTTATAATATTTTGTTTTATGATTGTCCATAACTAAGTTCTTTTGCTAGGGTGAAGCCTTGAACCTTAGCATGAATATGTGATTTTATTAATTTGCTTATGAATGGATGCATGCTTGTTTTGAATTATTAATCACCGCAATTAAAACTATCTAATTGTCTTAGTGATTCGCGACCATTAGGGTTTTTAGACAAGTAATTTGATGCAATTTCTGTTGGAACATCACCCTGAAATTGAGGAGGGTTTCTTGTGATTAGTAATTGTAAGTTCACTTAAGGTGAACATCACGCTCTTAAGGGTTGCATGGTTTTTCAAGGGGTTTTCACAAAGCTTAATGAGTCTTGCATGTTTATATTTGATCTGAACATCACATACGGGTTGCATGTTAGATATATGTTTTCGCTTAAACATCATGAGGAAAATATGTATTAGGAAAACTTAACCTTCAAAGCATGAATGTGGAAATTCATAAGTAGTTGGTAAAATTACGTAGGATTGTTAAAGGGACGGCGGAACCCTAGGCTTTTACAAATTGATTTTCTTTAAATTGTTCTCTAGTTAATTTCTTTAATTGTTTTATTTTAAAATTCGTTTTTATTATATTAAATTCTAAAATCAACATTTTCCAAACTTTGTTTTCAATAATTAATTAAGAGTTGGTTTTAAACACAAAGTATTCATTCAATCTCTGTGGAAAACGACTTTGCTTGAACTGCCATACTACGACAACCTTATACTCTTGCAAGTATTTTTAAGTGTTTTTATTCCTACTTTTGCAGGTAGTAAAAATCCTATCACAATACACCAAATGTTTATTGAAATGATCAGCATGCAAAAACAGCAACTAGGTAATAAACATCCGTTTACATCCCCCAAATAAAATAAAAACAATAAAAAGTTTAGTATACAGATTGAATTATTCATTGAAAAGGAATCAGCAACGACAATAGCAACTTGGTAAACTATATTCCCAAAACAGAAGTCTGCTCTTAACCCAGAGAAAAGGTCTACTATACATAGAAATGATTACTGAAAAGGAATGACAAAACTTAATTATGGGATTAGTAATTTTTTTAAAGCGCTTGTATGGGTTGGAGTTGTCGACAGGCATCTACATATATAGAAATCTAGAGCTAGAAAGATTGAAGAGGTCGAGATGCAACAAATACGTGAGACTGCTTCAGCTTGTTATGATAATCTCTCAGAGGATCTCCTTCCAGGAGTTGGACACAAACGGAAACGGGAAGTTGGAGTTTGAGGAATTTATAACTCTTTTCTACATCTTACTGGATTCCAAGGGGTCACTAACAGTATTACTTACTGAACTTCAGGTACACTGAAATTATATGCGTCTCTTTAATTAATAATCAGTAATATTTTGACTTAGGGAAATGATAATCATACACCATTTTCTTCTCTGGTTATCGGATTGAATAAATATCAAATGCATTGTTTGGTTATCATTTTCCTTTGACTTATATATAACTGTAAATATAGTTTCATACCAACTGAAAGCGTTTTATTGATGCAGTCCAATCAAGTTAGCCGATCTGGACCATCTAGATTTGTAAGTTTGCTCTTTCATTACTTATAATGTCATTCTCTATGCTTAAATCTCACATTTAAGTTTGAGAACCAATGGAACATATAAATATGTATAGTTGCATAGTAATTAGAGAGAATTTACTACTTCAGCAGGAAAAAAAATAGAAGTAGAAGATTTATTCTGATGGAGGTTATTGTTATTTCAGGACATTGTACTTAAAGCAATAAATGATTTCAATAGCTGTTGGGCCTTTGGAAGTGCTGTAGGTGCTGCAGCAGCTAGTTTTCTTTGCACCATTATGTGATCGATATCCTGTGTGCAGTCGTTGTTGAATTGTAATCTTGTCTTGGCCCAAAGATAATTGATCCGGCCCATACACAAAGAAAGATCCATGCACATGCTAGAGAATTCTAGCAAAGTTCAAGTTGGTGGAAGAGTCTAGAAGAATGGTGAGGATTCCACCAACATACAAGATTAGTGTAGATAATTCTAGCTTAGGAAGGTAGTGGAATTATCTAGATATCTCTAGCATGATGTTTTCATGCTTCTCCAAGGTTCCATCCATGCCTATAAAAGGAGAAGGCATCCACACCATTTGTAACAACCAAGATAGCAAGTAGCAAGAAGTGAGAGTGTCAAGTAAGAAATAAGAAGAAGCAACAAAGCTTCTAAGAGTGTTTGAGTGTTTCCTTTTGTACTAAGTTTGTGAGTGAATAAAACCTTGTGTAATACTTTGAGAATTATTTCTTTCTCTTGCCTATCAATTCCGCTGCGTTACATTCTTCTTTGTGAGATAAACATCTCCAAAGTAGTGAAGCATTTTTAAACCCCAACAAAGTGGTACCAGAGCTATGGCTAGCAATGCTATGGCAGCCTTCCAAGTTCCAGTGCTCGATAACAACTTCGATAATTGGAGTATCAAAATGAAGGCCCTTTTGGGTGCACACGATGTCTGGGAAGTTGTGGAGAAAGGCTACACTGAGCCAGAAGATGAAGCTACTCTGTCTCAATCCCAGAAGGAGAGTTTGAAAGATTCAAGAAAGAGAGACAAGAAGGCTCTCTACCTCATCTACCAAGCATTAGATGACAATGGCTTTGAGAAGGTCTCGAGTGCAACCTCTGCCAAGCAAGCATGGGAGAAGCTTCAAACCTCTTACAAAGGAGCCGAACAAGTGAAAAAGGTTCGTCTTCAAGTATTAAGAGGTGAGTTCGAATCTCTACAAATGAAAGGGTCTGAATCAATCTCTGATTATTTCTCAAGAGTCTTAGCCGTTTCCAATCAATTAAAAAGAAACGGAGAAAAGTTAGAAGATGTTAGAATTATGGAGAAGATACTACGCTCGTTGGACCCCAAGTTCGAGCACATTGTCGTGACGATTGAAGAAACTAAAAACTTGGAAGAAATTAGTATAGAGCAATTAATGGGTTCACTACAAGCATATGAAGAGAAACATAAGAAGAGGCAAGGGAATGATGAGCAGCTCCTTAAGACGCATGTTCAGCCAAAGAAGAAAGAAGCAAGCTTCGACAACAAGAGAAGCCGATACGGAAGAAGTCGTGGTCGAGGTCGCAGACGTGGACATGGGCGTGGATGTGGTTGGAACTTAAACAACCATAGCAACTACGAAAGAGGAGAAAGCTCAACAAAAGGTCGCGGAAGAGGACGCTCAAACTCGAGGTATGAAAAATCTCATGTTCAATGCTATAATTGTCAAAAGTTTGGGCATTATGCTTGGGAATGTAGAGCTCCAAACAGCAGACTTGATGAGAAGGTCAATTATGTGAAAGAAGAGAAAGAAGAGAATGGTGTTATGCTACTAGCATGCAAGAACAATGATGGAGACCAAGACTATACATGGTACCTTGACACCGGTGCCAGCAACCACATGTGCGGAAGAAGAAGCATCTTCGTAGAGCTCAATGAATCAGTGAGTGGCAACGTTTCTTTTGGAGATGAATCCAAAATACCCGTAAAAGGAAAAGGTAACATCCTTATTCCCTTGGAAAATGGCGGTCACCAATTAATTTCAAATGTCTACTACGTGCCCAATATGAAAAGCAACATTTTGAGTTTGGGTCAACTCTTAGAAAAAGGTTATGATTTTCATACGAAAAATTATATCCTTTTTCTTAGAGATGACAAAGGAAGATTAATTGCCAAGGCGAAAATGTCAAAGAATAGGATGTTTCCCATGAACATTCAAAATGATGTTGCAAAGTGTCTCAAGATATGTTACAAAGACATATCTTGGCTTTGGCATCTTCGTTTTGGGCATCTTAACTTTGGGGGATTGGAGTTATTATCCAAGAAGGAGATGGTGAGAGGCTTACCGTGTATCAGCCACCCTGATCAAGTTTGCGAAGGATGTTTACTTGGGAAACAGTTCAGGAAAAGCTTTCCAAAGGAGTCGACCACAAGAGCCCAGAAGCCACTCGAGCTCATTCACACCGATGTGTGCGGTCCAATAAAACCAAGTTCTTTGGGTAAAAATAATTATTTCCTTCTCTTCATTGATGATTTTTCAAGAAAAACCTGGGTGTATTTCTTGAAGCAGAAATCAGAAGTCTTTGGAGCATTCAAGAAGTTCAAAGCCGCTGTAGAAAATGAGAGTGGTTGCAAGATCAAAGCCATGAGATCTGATCGAGGAGGAGAATTCACTTCGAAGGAATTTCAAGAGTTTTGTGAAGCAAATGGAATTCGTCGACCTTTGACAGTTCCAAGATCCCCTCAACAAAATGGAGTGGCAGAAAGAAAAAATCGAACCATCCTCGACATGGCTCGAAGCATGCTCAAAAGCAAGAAATTGCCTAAGGAATTGTGGGCAGAACTTGTAGCATGTGCTGTCTACCTATCCAATCGGTCTCCAACAAGGAGTGTGTGGGGAAAAACTCCGCAAGAAGCATGGAGTGGAAGAAAACCAGGTATTTCTCATCTAAGAGTTTTTGGAAGCATAGCCCATGTACACGTACCAGACGAGAGGAGAACCAAACTCGACGACAAAAGTGAGAAGTTCATCTTCATCAGCTATGACACCAATTCAAAAGGCTATAAGCTGTATAATCCAAACAATAGGAAGACGGTGATCAGTCGAGACGTGATGTTCGATGAAGAAGGAGAATGGGATTTTGGCCCGCATGCAGGTGATCTTCACTTCTTTCCTCAATTTGAAGAAGAGAATGAACAAGGGATGATGGAGCAAGCAAGAGAAGTTCAACAAGAATCCACTACTCCACCTGCTTCACCAACATCAACCAATCATGGTAATTCATCAGCATCAGCATTGTCAAGTGGGAGTCTAAATGAAAGAGAAGTACCACGCATAAGAAGTATACGAGATCTTTATGAGGTAGCTGAAAGACTTGATAATCCTACACTTTTCTGTCTCTTTGCTGATTGTGAACCAGTCGACTTCCAAGAAGCAATGCAAGATACTAAGTGGAGGAAAGCAATGGATGAAGAAATTGAAGCAATCCAGAAGAATGATACATGGGAACTCACTGTTCTTCCAAAAGGACACAAAGCCATCGGAGTCAAGTGGGTGTACAAGACAAAGAAAAATGCCAATGGAGAGGTCGAAAGATACAAGGCAAGACTAGTGGCGAAAGGCTATAGTCAAAGAGCCGGAATCGACTATGATGAGGTATTCGCACCCGTTGCTCGGTTGGAAACTATACGATTACTAATTTCTTTGGCAGCTCAAAACAGTTGGAAGATTCAACAAATGGATGTGAAGTCCGCCTTCCTAAATGGAGTTCTTGAAGAAGAAGTCTACATTCAGAAACCGTCAGGCTATGAGATCAAAGGGCATGAAGACAAAGTTCTGAAGCTGAAGAAAGCCCTCTATGGGTTAAAACAAGCGCCACGAGCATGGAATAGTCGCATCGACAAGTACTTTCAAGAAAACAACTTCATCAAGTGCCCTCATGAACATGCTCTCTACGTCAAAGTCAAAGATGGAGATATTTTGATTGTGTGCTTATATGTGGATGATCTAATCTTCACCGGGAGTAATCCAAGCATGTTTGAAGAGTTCAAGAGAGTGATGACCAAAGAATTTGAGATGACCGACATCGGGTTGATGGCATATTACCTAGGCATTGAAGTCAAGCAGAACGAAAAAGGAATTTTCATCTCCCAAGAAAGCTACACAAAGGAGATACTGAAAAAGTTCAAAATGGACGACTGCAAGCCCGTGAGCACGCCAATGGAGTGCGGAGTCAAACTAACCAAGTATGACAAAGGAGAAAGCGTAGATCCAACATTTTTCAAAAGCCTAGTTGGAAGCTTGCGCTACTTGACTTACACAAGACCAGATATTCTCTATGCTGTCGGATTAATCAGTCGCCACATGGAGAATCCCACAACTACACATTTGAAAACAGCCAAAAGAATTCTTCGATACCTCAAAGGTACTGTTAACTTTGGCTTGTTTTATTCAAGTTCTGATAACTACAAACTTGTTGGATATAGCGACAGTGATTGGGCAGGAGATTCCGACGATAGAAAAAGCACTACTGGATTTGTGTTCTTCATGGGAGACACTGCATTCACATGGATGTCGAAGAAGCAACCGATTGTCACTCTTTCTACCTGCGAAGCTGAATATGTAGCTGCTACTTCATGTGTCTGCCATGCAATCTGGCTGAGAAACTTGCTCAAAGAATTAAGAATGCGACAAGAAGAGCCAACAAAGATCTATGTCGACAACAAGTCTGCAATAGCTCTAGCAAAGAATCCAGTATTCCATGACAGGAGCAAACACATAGATACCCGTTATCACTACATAAGAGAGTGCATTGCAAGAAAGGATGTGCAAGTGGAATACGTGAAGTCTCAAGACCAAGTTGCCGACATATTCACCAAGCCACTCAAACAAGAAGACTTTGTCAGACTAAGAAACTCAATTGGCGTCACAAGACAAGATTAAGGGGGGATGTTGAATTGTAATCTTGTCTTGGCCCAAAGATAATTGATCCGGCCCATACACAAAGAAAGATCCATGCACATGCTAGAGAATTCTAGCAAAGTTCAAGTGTTCAAGTTGGTGGAAGAGTCTAGAAGAATGGTGAGGATTCCACCAACATACAAGATTAGTGTAGATAATTCTAGCTTAGGAAGGTAGTGGAATTATCTAGATATCTCTAGCATGATGTTTTCATGCTTCTCCAAGGTTCCATCCATGCCTATAAAAGGAGAAGGCATCCACACCATTTGTAACAACCAAGATAGCAAGTAGCAAGAAGTGAGAGTGTCAAGTAAGAAATAAGAAGAAGCAACAAAGCTTCTAAGAGTGTTTGAGTGTTTCCTTTTGTACTAAGTTTGTGAGTGAATAAAACCTTGTGTAATACTTTGAGAATTATTTCTTTCTCTTGCCTATCAATTCCGCTGCGTTACATTCTTCTTTGTGAGATAAACATCTCCAAAGTAGTGAAGCATTTTTAAACCCCAACAGTCGTTTCATCATCCTATAATTAAGCAAGCATGCACTCGCTGTTTAATTCTGTAATTTTGATGTATTTTTTATTTACTGTTTGATTGGTTTTGGTGGTTCCGAGAATGAACAAAAGGAATCATGAGAGTTTCCAAGTATGACGGCTATGAGGTTGTGCCAATGCATCATATTAACACTATACTATGAATCGAAGAACAAGAACAAGGTAATACCAAGTTGCAGAGAGAGAGAGAGAGAGAGAAATAAGGATTTGTATATTGCAGAATGAATTTGATACAAGTCAGATAGAGAAGCTCTCTATTTATACATGCTCTTTGCTTTCTTAGTAAGTTTCTAACAAACTAATAACAACCTTATAACTTCCTACAATCCCAACTGTCTAACTAACAGATTAGCTGATGTGGATAACAACCTTGCTGATGTGGATTGCTGATGTGGTATGTTGCTTATGTGTATATCAGTCAACACATCAACCATTACTTGATTTATATATGAAATGGATTGTAGGGTTTTGGTACATTGCCAACTCACAATCCTATCTCTAAATGTTCTTGATGACAAACATGTACTATTAATCCACCTAACCATTCTCCAGATTTGATCCTAGCCCTTCATTGGGGTTTTAAGTGATCTTATCTGGAGTGTGCGCTTGGCACTTGATTACACAACTAAAGCTTTAACTAAAAAACTAACCATTGGGTTTAAAACCTTTGTTCTTCTTGTTTCGAAGCCTGCAGCACAGCTTCATCTTCACTCCTTCACTTTGCAGCCATCAATCCATGGAACCAGGATCAATTTAGGTTCCAACACTCACTTAGTGGTGAGAGTTGATATGTACTAGGAATTCTTATATATTTTTATAAGAAATGCATGATGACATTTTTGGAGTACTGAATAATAATTTCCATACAACGACTGCAGAAATATTACTTGATAGTACTGTTGTGAAAGTATAAATATAGAATGAAAGGTGCAGTTAAAACCACAAATATCGTAGAAAATTTTTTCTAAAGAAGCATGTACTAACCCTGTAAGATATGGATAAATCCTCCTACGTCTCACTGTGTTATAGGATGTTTTAATCCGTTTACTTCCCGTTTACATTTTTGTGTGTTCTAAATAAATTTATTCGGCCGGATAATCACATGCTTGGATTTATTTATCTTAATCAAAAGAAGAATTCATAGATAGCATATCAGAAACTGATATGGCTAGATTTGTTAAAGCCTTAGAGGACTACACCTGGTAACGGCTCTCTTGGCCAGTTAGGGTTTATTGTGATTAGTGAAGTCTAATAACCAAAATTATTAGTTCAACTGTGAATTATCAATTATGTAATGATATTGTAATGAGTTCTTACAAAACTATTGAAAAAGAAAAAAAAGGTTTCGTCACAGTTCTTGTCTCTGTACTCTTTGATTACTTTCTTGTTGATTCATGGAGATTTGAGATTCAATCAAAGTATTAGTCAAGCCTAGTTAAGCCTTCGTCATTGTTTACTCTCTCTCTCTCTACTCTCTGAAAACTTTCTGTTGATTTCGTGGAGATTTCTTGTTGATTTCATAAATATCAGCACGGTTGCCCCTTCAGCTTGAACCCGAGTAGGCGAAAGAACGATCACATGATGAACCCTAACAAGATTGTCCATGTTTCCTTTAGATTAATCATTGAATTTTATGGCTACTGGAAGTCCCATGGGAGGTTGTTCAACCTTCCTAAATTTATACATATGGACACACACTCACCAATTGCTTCGAAAAGCGCTTGTGTTGTTGAAAAGAAAAACAAGCAGATTTGGAAATGGCCAAAAAACAAGATAAATGTAAAAATAGGTAGTGCAAAAAAACAACGCGGAAGCCACTCTTTATCAGAGCCAGGTTTCGATCCTGGGACCTGTGGGTTATGGGCCCACCACGCTTCCGCTGCGCCACTCTGATCAGTTAATTTTATAGGCTACATAACCTTATTTAACAAATACCCAAAGGCGTGAGGTATAACAATGGGGCATTTTTCCTTGTATATATGTATAGGCCGACAGTAAAAATCATACTACTCAAATCTTTTTAGGACCTTGAAATGATGCATGAGAGACCTATTTAGTGGGATTAATTGGTTGAGTCATAGTTTGTTTTGTCAAGGGGTAAGTCTTAGTTGGATTGGATGTCTAGGTAGACAAGTATTAGATTTCTAGGCTGTTTTACTTTTGTATAAACAGGTTATCAAAAGACTCTTATTCAGTTTTTTTTTTATCAATCATATTCCAGAATTTAGGTTAAGAGTTTCTTGGGAACTCAATTATCTTCATTCACACGTCGATTCTAGTTTTGTTATCTCTCTATTTTCAGTTGTTTAACGTTTGGTATCCGTTTCTACTGCGATTTTCCCCTATTCTACTCACTGGACCGGGGTCTTATCGCTACTGCCGTGCTTCTTCGTCCAGTTCCTGAGTTCAGAATGAGTGGAAAAGGGGCCATGCAATCGGAATTGTTCTCGGGACAACGTATTCATGTGTAGCAGTGTGGCGATATGATCATGTTGAAATCATAGTGAATGATCAGGGCAACAAAACCACTCCGTCTTACGTTGCTTTCACTGATACTGAACGGTTAATAGGCTAATCCTCTCATATCCACATATTTACCAATATGTCAGCTTTAATTTCTTTCTCAAATCCTTCGAGGTTCTCTGTGTTTGCATTCTTATAATCTATTTTGTATTTTTTTGTTTTGTTTTTTATCATCTTTTTTTCCATTAACTAAATATGAATTTTCTTTAGCTGAGCTTTGTTGTCCTGCTAATGAGTGCTTAATTCTATATTTGGGCGAGGGATTTTTAAATACATAGAGATATAGCTAACTGAAATTTTTGGTGCATATTACTCCATTGTTTCCCATCCTTCTACTTTACTTTATTTGATTGAGTTTCTAAATTTGGAAGGAGATCGATTTGCCGACGCTCCGGTTCAAAATGATTTGAAGTTCTGGCCATTCAAGGTCATTGAAGGTCCTGATGACAAGCCCATGATTCTGGTTACCCACGAGGGTCAAGAGAAACAGTTTGCTGCTGAAGAAATCTCATCTATGGTTCTCACAAAGATGCGGGAGATTGCTGAGGCCTACCTTGGCTCAAGTGTGAAGAAAGCAGTTGTTACTGTCCCTGCTTACTTTACCGACTCACAACGTCAGGCTACAAAATGTGCTGGTGTCACTGATGGCTTAGAGGTGATGCGTATCATCAATGAACCAACTGCAGCCGCCATTGCTTATGGAATTCTGGTGACTTTGAATAAAGGCGACGGCTGGACATACTCACCTTGGTGGTGAAGACTTTGATAACAATATGGTGAATTACTGTGCTGGCAAATTTAAGAAGAAACATAGTTTGGACGTCAGTGGTAACTCCAGAGCTCTTTGAAGGTTAAAAAATGAACGTGAGAAGGCGAAGAGGAGACTTTTGTTTACGTCTTTGACAGATATTGAAATTGACTGTTTGTATCAGGGTGTTGATTTCTATACAACTATTACGCGTGCCAGATTTGAACAACTAAACATGGATTGTTTCAACAAGAGCATGGAGCCTGTGAAGAGATGTTTGGAGGATGCCAAAATGGACGTAAGAAATATCGATGATGTTGTTCTTGTTAGCGGCTCTTCTAGAATTCCCAAGGTGCAGGAGCTATTACAGAATATGTTCGTCGGCAAGGAACTCTGCAAGGGCATTAATCCAGATGAGGCTGTGGCGTACGGTGCTGCTGTTCAAGCTGCTGTGTTGAATGGTAATCAAAGTTTGAAGCTTCAAGACTTCACACTCTCTGATGTCATTCCTTTGTCTCTCGGGACGAATGTTGAACGAAAATTGATGGAAGTTATGATCCCAAGAAACACCAAAATTCCCACTAAGCAGAACCGTACTTTTCTAACTTGTCATGACAACCAAAGTTCTGTTCACTGTGGAGTTTTCGAGGGTGAGAATGAATTAACCAAATATAATAATTATTTGGGTGGATTTTCCATCCGTGACATTCCTCCTGCTCCGAAGGGTGTTGCTAAAGTAGATGTTTGCTTTTCTATTGATGCAAATGGTATCCTGAATGTTTCTGCTGAGGTCATGTCCACCGGCCAGAAGAAAGAGATTACAATCAAAAGATGAACTTCGGCAATTTACAGGATGAGTAAGTAATGACATATAATTATAGCATACTGAAGTTTAGAATGCATACTTTACTTTTATCTTTTCGTCATTTGGTTTTGTCATTCCATGTTTGGTAAGAATATGCGCGCGTGTGGTAGTCGAGGGGCACCCACCCATTGCTTCCTGTTGGTGAATTGTTTTGAAATGTTGGTTTCTGTGCTAGAGCCGTGGTTTTTATCCCCTTTTTGGACCTTTGGTAAGAGACTTGCCTGCCGCATCAGTATAATTTTCTTTTTTAAACAAACGATATCATCTACATTGGGAATGATCTTTTTTAAACAAGTAATATTATCTACACGGGGAAGGAGGGTGGGTTTAGCCTCACAATGGACTAGCAATAATGTGGTTCAAATTCGTCTTTGGCTAGACCTCTCATTTACAAGTGAAGAGAAATAACATTAGACTGTAGTATAATTAATTATGCAAGAAATCATGTTTTTGGAGTTCTATTAATTCACAATATGCTAGACACATACAAAATGCCTGACACAGATGCACAACAAGTTGTCGTATTCAGATTACTATCTCTTCTCAATCAAGTGCTTAAAACGCTATGATATTCGTGCTCTTGCTCATCTTTATTTGTTTGGAATTCAAACTCCAAGTTGTTTGTTTGTATAGAAGATGAAGGTAAAGGAGAAATATTCACACAAATTTGAAGAGGCTATAAGAGTTGTTGATGCTCAATTCAGTTAATTCTGATGAGTTCGTATGCTTGTATTTATGGAGACATTTACATCAGTGAGTTATAAGCAGAACTTATCACAAATAACAATTCTATAAATCCCCAAATATAGGAGATAATACAAGAGAGTTTGTCATGAAGAGTTGAAAGAAATCACAACTCTTTGCAGCGACATCTTCAGTGAAGGAGTCACAGCAAACAACCTTGTGGATAAGGATTTGAAACCTACGGCCTATCATAAGGATGGATATCTCCACATTATCTCCAATTAATTCCCTCACTCTAGTGTTAATACATCTTTGTATACAAACAAAACTTGTGCAAAAGAGGTAAACATCCAAAACAACCTTGAACACAATTATTTGGATGGAAAACTTAACAGAGTTAGGATGAGATGAAAAATTAATGATTTTGAATGAATTGATATGACAAATCGCTTAATTTATATAACAAATTAAAAATAATGCATAAGTTCATAATGACATTTCAAAAACAAATTCTAAAAACTAAGGAATAAGTAGTACAAAAGCTAAAACAAAAGGTAAAGGGCAAGTGAATTGATTTATGACTTAAACGTTGATAAACATGCTCATTTCTATTGGTGACACATCATTTAGTTTTCAAATTTTGTCTCCAAATTTAGTCTTTCTAGCATTACCCCTTGAACTTGTGGAGTAGGGTGCAGTGGGCTGCGAGCTAGATACTATTCCCCTACCTCTTCTTCTTCCCATGCCTTTGCCCCTTCTGATGTATTTTTCATGAAACCCAATCTAAGAAAATAACTTCACCTCCAATCTATTTTTCATGACTTCCCTTGAATGATCTAACCGTGGATTTTGAAATTGAATTTGTCCGGGTCAGCTGCCAAACCAATTACCAAATTCATTAGTTTTTAGAGATCACATGCCATTTTACAACTTTCAAATGTTAAACTAATAAATCTAAAAGAAAATGCTGAAATAAGGTTTTTGAGCATGATCATACTCTCTGGTCTTCAATTATTGTGGTAGATTGAATGTATGATAAACTGTTACCAGGGAACTTAAAGAAACCATGTTAATCTTAAGAGTGCCAAATATTCCAAGTAAATGAAGACTTATTATTTGAGCATCCAAAGAAGTGTTGGATTCAATGCCAAATTTTCATGTCTACTGTCACTTGAGGATGTATCGGTAGACCAAGAAACCCTTATTCAACGCCAAAATCCTAAGTCAATGCCAAAAACACTTATCCAATGCCAAAAGTCTATTTAAATACCAATATTTGTATACACAAATCTATAAAATTTGTTGATGCACAAAATCAGGTTGATTTTGGACCAATTTAAATCTGACTGTGAATCATACATACACCCAAGAACCAAACGATTTATTGTAGTTCACCCCAAGTTGAGGCTACGTCCACATTGGTGTCGATCCAGTTCACAATATAAAATAAGAGCTACGTTGTTGTTGCTAGGGACACTATGGTTTGCTATCTTTTCTATCCCTAAAGTGAGGGTGAAATATTACTTTTATAGAATAAGGGTTTTTCTTCCCCTCTTACATATATCATATGCTAAATAGTGAGACCCAAATATTGAGGCATGATATATGATACAACAAAATTTATTGTCGGTGTGGTTCCTTTCCAACTAAGAAAATATTATAGGTTAGGTAAAAATAAGCACAACTTACAACAGAAGGAAGAAAAAGTTGCAAAAAAGAAAGAAAAAGTTGCAAAAAGATACAATGCAACATGAGCACATGTATTTTTTATGTTGGACCTCGAAGAAACACCATTACCAGAGGACCGTACTTCCTCGGTGATGCCTTCTCTACCCTTGTTCAATGCCAAATCCCAACTTATGAAATCCTAATCACTCTCTTTCCTTGTCTCTATATGCTGACAAGGACAAATTGATGAGAGAGATAAGGATTAAGGTCGAAAAGACAAAAGAGATGAGAGAAAAAGGTAAAAAACAATTCTATCTCGGAGACAAAAATGAGAAATGCCACAAAACCAAATGGGCATAAGCCATATATAATGAGTTAAAACTTTAACACTTATTTTTAGCTACACGTCCCCTGAAACTCAATTTTAATTTCACTTTACTTCCTGTAACTCAAAAGTCGTTACTTTATCCCCTGAAACTCATAATTCGCTCCACATTGTCCCCTGGAACTTGATTTGATCCTAATTTGCCCTTGATACTTGAAAGCCACCTCTGTAAAACTCAAAATTCAATTCACATTGCCTTAGATATGCTAGTTTCTTATGTGGATTTGATTTGGATGAGCAAGAGCTAATCAGTTCTTCTTTTGTTTTTTTTTTTTTTTTTTCATCTCTTTCAATTTCTTTTAAGTTTAATATTCTCTGATTGTTTAATATTAACTCAAAATGGATATTTAAATTATTTATTGCACATGTGGCATAATCTTATTAAGTATTGGGTGCCACATATCTCTCAGGAAGCAACCTATAAGTTTTAGGAGAAAAAAGAAAAAAAAGTTCACAAATTAAAGTGAAATAAATTTTGAATTTTAGTAAATAAAATGATAACTTTTAAGTTAAAAGAGACAAAATATAATCAAATTTAATTTCAAAAGGCGTAGCTAAAAATAAGCCAAACTTTAAAAGGAAACTTTAAACTTTAAAGGTAATAAAAATACTTTATTGCTGATCTCTTTTCTTTTTATTTCTTAACGAGGAAGCTCAAGTATCAAACTTTTGTTATCAGAAGTCGAACATGAGTTAAACATCGAATATGATGAAAAATATCGGTTCTATATATAATCATTATTAGTGGAGTGCCGGGGGTATTTTCGTTTCGTTTACTCTTCAGGGCGCCAAACACTAAAGCGGGAAAAAATAATTCCAGTTCTCACGTTTTGGTCGCGATTGTTCCTGGATTCATGATCTTTGATTGTTTCAGCAATCTATTGAAATTAAAGGTAAGAAACTAAGAACTTTTTTTTTTTCTTCTTGTTTTAAGACTACTAAAGGTAAGGGCTTTTGAATCCCTCTCTCGTTAATTCTTTTGAGAACTTGCTTGGCTGATGAATAATTAGCAGGAACTCCTGCTTATTTTGATTTCATCGTTTAAATTCGTTGCTTCAGTTAACCGCTGCTTATTTGAAATGGAATGCTTTAGAAACAGTAGAGAAGATCAACCGTCGGTGATTTGTATACGTATTTGCTTAAAGGCTGTATAAATTGATGAATACCTTTAAAAATCAAACTAATCCCATCAACCTAGTGTTATTTTATTTAAGGCCATGGGGCGTGTGCACCCTCTCTTTAGTCTTTACTGCTCATAGATTGGACCGGTCGTGTATCTCAACCCGACGTTTGGTTCGCAGATTAGTGAATCAATGCGAGATACCACTACGAAGAAAGTTGGTTTCATCATAAAACTAATTGGTAACATGAGTAGTCTAACTTTTTATAAGATCTTGAAAGTTTCTCTTATTACCAATATGCTACTCTTTTACCTTCACTCCTCACACGCCCCATCACGTGCGTCAAAAATTTCAAGCCAAACACGTGGGCAACATGAATTGGGTGAGGTATGGCCGTTAGACTTCACACATGGGCCAACTTGCTCTAATACTACGAAAAAAGTTGATGTTCCACCACAAAACCAATTGGTAATATTAGGAGTATTCCAACCTCTTATGAGCCCTTACAAGGTTTCTCTTTTCACCGATATGTCTCTTACCTTCACTACTCCCACATTCCCATGTGATACCAAAATTACCAATGTAAAGCATTTAATGGAAGAGGATTACTAGAAAACTTACATATTTTGGTTCACATGACAATGTAAACCAAACATGGGAATGGAAGAAAATGGTATTTCATGGCCCTATTTCCCAGCATTTCCAAACACAGGACAGGAAGCTTCATTCCCACCAAGTGTTGTTCTTTCTTCCATTACTCCCTCTCTTCATGCTATTGTCATTTGATGATAAGCTATTTATTTCATTTGTTTACAATTTCATTGCCGCTTTTATTTGTGAAACCTTACTTCACAACTTGAAGACATAGCCGGGGATTGTACTTACCCCAGGCATTCTTCATTCAACACGCTTTGCAATAATTTTTCTACTTGTTTTGTGTTCTTCCAGTTCCTGAGTTGAGAATGAGTGGAAAAGAAGGCCACGCAATTGGAATCGATCTGGGGACAACGTATTCATGTGTAGCAGTGTGGCGATATGATCATATTGAAATCATAGTGAATGGTCAAGGCAACAGAACAACTCCGTCTTATGTTGCTTTCACTGATACTGA
Source organism: Pyrus x bretschneideri (assembly GCF_019419815.1). NCBI lineage: Eukaryota > Viridiplantae > Streptophyta > Magnoliopsida > Rosales > Rosaceae > Pyrus > Pyrus x bretschneideri. The sequence goes on from NW_025999784.1 coordinate 1,066,602, forward strand.
AAGGTTAATCGGTGATGCAGCATATAACCAGGTCATTAGAAACCCCTCAAACTCAATCTTTGGTAAGGCTAATCTTCTCACATCTACATATATACCAATAGACGGCTTTAATTTATTTCTCAAACCCTTCGAGGCTCCAAGTGTTTGCACTCTTATAAACTATTTTGTGTTTTTTTTGTGTTTTTTTTTTTTTATTTTTTATTTTTATCATCATTTTTTTTCATTAGCTAAATATTGACTTTTCTTAACCTGAGCTTTGTGATCCTGCTAATGGGTGCTTAATGCTATGGTTGGGTGAGGGATTTTCATGTTTCGAGGGTTTGAGGATAAGTTAGCAAGGAATGGATCTGATTGACAAGAGGGATTAAAAAAGCACCATATGAGCATTAGAAAGCAATGTGAGAGAGATTTGTCAACCCTTGCTTGCAAGGTGTTTATAAATCCCTCTTACAAACCTTTTTAACGTGATGCATATCTAATCCTTCCTAATGTTTAATGATCGATCAGTTACTAAATTGACCCCAATATATCCTATGGGTATTTCTTGGGTAGTAACAGACTTACAATACCCAAATTAACTAGTTTTTGCATTTTAATGAGGTTAGTTATGTAAAAGACATAATTAAATGATTTAGGTACTGAATGACATTATATAACTTTGATAACATCATCTTTTTAGTTACAATCCAGTCAGACTGAATGAGAAACTTGGAAAAAGTGAAACATTTTTCATTATATTACTTGACATTTACAAATAAATAGAGATATAGCTAACTAAAATATTTGGTTTATGTTACACCATTGTTTGCAATCCTTCCACTTCACTTTATTTGATTCAGTTTCTAAGTTTGGCATTCATTTTACAGATGCAAAGCGATTAATTGGAAGGAGATTTGCTGACGCTTCTGTTCAAAATGATTTGAAGCTCTGGCCATTCAAGGTCACTGAAGGTCCTGATCACAAGCCCATGATTGTGGTTACCCACCAGGGTCAAGAGAAACAGTTTGCTGCTGAAGAAATATCATCTATGGTTCTCACAAAGATGCGGGAGACTGCTGAGGCCTACCTCGGCTCAAGTGTGAAGAAAGCAGTTATTACTGTCCCTGCTTACTTTACTGACTCACAACGTCAGGCTACAAAATGTGCTGGTGTCACTGCTGGCTTAGAGGTGATGCGAATCATCAATGAACCAACTGCGGCAGCCATTGCTTATGGAATTGACAATAAGGCTGGTTGGTATAGCAAGAGAAATGTTATGATATTTGACTTGGGTGGTGGTACTTTAGATGTGTCACTGCTTACCATAAGTTCTGGTGACTTTGAAGTGAAGGCGACGGCTGGAAATACTCACCTTGGTGGTGAAGACTTTGATAACAATATGGTGAATTACTGTGTTGAGAAGTTTAAGAAGAAGCATAGTTTGGACGTCAGTGGAAACCCTAGAGCTCTTAGGAGGTTAAAAAATGAATGTGAGAAAGCGAAGAGGAGACTTTCGTTTACGTCTGTGACAGATATTGAAATTGATTGTTTGTATCGGGGTGTTGATTTTTATACAACTTTTACCCGTGCAAAATTTGAACAACTAAACATGGATTTCTTCAACAAGTGCATGGAGCCTGTGGAGAAATGTTTGGAGGATGCCAAAATGGACACAAGCAATGTCGATGATGTTGTTCTTGTTGGTGGCTCCTCTAGAATTCCCAAGGTGCAGGAGCTATTACAGAACGTGTTCATCGGCAAGGTGGTGTCCAATGGCATTAATCCGGATGAGGCTGTGGCATATGGTGCTGCTGTTCAAGCTGCTGTCTTGAATGGTAATCAAAGTTTGAAGCTTCAAGACTTCACTCTCTTGGATGTCATTCCTATGTCACTTGGGACAGATTATGGTGAAGAAGGAGAACTGCTCATGCATGTTATGATTCCAAGAAACACCAAAATTCCCACCAAGAAGAACTATCCTTTTGTAACTTGTTGCGACAACCAACGTTCTGTCTTCTGTGGAGTTTACGAGGGTGAGAATGAGCTAACCAAAGATAATAATTATTTGGGTGGATTTGCCATCGGTGACATTCCTCCTGCTCCTAAGGGTGTTGCTAAAGTAGATGTTTGCTTTTCTATTGATGAAAATGGTATCCTGAATGTTTCTGCTGAGGTCATGTCCACGGGCCAGAAGAAAGAGATTACAATCAAAAGATGAACTTTGGGAATTTACAGGATGAAGTAAGTAATGACATATAATTATAGCATACTGAAGTTGAAAATACATACTTCCATTGTGAAATCATTTCGCTACTGGTTTACTTGTAGTTTTTCATCATTTGGTTTAGTCATACCATGTTTGTTAAGAATCTGCTGGTGTGTGGAAGTCGATGGGTACCCATTTTGCTTCTTGTTGGTGCATTGTTTTGACATGTTGGCTTTCTTTGCTATACTCATGGTTTTTATCCCTGTTTTGGTAGCAGACTTGCCTGCCGGATTAGTATAATTAATTATGCAAGAAATCACTAGACCACAATATGCTAGACGCATACAAAATGCCTGACATAGATGCACATGTTATCATATTCCGATTGCTAAATCTTCTCTATCAAGTGCTTAAAATGCTATAATATTTGTACTCTTGCTCATCTTTAATGTTTGATTGGAATTCAAACTCCAAGTTGATTGTATTCTTGAGAATATGAAGGATGGATAATTGGATATCTCCAAATGGTTTCTTTTCCGTCCTTTTTGCTTTTCGCGAAAGATAACTGAGGCCCTACTGGAGATTATCTTGCTTCTGTTAGTGATCTTTCCAACATTGGATTGATGTGGTGAATGAAGGATGACCATTTTCTTCAAATTCCGAGCGTGCCCGAGTATATGCTTCGCCAACTCTGTTTCATTTTCCCCCTTAGAAAGCTCCATAGTGCCTCCTATTATCTGTCCCATGTGCTGAAATCATTATCAGAAAAATATCTCTTTGTGAGTAAAAAAAAAAAAAAAAGAAAAAAGAAAAAAGAAATGTTAGCAGTCTCACGTCGGTGGGGGTAAAGAAAAGCAATGACTTTAAATAGGATTACCTCACTCCAACTAATACTGAGGTCTTTTGTGATAAAACCCCACACATGACGGGTTGGCCAAAATGATTTAACAAAATTGAGGATAATTTTGTAAGTTTGGTCATTGTTTAATAGAGATTTTTTATGGAATAACCAAAATGATAAATTATGTCAATCTCAAAGATCATTTTATCTATAACTAAAAAATAAAAATAAAAGCGCGGGATCTTCTTTTTAGCACAGCGAAGTCACAAAGTTGAGATTTCTTTCTATAACTTTTGATTGGGTCTACTTTGTTGTATAGGTTTGGGCTCTCCGTCTCGTCCGAGCGGCTATATTGTGTGGGTCTAATTTGAATATATTGTGTAATGTGTTCAAATTCCTCTAAGAAGCGATACCATTGTTGGGACTAGGTCCTCACTTAAGCTCGTAATACGTGTTCAATCCAGTCGGACTCCGTTTGAATTTAGACACTAACAATTTTAATTTGCATAAATGTTCAAACCAGATCCTTCTTATCTTCTCTCTCCTCTACTCATTCTATTCCATCATCGACACTGGAAGATCACTTGAGTATCAACTAAAATGGATATCAAGTTACTTGATCGACATACAATCTAACAATCTTACACATTGATTGCATTTGAAATACGAAAAACAAGAGAGAACCAAACTTGAAGCTTCCATCTTTAGGGGGAAATTTTTGTACTTGTTTTTTTTATGGGTTTACTGTCATGGCTCGTTTGAAAATCATTTTATTTATCACTTTTAGTTTTTACTTTACAACTAAAAAAAATTCAAAATATTTTAAGTTGCTTATACTTTCAAGATTTTGTTTTCATTCCTTTTTTAATTATGTCTTCCTTTCTCCTTTATCACCTTTCTTTAACCCTCATTTCTCTATATACTTTTCTCATATCTCAAGCAAAAAATATAAAAAATAAACCGGTTATCAAACAGTGCCTCTAAACCATTAACGTGCCTTGAACTCATCTTAATTAGTAACAGGCACCAAATTTGAAGGAAATTGCCACTTAAAAGACTTAACACTTTCTTGAACGCCTCCTAACATGTTTTTTAAGAGTGACATGCTCCTCGTAATGCTTGAGCCTCAGTAATTGCTATCTCTACCTGCAAACACATAAGCACATGGATCAAATGACTAAAATATAGACAAAAGTATGCCTTTACAGTTTTATTGTTTCCTACAACCTGCATAAAAGTCTCTAACATTCCACACGAAAAACTGATGTGGCAAGTAGATCAATTTTTTAGCAGATACATTTATGAGTCTCAACATTTCACAAGTGATATACTTGCAAGTAGATAAATTTTCGATCATTGGATATGGTTATCTATTATGACATCACAAAAACATTCTAAAGGTAAGACTCATTGTTTTGAACCAATGGCTTGATGTTATCAATTTACATCAAAATGAACCATTTATCTAATTTTTGGGTCTTAATATATTACAAATTTAACATCAACACAAGCACCAACAAATTTCAATTTATTTTTATTCCTTTTTGTTCAACCCAATCAACTTCCTTGAGAAATAAAACAAAAGGTAAAGAGAGAAAGAGAGAGTTCTCAACCTGGCTCAACTTCGCCTTTAGAAACTAAGCACTAGAAATAGAGATGAACTTGGTGAATATAGATAGACTTGGTGGCTCTGAAAACTAAGTAATAAGATAAATTTGTTAAGTAATTTTATCATGCTCAGGTTTTTTTTTTTGCTTCACAAGCTATACAATAAGGACAAAATAATCGCCACACCCCCCCCCCCCCCAAAAAAACTGGTCCTTACATTACCCACCTAATATCATATATGATATCCTTACCCAAAAAAAAAAAAAAAAGAGTAAGGAAAAAAATATACAGCAATTAAAATTACAGATGAGAGTTAAACACTAGAGTCACTTAAGCAAAAAGTGTGTGCAATAAAAAAATTGAAAATTAAAAAGGAATTTTTACGTTCAGCCACAAACCTGTGCAGTTCTCTTATCCCTCAAATGTACAACAATGAAAGAAGAGAAACTAAGAACGCTAAATAAATTTAAAGAGGAAATTACTTAAAGAGGTAATGTATAAATCAACGAAAACAAAACCCCAATGGGAAAGAATAAGGGCAGTTTCAGCGTGGGAACCCTCCCCCCAGGCAATACATTATGCTATCCACCCAGTGAACAGTAACTGCCATTAATGAACAGTAATCGCCTTTTGTATCTCCACCGTTGCACTTCAATAGCCCTAGTAATAGGCAATAAAATATTAGTATTTTTTTTATTTATAAAATAATAAAAAATAATTTTATTTGTAATTTCAGATAAGATTTTTAATCGTTCTTGTTGCGCCACGTGTCATTATCTGAAAAGTTAAAAAATAATACAAAATAATTTTATTTGTAATTTCAGATAAGATTTTTAATTATTCTCGTTGCGTCACTTGTCATAAAATCTGAAAAGACTTGGTGATGGATTTCCGATAAGATTTTTAATTGTACTTGTTGTGCCACGTGTCATTATCTGAAAATATAATTATTGGTGATGGATTTCCGATAAGATTATTAACCAACCACATAACGCTACGTGTCATAATCTGTTTACAATCTTTGAGGATAGATTTCCATCAGAGTTTTAACGAATGACGGCATGCCACGTGGTATTATCTACAACCTAATCCTTTTTGAATAATCTATATAATCCACTATCCATCCTCACAAATCTCACACCAATTTTCTCAAGATCTCTATCATTATTCATTGTGGAAGATTAGTATGATTATGATGTCGTTGATGAACATGAGCCAGACACGATGAACAATTCAAGAACATGTATATATTGTGCTCATGACACCACCGAAGAACCCGTGCAATATGAGCCATTAAAAAGGGATGGACGTTACAATGAATTGATCATTCAACGATATACTGCACTTCAAAGGCCATATATGCACAATGTCCAGCAAATTGATTTGATAGAGCACCAGCAGGAATTGAAACAATCTCAAGATACTTAAGTTCATTTAGTGGGTTTGTTTTTTTTTTTTTTTTTTTTTTTGGTGTGTTTATTTAATTTTATTTGGTGTGTTTCTTTTAGTTCATTTAATGAGTTTTTTGTTATTTGGTATGTTTATGTAATTTTATTTGGTGTGTTTAAATGTCTTTTGAATAAAGATTCTCTTAGTATAAATAAATTACCAAATTAAATAAAGTACTAAAATCAATAAATTGGAAACAACATAAAGTACTCTATTCAATAAATAAGAAATTACAACCCGAAGTGATTGGAAAATTATGAGTTCCGATTACAAAAAGTACTCTATTCATCATCACTTAACCAATTTGTGGTGCTAGGATGATCTTCTCTTGTCGTGCTAGGACGATCTCCTCTTGCTCTCCCTTCTCTTGCATGCCTCCTTTGCACCACATCCGCTTTCTCCGACTTCCAAAAATATTTAGAATTTGGAGACTTCCCTTCTAAAGGCATGTTCATAATGTTACGATCTCGTTGAGTCATTCTTTCTTCTCTAACCTGTTCCCTTTCTTGCCTAAGTAGCTCTCTTTCTCTCTCATTAGCTTGAAATGCTCTTTCAACAGCTGCAGCGTTTGCCTCTTCTCTAGCCTTATCAGCCTCAAATTTCGCCATTTCTCACGCCAAAGTCGATTCACCTTGGCGAGCAAGTTGTTCCATATACTTTGCATAATCATTCTTCGAAGTACTCCCTTTTCTCTTTGAAGCCTTCTTACCTTCAGGCCTAATTGGATAACGGGTCGATCCCGACGCTTGTTCAGAGGGGGCGTTTCGGGCACTTCTTCTGCTTCATCTTCATGAACATGCGAGCCATGACCAGGTGTAAAGTATAGAGGGGTGCTGTTCATGAAAACTTCTGAACCGACATGCACAACTTTGAATTTTAGACAATCTTTGACAATATTCCAACATTCCTACCGGTTGAATGATGTATTTTTTGTTTTGGTTTTGGCACCATACCAAGCTTGTGCTTGAAGTTGCTACACAATGCGGGATAAAAAATAATTATAATGAAAGTAAGTAACAAATAATTAATACAAACAAATAATTATAATGAAAGTAGTTAACAAATAAATAATACAAACAAATAATTATAATGAAAGTAGGTAACAAATAAATAATACAAACAAATAATTATAATGAAAGTAGGTAACAAATAAATAATACAAACAAATAAATAATATATTGTTTCCTGATCAGCGTAATTTTCCCCACTTCAAATATTATTATTGGCTTGTGCCAAGGCGTCTCTCCATGTACTAAACGATTGGTTAAGTAATTTTCAACGACTAGACATCGATTCTTTGGTTCTTTTCCCACCCATTTTCTCAAGATAATTGGTATGAATAAGACTCCACATTTCTCGCAACTGCATCTCATTAGCCCATAAGCGAACTATGAGTAACTTCAACCCAGCTAGTACACAACAGAATATCTTCAAGAAGCGTCCAATTTGTACATGCATCAGTAGACATTTTGTTGAAAAAAAATTGGATTTAAACTTTGAGAGAAAGATAGGAATTTGATTGAAAGTAGTTGAGAAAATATGAAATTGTGGTGTAAAGGTAGATGACAATGAGAAGGTATTTATAGAAAAGTAAAAACAATTTTTTAAAAAAAATTCAGATTTTTGTTCGGATTTTTTACAATATTTTTTTAATTTTTATTGAACTAATTAATCTCTGCCATTGGATTTAAAAAAAAAATTGAATTCCAACACTCCAGATTGTGCCACGTGTCACAACGGTAACTTTTCTTAATTTTAAAACTATTTTTTATTTTATTTATTTATTTATAAAGCAGAATAATATCAATCGTTGATCTCATATCCAACGGTTGATATTAAATAAGATTTTTTTTTTATTACCGTTGCAAATCGGACAGTCCGATTTAAAAAGTCGTTGAGATCAAATGGACTATGGGAAGCCACGTGGCTTCCCAACGATAACCTCGGTAGATTGCTACGCGGGCCCCATACGCTGAAGAGTTGTCGGCTGACGCGCCCCCATGCACGAGTGAGGCGCACGCGCTTGACAGAAAAAAATTATAAAATTGGGTTGATGCCAGGATAATATCAGCCCTTGCGTCACATCCACTCAAGCTCTCAGGCTGGCAATTCCTCACGGGCCTAGAGCTCGAGCCTTCACTCTCTCTCGGGCTTCCCACGCTGGAGCTTCAAGGCCTGGCTACCTGGCCCTATTTGGTCCACCGTCCCCCGAGCACCAGCCCACGCTAGAGTTACTCTAAGATAACCATTCTTGGATTTTAACCTGACAAATTCATGGCATTATTAGGCAGCCACAAATTTTCTGTTTTGACGACCATTATTTTCAACGGTCTTTATCACTTGGATTCAAGACGTCAGACAATCTAATAAAGCTAACGCCACTCTAGAAAAAAAAAGATGACACCTTCATATAAATTAAATTGATCAAACCCAAATACCAAATTGCAGAAAAATTAATCGAAACCTAAATACCAAATTGTAGAAAAATTAATCGAAATCCAATTGAACAGAGACAAAACCCAACTCAACAACCAAGAGAACAAAACCCAATCAGCAAAATCTCATATTCGAACCTAGAAATAGCCAAATCAGACAAAACCGAGAAAACACAATTGAACATAGGCATTTGACCAAAAGAAATTGAACACAGGCAAACCCCATTAGGAAAATCACCTGAGTTGCAGACTCCAAGAGCCAGAAGTGGCGGAGAGATTACAAGTTAGGGTGAGTTGGAGCAGCGAGTCGGCGAGGTCGAGGCATGGAGATCGACAATACATACGAGTTTGGGCTCAGTGGGCGAGATCACTGATGTGTACGGAGAAGATGGCAATAAAGGGACCTGAAACCGGAGATTTTGAATTGAAACCGATTGAAATTTCTTAGATTGAAAGGGAAAATAAATCTCAAAAATCGAGAAAAAAAATCATAAAATTGAAAAGGATCTAAAATTGAAAACATGTTGTCCTCGGCAAACGAGTTGACGAGTGAACCGTCCACGTCTGAAACGTCAATGAGGAGAGGTCGTGGATCTCTAGGTTGACCTAAGGAGAGAGAAATCCAATAAGAACATTGAGAATGTAGATCCCCAAGCCTTACGACACCACGTAAAAGCGAGGACTCAAGAAAGATTTACAATCGAAAGGGTAAGGGAGCTAGGTCTAGACCATCTCTTGGTAACCTAAAACCTAAAAATATTTAGTTTAGAAAATTTAGGTTTTAGCTTAGAAACAGTTTTTCTGCTCTAACATTTCTGACCTAAAATTTTAGCCTGAGATTATCAAAGAATGAATTAAAGCTAATTTAAAAAAAAAAATTATGTAGACTATCCTAAATTAATTATATGAACATTTTAACCTAAAAATATTTAAATTCCGATAAATTTTGAAAAATCACTAAATCAATACATGAAAATCATGATAAACCACATAAACTTAATACAAACGACATTTAATAAACTACATAAACTTAATACAAATGATAATTAATAAACCACATAAACTTAATACAATCGAAAACTTATAGACTACATAAACTTAATAATGATATGCACCATCTTGACTTGGTGATGGACTTGGGTGATAGTCTTGAGCTGAATCATCATCTTGAAATATATTCCTTCGTAAAATGTCATTTGCTTACCACGTAAGTATTTCTTCCTCTCTAGAGTGTATTTGTTGAGGTCCTCCATCATCAAATTAACTTCAAACCTTTCCTGCTCCCTATCCCCTTCTTCCTTCATGGCCAAACACATTTAGGCTAAGTCTTCTTGCTAAGAGATATGGTTTTCGTTCAATCTTACCATTTCGCTAGCAAATTGTGCACGTATCGGATCTTGGGACTTCCCTTTTCTCTTTGTTTCCTTTTGCTTATCTTTACCCGGGGGCCTCGCAAAAAAAGAAGTTAGGGTCATTTGTTCGACACCTTCATTGTCGAAAAAATTCACACCTTCATTGACATCATTTAGGGGTGGGGCTTCACTATGAAATAATCTTCCACATTGTTGGTTCGCATCAGTTCCCCAGCTTGGACAATCCTTGAGGATGTTCCAAGCATGATGCAACTTAAAAGCTTGATTTTTTGGTGTAGTTCTTGTCTTGTAAATTGTCATTGTTTTGTCACCCTATGCAACAAATGCATAAAAACAATTAGTTGCAAAATACTATTATGTACATGACAACTAAAATATCAACAAAGAAACTCACAATTTCTAAGGCACCCATTCCACTAGGCATGTCAACCGTGGCTCTCTCCAAGCTTCCCTTCCACAAAGTGCATGCTTTGTTGATAATCTTCCACCGATCATAAACACCACCAACTTCCCTTCAACTGGCGTTGGAGTTTTCATGGAACTTATCAACGATATTACCCCACAAAACCTTTCTATTTTGATTTGTGCTGATGGCATCATATTCACTAACAGAAATTCATGCCAAACATAAATCAATATCTTCGTCAAAGGTCCAATTACGACCTCTAACATGCTCTTTTGCCATCTTGAAAAATTTAGAAATGAGAAGAAATGGTAGAAAGAAAAATTGGAAGAATTGTAGGAGAAAAGTGAGTTTTGTATGGATGTTTGAACAAATACATAGGTATTTATAGAGTTTTTGCTTGAATTTTAAGTTAAATAATTTTTTAAAATTATTTTAGCCGTTGGATTTAAATTTGGACCGTTAGATTTGATTATATTCGATCTAAACCGTTGGATTCAATAAATATATAAATATAAAACTAAAAAAAAATATTTGAACCTGGACCGTTGGATTAACCAATGGCCCATTTAATGAAGACCCTTGGATGATAAAAAGTAGCCGTTAGGCTACTTATTACTTTGACAACCGGGGGAACACCCCCACGTGGGGTTGTCACCCTTTCAACAAAGCCTAGCGCGTGCATCACGTAGGCAAGTTGGATTTGGGAAGTGGGCTTCAAAGCCCTGGTTTCATTCTCAGTTGGTGGGGCCCATTTTTCTTTGTGGCCTAAAATTGGGCCGGAATTTGACCCCCATTTGGGTTTTAGGTTTTAGGTTTATTTTAGGTCATAGGTTGGAGTGGATTTGGGGGGGGGAGGTGGGGAGGAAGGGAAAGTTTAGGTTTTAACCCACCAATGGAGATGGTCTTAGGGAGGAGGAGAGAGGCTAAGCGCAGGGAGGAGAGAGACAAATAGAGAGAACGACTGGTTGAAAATTAGGGTTGAGGTAAATTTCGTTGTTGTCGCGCTCTAGAGAGAGCGGAGAGTGGGAGATGAGATCGGCAAATACCATGGTTGTTTTGGGTTGTCAGCGGTGAGAGAGGAGAGAAATATGGAAGAAGCAGAGAATGAAAAAGTGGGAGTGAATTGAGAGAAATATGAATAGCAGCGGATGTTGAAAATATCTTTTAGGGTTTGATAACTTTGTATTTTATATGGATGTGAAAATATATGTGGAATAATACTATTAAATGAATATAAAACTATTTTTGACAAAAAAAAAAAAAAAAAAAAAAAAAGAGGAGAGCAAAACTGAATCCTAAGTTAAAAAGCAAAACAATATGACTTTGGTGACACATACATTTACAAAGCCACTGATAGAGAATGGTGCCCTCAAATCGGTGCTCAATAACACATTTTCTAGTAGTGAGACTTCTAAGCTGGCACATCTAGATTTTGTTCACACAGTTTTTTTATAAACAATTGGTACTTGTATGATCAAGAGAATTTATGATCCGGAGGTGAAAAATGCCATACAGGATATTTGAAGTCCTAATATGAGAGTATCCATTCTTGGCCATGCTAGTTATAACGGTAACGCAGTTACTTTCAACATGGGGATTCTCCAACGGGAATGGAGAGAGTTAGGAGAAGTGAAGGGCCGGCCTCATAACTCCTTACTAAAGGCAATAAAATATTTTGATTTGTTTATGAAAATGGTACTTCTTTTTTTTTTTTTGGGTGAACATGAAAATGGTACTTTTGAGCAAGAAATTAAGAACCTAAACTTATGTGTGGTAAGTGGTAACTATGAGTATTTGCTACATTGATGCTTATGTTTGGTGGTACAATTTATCGTGGTTTGGGTGTTCATGACTAGGATTACATTTCATATGGTCTTAAACAGGTTTGCACGATCTGCTATATATGATAATCCAATGGGGGTTGCAAGCATCGGGTATTTTCATTTGAATTATATTTTTCCCACTTCATTTTTTCCCAACTGAGACCGAAAAAAGCCTAGGTTTCGAATGAAAGTTGAGGGGTTAGATTTTTGTGTGGTAATTCATCTTTTGGTGCAGACATGTAGCACATACGAACAGAAGGTTTATCATTGCCCACGTTGTCAAACCCCAATACTTACCAAACAAAAACTGATTTGTGGGGATGAAAAGGTATGTTCTTCTACCATATTTTGCATATGGTATCCTTGAAGTTTTTTGTTAATTAATAGGCCAATTACACTCTCTTGTATGCATACGCAGTTGTATGCTTCCTACTGTTATTCGTTGCGTTTCCGACTGTTCATCACTGGGGCTAACTTTTTTTATACTGTTGAACAGTTTTGGTGCCCCATCTGCCTTGCTAATCCAAAAGGCATGGCCCTTGGTTGTGGGCGTCAGGTAGTTTGTTTCATTTGAATTAATATTTATCTCAAATACAAATAATTTTTCACGTGGATTTAGAGGAGAATACTATTTGCTATTTCTATTCACTTTATCTTCCTCATGCAGACATGTTCGGAATGTAGACGTGACCTTCAGTCATGCCCAAAATGTGGAAGTGTTGGGACCCAATGCAGCTGTACTAACAATTCTAGTTCTTCTTCGTAATTAGATCGTTGCTTTTGAATGGTGGTACTGTTTCTAGAAGAGAGCAAATAGATCTTGGATCGAAACCCCCAAGTTCATTGTGACATCATTTAGCTGTCCGGAAGTTTGTAATGTGACCTTCAGTTAGAAGGTCGTGATATATGTTGTTCTAAGAAAGGATATATTGTACATTTTTGTTGTCATTTTGAAGTCATATGTTTTGATCCAATTTTGATGCAGGAAGAGCCAAGGGTCTCGAGTAGATGAGAGATAGATGACCTAGTAATCTCTCAACCAGAGACAATAGAGCAAGATCAACATTGTTAATCATGAAATTCACTCAAAATGACCAAGCCAAATGCTTGATTTAAGAAGGGAGAAATCACTCACTTTGCACAAAGCAAATATATTTCTTTAATAAATCAAGTCTCCCCTCAAGCCTTTAGTACATGATATGACCAAATCAAACGTTTGATTTGAGAAAGAAGAAATTACTCAATTCAATTGCACAAAGCAAATATATTTTTTTAATTAATCAAGTCTCCCCTCAAGCCTTTAGTACATGATATTTATAAGGAAAAGCAAATATATTTTTTTAATTAATCAAGTCTCCCCTCAAGCCTTTAGTACATGATATTTATAAGGAAAAGCAAATTTTTTTTTTTTAATTAAAGTCTTCCCTCAAGCCTTTACTACATGATATTAATAAGGAAAATACAACGAATAGAAGGGCCAATTTGATTCCGCCGCCTAACATCTCCAATTTGTGTATTAAAGCCTTGTTAGTCTCCCCAAAACTGTCTAAAATGTTCTTAAATGAATACTTGATTATTTTATGCTGCTCTAAAACCCTATTATATAGAGTAAATTACATAAAACTACGTTAACTATGAATCGAACGACAATCTCATACCTCATCTTTTAAATATTGTAATGTTATGCATCATCTTATGAATTCATTGCAATGTCAAATATCAGTTAAATTTTCTGTTCAGTTTGAATGTTAAGTAATAAAGTGGCAAGTGTAAGACCCACATCCTCACCTATTCAAATTTAAAAAAATTAATTTTATATTAATTAAATGACTACATTTAAAATTTTTTAAATTAAAAAATTATGGGAGCCACCCCTACCACCCATCACCCTCACTTTCCCCAACTCCTTCCATCACCCCCCTCTACCTCCCTCCTTCCTTCACAACCAGAAACCCAGATCCCACCCGCGCCAACATCCCCACCCCTCCCCTCCTCACCCCACCTCCCCGGCTACTCATCCCGCTCCCCCACTCTTCTCCTCTCTTCCCAGAAACAAACAAATTTTGATACAAAAAAAACCCAGAATTTTTTTTGCAGGTGATCGATTCGATCTCGATTCACCCCTTCAATCTCCAGACTTCGCCATCAATGGCTTAACTGACCGATTTCGCCGTCTCTTCCCCCCCTGGGCACCTCAACGTCGCCCCCTCCACCCATTCCGCACAATTCTCCTTCGACCGCCCGACCCCCATCTCCGTCTTGCTACGCCGTTACAGACATCAGAGGTTCCTTCCACTGAAAATTCGACAATGCCCACTACTTTCTGCAAGAGCCGGGCGTGCCTGACTCGGTCCCGGGCTCGGAGCTGGTCAAGTTCCATTCGGTGGCTCGGGGAAAAAGCACATTCTACGTTCTGGGAGAAGAGAAGTGAGGAGAGAGAAGAGGGAGAGATTTTTTTATTCATTTTTTATATAAAAAATTATTAGTTTATTAATATTTAATTAATTTTTTTATAGGCAAGGAGTGGGCTTCTTGTTTGCCATATAATTATTTAACAAAAAAAAAATAACAGAAAAATTAACAGATGTTTAACATTGTAATGAATTCATAAGACGAGGTATGATATTACAATATTTAAAAGATAAGATATGAGATTGCGGTGTGACTTATAATTGAGTTAGTTTTAAGTAATTTACTTAATTATATATAATGATTTCAATTACTTATAAACACATATAAAATCTCTTATTTTCTTGACGTTAGATTCGTAATGTCAACTTTAGGATCGCCAGATCGATTTAGTCAGGTGCCTCTTTTGAAATAGGCTTAATTAAATCTGAGGGTCTTTTCATTTAGACCTAATCAACACACAACATTTTAGAGGAAGCTCAAAATAATTATTTTGTTAATTAATGTCTATTAAATTTCTTATTTTGAATGTTTTTTTTTCACTCAAGAACTTACCCTTTAGATAAATAAGGAAAATAATTTTGAATATCTTGATTAAATGCATTATTTGCACATTAAATTTTGAAACCTTGCATTGCTGCCATAAAAACTTCAATTCTTAAGAAAATTATCAACAAGTAAACAAATCATATATATACGTTACCTATGCATATGTATCAAACCTATTCATTGAAGAGGTACGATACAAATTGATAATACAAAAAAACAAAAAAACAAAACAAAACAAGTAAATAATTAACTATCGTAGAGAAGAAACAACGCTACAGGAATTGTGTATCTTCAAAAAGAAGTAGAATACTATTATCAACCTTTGGCATAGGCATAATAGCATTATCTATCTGTAGAAAGACAACATCATAATGTACCTAAGCATAATTATGCACCTACAGCAGGTAGAAACAATTAAATGTATATTAGTTCATGTGACTAATTAATGTAAACACTATTGTGAACCTCATCTTCATCAAAGAACGACGTGCAGATCCTTATAGCCTTAGACCAACTCCAATGGTGGGCTAAAAGTCAAATTACCTCCCAAACCCACTCCAATCCAAGGGGCTAAATGCTAAATGCTAAACTAATGCCAAATTTCCCCCAACATTTAGCCCAGAAATCGGAGTGGACTCTACCCAATATTTATCGGAATTAAATTTTTTTTTAAATTAAAATGTTCATAAAATTAATTTACGATAGTCTACATATTTATTTATTTTTTTTAAATAATTTAACAAAAAAAAAAGCCTAAGTTCATTCTTTAATAATCTCAGGCTAAAATTTTAAGCTAGAACGGTTAGAGCAGAAAATATGTTTCTGGGCTAAAAGCTAAATTTTCCGGACTAAAAAATTTGGCTTTTAACCCAACCATTGGAGATGGTCTTAACACCATTGCACAAACATAAACAATACTTGTTGCCGCCGAATAATCAAAGTAAATATAGTTAGTGAGGATGGGAGTTGCAACCTATAACTGGAAGGGGGATTGAGGGCATTAAAGTATACATAAACGTTTATTGGAAGGGATTGTCGGGATGGGGGCTCGATGTCAAAAAAAAACCAAGAAGAAAAATGGAATCAGGCCTTGGCACCTCCTTTATTTCTCAGAGTGCAAATTTGCTCACAATCCTAATTAACTAGGTAGTAAGTGCTATCAGTAGGGGTGGCAAATCAGCTAATTGAATTATTAATGGGTACTCGTTAAGATTTATTTAGTTTGATTTCACTTTATATCATCATCACCACTACCAATCTCACCTCTATAATTCTGGTGATCCGAAATTAAACGGACCTTAATAGGTACATATTAACAACTCAATAAGTATCAAAAGGAAAAGAGTCACATATACCATCACAACACGCAAATAACAAAAGGCCCTAGGCCGTATCAAACACACTCACAAGGTTCCCAGCGAAATCCAAAGACAAGAACAAAGCGAGGGGCTTTACCCACATGCATTCGTGCAATTCTAACTGCGGTCGTTTATGTAGCTCAAGATAGAGAAAACAGTTTGGCCCAGAGTTAAAACAAAAAGGAAGACGGCGTAGAGAACTGAGATGAAGG
The DNA here is from genome assembly GCF_019419815.1 of Pyrus x bretschneideri. NCBI lineage: Eukaryota > Viridiplantae > Streptophyta > Magnoliopsida > Rosales > Rosaceae > Pyrus > Pyrus x bretschneideri. The sequence goes on from NW_025999784.1 coordinate 1,083,250, forward strand.
ACCATGGCCTGCTAAAATAATTTCGGATGAAAGTAGCCCGACAGCTGCTGTAATATGCTTCCACATCTGTGAATTGCTTGGAGAGGTAGCATTCTCTTATGTTGAAGCCAGCTTTTTCCCCCAACTTTTTGAACAGCTCTGCCACTTTTTGGTCGTTGTATGAGAAGCCAGTAGTGACGATCCCATCAGAACAAAGGAATGTGACGTCTCTAGGTGATGTGATGAGACTGCTCATGAAAGCAATATAGGTGGTGAACCACGTGTGACTGTTTTGGCGGCATTGTTCCAAGGCCATGCAGTTGATGAAGAGGGTAGTGGTGAAATCGTTGATTGTTATAGGTGGGATTTGTAGTTCCTTACACCTGCTAATAACGCTACCTTGGAAATTGATCTCCAAGAAGCTGTCCGCTCTTTGTGGCTTGAACTTTATACCGGAGGATCTTAGTTGTACGGTACACTGGATTGACTCGGAGGATGGACAGTACTTTTGAGAAGGGTCATTTGGATATTTTTTTTTGTTTTTTCGGGTCGATGGACCATTCGGAACTGTACTTTGTTTTTGGGGACGGAAGCAGAAGCGCTTGCCTTCTGACTCGCTTGGATCAATACTTTGTGCACTTGGATTTGTACTTTGTTTTGGGGAACGGAAGCAGAAGTGAAGCAAGCTCTTGCACGCTAACGCACTTGGATCAGTAATTGGATTTTGCGGAATAAGGCTAGAGTAAAACAAGTCAAGCAAGTGCTTGGGGTCCTCTGACGGTTGTGACTTTTTAAGGACTTCAATAGGCCGATGCAACGAATTATTGAACAAATTCAGCGCAAGAAGGACTAGAGAGTAGCCTTCTTGACGTTGATTCGTGGAGATGTTGTGTAATTCTTGGAGGACAGAGAAAGGGATCTGATTTTCAAGCTTGAGGAGGTCCCTGGTGACAATTGGAATCAACCATGGCCTGCTTAAGATGGGATCGTTTTCGTCCGTGAGATCTTCCATATTCATACGATGAAAAAGCTCAATGATAAAGCACCCATCAAGCATCATCATCTCTACAAATTCCTCTCCCTTCAACTTGGAGATGAACTCACGATGATCCTCAGAGTAGCAACTTCTTGTATTTCCCTCCAACCTTCTCATGGCTTCGGAGTACTCTGTTTGAAGACGGTTTGATCGAGTAAGGAGTGCACTAAGATACCAACGCTTGTAGCTCTCAAATTCCGACGACGTTCTCTTGTCGCCGTGGCATGGCCCCATGAAGACCATTTCTGGCTCAATGGCTTTGGAACTGAGTCCGGCAAGGCTGGCAGGAACTTTGTATATGGACACCAAGGTCCCATCCCTGGGTATTGGAATTTCTTCTTTTTCATTGCCAGGGTGATCTATTATTTTACTATCATCGGGAGCTGCTTCTATTTCTTTGTGCTTTCCCGCAGAAGCTGGAGGGCTTAATCCATGCCCTTTTTCAAGATCAGTATCCATACTCTCTCTCACACACACACAACGGCTAATTATTAAGTCGAGAATATATAGGCCCTTTATGCAAAGGATCCTCATTTTTTGAAAAAAGAAAAAGAAAAAAGAATTAGGTGTGGGGCCCACTCCACATTGAATTTTAACAATCTGAACCGTTTTGTAAGTCTCAATTCATAGATCATCCTTGCAAAAATTTAATTCAATCTGAAACCATTCGCCTATTTAATTATCAAGATCAAATTTCATTGTTTCTTATATTCATTTCTTTGAACCCAATTAGATGTTTTAAACATTTCCAATTTGGCTAATATTTTGGAAGAATGATCTATGAAGTACAACTTGAAAAATAAATGATTTTTGACCCCACAACTAATCTCTATTTTTATAAAAAAAATAGAGATCTCTTTTCCTTAAAGTCTCCCTCTCTCTCTCTCTCTTTCTCTAGGGCAAAAGACTGTTTACTATCCTCATGTTTCGTGATTTTCAACATTTAGTACATTAAGTTTTTTTCGTCTTAGAGTCATACCTAAAGTGTTAATTTTGAGACAGTCTCATACATCCGTTAGTCAAACTGTTAATTCTCCCGTTAAGTTATGACGTGGCGCCTATGTAGACAATGACTGGGCGCCACGTGGCATTAAAAATATTAATTAATTAAATAAAAGATTTAAAAAAAAAAACCATCCCATCTACGCCCGCCCCCAACCTAGAAGAGAAGAAGAAGGAAAAACAAAACCATCCCTTCTCCCCCTGCCCCCAACCCAGAAGAAGAAGAAGAAGAAAAAAAAACCTAATCTGCAACCCAGAAGAGGAGGAAGAAGAAGAAGAAAAAACAAAAAAAAAAAAAAAAAAAAAAAACCGAATCTGCAACCCAGAAGAAGCAGAAATCCAGTTCGTCCCACCCCCCCCCCCCGGGCGCGACCACGACCACAAACCCAGACAATGAACTCCATATTTTTGGGATTTTCAGTGTGGGTGAATTTCGAAAATACTTTGAGATGGGGAGTTTGAGTTTGAGATTATTTTTGAACTAGATCTGGAAACAACGAACTGGGTTTGTTTTTTTTTTCTTCTTCTTCTGGGTTAGGGCCAGGACTAGGGTTTTCTTTATTATTATTTTTTTCCTTCTTCTTCTTCTTCTTCTGGATTCTTGTTCTTGTTCTGGGTTGGGGGCGCGGGGAAGAAGGGATGGGGTTTGTTTGTTTTTTTTTTTTTTAATTTAATTAATTATTTTAATATTTGTAACGCCACGTGGTGCCCAGCCATTGTCCACATGGGCACCAGGTCATCACTTAATGGGAGAATTAACAATTTGACTAACGGATGTATGAGACTGTCCCAAAATTAACACTTTAGGTATGACTCTGAAACGAAAAAAATTTGATGTACTAAATGTTGAAAACCACGAAACATAAGGGTAATAAACAGTTTTTTGCCCATATATATATATATATATAGCATTGTTGACTTTTGTGGAGTTCCCATGCATCTCTTGTCGTTGCAAGTGAATGCCATTGCCAAGGGCCACGAAAGTTCCATTAAAAGCCTGATGGAACAATTCACTAACATTAGATTAATACAGTGCTTTTTCAACGTACTTTCTTTAATTATCTTTCAAGATTCAATTACAAAAGCAATGCGCTCTTTTAAAATTCGTCAATTAGATTATAATTCTTAAATAAGATAAGTTTAGAAAAATATCTTATATAAGATTAAAAATTGATTTTAGTCCTTAGACTACTTTATGCCAGTATATGTATTCAATTTCTCTCTTCTTTATTTATAATTTTATGGTATTCATAAATTAAGTTTTATAAAAATATTATGAATTTTAATTCTCATTATAGGAAGTATCTTATATAAGGAAATATTTGGAAAATTTTATTTGAACCCTGATTTTGTATCTCTAAACCCAACTTATAAAATTTGTCCACCAAACACCCAATTTATCGTTAAATAAATAAATAATATTAGAACTCAAAACTCACCCGAAGAGCAACAACACTATTCTATCTCCACACCCGCTCACTTTTTACCCGTGAACCCAACACGCCATTGTCGTCGTAGTCAATTGCCTCCAAAAATTAGGGTAATGAGAAAAAGACTCAAAAATCTGATGCACAGTATGATCCAAATGAATTGAATCCATTGGGAAGAATTACCAATGAAACCTAATACACTCCGTATTATTTTATAATTATTTTCATCCTAATTCTAATTCATCATATGAAACCAAATAGAATACAGTTTGCTATGCAAATTACAAATGGTTAACATTGACAGATTAGGAACAATGCTCTGTCAGCTTCACCATCAACTTTGGTGATGATATAAAGATAGAAGAACTACAAGCTCCAACCGATTGGTAAACAAAGAGAGGCCGGCAAGGAGGGTAGTTGATGGACGAGAATAGGGCGGCACCATTTTCGACAGTGTCACAAGCAAAGCGTTGTGGTTCCTATTAAGTTAAGAAGTAAAGAGAAGATGGGGATGGTGGTCGTTGAAGTCGTCAAGGATGTCCCAACGCTTGGATTATTGGAAAATACGAAGGGGTGTAGAGATAAAAATGGTGTTTTCTTTTCGAGTGGAGGTTTTAATATTATTTATTAATTTTAAGGGTAAAATTGAATGTTTGGTGGATAAATTTTTAAGTTGGGTGTAGAGATAGAAAATCAGGGTTCAAATAAAACTTCTCAAAATATTTTCGTACAAATTTTTTCAATACACTTATGTTTTTACATATTTTCTTATGTGCTACTAATTCATTACAATATTTTTAGATATGAACATTTCGATATATTAAGCTAGTATAACATGTTTAGGTACCGACATTTTAGTACACTAGTTTAGTACCATATATTTAGGTACGGAATTTTTGTTACACTTATATTTTTGCATATTTTCTTATTTACCACTAATTCACTACAATATATTTAGGTACAGACTTTTGAGTACACTAATTTAGAAATATATATTATGATATGATCATTTAGGTACACTAATTAGAGAAAGTTAAAGAAAATTAATGAATTAAAATGTGTATAATAATAAATTTAAAATTTCAATATAATGACATTAACTAAGATATCTATTAAATATTAACACAAAAATATTATCACATTCCGGTCCGGGCCCCACCACATTCTAGGCTCAACTCCACAGTACGTAGCACGATATTGTCAGCTTTGGGCTCCTACCACACCTTCACAGTTTTGTTTCTGGGAACTCACAAGAGAACTTCCCAGTGGATCACCCATCCTGAGATTGTTCTCGCTTGAACTCGCTTAACTTCGGAGTTCTGATGGAACCCAAAGCCAGTGAGCTCTCAAAATGCCTCATAATAGGTAGAGATAGAAATATATATATAAGGCTTACAGGATCCACTCCCTTGGGCGATGTGGGATCTAACAAATATAATATGAATTTGAATTGAGAACACATTAAAGGACCAAAATCAATATTCAATCTAACACCAGGTTTTTATTAAATTTTAATCTTCTTCAAGAATTAAAGTTCAAAAACCACATTTTTCTTTTAAGAAAAACTAATAAAAATGACTTCAAAACTTTGAATTTTAACCAAAAATCATCTACTAACTTTATTTAATGGTAAGGACATGAGAGAAAAAGAGAAGAAAAAAAAATTTAAAAAAAAAAAAAAACCCTAACTAAAAGCGCGTGAGCACACCAACCCCTTTACTTCTCTCTCCCCGTCATCTCCAACATTTGCTGCACACCACCAGAGGAAACTACAGCCAGCTTGAAAACGAACGCGAAAAGCATACAATGACCGGGCAAGTCAATCCTTTGGAGTTTGCTGCTGAATCATGATCCATCTTTTTCTCCTTGTGTGGTTTCCACCATTTATGTCGTTGCTGTGTCTTGTTTTCCATCACAAATAAAGTAAAAAGTGGTAAAGTTAAAGAGGAAGAGATTTATGTAGAGGAGGATATGGGAATCTGCATCTGCATATCTGCAAATATATTGGAATATTATAATTTAGTTATGATCATTTTGCAAATATATTGGAATCTACAAATGTCAGTTGTGATTATTTTGCAAGAAATTGATAATTTAGTTGTTCTTGTCTGTGTTTTGGAGGAGGGAAAAGTGAGTGAAAAGATTTGGGAATTCCAATAGCTAATGAAATTAAAAATAGCTGCTTATGAAATTGAACGAGACAGTATTTATGAAACTAGATCAAGAAATAGATATTATTTATGAAATTGTATCAATTATTATACATTATGTATAAAACTGGACAAGAATTAGACATTATTTATAAAACATGACCAAGAACAGGCACTACATATGAAAGTGGACCAAGAACTAGACAGTATTTATGAAACTTGACCAAGAATGAGACACTATTTATGAAACTATACCAATTTCTATACATTATATATGAAATAGAACCTAATAACTAGACACTATTTATGAATCTGGACCAATAAATAGTATAGTACCTTTCAATTTCATAAATAGTAGTTTCATCAATAGTGTTCAATTTCATAAATAGTGAAGTATTGTTAAGTTTCATAAACAGTGTAGGTGCGGATCCCGCACGCTAGTTTTTTTTTTTTTTTTTAATATTAAAATTGTGTCCTTTTCATTAAAATTTAAATTGTTTTGTTTTCATTATTAAAATTTAAGTTTTTTTTATTAAATAAAGTTATAGCATGGTTTTTGTTTAAAATAAACTTAGCTTAAGCTAAAGGGTGAGTATAGTATTGACTATTGAGTAGGAGTAAGCTAAAAATTTAGGGTTTGAAACCCTCCTTTGTAATAAAAAAGGAAAAATATAATTATCACTTGATAGTGAGTGAGAAAGAAAATTATCGGAGTGATAAATGACAAATATTACTCGAGAGAGTTTTTCTTGTTGATTAGGTAATCACAACTGTTTGCGTTTTGTTTTGTTTTTTGTTTTTTTTTTTTTTTTTGTCACCTGGTGACCTAGGTTACATGATCACTCAAACTTAAATTTAATATCTAACACTGAGCTTAAAACATTAAAATTTGATTCTATTTTTCTATTATGCCAACCGCTAATTATATATTCTACGTACATAGTAATGAGCGATTGCAAACAATAATTTACGTAGGATATATAATTAGCAATTGGCATAATTGAAAATCTTCACCTCATTTTACATGAGTCTTTTGGTGACAACTGAACCTCGTGAAAGTTAATGATCCTCGCTAAATATGCTTCATAGTCTTCAAATCTGACCGGTCCCTGTGAATGACATAACTCATCACTTTGGTCCCTGAGGTTTAAAATCGACAAAAGTAGTTCTTGAGATCGTCCAATTGAGCTGGTGATTTCTTCAATTTAACAAAAAAAAAAAAAAATCACAGAATGACCAAAATGATTTACGGTTGACAATCTCAAAGATTCCTTCTATCGATTTTAAATCTTAGGGACCAAAATGAAGAGTTATGACAATCTCAAGAATCATTTTGGCTAAAAAGCCTTCAAATTATTACTTAAAGGGGCATAATACATTTGTTCTTTATAGATATTTTTTAATTCGTTTATAGAAACAAAAATGTTCCCTTCTGATACAATTTTATGGCCCAACATTACGATTAGTCTAATGTTTAGTTAATTTTGACCTAGGTCTAATGACTAGGGCTGCATGTCAGCATTTTTTCTAATTAGGTTGATTTTTTTTTTTTTTTTTTTGCATTGTAATTACTATTTTACACGCTCTTCATATATTTTTCACATTTTAAATTTGTGTCATCATTCAAACTCTATATATATCCATTGTTAGTTATCCATATAAAAATAAAAAAATAAAAAATTCATTCTTTTCGTTTATCTTATGTTTTCCGATTTCTTGATAATAATTTTTGAGTTTAAATTACTTATTAATATATTTTTACGGAGGAATTTCATCATTTTTAACTTTTATGCAGATTAATTAGTTGTTTTTTTATTCGTACAGGATTTCTTCAGGGCCCTATTAATTAATATCCTGCACAGCTTCTCTATGTTTTCTGTTTTTCAAGCTCCTGTTGTTTTCGTTCCACCCCTGTAGGTTGACAACAACAAATTAGTTATAAAAACTCAATTCCCAGATCGAAGACAAAACACAATAGTTTTCCACCCATTCTGGTACGTAAATAGATACAAAATTCATTTCACACAAGTAATTTAATTTCATTCCACCCTTGTAGATAGACAACAATAGCAACTAAGAAACAACTAACACAATTCACCCAATTGGTTTGGCTGTGCTTTGAAAGAAAACTACTTCTGCTATGCTGTGAGAATAAGCTCATTTTTGCTGCTTCACGTTTTCAGCTTTTTTTCACTCAAAACTATCAAAATAAGCTATTTTAAGTGTTTACCAAACACTTTTTTGAGCTCAACTTATTTTTTTATACCGACTTTTTATAAAAACACATCATTACCAAACCAATACTCATCCCAATTAAAACAAGCTACCTGTGAAAAAATTAAAACAAGTGAGTATCGAACAAAAGTTACCTTTCCTACAGAACCCACCAACCCAATTCACACGAATTTAAAAACTAAAGGCTGAAAATTCTATTGATCCTGATTCAAAAAACTTTAACCCGAACCAATAATATAAACTCAATTTCACAAAAGGAAAAGTTCTCTCAAATCAAGTGCATGTATAATCTACTTCCACTTAATAGGAACATTATGTTTTCCTTCCAGTCATAGGTAGACAACAAATGCAACTAACAACAATGGATGAACAGATAAAACAGGTGCATATTGCCCAAAGTTCATTACCATAGATATCATCGTTTGTTAAATACATAAGTAAATAAATAAATAAAAAGAAGTTAAAACGGGTATACAGGGTGGTTTCAAGTCGGAAGGTGTTAATTTCATATCCGCCTCGTTGGATTTCAAGGTACAGATCCCCACATCTAAATGGTAATAATAAATTTTGTAATGTAAAGTCCTTTACCGTATAAAGGGCTCCAATTCCAATCTTTATACCCACACATTATTAATCCTTAACTTTTGTAAAATAAAGTCCATTACCAACTAACTTTTGATTTTTTTTTTTTTGAACATTTACTGAGTGCTTAGAAATAGAGAAAGGCCTCTTTTTTTCCCAAAGAAAAAAGCCTATTTCTGATGCCACTTTTTGGTAGCCTGGCTGAGCTTGTCTTGAGCTTTTACCTGCTTCTGAAGCAACTTCGCGCCTAATTAATTAATTAGTATAATCTTTTAGCTACTCCATCAAAGCTAAGAAATTTTATACGATAGTACTTCAAGATACTTCGCGTTGTAATGCCAAAAGTTGGTTTGAAACTCCAGTGCCCCTGGCGGCCGGCTGGCCTCTTGTGGGACCTGCCACCGTTAAAGCATTTCTTAAGAGGGTTAATCATGAATAATACAAAATTATATTTGTGTTTAGATCTTATAACAGAATAAATATACATAAAGCATGAATGGCAGATTGATTTCCCACCGTAGCTTATTGTCAAGTCTATCCAACAATAGTACTTTTCTTTCTTTCTTTTGGAGAAGTCCAGCAATGATTTCTCAAAACCCAGGAGAATTTACCTACTCCTTGTGAAATGTAAAGTGTGAAAATTGTTTTTACACTACTCTAAGTAGGTAAATTAAAATATAAATTAATTTACTTATATTTTGAATTCTCACTTAGATATCTCTTCCATACAAAATTATTACAATATTCCATGGAAAAATATCAATGAAATACTTAATAATTTTTTTATTAATAACTTTTTTGTTAATTTACCTATATTTATCAAAGTAAATAGTACATAAACCTTTTTCATAGTAGATAGATAGACGTGGAAGACCAGGAGTAATATCCATGGGGTAGGCAAATTAGTCTTCCTAATACTAGCTTAAATTATATGCGCTGACAAATAACATCAATAACCCCTTATACATTTTTTTTATTTTATATATTTTTCTTCTAGAATCATTAATTCTCCATTTCAATTTGCATAGTATGAAAAATATTTCATGACATTAACACATAATATCCATATAATTAATTGTAGATAACAAAAATATTAACATATAATATCCATATAATTAATTGTAGATAACAAATAAGTAATTTGGGATATTTTAGACATTTAGAAAATACAAATTGTGCAAAGTCAAACTTAATTAAGAAATTTACTTAGGTGGAGCCTAATTACTAGGTTTTAATCAGAAAATTAAATTATGTTGGATTTTAAATAAGAAAATTAAGTTTCTAGAGCTAAAGTCATATTTTCATTATATATAATTAAGTAGGTGCTAGCACCCCTGGCACCCCAATTTTAATTTGATTCCATCTGCGTTTTTTTTAATTTCTAGTAAGTTATTCTTTAATTTTGTGTGAATATTCCTTCCTAGGCCATTGGCCTTATAAAATGATGGATTTTTTTTAGTTAAAATGGTCTCTCAGATTAGCATAACTTTTTTACTTTAGTCATTGGTATTTAAAACCAATGGAAGTTGTATCTGAGATTGGTCACCGCCAATCATTTTGGTCTTTATGTTAATTATCTCCGTTAAATTGAAGAAATCGCGAGTTGAAGTTGAGGGATTGATTTGACAAAAATACCCTTAATTTATGATAGCAAAATTCTGGCGTTTTCAATCTTGACGAACGAATAACACCTTTGATCAAAGACCAAAGCCTCACGAGCTCACAAGATTAGGGGGAGGGGGTTTGGCCAATGTGCTCAATCTTCTCATGAATACGCTAGCCGTATTCATATGAATTGATGCATAATAATTCAGCTTCATGTTCTTCATTGATTTCAACGTGATAATTATTATCCCGAATGTCTTTAAAGCTTAACAACGTTCTTCCGGAATGAGGAGAATAACGTGCCTCTTTAAGGGTTAATTTAGTATCATTGGACAACATGATATGGGCAGTGTCGTATCCTCAATTAGATTGGATGGATCTGGGAGGGTTATCACAAGTGAATTTTTAGGTATGAAGTTAGTAAAATAGTGACATTCTCGTTGTATGTTATGTAACATTTATCCCTTACCTTCCCATATGCGGCATCTTTCTTACATTATTCGCATAAGAGTTCAACATCAGGAGGGCGTTTGAGATTCTTAAGAAGGTTCTTCTTCATTGGAGCCCTCTTCACCTTGTTTCGCATGAGTCTTCTGGTGATGACTGAACCTCGTCAAAGTTAATGATCCTTGCTAAATCTACTTCTTAGTCTTCATAGGAAAGCTGATCCTTTAGATTGACATAACTCTTCAATTTGGTCCCTGAGATTTATATAATTAACGATTGGCATAATTGAAAACTCAATTGCCCAAATGTACACCCCAATGAACCATCAAACCTGCGATAGATGTCAAATTACTATCTGACTGTCTTCTAGCACATAGACAAACATGGCTCATTTGCTGGAAAGAATCTCGGAAAGCATACTTCATCTTGTTGTTAAAATATTAAAAGAGCTGCTAAAGAGACTCTCAAAAGTGGGACTCTCCTAAGTAGAAATAGATTAGAAATCCTTTGGGATCTAGAAGTTTTTTCCTATTAAACTTTGTATTACTTGGAAAGCAAGTTTCTCTCCTCCTTATCACTATACATAAAGGTACAAGGTCTAAGAAATAACACACAGAATTCCTCAAGCCTATTATCCATTTTTCTTCCCCTAGTTAAATATAGGCCACAACAACTAGAACCGAGACCCTTTTTTTTTTTTTTTTTTTTTTTGTAAAAAGAATACCAAAGTAGTGGCTGTTAGATGAGTAGTTCAACTGTGTAAGAGAAGCCAAATTCACACCAATGTAAAAGTCTTTCTAAATATCTAATTTGATAATGTGTGAAAGAAGGTAAGTAGATAGACTTTTTTGACAAAAGGAAGAGCAAAACATGTAGGACCTATTTGGTGGGCTGGTTGGAATAAGTTGTGATCAATTAAAATAGATTTGAGTCTAGTCTATTGTTTGTTGTAAAAAATGAGAGCTAGACATATGTTATGAATCTACAATAGAGTGGATTATATAACATGTCTTTATATATGGGTTATAAGTTCTGTCTTACAAAGCCTAATCAATCCCTGCCAACCCAATCCTATCTAGTCCACCAAATGGGCCCGTATTATATATGAGGGAGAGAACAACGCCTCCCTCCAAGATTAAAAAAAAAAACTTGCTACTAAACTTTTTGAAGGAACAAGTCCTCGAAATATTTTGTGGGCGATTTCTTGCCATTTGCTTGTATATAGTTCGATGACTAAATCATTTCATACTTTATTGATTTATAATATGAACAGTTTCATGAGCAAGAAATTGAGTGAATCAGTCAGTGTTTTGAGAGGACTTCTTTCAAAATTTTGACCAGCCAATTATTGTTCACGTTAAAACAAAACAGAAAGTTTGAGGGAGAGCCAAGAGCTCCCTTCATCAAAATATCAGTATTGTTGTTCTTTTAATTGTTGATGTAGCTCATGATAGCCATAGCAGTTTGGCCTCCGGTAACGACAAGAAGGATGAAGGCGTAAAAAACTGTAATGAAGGACCATTGCTTGCTAAAATAGGTGCGCATGAAAGTAGCCCAATGGCTGCTGTAATAGGCCTCCACATCTCTGAATTGCTTGGAGAGGTAGCAATCTCTTATGTTGAATCCAGCTTTTTCCCCCAACTTTCTAAACATCTCAGCTACGTTTTGGTCATTCTGTGAGAAGCCGGTGCTGATGATCCCATTAGAACACAGTAACTTGACGTCTCTAGTTGAACTGAGGAGACAGCTCATGAAAGTAATGTAAGTGCTGAACCACGTACCTGTACTGTATTGGCGGCATTGTTCTAAGGCCAAGCAATTGATGATGAAAGTAGTGGTGAAGTCATTGATGGTTAAAGGTGGGATATATAGAACCCTGTTTTGGAAATTGATGTCAAGGAAGCTGTCCGCTGCTTTGCGTGCCTTGAACTCGATCCCCGAGGATCGTAGTTCTGTGGTACACTGGATTGACTCGGAGGATGGACGGTATAACTTTTGATAAGAGTACTGATCATTTGAAGTACCTTTGAGGGGAAGGAAGGTTAAGCGAAACAAGTCAAGCAAGTGCTCAGGCTCCAACATTCTTGAGTTTTTAAGGACCTCAGTAGGCCTAAGTAATGAATTACTGAAGAACTTCACCGCTTGGATGACTAGTGGAACCGCGGCTTTACGTTGATCCCTCGAGATGTCGTATAATGTTTCGAGGACAGAGAAAGGGAGTTGATTTTCAAGCTTGAGGAGGTCCCTCGTGAGAATTGGAATCAACCATGGCGTGGCTAAGATCGGGTTGCCCTCGCGATCATTTTCATCAACGACGTGATCATCGTCATTGCTCTCACAAACAAATCGAAAAAGCTCGATTATAAAGCACCCATCAAGAACCATCATTTCAACAAAGTCGCTGACGCTCAACTCGTGGTGGTCGGAATAGCAATTTCTCGTGCTTTTCTCCAACCTGCTCATGGCTTTCACGTAGTCTTGTAGGCCGCGCTTTGTTCGCCAAAGGAGGCGATCAAGAAACCACCATTTGTAGCTCTGAAATTCCGATAACTCCTTTTTGCCGTGGTGGTATGGCCCGATGGAGACTATTTCTGGCTGAATGGCTTTTGGACTGATTCCGGCGAGGCCGGGAGGAACTCTATATATGCACACCGAGCTCCTATTTTTTGTTGTTGGAATTTCTCGTCTGTTTTGTTCAAGACGGCTTTGCATATCAACTGCAGATTCGTCGATATCAATCGCGACTTCTTCTGCAGTACAATTTTGCGCTGCTACCACTTGGATAGCCCCACTATAATCCATCTCTCTACAATTTGTGAATAAGGAAACATGGGAGCATCATGTTTATGTATATAGATTACTCATGGAGGGTAACGCTAGATTTCGTTGTGTTATTGAATATCATAATAAAAGTTGTGTTGTTTGTCTATATGTCATGCTTTTGAATAGGAAATTGTTATTTGCACTTGAAAAATTTTATTTGGTATTCCAAACTTTCTATAATTAGAAAGAAAAATACGCTTGTGAGGAGTGTAGAATGAGATTTTTGAAATGCTAATAACAGTTTATTTTGAATATTATAATAAAAGTCGTGTTGTTTGTCTACTGGAAAATTTCGTTGAAATTTCATTTCTGATCAACGATAATTTCATTTGGTCGAAATTTCATTTATAAAGTTGTTGGTAGAAGTTCTGCAAGCACGCAGAAGTTTCCGGGATTATTATTTCAATGGTAGCAGCAGAGTGCTCTTTCATCCACCAATGATTTATTTTTCTAAATTTACAGCATCTGGCCCTACTCCTTACGTTTTCAACAAGTTTGGTTAGTGCATTCTTTTCTTTTGCAAATGGTTGTCAATGCTTACTCTCTAAGGAAAGCTTTAAGTTTTTAAAGCCAATTTTGAAGCAGTTGAATATTAATGCTTTCGGAAATGTTCATGCAGCTGTTCGGAAATGTTAAATGTTGTTTGGAGATTTCCCAAGAAAATATAATAAGAAGAAATTAAATGTCTTTAATTTAAGCTCATTTACCTAATCCAATAATAAGATAATCTGGTTATAACAAGAAATTTGATTGTCTACACAAAAATAGATAATATTTGAATCGTTTAGTTGTACGTATGTACAAAAAAAAGATAATATTTGAATCGTTTAGAGCAAGTCCACCATTGTGGACTGCTCGGGGGACAGTGTATCAAACAGGGCTCAATAGCCCAGCTGAAGGCCTCCAGCGTTGGGAGCCCGAGGGACTGGGCAGGCCCTACCAACAGGCCCGTGAGGAATCGCCAGCCTGCGAGCCCGAGGTGGACTTGACGCAGGGCTAACGTCAGCCTGTCGTCAATCCCTTTTTTATTTTTTTTTTCTGTCAAGCACGTGGGGACGCGTCATCCGACATATTTCAAACCCTAGGGGCCCGCGATGCAGTCTGCGTCAGTTATTGTTGGGAAGCCACGTGGCTTCCCACGGTGCGTTTGATCTCAACAGCTTTTTAAATTGGACCGTCCGATTTGCAACGTTAATAAAAAAAATTGATTTAATATCAACCGTTCGATCTGAGATCGACGATTGATATTAATCTGCTTTATAAATAAATAAATAAAAGAAAAATAGTTTTAAAATTAAGAAAAGTTATCGTTGTGACACGTGGCACAATCTTGAGTGTTGGAATTCAAATTTTTTTTATATCCAATGGCAGAGATTAATTAATTGAATAAAAATTTAAAAAAAATTGTAAAAACTCTGATGGAAATCTATCCTCTAAGATTGTAAACAGATTATGACACGTAGCGCAACGTGATTGGTTAATAATCTTATCAGAAATCCATCACCAACAATTGTATTTTCGGATAATGACACGTGGTGCAACGAGTACGATTAAAAATCTTATCGGAAATCCATGCCCAATAATTGTTTTTTCGAATTTTATGACAAGAGGCGCAACGAGAACAATTAAAAATCTTATCCGAAATTACAAATAAAATTATTTTGTATTATTTAATAATTTTTCGGATAATGACACGTGACGCAACGAGAACGATTAAAAATCTTATCTGAAATTACAATTACAATTATTTTGTATTATTTTATAAATAAAAAAATTACTAATATTTTATTGCCTATTGTCTGGGCTATTGAAGTGCAACGGTAGAGATGCAAAAGATAATTACTGTTCATTAAAGGCATTTACTGTTCACTAGATGGATAGCATAGTGTATTGCCTGGGGAGAGGTTTCACACGCTGGAATTGCTCTTAACTGTGTAATATTTGACTCAAACCAGACCATATGACCCCATAAAACAAATACAATCTGAATCTGCACAATCACATTTTATCTAATAAAAAATAAATAGAGGGCCGCAATAAGACCCAATCAATATAGCCACTAGTACGAAATATTATTTCTGAACTCACTCGCATAGATTCGAAAAATGTCTGCACCAAAAAGATGAGTTGTATATGCTCTCCGGTTGGTACGGCTGCAATTAAAACTGTTCAACAGCATGTAAATGAACACTCAGAAGACAGTGTGTTAAAAGAACGAAGCAAGCAATTGCATATGCATACAAAGTAGATGGAAGACTATCAAACCTTTTCAAATCCCTATATCAATTTGTAATCTTCGGTCCCCACTTGAATTCGACACCATGGGCAATGATAAATTTGTGGTTTGCATTCGCCACATATCTGCACAAAGGGGAAGAAAGTTCAAGGTCTTGTCAGCAATCACAGCATGTCTGCTGAGCAAAACTCAAATCAAAATACCTGATGCCCGCAATACAAGACCATGTTCACTGAATAAGCAAAGCAGATGGTGCAAACCTGCACAAGACAACACAAAATGTTAATCCTAATCCTCAACACCCAAGATACAATAAATCGTAGAACCATCGTAGCAGAAAATTGCAAACACATGTAATTATCCAAATGTGATACAGGTCCATGAAGGCACACAAAAGCTTCAAGGTTTCTGTGCAGTAGATGGTGGACTGTCAAAACTCCATACCCACGCCAAATGGAATTATGAAAACAAATTGGGTTCTGCTATGGCCCATGTCCTAAAGGGTTTCGAACAGTTACTGCTTTTAAGTTTATGGTTAGCACCTTATTGTTCAAAATAAACATCTTCACGAGTAAATCAAAATGTGTCTGTCTACAAAAGACCAGCAGCAAGAATAGACCTAAGCTTAATCTCGTTATGCCCGTGTTCCAAAGGGCTTTGAATTCAACACGAAAGTAGCAACTATAAAATCACAAACATCTATGTAGTAAATATTGATTGGTATCACTTTTCAACACAAAAGTACCACTTTCATAAACAAATCAAAATACATCTGCATAATGTAAATTGAACTTCAGATGTGCAATATGATGTTTTTCACCCTGTGTCCTAAATTCCCTTGATAATACAAGTACCAGCTCTCTGTGGAATTGTGTGAACAAAATCTAGATGTGCCAGCTTAGAAATCTGTATACCTCATTCTCATCGGTAGATCTGACAACAGTTGGAGCCGTGGTAACAGAACTCCTTTCTCTATAATGAGGAGGACAAAGAGAAACCCTCTGCGAAAAATTGCTAGTCTGACCACTGTCCATTTAAAAAGAAGAAAATATGTATGAAAAAGATGTCAACAGGTAACCAACAGCTTTTCACGGATGAGAAACATAAGAACATTGTGAGGAGGAAACCATTTGGGAAAATTGTCATCCCAACCACCGCCAATTTAAAAAAAGAAAAAAAAGAAAAAAAGAAACAGAAATTTCATTCGAAGAAATATGTCAACGGATAATCAAAAGCTTTTACAGATGAGAAATATCAAGAACACTGGTACCCCAACATAGAGAAGTTTCTTGTTGCTTTATACTGAGAAGGAACTTTCATCAGAACTGCTCGTACAAATTCAGCCTCCTTTTTCGAAGGTGGCACATTCTTTGTCATAATGTCTGTAAAATTCACAAACTACAAACAAAGAAACGTTCTTTCCTATTCAGTATTTTCCAATAATCATTAGAATCAAGAATAAATAAAATTTTAAAAGCTTACTTGGAGATTATCAAATAACCGACTAGGAGTAGAGTCACCAAGTTTCTTCACGATGTCCCAGGGCCCATCACCAACACCAACTAGTATAATTGATAGAGGGAACTTGCTGGGATATAAGAAGCATACCAGATCAAGAATGACTGGGAGAACAAACAACTATTATTAATACAAAGTTTACTACTCACCTTGCTTCAACGATGGCATCAAATGTGTTCTGCTTCTGCACACCAAGCTTATCATGCAGTATCACCACTTCAAGTTAGTCACACTACATCAAATGTTTACTACTCACACTGAAACTAAAAATACTGATGCAGACTCCTGAATTTGTGCTGAAATGTAAGCTCAAACACAAAATTTCCAGCCAACAAGAAAACCAAATTGTTTTGTAGATTAACTTACTAGTATATATTCAACTAAAGAAAATGATATTTAGGCAAAATACCTGGCCGCTCGTAATTATCAGCAGGAAATGGAATTGGCCACCACTCTTCTCAACGATTGACGTGGCCTTTTCAATTATAGGTGCAAATGAAGTTGGACCTGCCGGAAACAAGAGTAAAGTAGAATGACTAGTTAGCGAATATGAGGACTTCTCGAGCAATAAATACCTAGGATGCAACAGTAAAAACCTGCCAGTCGCCGAGAAGGAACACTTTTCTTGTAGGCTGTCAATATTTCTTCAAAACCATCGCAATGTCTGCCATCCGGACATATACTGAAGACACCATTGTCATAAGTTGTCGCTGAAAATTATAAAAACAGTGTTTCACATCCCCATTTTCCATAGGATAAAATCCTAGAGAAACAAAAAGGTAAGTAATGGTTTGATAATTACCATCTCCAAAGCCAAAACAGGGGATTATATTATCAAAAGGAGCGCAGGTTTTTCCAATAGTGGATATCGCCTGTTCAAAGGGATTTGGACTGTCCCCAATGTGATGCAAGCTTCTTCTGTTAAATGACTTTTCACCTATTTACAGAACAAATTTCAGCATTTTCACTGCTGCAACACAGACAAAGCATAACACATACTTCGAGAGATTGAAGGCTTAACCTGCCCAGTCACTGAACTTTGTGAAATCGATACCCACAATAAGTTTGGAAGAGTCGAGACCAACATGTGCAAGAGCCCGAGTCACCTGCATCAAGAAAAATAAATAAGTTTGGCAATGGCAGTGGCAGGTAAGAAACTTTCAACGGAATGTTAGTCTAGTAATGCCAATCTCACCGCCTTCAGGGAATTGTTATTCTCAGCAGTTGTTGAGTACAGCTTTGAGTCATAGCACTGAGTTTCTTCAGAATCTTGCGAACGAGCTTGAGGATGTACACTCTTTGAATAAGGCCTTGATCGAGACTTCTTCGGCCGCCTCAGCATGGTTGGAACGCATCCAAATCCACCCATTAGCTCAATTCTCTGCAGAAATTCTTCAATCCTGGACGAAACCCAGAAAAAGAAATTTTTTGAATCCGAAGCTACAAGACAGGAACACAAGCACTGATGAACATTTGACTACTTTTCAGCTAAAACAACATTTTTAGCTGAAACCATGATTAGGGCCCAAATTTTATCAAAAAAAATGACAGATACCTAAAGATAATGAATTAGAGAGCAGATAACTAAGTAGTACGCGGCCAAGGTCGGAGGCCGGACTGTTTTTCCGGGGACTTGCACCGCCTATATTTATATGCCGCTGCTTTCAATTTTTCTTTACTCTTCGTGGCATTGTAGGAGATCTCGCACTGAGGATGTACACGCTTTCCCATTGGCTCAAAGGTCGGTTCAGGAATATGTGCCCCTCAAATCTTGTTTCAGACAGTGCCTAAAGATTCCGACAGAATGAAACGTGTCAATTCATCCCTGGCTATTCTGGCCACTTGACCCTTCTCAGCTTTCCAACAACTTTGATCGTACGCATATCTGTATATTGTACGCATGCTTCCAACAATTTTGGCTTTTGTGGTAAGTGTGTTTTTAGTGGAGTGTTAGTATCACCAACTAAACCCTTAATTTAGATTCCCCTTAAAACTCTTTGACTTTAACTCATCATATATTGAGTCCTGACCTAAACCGTTGGCTGGGTTTTAACCAAAAAAAATTCATTAAATTTATTTTATGACTCAGATTACATAATGCCCCTTATTATGTGATGAAACATTTGGTTGTATTTGTTTTTAATTTATTGCAATTTGGTTAATTAATGATTGTTGGTTTTAAATTCCTAAGAATTAAAATTCCAAATTGATACCTGGCATTTTAAACCCGACCTGTTAAAATTAGTATTCGGGTGACTATTTAATGGGTCGGGTTGTTAACGAGTCAACCCGTTAAATAACGGATCATTTTGGGTCAACCCGCGAAACCAGTTAGCATCCGTTAACACTTGTTATTAAGGGCTTTTGTGTAATTTCAATAGTCATAGTAGGAAGCCCTCAAACTCAAACGGCGAAAAGGATGGATAATGGAGGTGACTGTCAAAATGGATTGATTCCATTGGTTTTGCATATTGGCATTGCGTGTTGGATTTTTGAAGGGGATGGACAAAAATGCACTGCCAACTATTGTAAATGAAATCTGAATGTGAGATCTTGTTTGTACATTAAAATGCATAATTTGAATTGACAAAAAAAAAACAAAAAAAAATTGTTAATGGGGGTTAACGGGTGAAACGGATGAAACGGGTGATCAATGAACTTAACTATTTAGGTTTGGATAATCCGTTAACTTAATGAATTGGGTTCGAATGACCCGTTAACTTAATGGGTCGGGTGAACCTCAACCCAAACCCAAGTTTACAGGTCTAGGCAATGGTGGGTGAAATTTTCAAATAAAACTTCTACAAAATTGTATGATACTAATTTACCTATTAGTGTTAGATAAATTGTTGTGTTACATGAAAATGTAGACAAATTAACCATATTATAGTTGTACTAATTTAGGCTACAAACTAATGTTAGTCCGCCTAAAAAAAAGGCAAATAACTTGCCTATACAATGATTACAGTCTCGGTGAACATGCAATATTAAGGTAAATGAGCCCTTGCATTTAGCTATCTCCTTTCCAGTTTTAACTGTCGATTTGATAAAATATAACCAAACAAGGGATGCTTCCTTGACAAGTTTCTTATTTGCCAACGTGGAGAAAGGAAGTGGGGAGTGCAATTGTTGGCTCTGGTTTTACCAGTTGTGGTGTTTCATGAGTCGATATGGAAGTCTCTGTAGGATTTCGACTGGAAGTGATGAAAGGCGTAACACTAAAATGAGTTTGTGAACTACCTTCCATCATAAATAATCCTAGAAATGCAAATTGATGTTACAATCTTCTAATACAGTACAAACAAACACAACAATAGCAACCGAATCGAGACAAATACATATTAGTGATTAATCAAATACAGCACTATCAACTATTACTGATTAATCAAATACAAGTCAACTGAAATGAGACAACTAATCAAACAAATGGGTCCACTTTCAGGAAAAAAAAAAAAAAACCTAATGAAAATGATTTGAAAATTTTGAGTTTTAACGATAAGGACATAATAAAGGGAAAAATGAATAGTACCAAGATTGATTTTTTTGTGTAAAAATGTAATTTTTCGTTAAAATAAATAGTACCGGAAATTTTTTTTGTTAAAATTTCCTAAAAAAAAAAGTAATAAACTTTGATCGTGCGCATGTTTGTACATTGATCGTACGCATGCTTCCAACAATTGTCTTTGCGGTAGTGTGTTTTTAATGGAGTGTTAAGTCTTTTTAGTTTTCTTAGTCGTAAGCTTGTTTGTATCACTAACTGACCCCTTAAAATTTAGATTTACCCCTTCAAACTCTTCTCTTTGACTTTAACCCATCATATATTTTATTCCTGACTTAAACCCGTTGGCCGGGTTTTAACCAAAAAATATTCATTAAATTTGCTTTAAGACTCAGATTATATAATTTTGTAGTGCTAAAATACCCCTTATTATGTGAGGAAACATTTGGTTGTGTGTGTTTGTAATTTATTGTAATTTGGTTAATTACTAATTCTTTTAAGTTCTAGGAGTTAAAATTTCAAATTGATTTAAGGTGCATGTTTATCCAAACTGAAGATGTGTTGAGGGGAAAAAAGAAAATAAAAATCTCAAGGATATTTAAACTGAAGATGTATTGGCGGGAAAAAAGAAAATAAAAATTTCAAGGTCTTTGAAAGATTTCCTGTAGAGCAAGAGTTTGTGCAATGCAGTTTTGTGTGTTGATTTGGATGGACCTTTTACATTGCACACGGCCTTGTATTTATAAGAATGAGCTGCCTCACTCTCAAGTTGTAGCCGCAGGACATGATTCTTGGAATATTTCTCCATGTAGAATAATCGTCACTTGTCCCTTGCAAATTATCCTATGCGTGCAATTGCATTAGGATAATTTTCCCTTCATCACTCGTCAGTCACATGCATGAACCATGGATAATCATTATCATCACCTCCACATTGGAAAAGGATTTTCGCCGAATCATTTTCTTGAGAATCTTAAGGATTTCGTAATCGTGACCGTTTATCGTATATCGTACGATTAGAAATTATTTTAAAATTTAAAATTTAAAATTAAATATAAATAGTAACTAACGAAAACTGATCGCATAATATATGATAAATGATCATGATCATGGAATCCTACGATCCTCAAGAAAAAGATCTGGCGAGGATGGAAAAACTCATCTTTACTTGCCGCATGCAAAGTTAAAGGCCGCCACGTAATCATCCATTGCTAGTGATAATCCTCGTGCATGGCAAATTTGTTGGTCTTTGACTGATCCCAAATGCCATTGTGACCACATCACCAGAATATTTGGCATCTTCATCTTTTATGCATGCATTAATCTTTTTGCCAATGTATTAGGACTCTTGATATAATTCTCTGATGCTCCAATCCACCACACGTCTAAATGCCAAGAATCCAAAATCAAATTGAACTACATTGCTCGTTTTCAAGTCAGAGATATAATTTGCATCTCACCTATCTTGCACAAGAAAATATCACGATAATTCATCATTATGATAAATAAATAAATAAATCATAATATTATTATTTAACAATAATAAAATTATCTTCATTTTTTCATGTGACGGTGTGGAGCTATGCTTACTTAACACCCTTAATTGCACGGACTGAATGTGTAAATTTGGATCCAAACAGTCTTTTTCAAAAAAAAAAATTGCAGAGAATATGAACATCGTTCCTCGCATAAAACCAGACGAGCTTGAAAGGAAATGAAGTTATAGGTTATGGTTAGACACTGCAAAGTCTACAAACTGAAAGTGAATGATTGGATTTTGTCATTTTTTTTCTTATTGTTGACGCCATTGTAAAGTTTCAGATCATTTTTTTTTTTTAACAGATTCAAATGACTGAATCTATATACAAGATGTTGAACACACTGACCATGAATAAATTAGCAAAGCCATCAGGCTAATAAAAAAAAAGAACTTGAATTAGCAAACCATATATAGAATTATATATGGAATTTATAATGGAATTACCGAGTCTATTTAGAATTTGCATGCTCTCACACCACAGCCCACAAACATAAAAGCAAGATTCTCACTTCTGCAGCTGCTAATACTTGTATCGCATACCAAAGGCTGAAGAGTAGTAATATTAGGATACATGCAGAAAATAATTTTGGGATGTATTCAGATTTTATTTTATTTTTTAAGGGAAAATTTTTGAAATGTCATATGAACTTGTACCCATTTTTCAATTTGTCATATAAACTAAAATTTTAAGCAATTTGTAATACCAACTTTTCAAAATTATCAATTTGTTATCTCATTCTAATTCCGTTAAGTTTTCCATCCAAAATAAATCATGTGCCTTGATTATGACTTGTGTTCAGAGTTATTTCTGTCATTTTAACACCCCACCTCCTTCTATTAAGTTGCATTCGATCAAAACAATTCTAGGATATTCAGTTTAGCATGTCATGAAATCAAATTTTAAAAATCCTTATATGATCTAAATAGTCATTTCATACCAAAGCATACAAGTTATTAAATATTAATTTTTATGTGGGGTGCCTTTAGTATTATGGTCTAGTGGTATTTTTCTTTACTTATAAGTGAGAGGTCTTAGGTTTGATTCTCGCCAAAGACGAATTTAAACCACATAATTGCTAATCCGTTGTGAGGCTAAGCCCATCTCTTTCTCTTAGTGTAAATATCATTTGTTCAAATAAAAGATAAAAAGTTATGTGAGGTGTATTTAACAATATGTAAAATTTTAATAAAACAATAATTTGGTTCTTCCTATACCAAAGATCGTATTAACTGTTGAGCGCATTAGAGGAGCTTCTTCTCCGCCATTGATGAAAGGGTAAATTACGGTTTGACCCCCTGAGCTATCACCCCGTTGAAATTGAACCCCTAAACTATTTTTTTGGTAAATTAACCCCATGAACTATTTAAAATCAGTCAATTAACCCCTTGTTGTTAGATTGCATAATCAATTTTGTCAAATTCAATGGAAAATTAATCATTTCATCATCAATTGTTACTTGTCAGCTATAACTACCAATAAAATTTTGACACAGGACACAAAATAATAAGAAAACATATAGCATAATGAGACAAAAAAAAAAAAAAAAAAAAAACCAAAAGTTTACGTAACGGACCATCTCACATTGTCATTATACATTATTTGTTTTCAAATGTCATAAGTTCATTGGTGGTTATAGTTGACCAATAAGAATTGATGAAAGAATGACTAATTTTTCTTTGAATTTGACGAAGTTGTGGTTGAAATATACCCTAAAAAAATAATTCAAAAGGTCAATTGATTGATTTCAAATAATTCAAGATGTTAAATGGCAATTTACTTTTCAAGAAGGCAGAATTTTCCAAAAACAAGAAAAAGCGAATTCTTCCAAACTAAATAAGTGGTGTAAAAAGCTAATGGTTCGAAATTGGTGTAGAAAGCTAACGAAGTCCTTATTAACCGTTTTAGTGCCTAATGATTCGAGTTCATTCCCATAGTGAAATGTGATAAATGAATAATAGGACACGTGTCATTTATCTGTCATATGTTATTAATCCAATGGATGTAATGTCTTAAGTATTTGATAATGGAGAAATACATTTTCGGTTCTCTCTCTCTCTCTCTCTCGTTTCTCTCTCTAAAGAATTATATAGATTCATTCTCATATCTCTGAAGATTAGTGAGTCAGGTTGAAGAATCTATATAAAGTGAGCATATTATTAAAATTAACACGACAAACCGAAAAAACAAACAAAAATCACCCCCATTAGTGCTCAAGTCATCAAGGAATAAACAAAATCACATAGGAATAAACTAAAGTTAAGAAAAGATCATCCACTACCAATTAGAAACATGCTTTTCCAGTTCATTATTTGTTAGTGCTGTAGTGGAAGAGATCCTACTGTTGAATATATTAACATATTCGTGTGGAAGAAGTTGGGTATTTGCCCGAGAGTTACTCTTCACCAGATTAAAGCAATGTTGCTTTTCCAACTTTGCTAAAAGATATGATCCATAGCTAACTAGTGCATAGTTTATTAACAGATATAACCTTTGATAATTGATGCTTTGCATCAGGCATACGTATTGGGCATATTGCTGTAATATTAATGCAGTTGTATTCCATGACGAGAAGGCATACCCAAAATCAGAGGATATGAACCACGACCTGGTGCTCTAGTGGTAACAGACGAATTGCGAGACTTCTTTAAAATTAAAAAGGAGGTCTCGGGTTCGAAACCTGCTGCTGGTGTGCAAGCTAGAATTGTGACCAAGGGAGGTTGAAATGCATCTGTGAGTCTTTCCGGCCCCTGGAATGGATAGATAACTGTGACTTGTCACCAGTTGACCCAATTTTTAAAAAATATAAAATAAAATAAAATAAAATAAACCAAAGGATATGTCTAATGGGTGCAATCCCCTCTATGTATTGGTAAATTGTAGAAGAGAAATTAATTCAGAAATTTATCGTTTACACAAGTTCCTTGTTGTCTCTTCTCTCTCCCACATTCATACAATTTCTTTCTAGTTATTTGCTAATCTAATTTTAAACTTTGTTGTATCCAGTAAGTGATTTGTCAAGAACTCTTTAGCAAACTCATTCAAGTGAGGCAAATAATATTAAAAAAAAAAACGATTCAAGTCGTACGTCAAAATCATTCTTCAGTTTATTCTTTTTATTTTACATTTACTCTAATACCTACCACTACAAATATCTTGTGTTTCTTTTTCCGGATGCCTTTTCTAATGCACCACTTATATTTGGGAGTGATCATTGACAATTAAAAATTTTATTATGCACTCTTCTTAAACAAGAATGTTATTTTTTTGTTTTAAATATAAAAAGCTTTACAGTCCATAATAACTTTTTTTTTTAAGATGATGAGAATGCCACCCCTCTAGCTATAGAGATAGCTCCACCATTCCTTTTTTCCTACCAACACCTCATGCTAAGCCAATAATGGTGAGTCAACAGCATGTACTGAAACTTCAATATGAAAAATATATACATAAATAGATTGTAAACTTATTGGCTAACTAAGTATATGTACATGTGAAATATTAGTTGTAGCACCTCACGTGAAAACCCTAAGTCAAACTAGAAAATAATAGTATATATGTGTGTGTACACACACACACACTAGTAAAGGTCACACACTCAGTACGTTGAGAAATATATTTTTTATATTTTTTAAATATTCGTTTTTTAATTTTTTTTTTATGAGAGGAGTTATTTTTTTTTAATAGGTTGGCAAGCATCCTAAGAAAATAGGGGTTTGTAGTTAGGAAAGAGAAGAATGAGTTGAGAGGGTGTTGACAAAGTGACATTGTTGTGAGGTTTAGAAAAAAATAATAATAATAACTTGTTGGTTCAAAATTACTTTAAATACCTACATTGTTTTCTTTTCTAATACCTTCTTTCAGTTTTGTATTAAAGGGTATGGTAATAATTTTATGAGTTTTTGGTTGATAAAGAGTTTTATTAATATGTAGTTTAGATATATTTTTTTAAATTTCTCATTGTACAATCAAAGTTTTCTAAAAAAGAAATTCAAAAACTGATAATATCTTGTAAATAGGGGAACCAAACCAAACCAAACCAAATGAACCAAACTATTTGATTGCGGTTCGGTTCGGTTTCAAATAGTTTTGATTTCGATTTTAAACTATTTGCAAACTAAATGTTTAAAAAAATTCATGGTTACCATAATAAAATATTTATATTTTGTGCACATGTCTAAATTAGTAATCAAATATTTGTGGGCTTAAAAGTAATCCCGATTTCAAAGGCATACACATTTTCCCGGTTTTTTGTTCAATCTATGAGTACAGTGGAGTAGCTATTTATATCACAATATTGTCCACTTTCTATTGGCCCTTCCTTACAACTTTATATATCCAATTTTCAATTACCCATTAGTTCTCTCATGTTTCATGTTTATTCTTACCACCACTCACATTGTCTTTGAGACATCAGTCCTTTAAACAAATAGGACCAGCTAACTAATTAGAACCAACACCTAATATTGGTGTTAAATTAAACATAGGAACCAAATAACTATTAGAACCTAAATCTAATATTAAATTAAAATATTTAATTTTTGCTATGCGGTTTGGTTTTGGTGCGGTTTCAAATGTTCAAAACCGAATCCTAACCATTTTTTTCACATTACGGTTTTGTTTCAATCCGAAAACCATTTCAAAACCCAAAATTGAACCATTTGGTGCGGTTTGATTTGGTTCATGTTTTGGTTTCGTTTTTCGGTTTCAAGTGCCCACCCCTAGGTAAAAGAAAGTCAACTTCGACTTTTAACTTTAGGTTTATGGAAGAGTAAGGAAATGTTAGACTCTATGTGCAATGTATTCAAATTAGTAATTCCTCTCAGAAGAGATACGATTGTTGGGACTAGGTTGTCACTCAAGCTCGTAATGCACAAACCCAATAAGAAATATTATCGAATGGCGCAGGCATAGAACCTTCCTTGAACAGAGCCTACAATATTATAAAGGCAGACTCTTAGACAAATGAGAGTATCACAGATAATCCAGCAACAAAGTTACAAAGTTGAGCATAAAACAACTTTTCAAGAAACATGCATAAACATCAATTATTCATATATTCAAGCTCATATCATGCTTCTAAATTCATTTGTCAAATCAATTGCTTCATACTTTTGGTAAGGTTTATACTTTGAGATGAGAGACATGAGGAAGAGAAGCGGAACAATAGATAACAACGCAATCTATTCTTCGTCCCTCTCCTTCACACATCTACCATCCAACCTGCACACGGGCATTACTCTCTTATTTTCATTCCATCCGATGTCACTACTATAGTAAACCAATGATATCATTTGCTCTGATACCATGTTAACTACATTGCAAAAGATGAAGAATTGGTACAAAGGAAGAGAAAGAATTGGTAGAGAGAAACAAGAGAGATTGTATTGATTGGTAGAGAGAAACAAGAGAGATTGTATTGATTGATTAGAGAAAATGTATACAACTGAACTTAAGGAAATGATATCTACACAATCCCTTATATAGCCATATATTCCAATTACAATGATACCCTTGTAACTATATTAACAAACTCAACCACTAAAATAATGTCACGTGGCATTTTTGTTATATCAGCTATTACTCCCCCCTCAAACTAAACTTGGAGTATCTAAGTGAAGTTTGAACTAGCTAGGTATTTGGGAGACATGGTTGAAGCACCAACCATAACAACACTCCAAAGGAAAATCAGCGCAAATGGCTTCCCTGACTACGATCTGTGATTTGACATCTCAGTTCACAGCCCAGAAAAACCTTATTGGAATATATTGTTCACAACCTAGAAGTTACGGAACGATTGTGGAAGTACTAAGGAAATTAACAAAAGAAAAAAAATGAAACTAATGAGAAGTGGAACCACCAAAATTCATAGTGTAAGCCTAGTGGCTTTGACACCATGTTAACTACATTGCAAGAAATGAAGAATTGGTACAGAAGAAGAGAAAGAATTGGTAGAAAGAAACAAGAGAGATTGTATTGATTGATTAGAGAAAATGTATACAACTGAATTTAAGGAAATGATAACTACACGATCCCTTATATAGCCATGTATCCCAATTACAATGATACCCTTCTAACTATATTAACAAACTCAACCACTAGAATAATGCCACGTGACATTTTTGTTATATCAACTCTTAAAAACAACCTTGTAGTTTAAGAAACATGAATTAGCTAACCCTATAGCCAAGATATGCTCATGTAAAATCCTTTAATAGATTCCCAAACAAATACAGTCTGCACAATCAAATTTCTTGTTATTTCCAAAAGAGAATATTAGTTTGCAGGCTAGTGCATCTTTACCTTAATGGTCTCGTGGTTCAGAATAAGAACTTTAACCCTCTATATACTGCAAAGAAACTCGGATGCATTGTCAAAGTTATCACAGACATCTCTCCTCGACTTCAAAAAAATCTCTGCCCTTTCTAAACGCATTAGTTCCCTGAGATTTTGGCGGTTCAAGAAATTCCTAATCCATTTGAAGTATTTGAGATTTGGAGCAGAAATAGTTAATGATCTGCTGCCAGGTTGATAATATTCCCACTCTACATGTATATCTTCAAGTTTCTCAGCTGAGATGCTAAGATGGCAGATGCCACTGTGAAATGACACAATGAGTTTTCAATGGTGATATTTAAGGCTGGTTTGGAATTGCTGTGCTTTGAAAAAAAACTGCTTCTGCTGTATTGTGAGAATAAGCAACTGTGAAATAAAACAGTAAAGTGTTTGGTAAACTTTTTTGTAAAAGTGCTTTTGAAAAAAAAAAAGTAGTATTATAGTGTTTGATAAACTTTTATGTAAAACAGATGTGAAAAAAAACTGGTTTATCAAAGCTAGGTTTTGCAGCTTTGTGTTTTTGGCTTTTTTTTCACCCAAAACTGTGAAAAAAAGCTGAAGTTGAATGTTTACCAAACATAAAAAAGCTCCCAGCATTTTTTTATAGCCATTTTTTTTTTCAGAATCACCTTAGTACCAAACTAGGGCTTACTGTTCTAACATCATAAAGCTGCAATTCCTTCATGCATTTGCGAGAACTTAAGATCCATTTGGAAAAGCCTTCATCTATTCGAACATTACTCAACTTCAAGTTTTGGAGATTAGTAGAACCGGAAAAGGAGGGAACTTTAAATGGTATTTCATGACCCTATTTCCCTGTGTTTCCAAACACAGGACAGGAAACTTCACTCCCACCAAGAGTTATTCTTTCTTCCATTTACTCCCTCTTTTCATGCTATTGTCATTTGATGATAAGCTATTTATTTCATTTGTTTACAATTTCATTGCCACTTTTATTTGTGAAACCTTACTTCACAACTTGAAGACATAACCGGGGATTGTACTTACCCAGGCATTCTTCATTCAACACGCTTTGCAATAATTTTTCTCCTTGTTTTGTGTTCTCCTAGTTCCTGAGTTGAGAATGAGTGGAAAAGAAGGCCATGCAATTGGAATTGATCTGGGGACAACGTATTCATGTGTAGCAGTGTGGCGATATGTGCTAAAGTTTGTTTGTTTTGGTGGTTTTCTTAGGTTATAATGGCAAAGAATGGAGAGAATCTTGGAGATGTTTTTGATCGTTTTCAAGGCTGTGTTCAATGCATCAACCATTACTTCATTAAGTAGGTGAATGTTTGTAGGGTATGGCGCATTGCCATGACCCATACTTGTTTAAGAGAGTGATTGACAAGAGGCTTAACAACCATTTCAGCCATACTACTCCAGATTACATCCTAGCCCTTCATTTGGGGTTTTAAGTGATCTAATCAGGAGTGTACACTTGTCACTCACACACTCACATATACATTTAAACTAAAAAACTAGTCGTTGGGACTAAAACCCTTCATTTCTTCTTTCTTCTTCGATGCAGACAGCAGCCATGCTCAGGAGCTCCTTACTGCTTTCGATCCCTCGACTTCAGAACCTGTTTAGCTTCCAACACTCCCCTCTAAATTGCTTCTGGGAGTCATTCCGAGCAATCCCCTCAGGTAATTGAATCTCTCCGTAGGTAATGCTTTTGTGAAAATGTCTGCGATCTGATCTTCTGTACTGCAATAAATTAGCTTGATTGTGTTGTCCTGTAATGCCTCTCTGATGAAATGATATCTTCTTTTGATGTGCTTTGTTCTCTGATGAAATACTGGGTTTTTTGTCATGGCGATTGCAGAGTTGTTGTCACACAGAAGTGGTGTGGCATCAACCTACAATTCCCCAAAGTCTATAAGTATGAACCTTAGCCAAATAGCTTGAGTTGTAGCTTCTGATGCACTCACATACTCTGCCTCCGCTGTGGACAGTGCAACATTTTGTTACTTCACAAAGGCCCATGAAAATACCCCTGAACCAAAGGTGAAATCATAGCCCGATGTGCTTCTGCTATCATTTTCACTGCCACCCAGTCAATGTCACATAATCCAATTAGGATAGTTGATTTCCCCATTTCATACTTGATCCCAAAATCAAGTGTTCCTTGCACATATCTTAGCACTCTCGTAGCTGTCCCTATATGTATCTTGCTAGGATTCTGCATAAACCTAGAAAGTAGGCTTGCTAAGAACATTAGATCCGGCCTTGTTACAGTTAGGTACAATAAACTGCCAACAATGCTTTTGTAGAGACTAGCATCTGCAGATTCACTTCCATCATCCTTCGTAAGCTTCTCATTTACAATTAGGGGTGTAGAGTCCGATTTGCATCCCTTGAACCCAAACTTTTCAAGAAATATTTTAGCATATTTCTTTTGATGATTGAAAATGCTACTTGCTTCTTGAATTACTTCAATGCCAAGAAAGTGATGCAAGAGGCTTAGATCAGTCATCTCATACCTCTTCATCATCTATTCTTTGAACTCTTCAATCATTGCAGCATCATTTCCAGTGTAGACAACATCATCCACATAGATTGAGACAATAAGTGTCTTGTTGTTGCTTTCTATCTTGGTGTAGAGTGTAGCTTCACTAGGACTTTTCTGAAATCCTTTCTTAGTGAAATAGGAATCAATCTCACTATATCAAGCTCTTGGAGCTTGCTTTAGGCCATAGAGTGTCTTCCTTAGCTTGTACACCTTTTTCTGGAAACTCTTGACTAGTGAGCCCTTGAGGTTGTTCCACAAACACCTCCTCCTCTAGCACTCCATTTCGAAATGCAAATTTAACATCCAATTGATGCAACTTCCAACCCTTCTTGGCTACCAGGGCTATCAAGGTCCTTATGGTGTCTAACCTTGCTACTGGAGCAAAGGTTTCATTGAAGTTTACTCAAGGCTTCTATGAGTAGCCTTTAGTTACCAATCTGGCCTTGTTCTTCTGTACAGAACCATCTAGGTTGAGCTTCACTTTGTACATCCATTTCACACCAATCACAAGTTTGTCACTTGGTCGATTTACAAGTTCCCAAGTGTCATTCTTCTCAATCATTTCAAGTTCTTCCTTCATTGCTTTCTTCTAAGCTTTGTCTTTCTCAGCTTCTTCATATGTTTCTGGTTCCACTACACATTAGTTACATGTAGCATAGATCTCATCCAAGCTTCTTAAGCTCATTGGAGTTGAACTTGGAGTTGTTATCTGTGATTGACTCGGTTATGGACTCATGCTTGTTTGTTGTGGAGTCTTTTGTGTGTCACCATTTTCTGTAATTTCTTCTTGAATTGAGGTTTCCATAGGCTGCCTTGTTTGCCCATTATTGAGGTCAAGTTATAGAGATACACTGTCTTTCTCTTCTACACTTGTTTCCCAATTCCATGTTGAGTCTTCATCAAAGATAACATCTCTTGATAGATTTATCTTCTGAGTTGACATATTGTAAACTCTATACCCTATTTCATTGGTTCCATAACCCACAAACACACCCTTGTTGCTTGATTTTTCCAACTTCTGCCTTAGTTGTTGAGGAATGTGACTATAACATATTGAGCCAAACACTTTCAGATACTTCATAGAAGGCTTCCTTCCACTGAACACTTCAAATGGTGTCTTTTTATTTAGTGCTTTAGTAGGGCATCTATTCAATAGGTACATTGAGGTGTTCATAGCTTCACCCTAAAATGTATAGAGCATGTTCTTCTCATGCATCATAGACTTAGCCATTTCGACTATAGTCCTATTTTTACTTTCTGCAATCTCATTCTGTTGTGGTGAATATGCCATAGTGAGTTTCTTCTCCAACCCTACATCTTCATATAATGCATTGAACTCATGTGAGGTGTACTCACCTCCCCTATCACTTCTCAGTCTTTTGATTCGGTATCCACTTTGCAATTCCACCATTACCTTGAACTTCTTGAATATTGTGAATACCTCAAACTTGAACCTCATGAAATACACCCAACACATCCGTGAGTAGTCATGAATAAAGGTTAGGAAATACCTGTTTCCATTGATTGTTGTTGTTTGCATTGGTCCACACACATCTGTGTGAATCAATTCAAGTGGCTTTGTTGCCCTCCAAGTCTTTCCAACTTCAAATGGATCTCTGTGATGCTTACCAAACACACACCCTCCACAGGTTTCATTGCATTAATCCATCTTTGGTATACCTTGCACCATTTCATGCTTTTGCATATTTTGTAAGCTTGTCATGTTTAAATGACCAAGCCTTTTGTGCCATAGCTTCATAGAACCTGTCACACTTGCTTTCCTTGCCACTTCCTCTAAGTACTTCAGCATAAGTAGAAAGCTTATGTTTTTCACTTCCACTCTAGTCACTAGATTTGATAGGCACCTGTCATCATAGATCTCAACCACAGTTCCCCCAAATAGTAGGAAATAGCCATGCTCCATCATTTGACCCACACTAAGTAGATTCTCATCCAATCCAGGCACTAGCATCACATCCTTATGCATCTTCTTCCTTTCTTGGTGTTAATGACCAGAGTTCCTCTTCCAGTGGCTTTGACAATGTTTCCATCTCCCATTTTCACTTTTCTAGTGAAGTTTGTGTCAATATCAATGAGTAATGACTTATGTGCAGTCATGTGATTGTTGCAGCCATTGTCAATGTACCACACTTCATTGTTTTTCTCCATTTTTGCACTGAAAGCACAGAATACATTTTTTTTTCCTTGCACTTGATTTGCGCAGTTCACTTGCTGCACATTCTTTGATCTGCAATCCTTCATAATGTCCCGAACTTGTTACATTTGTGACATCTAAGCTTGTCCTTGAACCAATACTCCCCAAGATGAAATTTGTCACAGTGCTTGCAGTGTTGCTTGGTTCTTGGACCTTCATTTGAGTTACTGCCTTGGTTAGGTCTAGGGTTTTGATACCCCTTTCCTTCTCATTTCTTGTTCTTGCCCTTCCACTGTGGTTTTTATTTGCTTGCCACTAGCTTGACTACTAGATCCAACAGAGAATGATTAAAATGTTTTCTCAGTGGCAAAATCAGCATGCCTCTCAAGTCTTTGGTCAAAAGCTCTTAAGGATGCTGTCACATCTTACACACTAAGGGTTTTAGTGTCTTTGGTTTCTTCAATGACACTCACTATTAAATTATAGGGTTTAGTCAAACTAATCAACAGTTTTTGGACAATTCTTTCATTTGGCAGTTCTTCACCTTATGTTCTTATCTTATTTACAACATCAAATAGCCTAGTAAAGTAATCTTTCAACAGCTTATTTTCCCTCATTCCTGTATACTCGAAATCTTTTCTAAGCGATTGAAGTTTTACATTTCTAACTTTGGTGTCTCCTCTGTACTCTTGCCGTAAAACTTCACAAGCTCCCTTTGCAGTCTCTTCATTTGCTATCCTCGGGAAAATGGTGTCTGAGACAGCACCTTGGATCATTCCAAGTGTTCTAGCATCCTCCATCCGGTTCTGCTTCAGTGTTTTGAGTTGTGTTTCTGTGAGGTCCTACTCTAGAGCATCGACCTCTATCTTAGGTAGTTCATAACCATTTTGAACCATATCCCATATATATCATAGGACTTGAAAATGGTTGTCATTCTTATTCTCCAAAAATCATAGTTCTCCCCATCAAAGACTGGAGCTTTTAGCTCACTACTACTGCTAGATCCCTTCATTTCAGGGTTGTTTTGTTGATTTTTGTTGTTGAGGACACTACGTAGGTGTTTCCAAAGATCTCAACTTGCACAGATTACTCCCAGAATGTTGTAAGATCATAAACTAAGCTTTGAGGCCATGCTAAAGTTTGTTTGGTTTGGTGGTTTTCTTGGGTTAGAATGGAGAGAATTTTGGAGATGTTTTTGACGGTTTTCAAGGTTTTGTGTTCAATGCATTAGCCATTACTTCATTAAGTAGGTGAATGTTTGTAGGGTATGGTGCATTGTCATGACCCATACTTGTTTAAGGGAGTGATTGACAAGATGCTTAACAACCATTTCAGTCATACTACTCCAAATTCCATCCTAGCCCTTCATTTGGGGTTTTAAGTGATCTAATCTGGAGTGTACACTTGTCACTCACACGCTCACTACATACATTTAAACTGAAAAACTAGCCGTTGGGACTAAAGCCCTTCATTTCTTCTTTCTTCTTCAATGCAGACAACAACCATGCTCAGGAGCTCCTTGCTACCTTTGATCCCTCGACTTCAGAAACTGTTTAGCTTCCAACAATATGATCACATTGAAATCATAGTGAATGGTCAGGGGAACAGAACAACTCCGTCTTATGTTGCTTTCACAAATTAGAAACCCCTCAAACTCAATCTTTGGTAAGGCTAATCTTCTCACATCTATACCATTCGAGGCTACAAGTGTTTGCATTCTTATAAACTATTTTGTTTTTGTGTTTTTGTTTTGTTTTTTTATCATCATTTTTTTCATTAGCTAAATATTGACTTTTCTTAACCTGAGCTTTGTGATCCTCCTAATGGGTGCTTAATGCTATGGTTGGGTGAGGGAATTTTCAAGTCTCGAGGGTGTGAGGATAAGTTAGCAAGGAATGGATCTTAAACCGATAGACGAGGGATTAAAAAAGCACCATATGGGCATTAGAAGGCAATGTGAGAGAGATTTGTCAATCCTTGCTTGCAAGGTGTTTATAAATCCCTCTTACAAACCTTTGTAATGCTCACATGACACATTTCTAATCCTTCCTAATGTTTCGTGATCGATCCGTTACTAATTTGACATCAATATTGTGGGATTTGGAAGTCCCTCACCCCAATATATCCTATGGGTATTTCTTGGGTAGTTACAGACTTACAGTACCCAAATTAACTAGTTTTTGCATTTTAATGAGGTTGGTTATGTAAAAGACATAATTAAATGATTTACGTACTGACTGACATTATATAACTTTGATAACAGCATCTTTTTAGATCTATCAGACTGAATGAGAAACTTGGAAAAAGTGAAACATTTTTCATTTTAGTACTTGACATTTCCAAATAAATAGAGATATAGCTAACTGAAATTTTTGGTTTATGTTACACCATTGTTTGCAATCCTTCCAATTTATTTGATTGAGTTTCTAAGTTTGGCATTCATTTTACAGATGCAAAGCAATTAATTGGAAGGAGATTTACTGACGCTTCTATTCAAAATGATTTGAAGCTCCGGCCATTGAAGGTCACTGAAGGTCCTGATCACAAGCCCATGATTGTGGTTACCCATGAGGGTCAAGAGAAACAGTTTGCTGCGGGAGATTGCTGAGGTCTACCTCGGCTCAAGTGTGAAGAAAGCAGTTATTACTGTCCCTGCTTACTTTACTGACTCCCAACGTCAGGCTACAAAATGTGCTGGTGTCACTGCTGGCTTAGAGGTGATGCGAATCATCAATGAACCAACTGCGGCCGCCATTGCTTATGGAATTGACAATAAGGCTGGTTGGTATAGCAAGAGAAATGTTACGATATTTGACTTGGGTGGAGGTACTTTAGATGTGTCACTACTTACCATAAGTTCTGGTGACTTTGAAGTAAAGGTGACGGCTGGAAATACTCACCTTGGTGGTGAAGACTTTGATAACAATATGGTGAATTACTTGGTTGAGAAGTTTAAGAAGATGCATAGTTTGGACGTCGGTGGAAACCCTAGAGCTCTTAGGAGGTTAAAAAATGAATGTGAGAAGGCGAAGAGGAGACTTTCGTTTACGTCTGTGACAGATATTGAAATTGACTGTTTGTATCATGGTGTGATTTTTATACAACTTTTACCCGTGCAAAACTTTAACAACTAAACATGGATTTCTTCAACAAGTGCATGAAGCCTGTGGATAAATGTTTGAAGGATGCCAAAATAGACACAAGGAATGTCGATGATGTTGTTCTTGTTGGTGGCTCCTCTAGAATTCCCAAGGTGCAGGAGCTATTACACAACGTGTTCATCGGCAACGAGCTGTCCAACGGCATTAATCCGGATGAGGCTGTGGCATATGGTGCTGCTGTTCAAGCTGCTGTCTTGAATGGTAATCAAAGTTTGAAGCTTCAAGACTTCACTCTCTGCGATGTCATTCCTATGTCACTTGGGACAGAATATGGTGAAGAAGAACAGCTCATGCGTGTTATGATTCCAAGAAACAGCAAAATTCCCACCAAGAAGAACCATACTTTTGTAACTTGTCACGACAACCAAAGTTCTGTCCCCCGTGGAGTTTACGACGGTGAGAATGAGCTAACCAAAGATAATAATTATTTGGGTGGCTTTGACATCGATGACATTCCTCCAGCTCCTAAGGGTGTTGCTAAAGTAGATGTTTGTTTTTCAATTGATGCAAATGGTATCCTGAATGCTTCTGCTGAGGTCATGTCCACTGGCCAGAAGAAGGAGATTACAATCAAAAGATGAACTTTGGGAATTTACAGGATGAAGTAAGTAACGACATATAATTATAGCATACCGAAAATCAATTTGCTACTGGTTTACTTCTTGTTTTTCGTCATTTGGTTTAGTCATTCCATGTTTGTTAAGAATCTGCTGGTGTGTGGTAGTCGATCGTCACCCATTTTGCTTCTTCTTGGTGCATTGTTTTGACATGTTGGTTTTCTTTGCTAGACTCTTGGTTTTTATCCCTGTTTTGGTAGCAGACTTGCCTGCTGGATTAGTATAATTAATTATGCAAGAAATCATGTAGTTCTATAAATTCACTAGACCACAATACGCTAGACATACCATTGCCATTGCCATCATAACGATCTTACATATTGACTTAATTTCAAATAAGGAAAACACGAGAGAACCAAGCTTGAAGCTTCCATCTTTAGTGGGAAAATTTTGTAATTGTTGTTTTATGGTTTCATTGTCATCGCTCGCTTTTAGATTTTACTTTACAACTAGAAAAAAATTCAAAACATTTAAAGTTGTCTTTACTCTCAAGATTTTATTTTCATTCCTTTCTTAATTATTTCTTCCTCTCCCCTATCACTTTTCTTCAACCCTCATTTCGCTATGTACTTTTTTCATATCTCCAAAATAATAATAATAAATAAATTAAAAGTAAAAATTAAAAGTTGCTCATTGACCAGTAGATCCAACGAGTCTAAATGTGTTTGTATTGAATTCACCAAAAGCAAAAGGGCAGAGAGGTAAAGGGCTTCGGCGGTGGCAGTTCCAAGTTCCAACCTAAACCTAACAGGTATTTCTCACTTGAAGAATTTTAGCAATTTCATAATTCAAGTTTTCTTGATTTGTTCTTCTGCTGTTTGAACAAATTTGCAGATTGAATATGTATATTTGTATTTTATCCAACAGAAGAAGCAATAGAAGAGAAGGGTTTTGGCCGTTTATACACCCGGTGGTCACAGCCTAACGCGAA
This sequence comes from Pyrus x bretschneideri, assembly GCF_019419815.1. Lineage (NCBI taxonomy): Eukaryota > Viridiplantae > Streptophyta > Magnoliopsida > Rosales > Rosaceae > Pyrus > Pyrus x bretschneideri. The sequence continues at coordinate 1,121,045 of NW_025999784.1, forward strand.
CGGCGTTTTAGAGCAAGAGAGGACAAGGGTTTTGGTTATTTCCTCCTAACGAGCAAGAAGGTAGTTCTAACTTCAAGGCTTTTCAACTTTCGGGTGTTTTTTTTTTTTTTTTTTTTTTTGAAATTATGAATATTTATGAGAGAATTTATATTTTGATTACATGTGATTGAATACAATCGATCTTTTTCCATTAACAAGAAAAAAAGAAGCCCTCGAATCGAATAAAGTTTGCTGCGCAGTTACTTCCTTTCTGGCAGCTACAAGCCTACGGTTATCTGGTTGTCTTTCTGTTTGCATATAAAACTATCAGTAATAAAGATTGGAAATATCAAAATGTAGATGGGATTTCGTTGAAATGCGGACCTTCACCTCTTGGTGCTTAATCATTTGCTAAGTTGCTAATTGGAGATGCTTAACTGAGTAGGCATATGCGTTTGTGTGTTTGTCTTTATATTTGTGGGTTTGTGTAAGTGTTTGTATTTGTGGGTCTGTGCATTCGCATGTATTGCAGTTTTGGATTCAAAGTTTTCTTTTTCTGGGTTTTGTCGTAGGTTCTGCATAGTGAATACCAGAAGAGGATTTTGTCTAGAATTAGGGAATTTCCCTAGGAGAGTTGAGTTAATGGGTGGATGCATTTCAGCAATGCCGAGGAGGCTGTGGTCTTCTCGATTGAGACTTCCTCAAGTCCAATTTCCAGATCCTGTAAAAATTCAGAGGTATGAATATCCATCGTTAGTTTATTCCTATCCTCCATCACCATATGATGCTGGTGTTCTGGTCACTGATGATAAAAAGAGGTTGGAAAGAAAATATTCTGTAAAAGGGTCCCCTTCGCAATGTTCTCTATATTTCTCATTCGTGAATACCTGTTGATTACATGTTGACATCATTTGCATACATATTTCCTTCTTTTAAATGGACAGCGGTCAGGCTGGCAATTTTTCCCAGAGGGTTCCTCTTTGTCCTTTTCATTATAGAGAAACCAGTTCTGGTACCACAGCTCCACCTGCTGCCAGTTCGACCAATGAGAATGAGGTATACAGACTTCTAAGCTGGCACAACCGGATTTTGTTCACACGGTTTTTTTTTTTTTTCACAAACAGCTGGTACTTGTATTATCAAGAGAATTTATGATTTGGAGGTGAAAAATGCCATACAGCATATTCGAAGTTCTAATACGAGACTATCCATTCTTGGCCATGCTGGTTATAATTGCAACAGGGTTATTTTCAACATGGGGATTCTCCACCGGGAATGGAGAGAGTTAGGAGAACGGAAGGGCCTCATAGCTCCTTACTATAGGCGATTCAGGGAGCTAAAATATTTTGATTTGTTTATGAAAATGGTACTTTCAAGCAAGAAAGTAATAACCTAAACTTAAATGTGGTTACTATGAGTCTCTGCTACGTTGATGCGTATGTTTGGTGGTACAATTTATCGTGTTATGGGTGTTCATGACTACAATTTTTATATGGTCTTAAACAGGTTTGCACCATCTGCTACGATAATCCAATGGACATTGCCTTGGGTTGCAAGCATCGGGTATTTTCATTTGAGTTTTATTTCTCCCACTTCATTTTTGCCCAACTGAGACTGAAAAAAGCCTCGGTTTCGATGGAAAGTTGAAGGGTTAGATTTTGTGTAGTAATTCATCTTTTGGTGCAGATATGTAGCACATGCGAACAGAAGGTTTATCATTGCCCACATTGTCAAACCCCAATACTTACCAAACTAAAATTGATTTGTGGGGATGAAAAGGTATGATCTTCTACCATACATTGCATATGGTATCCTTGAAGATTTTTGTTAATTAATAGGCCAATTACACTCTCTTGTTTGCATATGCAGTTGTATGCTTCCTACTTTTATTCGTTGCGTTTTCAGACTGTTCATCGCTGGGGCTAACATTTTTTATGCTGTTGAACAGTTTTGGTGCCCCATCTGCCTTGCTAATCCAAAAGGCATGGTCTTTGGTTGTGGGCATCAGGTAGTTAATTTCATTTGAATTAATATTATCTCAAATACAAATAATTTTTCAGGTGGATTTAGAGGAGAATACTATTTACTATTATTATTATTATTAGATTTTTAGATTTTTTTGCCAAAAAACGGTTCTTGAGATTATTATAACTCCTCACTTTGGTTCTCGATATTTAAATCAGTATAAGTGGTCCTTGAGAAAGTCCATCTTCAATCATTTTGATTCTTTTGTGAAAAATCTCCGTTAAATTGAAGAAGCCACCAATTTAAGGAGAGGGGCAAATTTGACAAAAAAAAAACCTTCAATTTAACGGAAATTTATCACATAATGACAAAATAATTGGACAATCTCATAAACCACTTTTATCTATTTTAAATCGCAGAAACCAAAGTGAGAAGTTATGTCAATCTTAGAGTCCATTTTGGATTAAAATAAAAACCTTATTACTGTTAATGCTTATTCATTTTATCTTCTTGGTGCAGACATGTTTGGAATGTGCACGAGACCTTCAGTCATGTCCAAAATGTGGAAGTGTTGGGACCCCAATGCAGCTGTACTAACAATTCCAGTTGTTCATATAGGTTTTCCATCATCGTTTTGTTGATTGTTGCTTTTGGATGGTGGTCTGTATCGGCTGGTTAATAACCGATATATCAGAAATGCCACATGGCATTATTTAGAAGATGAGTTAGTTAATATAGGTATAAGGGTACTGTTGTAATTAGCACTTGTCGTTATATAAGAGGTAATAGGGCTTTCATTTGTGTAAGGAATACATTGTAATATTTTCTGAAGCATTACTACAATCTCTCTCTTTCTCTCACTCTCTCTTTCTCTTCTTCTTCGACTCTGTCATCCATTGTTCTTCCTAGTTCTTATGTGTGTTAATATGGTATCATCGTTGGAATTGGCTCGTTGCCATTCTCGATTCTGGGAAGGCCTTCCGCTGGTTTGGGTGTTGCTCGAAGATTGGGTTTTTGGTGATCTGAAATGATGTTATTCGGAGATCTGGTGGTGTGAGTTTCGTGAATCAGGTAATATTGTTTACTGATTTTGTATGATGCCTATTCTTTGAAGCTGTGGTGTTTGCTTTTCCTTAATTTCGTGGTTTGATTGAAGTGAAGATTTGGGGTTTTTTGGTAGAATCTTGATGTGTTGATCTTTGACCATAAAAGCGATAATTGGGCTAATCCTTCGTATCGAAATTCAACCCACACCCGACCTTCTTCCGGGAACGTAACATCACACCTCTCATCAATGGTTCCCTTACATTCCCGACTCGCTGATTTATCCACCGTTAATACCGTGCCAATCTTCCCCCCCCACCAACACAAAGTCATCACGAAACATCCAAGGGAATTGAGAGTCAAGAACTCGCTGCATATCCCTCCTAGCCACAAACCTGATCAGGAACCTTCAATCACCAATGTCCCTAATCGAGACACCTTCCTTCCCACGCCACAATGACGTGAATCTATCGATGAAAGCCTCCTCATGCACCGCTCGCACTGTCAACACCTCTGCCAATAACATATAGTGAAAGCCGATCAAAGCCTTATCTACATCCTTTCTATCGATCACTATTCCCTCATTCTCTCTATCGGTGAGCTACAACTTATCTCCCAAGGTCTGCCATAATTCTTCCATAACACCATCTGTATCCAGTTCCTCTATAGCAGCCCTCCTATCCTCGCCCGCCCTCTGCACTACCTTCTACCACTCACAAAGCTCTCCAACAATCCCGTGAACCCACTATACAGCCGACGTCGCTCCCATAGGGTTTACGTACGCAAAAACTCCCAGACTCTTTGTTCCGACTTTCTCGAACTAAACCCTCCTCACGAGGACGAGTGGGCACAAGTTAGCTCTGTTCATGCTTTTAAGGTTCAAAACTTCAAAATCAGCAAATCTCCTTAAGTTTAACTTAAATTATTAGCGTATTAAGACCCTAAACTAAATTGAGTTTAACTTAAATTACTTGCTAGATTTATGCATGGACCATCAAAGAAGCACTTGGGAGCAGCTAATAGACTTCTCAGGTATACAAGGCACACTAGACTATGGAATTGAGTATGAGAAAGGCAAGGAATCAATTCTTAAAGGCTATTGTGACAGTGATTGGAGTGGAGATGAAACTAATATGGAAAGCACATCTGGTTATGCTTTCTCATTTGGAAGTGGGGTTTTCTCTTGGGCCTTAGTTAAACAACACAGTGTTGCATTTTCAACAGCTGAAACTGAGTACATGAGTGCTACAAAAGCAACCACACAAGTGTGGTTGAGGTTTGTACTTTAAGATTTTGGTGAAGAACAAACTAAAGCTACTCATCTCTACTACGATAATACATATGCCATTGCTCTGACAAGAAATCATGTGTTCCATCAAAGAACAAAGCACATTCGAAGAAGATATCATTACATTCGAGAAGCATTGCAGTCAAACATCATCAAGCTAATCTATTGTAAATCAAAAGATCAGCTTGCTGATATTTTCACCAAGGCACTTCCCAAAGATCGATTCTACACACTTAAAGAGAAGCTTGGAGTTAAACCAGCTACTAGCTTAGAATGGGAGTGTTGGTGGATAAGCATGGTAGCTGGATCACAGATGCATAGCAGCTAAAGAATGGAAGAAGGAAATGGAGTTCGAATGGTTCTAAGTGCTAGAGCAGCTGACTATTCAAATAATGTAATGAACGAACAGGATTATATCATCTCTATGATGTATACTTGGCCACGTGTCTAGTTCATTAGAAGTTAAATGAAAACATGTGTTGTGCACATGATCATAGTCATGCTGCAAATGTGTGTGTGGGTATGCAACGGCTATAAATCCCACCATGTAAGCCGACTTTGGTGTATCGAATCCAACGTAGATTCACGGAGCTATGCACTCCTTTCTTCTCTGAATTTCATCTTCCATATATCTTCTCCAATCTCATTTCATTTACTTGTTGAATTGATTACAAATACAATTAAGCCTAAAACTATCCAAAACACTAACACTATTTGCACAATTTGATCTATCAATTTCAACCTGATACCGAATTTGCAAGTGTACCAAACACAACGATACAGCTCCAAGTTTGTTCAAAACCTTAAAAGCAAAGTTTACAAGGTTTAAGCTTCTGTTCACAAAATCTTTTGAAAAATACAGAACCACCTTTGCACATCATCTCTGCTGTTTCTTCCGAAAGACAATTTTGGCAGCGGAGACTTTCTTGCTTTGATTTACTCTTTTTATGACATATGACTGGTGGGGTAAATAGAATATGAACATTTTCTCCAAATGCTGAGCTTGCTCGAGAATATACCTTGCTAACTCCATGGCATTGAACCCGTTGGAAAGCTCTATTGTTACCTCCTTAAGCTGATCTGTAAAATTCAGGTTTTGGGATTTCCAGTATTTCCTATTACATCCGCGTGCCTGAAAACACAACAGCCAAATCAATAGAAGAAAAAAAAAAAAAAAAAAAAAAACATTCCAAAACACACGAAAAGTAGCAATATGAATACAAACTATGAAACAAGGAAGTGCCAGTCCCTGAACTAGCGTACATTTGTGTGTGTGTGTGTGAGAGAGAGAGAGAGAGAGAGAGTCAACTTCGACTTTTAACTTACTTTAGGTTTATGGAAGAGTAAGGAAAGGTCAGATTCTATTTGCAATGTATTCAAATTAGAAATTCCTCTCAAAAGAGATACCATTGCTGGGACTAGGTCATCACTCAAGCTCGTAATGCGCAAACCCAAGTAAGAAATATTATCAAACGGCGGGGGTATGGAAACTTCCTTGAACAGAGTCTGCAATATTATAAAGCCAGACTCTTAAACAGATGAAAGTATCCCTTAAAGCCTATAAAATAATACAGCAGCAAAGTTACAAAGTTGAGCTAAAAAACCATTTTTCAAGAAACATGAATAATCATAAATTGTTCATATATTCAAGCCCATATAATGCTACCAAATTCATAGGTCAAATCAATTGCTTCACACTTTTGGTAAGATTTATACTTTGAGATGAGAGACATGAGGAAGAGAAGCGGAGTAATAGATAACAACGCAATCTATTCTTCGTCCCTCTCTTCAACCCTGCGCACAGGCATTACTCCTTTAATTTTCATTCCATCCGATGTCACTACTATAATAAAACCAAAGATCTTCAAATTTTAAACCACTTTGTAGTTTAAGAAACACGAATTAGCTATCTATTATTGGCATGTCATAACCCCATAGCCAAGATATGTTCCATGAAATATGGCCAAAAGAGAATATTAGTCTGCAGGGTAGTGCATCTTTACCTTAATGGTCTCGTGGCTTAGAAGAAGAACTTTAACCCTGCATATACTGCAAAGAAACTCGGATGCGTTGTCAAAGTTTTCACAGATACCTCTCCTAGGCTTCAAAAAAATCTCTGCCTTTTCTAAACACATTGATTCCCTGAGATTCTGGCGGTTCAATAAACTCCCAATCCATTTGAAATATTTGAGATTTGGAGCAGAAATAGTTAATGATCTGCTGCCACGTTGATAATATTCCCAATTAACATGTATATCTTCAAGTTTCTCACCTGTGATGTTAAGATGGCAGGTGTCATTCTGAACCGAAACAAACCTAAATGATTCCAAAGATGAGCTTTCAATGGTGATATTTACTGCTCCAACATGATAAAGCTGCAACTCCTTCATACATTTGCAGGAATTTGAGATCCATTTGGAAAAGCCATCATCTATTTGAACATAACTCAAGTTTAAGTGTCGGAGATTAGTGGAACCGGCAAAGGAGGGAACTTTAAGAACTGTATACAGAGTCACAATCAGAGATCTCAAAGATCCACAAAGAAAGATGCAAGATGGTAATTCAAACGAAGCCATATCATTTTTGTATACCCTCAACTGAAGATCAAGCACTTCAACATTACACCTTGCTGCAATGTGGATCCACGTGATCACTCGGAAAATCTCATCAGGTAAGCTTGAACAGAGATCCAAATGTACTTGAAACTTCTGTACCGTATTACCTCCGCGAAGAATCAAAAACCTATCGAAAGAATTCAGCAAGTTTAATTGGCCCTGCTTATCTCCATAGTACGATGACCAAAATTTCAATGATGGGGTTGAGAGATAAAGCCCTCTGCATCTTTTAGAAAGGCTGCCTACTCGAATGAGTTCTTTTAAAGAGACAAGTGAAAGAATCTGATGAGCGACTTCATCTGGAAGATTACTAAACCTGTCCACTACACTCTCGGGACAGAGTCCTTGAGCTTGAGAATTCGCAATAGCCAATAACTTATCCTTGTGTTCCATGACACACTAAGATTTCTTTTTGTTTTGGTAAGAGCACCTACCTAGTAGCTACACCTACAAAGATTAAGGACAGGAGAACAAAATTAATGCAAATATTGAGTATTTCCCCTCTAATCTAGATATAATCTGAACACAATTGTGTCAATTTTTCAGGGGATTCTGGGTTTCTTTGAATGAATTTAGGAGACAAACACTTGCAACAAATCATAAAAAAAGCCTCACATACCATCTGTAAATTAAATTCAAAATTTTGAGAATCAGAAAACACCATAAAAGCGTCTACCCATTTGCCCGACGTCGTCAATATCACTCGTATCACAAATATAAATAAAATGAAATAAAGTTTGAAGCTTTGTCCATCAATGGCATCCCAAATCTTCCTATTGATTACCAAAAAGAAAAGCAGAAGCAGAAAACAAGTAGAAGCTGGGCTTACCTAGAATTCAATCACCGCAAAAGCCTCTGTTCGAAATCGCGGTAAGCACTTAGCAATCGCATGCAAACAAGAAACAACCCCATCAAAATTTTCTGGAAAAGCCGCTGTCAGAAAAGCTATTTAAGTCGAAATTTCTGGAAAAAGCCGCGATCAGAAAAAGCTATTTATTAGGAGAGGGAAATTGAAAAGAAATGTGCGCGTTTCTTCATTTGGCTACCGCCTAGTTGACATGAGAGACTTTTTTCCTGCTTGGGTGGGCCTACTGTTATGTGTTTGGGTTGGGTTTGGGCTCTCTGCTTTGTAAAAACATTTTCAAAAGAGATGTAAAATTTAAAATTGAGAAATATTATTGACATTCCAAAAATTTCATTCTACACTTATCACAAGTATATTTTGGAATGTCAATAATAATTCCCTTAAAATATTAAATTAAGATTTGATGGTTTATGTGGTAATTTGATATTTTGTATATTTTTTTGTTCTACCCAATGTGTTAAATAATAATGTCATTCTAAATATTTTTTTATCACTTTGTGGGGACCATTTGTGAAGGTAACCAATCAAATTCTTAGAATAGACAACAATATTTATTATATATTGCATTAAATCTATTAAAATAATTATTAAATGAATTTGACAGCAAAAGGCTTTGCTTTCAATTGACTCAGTGCCACGTAAGAAATTGAAGAATCGGTTGGAGAGAGTTTTTTTTTTACTGTTATATGCCTATGAGGAACTTTTGACATTTCCTTTGGAGATGTTGTAAGGTTATATTTTTGGGGACTATTGGAAAAATTATGATAACACTAATAGATTGGTGAAATGATTATTTTTCGAGATTTTGTGAATATTCGTGAAGAGATAGATTGTGTATTGTTTGATGTTGTCGTTATTTGATTTTGATAATTTTAGCAATAGAAATTCGTAGAATCCTTATTTCAACTATTTGATCTTGGTTGTCTCTCTACTTAGAATAAGAACTTTAACCTTATAGATACTACAAAAACCTCAAGTACATTGTTATTTACCTCATGCTTCTGAAAAATCTCAGGTACGGCAAGCGACAGCGCGTGAGTCCTTTTTCAAACACATCTAACTCCCAAAATAAGTTAACAAAAAGGAACTTTCGAGTGTTTTCCTTAGTTGTTTGAATTGCATGTAGAAGAGACTTATCTCAAGGATTTCAAAGGGCAGACAGGGCAAGATAGCTACGACCCTATGATGAATCAGTGAGTGGGCTTTAGTTTTCAAATTATATTTAGGGAAGTGTTATTGGCACTCTAAAAATCTCATTCTACACTCCTCACAAGTGTATTTTTCTTTCTAAATATATAAAGTTTGGAGTGTAGAATGAGAAATTTAGAGTGTCAATAACAATTCCCTATATTTATTATATATAGTTTCCATAACTATTTTTTGAATACGCATATATCATGTCATGACTTTTACTTAGAAATTTGATATTGTAGTTTATGAGTATTGTGAATCCAACTATGGCATGATCTTTTATACCATTTATATGCTCATCATGTATATGTTCGCACAATGTTTATAGTAATGTCCGGGGGCTATAGACCAGTTTCACATGTATGCTCACGTTGTTTATAGTAATGTTCAGAGTTAAAGTTCAAAACTTCAAAATCAGCAAAATCTCGTTATGTTTAATTTAAATTAATACTAGCATATTAAGACCCCAAACTAAATTAAGAAAGATGCATGACATAGGGTTAGAGGACCTCTCGAAAAGCATTGTGCTTTAGGTATTAGTGAGCATAATTCCATCAGTAGTAAAAATGTTGATATCAAGTAAAATCTCACTATCCATTGAAATTTCACATTGCATGTACATCAGGACCTTTTTTTTTTTTTTTCAGAAAATGATAACTTTCATTAATTAAGAAAGCTATAAAAAGCTCAAAAGGCAATTCTAATACAAGCATAGCTCAAGAGGAAATACAATGGATAGGTCTAAAAAGTGCAAACCCACAACAGCCAAAAAACCTTAGATCTGGAAGATTGTTGTCTCCATCACACCAACTGTGACGCTATCGCAAATCCACCGCCACCACCAAGAAGGAGAACCTACGAACAAACTGGATGAACATAAAATGGGGCTAAGTGAGCCACTCGCGTAAAAAGCGCTCCCAAAATCCTACCAAAGAGTGCTAATACCACTCTAACAACCATCCAATACTAAAGTACACAGCCGAGGAGAGACACTTGATGAGCCGAGTAGCAGAGATTGGAGGTGGAAGACTGACAATGGGAAGTTACATATGAGGAAAAGGGTCCATAAAAGCCTAAAATTGAGACAAGCTTAGGAAAGTTGAGACAAAAGCTCAAACAACACAAGAAATTAAGGGCCAAAATGAAATAGAAATGCAAAGAGGCAAAGGAGATGAGAAAGAAGTAGCTGGAATTGGCAAATAAGGAGAGAAACCTTTGCTTTTTATTCGGGAAGACGATTCAATTAGTCTTCTGTTGTACATCAGGACTAATAAGATCATCATTGTAAACTCTTCTGGATTTATCATATACCTTAAACTCAACTGTGGCGGGGGAGTTCGTCGCGCTTTCAGTTATCTCCCTAAAGAGAGTAAACTGATTGGGCACATAATATATGAACAGTTTCTTCAAATTCTTAGCATTCTCGATGATATACCTTGCTAACTCCCATTCATTCGTCCCATTATTGGAAATCTCAAATGTTACTTCTTTAAGCTGATTAATACAAGCTAGGTTTTTGAGCTTCCAATATTTGTTACTAAACTTTCCAGATGCCTGCAAAAGATATAACAGACAAATATATTGAAGTTCGTAAAAAGAAAAAAAAAAAAAAAACACCACGCAATAGTTTTCCAAATATATATTTAGAACAATCGAACTACTACAGGAATCATCTAAGACATCAGATAATCTCTGTTGGGGAGAGAGAGAGAGAGAGAGAGAGAGAGAGAGAGAGCAAACACCAGTTTTACTTACACAGCAAACAGATTTTGAGGTTACAATGTGCAAAGTATGCAAGTTAGGCATTCGTTTAAGCAGAGAGGTCATTACTTTGACTAGGTGATCCGTCAAGCTCATGTCACGCACACAAAAGTGACCAACATGAGCTAATAATCCCGGCATGGAACCTTTCCAAAATAGAGCCTGCAATGTTATAAAGACAACATTTTATATCTAGAAAGAACGAGAGCCTGCAATGTTATAAAGGCCACATTATTTTATATAGAAACGAGCAGGCTAGGTTCAGGATTCCAAACCTTCCAAACGTTTGATTCTGAATTGATTTTTAGTACATTGCCTAATTGTAGTTTAGATACTGAATTAAGATAAAAATAAGCAGGTTTGAAAAGGGTATAGCTAGGGTTAGGAAGTGTTCCGTACCTTCATGATCGCTACATTTAGCATAAGAACTTCAACTCTCTGAATACTGCAAAACGCCTCAAATAAATTGCCAAAATCAGCCTTTATCCTAGGCTGGAGAAAAATCTCAGCTTTTTCCAAACACATGACCTTCTCCAGATTTAGGCGACTTGCCACCCTCCCTTTCCATTTCAAACGTTTAAGATTGGGAGCGAAAATACTTAGCTTGCTTAATTGATAAATCCAGTACATTTGTATATTTTCAAGTTTTTCCCCAGAGATATTGAGATGGCAAACATGACGGTAACTAGGCACAAATCGAAATGATTCTAAAGATGAGCTTTCAATGCATATTTTTTCTATCCCAACAACGGATTCAAGCTCTAACTCTTTAATGCATTTACATGAACATGAAATCCATTTGCAAAACTCCTCATCTATCGTAACACTGCTCAATTTTAGGCATTGTAGAGTAGTGAAACAAGCAAAGGAGGGAGTTTTAAGAAGCTTATCCCCATGCAAGTCCACCATTAGTGACCTCAAAGATTGACAGAGAAAGATGCAGGACGGTAATTCTAGTACTGGTCTCCCTAGCTCATATTTACCTGGAAAGTAAAGATCAAGTACTTCAACATTACATCTTACAGCTGTATACATCCAGTTGATCACTCGAAAATACTCATCATAATAGCTGCTTGCATCATCATCTCGACATAACCAACGTATACGAAAATGTTGTATCTTATTATCACCACGTTTACTCAAGAACCTTTCCAAATAACCTAACAACTTCAATCGCTGCCGCCTACCGAAACTCCTTACATCAAAGTTCAACGACGGAGTGGATAAAAAAAACTGCATGCACCTTTTTGACACACAGCCCACTCGGCAGATATCTCTTAAAGTGAGGGAGGAAAGAATGTGATGAGCAACTTCATCTGGAAGATTACTAAATCTGTCTATTAATCTCTCATGACGAGGACCTTGAGACTGAGAAATTGCAGTTGCCAATGACTGACGTTTGTGTTCCATGGCACTTGGTTCCTTTTAGTTTTTGTATAAGAGGACCTTACACCTACAAGGAATTGATTAAGGACATAAGAACAGAAATCGTGTAAACATACGACACGAAATTATGAACAGCAACTAAACCCTAAGGCATTATGTACATAAGCTATACAGTTTATGAAGGGTTAATAATTGTATAGAACAAAATCATGGAATCAAATAAAAACTTGAAGTACTAGTATATGCATGGGCTAACTCAAAGGGTTTACTGCTTGATGAAGAAGGTAATTGGTCAAGAGATGGCTCCGTTCCAAGTAGGCAGCGGCAATGCGGCACACAACACAACTGATAAGTGTAGGTTTTTTAAACACTGCCCTCGAAACCCTAAAAAGTGCAGGGGATTTTTTATATTATTTATATTAAAAAATAAATAAATTAGAGAAAACCTGTGAAGCACGGGAGCGGGATCCGGATTGGCCGGAATCTTCTGCGTGGAGCAGCTGAAATACGGCTCTGATACAGCTTGGTGCATTCAGATGCTTATCGTATTCTGCACTGGTTCGATCGATGGCCTTCGCTTGTTTACGGTTGCGGACGGTGGGTCATTCACCTCCGGGCACGTTAGGAAGACGGCGGAAAGGTTGCAAAGTTGTATGTGTCTTATTTTCCCATCCACATTATAATCTCACCCACCTTAAAAGGTTAAAAAATTTAAATGTTATTTCCTCACCCACTCTTATTCTCTAAATAACCTTTAATATATACATACATTGTTGAGGTTTAAAAATGCTTCACTATTTTGGAGATGTTTATCTCACAAAGGATAATGTAATACAGCAGAATTTGATAGGCAAGAGAAAGAAAGAACACTCAAAGTGTTATACAAATTTTTTATTCTCACAAACTAGTACAAGAGGAAACACTCAAACACTCTTAGAAGCTTTGTTGCTTCTTCTTACTTCTTACTTGACACTCTCACCTCTTACTATTTGCTCTCTTGGTTGTTACAAATGGTGTGAATGCCTTCTCCTTTTATAGGCATGGATGGAACCTTGGAGAAGCATGGAAGCATCATGCTAGAGATATCTAGATAATTCCACTACCTTCCTAAGCTAGAATTATCTACACTAATCTTGTATGTTGGTGGAATCCTCACCATTCTTCTAGACTCTTCCACCAACTTGAACTTTGCTAGAATTCTCTAGCATGTGCATGGATCTTTCTTTGTGTATGGGCCGGATCAATTATCTTTGGGCCAAGACAAGATTACAATTCAACATCCCCCCTTAATCTTGTCTTGTGACGCCGATTGAGTTTCTTAGTCTGACAAAGTCTTTTTGTTTGAGTGGCTTGGTGAATATGTCGACGACTTGGTCTTGAGACTTCACGTATTCCACTTGCACATCCTTTCTTGCAATGCACTCTCTTAAGAAATGGTAACGGGTATCTATGTGTTTGCTCCTGTCATGGAATACTGGAGTTTTTGCTAGAGCTATTGCAGACTCGTTGTCGACATAAATCTTTGTTGGTTCTTTTTGCGGCATGCTTAACTCTTTTAGCAAGTTTCTCAGCCAAATTGCATGACAGACGCATACGGTAGCAGTTATGTATTCAGCTGCGCAAGTAGGTAGTGTGACAATTGGTTGCTTCTTCGACATCCATGTGAATGTAGTGTCTGTCATGAAGAGCACAAATCCAGTAGTGCTTTTTCTATCGTCGGAATCTCTTGCCCAATCACTGTCGCTATATCTAGCAAGTTTGTAGTTATCAAAACTTGAATAAAACAAGCCAAAGTTAACAGTACCTTTGAGGTATCGAAGAATTCTTTTGGCAGTCTTCAAATGTGTAGTTGTGGGATTCTCCATGTAGCGACTGACTAATCTGACAGCATAGAGAATGTTTGGTCTTGTGCAAGTCAAGTAGCGCAAGCTTCCAACTAAACTTTTGAAAAATGTTGGATCTACGCTTTCTCCTTTGTCATGCTGGATTAGTTTGACTCCACATTCCACTGGCATGATTATGGGCTTGCAGTCGTTCATTTTGAACTTTTTCAGTATCTCCTTTGTGTAGCTTTCTTGGGAGATGAAAATGCCTTCTTCGTTCTGCTTCACTTCAATGCCTAGGTAGTATGCCATCAACCCGATGTCGCTCATCTCAAATTCTTTGGTCATCATTCTCTTGAACTCTTCAAACATGTTTGGATTACTCCCGGTGAAGATTAGATCATCCATATATAAGCACACAATCAAAATATCTCCATCTTTGACTTTGACGTAGAGAGCATGTTCATGAGGGCACTTAATGAAGTTGTTCTTCTAAAAGTACTTGTCGATGCGACTATTCCATGCTCGTGGCGCTTGTTTTAACCTATAGAGGGCTTTCTTTAGCTTCAGAACTTTGTCTTCATGCCCTTTGATTTCATAGACTGACGGTTGCTGAATGTAGACTTCTTCTTCAAGGACTTCATTTAGGAAGGCGGACTTCACATCTATTTGTTGAATCTTCCAACTGTTTTGAGCTACCAAAGAAATTAGTAATCGTATAGTTTCTAAATGAGCAACGGGTGCAAATACCTCATCATAGTCGATTCCGGCTCTTTGACTATAGCCATTCGCCACTGGTCTTGCCTTGTATCTTTCGACCTCTCTGTTGGCATTCTTTTTTGTCTTGTACACCCACTTGACTCCGATGGCTTTGTGTCCTTTCGGAAGAATAGCGAGTTCCTATGTATCATTCTTCTAGATTGCTTCAATTTCTTCATCCATTGCTTTCATCCACTTAGTATCTTGCACTGCTTCTTGGAAGTCAACTGGTTCACAATCAGCAAAGAGACAGAAAAGTGCAGGATTATCAAGTCTTTCAGCTACCTCATAAAGATCTCGTATACTTCTTGTGCATGGTACTTCTCTTTCATTTAGATTCCCACTTGACGATGCTGATACTGGTGAATTACATAATTGGTTAATATTGGTGAAGCAGGTGGAGTAGTGGATTCTTGTTGAACCTCTATTGCTTGCTCCATCATCCCTTGTTCATTCTCTTCTTCAAACTGAGGAAAGAAGTGAAGATCACCTGCATGCAAGCAAAAATCTCATTCTCCTTCTTCATCAAACGTCACATCTCGACTGATCACCGTCTTCCCATTGTTCGGATTATACAGCTTATATCCTTTTGAATTTGTGTCATAACCGATGAAGATGAACTTCTCACTTTTGTCGTCGAGTTTGGTTCTCCTCTCGTCTGGTACATGTACATGGGCTATGCTTTCAAAAACTCTTAGGTGAGAGATACTTGGTTTTCTTCCACTTCATGCTTCTTGCGGAGTTTTTCCCCACACACTTCTTGTTGGAGACCGATTGGATAGGTAGATAGCACATGCTACAGCTTCTGCCCACGATTCCTTAGGCAATTTCTTGCTTTTGAGCATGCTTCGAGCCATGTCGAGGATGGTTCAATTTTTTCTTTCCGCCACACCATTTTGTTGAGGGGATCTTAGAACTGTCAAAGGTCGACGAATTTCATTTACTTCACAAAACTCTTGGAATTCCTTCGAAGTGAATTCTCTCCTCGATCAGATCTTATGGCTTTGATCTTGCAACCACTTTCTTTTTCTACGGTGGCTTTAAACTTCTTAAATGCTCCAAATACCTCTAATTTCTGCTTCAAGAAATACACCCAGGTTTTCCTTGAAAAATCATCAATGAAGAAAAGGAAATAATTATTTTTACCCAAAGAGCTTGGTTTTATTGGACCACACACATCAGTGTGAATGAGCTCGAGTGGCTTCTGGGCTCTTGTGGTCGACTACTTTGGAAAGCTTTTCCTGACCTGTTTCCTAAGTAAACATCCTTCACAAACTTGATCAGGGTGACTGATACATGGTAAACCTCTCACCATCTCCTTCTTGGATAATAACTCCAGTCCCCCATAATTAAGATGCCCAAAATGAAGATGCCAAAGCCAAGATATGTCTTTGTAACATATCTTGAGACACTTTGCAGCATCGTTTTGAATGTTCATGGGAAACATCCTATTCTTTGACATTTTCGCCTTGGCAATTAATCTTCCTTTGTCATCTCTAAGAAAAAGGATATAATTTTTCGTATGGAAATCATAACCTTTTTCTAAGAGTTGACCCAAACTCAAAATGTTGCTTTTCATATTGGGCACGTAGTAGACATTTGAAATTAATTGGTGACCGCCATTTTCCAAGGGAATAAGGATGTTACCTTTTCCTTTTAAGGGTATTTTGGATTCGTCTCCAAAAGAAACGTTGCCACTCACTGATTCATTGAGCTCTACGAAGATGCTTCTTCTTCCGCACATGTGGTTGCCGGCGCTGGTGTCAAGGTACCATGTATAGTCTTGGTCTCCATCATTGTTCTTACATGCTAGTACCACAACGCCATTCTCTTCTTTCACATAATTGACCTTCTCATCAAGTCTGCTATTTAGAGCTCTACATTCCCAAGCATAATGCCCAAACTTTTGACAATTGTAGCATTGAACTTGAGATTTTTCATACCTCAAGTTTGAGCGTCCTTTTCCACAACCTTTTGTTGAGCTTTCTCCTCTTTCGTAGTTGCTATGGTTGTTGAAGTTTCAACCATGTCTACGTCCATGTCCACGTCTGCGACCTCGGCTATGACTTCTTTCATATTGGCTTCTCTCATTGTTGATGCTTTCTTCTTTCTTCTTTGGCTAAACATGCGTCTTAAGGAGCTGCTCATCATTCCCTTGCCTCTTCTTATGTTTCTCTTCATATGCTTGTAGTGAACCCATTAATTGCTCTATACTAATATCTTCCAAGTTTTTAGTTTCCTCAATCGTCACGACAATGTGCTCGAACTTGGGGTCCAACGAGCGTAGTATCGCATAGTATCTTCTCCATAATTCTAACATCTTTTAGCTTTTCTCCGTTTCTTATTAATTGATTGGAAATGGCTAAGACTCTTGAGAAATAATCAGAGACTGATTCAGACCCTTTCATTTGTAGAGATTCGAACAAACCTCTTAATACTTGAAGACGAACCTTTTTCACTTGTTCGGCTCCTTTGTAAGGGGTTTGAAGCTTCTTCCATGCTTACTTGGCAAAGGTTGCACTTGAGACATTCTCAAAGCCATTGTGATCTAATGCTTGGTAGATGAGATAGAGAGCCTTCTTGTCTCTCTTTTTTGAATCTTTCAAACTCTTATTCTGGGGTTGAGATAGAGTAACTTCATCATTTGGCTTAGTGTAGCCTTTCTCCACGACTTCCCAGACATCGTGTGAACCCAAAAGGGCCTTCATTTTGATACTCCAATTATCGAAGTTATTGTTGTCGAGCACTGGAACTTGTAAGGCTGCCATAGCGTTGCTAGCCATAGCTCTGATACCACTTTGTTGGGGTTTAAAAATGCTTCACTACTTTGGAGATGTTTATCTCACAAAGGAGTATGTAATGCAGTGGAATTTGATAGGCAAGAGAAAGAAAGAACACTCAAAGTGTTATACAAATTTTTTATTCTCACAAACTAGTACAAGAGGAAACACTCAAACACTTTTAGAAGCTTTGTTGCTTCTTCTTACTTCTTACTTGACACTCTCACCTCTTACCATTTGCTTTCTTGGTTGTTACAAATGGTGTGGATGCCTTCTCCTTTTATAGGCATGGATGGAACCTTGGAGAAGCATGGAAGCATCATGCTAGAGATATCTAGATAATTCCACTACCTTCCTAAGCTAGAATTATCTACACTAATCTTGTATGTTGGTGGAATCCTCACCATTCTTCTAGACTCTTCCACTAACTTGAACTTTGCTAGAATTCTCTAGCATGTGCATGGATCTTTCTTTGTGTATGGGCCAGATCAATTATCTTTGGGCCAAAACAAGATTACAATTCAACATACATGTGAAATTATAAAATTGTGTCTTAAAAAATATAAACAAATAATATGTAAATGAAAATCACTGAGGTCTGCATAGTCAAATGGAAACGACAAAGGTATCCAAATTCAAAAGAATTCGACAACGACAAAATCAAAAATACGATGGACAAATTCAAATGACCCACACACAAATTATTCTTCTACCTTTTCAATGGCAACATAATCTTCTACTTCTTCCGTAGAAGCGTCATCTTCCACCTCTTCAATGAAAAAGTCATCATTTAAGTCCATTGATATTTGTTTTACTTTCTTTGAATGATAGGAGATGAAAATATGAGTTGGGGTTTAAGGTAGACAAATCGTCTCCCACAACCAACCCTTTTTTTTTAATTAAGCAAAACAAGATAATTAATGTCCTTATCAGTCTTTTTGCAAATGGACAAATTTGTAATTAAAAAATTCATTAAAAGATAGATGAGAAGATAATACATTGGAGTGGGAATAAGTTCACTCTAAAATTATTATAAATTGACTAGTAACTACACATGTGCGAAATTTTTTCTTTTTCTCATGAGATTGGGCTGCGAATGTTTTATAAAAAAATATAAAAATTTACTTAATTACCGTGTTACCTATTAGTACACCAATTTTTACTTTGTCACACATTCTTGTTAATTTTTGCAATTAGTCTTTTTCAATTTATTCGATATGCCGACAAAAAATTGTAAGGAGTATTGATAAATAAAAATGAGTGTGTGAATATGCACTACCCATTAATAAAATCTTCTTCGTCTACAAACCATAGAGTAAAATTATGGACAATAATGTAATATCGCACAAATTAATTAATTTTTTTAAGATAATTTGGTTTCTACCACAACGTAAAATTATGAACAATAATGTAATATTGCACAAACTAATTAATTTTTTTAAGATAATTTGGTTTCTACCACAACGTAAAATTATGGACAATAATTTAATATCGCACAAACTAATTTATTTTTTTAAAACATTACGTATATTTTATCATAGCATCTCTATAATGAACATGTTATTAATTTTTATTCGATTTTAAAAAACAAAAACACTTTATTTTTTATTTGATCAAATTAAAAAATAAGTATATAAAATACCTAACTGTTATGAGTACTAGTGTATGCCTGTTGCCCACACACAAAGTGTGTGGAATTTTTTACTTTAGTTGTTAAAATTGAAGGGGAAATGAACATAGTGAAGGAGAACGTGGGAGTGAGGAGAAGAGGGAGAGAAAAAAATTAGAGATGATAAACTTACATATAAATGATGTTAAAAAAAAGAAAACAAAATTTTGTTTTATGAAATTACGTTACTGTCTTTAACTTTTTTGTTGTGATAAAAGATAAAGATGTTTTTTCACTTTTTTTTATTAACAAGAAGAGTTTCATTAATGTAATTTTAGATTATGCGGGAAATTGTTTTACAAAAGTTAAATCCATGTGTTGCAGGATTAACAAAAAGAGTTTCATTAATGTAATATATTTTGTTTGTGAAAATATATGGCTCAACAAATTAATAAAAAGAGTTTCATTAATGTAGATTTAGATTATGTGAGAAATTGTTTTACAAAACTTAAATCCACATGTTGCAGGGTTAGCGGTGAAGTTGCCCCCATAAAATCGAGAGATTTTTTAGTATGATCGTCATACAGAATGGTACACTAGGTGTCGCTATATAAATGGTAAGATATGTGTGTTAAAAAGTTAACAACTGAAAAAATAAAATTTCTCACCACTTATATAAAAACACGTGATATACCACTCGTGTTCCGTTCCAACTAAAAATTTCTCCATAAAATCCTCACACTGCGAAATCCCTTGATCATTTCATTTTTGCCGCGCTTGGAGTCCAGCCCTTTCTGTGGCTCAACCTCCCAATTTCCAACCCTACTTCTCTCTTTCCACTCCATTCTCCGACGATGCCTCCCCGCCGTCGAGTAAGATCTCGAATCCATCTCTCTCTCTCGAATGAGAAACCCACCGTTTGGCTCTTACGGAGAAACTGCCGAAAGGGAAAGTTCATTTCACTTTCGATTTTTGTTTCTCAGTAACCAAACGCAGTGATTCAATGTGCTTTTTTTTCCTTTTTTTTGTTCGATTTTAAATATTGTTTTCAAGTGCTGATTTACTGCGTTGATTTTGTCGTCATTTTTTATTTAATTATGTATGAAATTGGATTGAGCAGGGTGCTGTTAGAATAATTTCATGTTGATGTTAGTTATATTAGGCTTTACGCACGATTGTTTGATTTTCGAAATCGATTACGAATTTCACCATAAAGAAAATATTCTAATGATTTCAATTGACGTCCACATGAGAGTGATGAGATAAAGAATGCCGAAAATATTCAATTGTTGGGCTTGTTTGGGATTTTGTTATGGAAGGGCTAAACGTGTTTATGATAATCAAAAGCACTTCTAACTTCATTTGGGTGAAAAACTTCTGACCCATTAGTGCTTTTTGAAGAATCACTCTTGAGGGAGAGCTTTCTAGTGCTTTTTCAGGAAGCACTTGGTTTTTTAATAAATTTTTTGACATGTTTATAATAAAAGCACTTCTAACAGAAGTGTCAAGGAAGTGTTTCCTATAGAAGCAGCTCTCAAACGAGCCCTTTAACTACTTTATTGCAGCTCTCTTAGGGTTTTCCTCTGTACCATCTAATTGCATAAGGGGTTTTGGGTTTTTGTAAAATTGGAGATGATTTTGCATCTTGTATGCGATTTATTTATTTATTTTGTCAATGAGCAGTTTATGATTTTGGTGAGCTTCTGAGGAAATCAACCTTTGTTTCGTTTTGCAGGATATGAATCCTGCAGTTTTTGTCAATGCAGAGTTGTTGCGATTGTATGTTGGAAAGCGGGTTCGGGCACTGATTCAGGTGGTGCAAATTGAGGGTGAAACTATCATTGGAAAATCTACTGATGAAAGCCAGCTAGTTGTGAAGGGCATCCCAACGTTTCGTCTTACAAAATTTGTTGAGGTCATAGGCATTGCTGACAGTGATACGTCCATCCAAGCTGACACGTGGACCAACCTCGGAGAGACAACTGGTATGCCTCCTTTTTCCCCAGCCTTCTTCAGTTTCTACCTAGGGTTCACAATAAATATGTAATTGTCACTGTCGGAAGTTTATGGTGCTTGGATTTGGGATTGGGTGAAGTTGAATCTTTAGAAAGGGGCTTCAGCATCTTTAGAAAGGGGCTTCAGCTTAAAGTTGCCAGAAAACAGTTCATTTTATCGACACTTTTAAGAACCGAAATATACAGTTTCTGCCTAACTGTTTAAAGCAAAATAAACTGGAGCTTAAACATGCATCAACATAACCTTAAAAAGTGAGTTCCCATTTTAATCGCGGGGTATGTTCGTTCTTCAAATTGGTTATCTTGCATGAAACTTCTATAGAATGCTTGCGTTAATTTAGCATCCCAAAATCTATGTCCTCAAACTGTGGTGTTTAATCTTTTGGAACCAATGAACTATGTCCAGAAGTAGTTATAAATTTGAGAAACCTGAAATGTACCCCCTTGTTCGGTGTCCATGCCACAGTTCATCTTTTTGGTCTATTTAGTGCTTAATCGTTTGGGTATTAGAGTCTACTATTCCAGGTTCTTTTGCAGGTTCTGATATAATTCAATTTTTTCGTCACCTATTTGCAGACACATACACTTACAATCAGCTCTGTCAGATTGTAAACGGGGAATATAAAGTCTTGTTCGTCTGAGTTACAACGAGATTCAGTTGTAAGCGGGAAGGCGCTTCCTAGTTACATCATGATGGGACAATTAATGTAGTTGGTCATGTAGTTTTAACACTATATTTCGCAGTTTTTCGAATTTTATGGCAGCGAAGTGATTAAGATCTTCGCTATTTGACATATGCAGAAGTCTCAGATATTCAAATTTTACTAGTCCTTCAAACTTCATGCGATTCATTATCCGCGAGATTGCTGTGTTGAGTTTTTTGTTTCATGTTTTGCAGATTCAATGCTTTACCCTTCAATTTTTATTTCGACTTCATATTTTTGATGCCTTGAGCTGCAAGTTTGCCTAATCTATGCAAAAACTGTGAGCTGGGCTGTCTAATTGATGGAGGACTTTGTCCTATCTTTTGCAAACAACGTATTTTCACGTGTAAATTTTATAATTGAACTGTTCAAAATTTTAATGTTTATTCGAAGATCATTGCTATGAATCCATCGTTTAGTCATTCAAAAATGCAATAGAGGGTATAACATGAATATTTTAACTTACAATGATTCGGTCAGGGTTGATCATGAATATTTTTAACTCATTACGGTCCAATATCAAAGATTACATATCCAATGAACTTTGAACATATCTCTGTCAAAAATTCGCAAGACGACACTCAAACCTCAAAAAGCAATTCCCTTTTCGTTTTCGTTTTTGTTTTTGTTTCCATTCGTTGGGTTCGAGCTCAGAGCACCGAGTTAGGGTTTCCAAATTGAACAAATTGGTTCCGCAGCTGAATTAATTGTTCGAATCACCGAACCAGGTACTATCAAAGTTTACACTGTTTTTAATTGGATTTTTCTCTCTAATTTTTGTTTTTTTTTGGGCTTATTTTCGTTGAAATGTTCAATTTTTTGTTCTCATTTCTTAATTGGATAACTAAAAATGCAAAATAATGGCTTTTGTTTACTTGGGTAGTGTTATTTCTGTGTAGAAATGTAAAGAGGGAAACGAATTAAATGTTGGTGGGTTGGCTGGGTTTAGGCAAAAAGAGCCAGTGTTTTATTTCCCCACCCACATTATAATCTCACCCACCATAAAAAGTTAGAAGATTGAAATGCTATTTCCCAACAACGAAGTCTCCTCTGACGATAATCTATCAGAAAATGAATGACCCTTCAAATGCTCTGCTGTTGTGTGATTATGCACTCCAATAACTAGCATCAATATCCAACCATCATCAGTTGCTATAGCTTGTTGCCCTTTAACTAGAAAGGGCATCCACCTTTTCGTTCCACAATTCCTTCTGCTTCATCCTTTATGTTTTTTTTGCGAATTCGGCTTACATATTGTCCATTCCTTTCACAACCCAATGTGAGTCTAGGGCTCCTGTTACCTATTCGTGCCCAACCTATTATCATTATATATCTTTTAAGGTCCTTATCGGTCATTTTACAAATGGGAAAACTTGTAACTAAAATTTTCATTAAAAAGTGGGCGGGGAGATAAACACGGGGTGGGAATAACAACACTCTAGGGAAATTAAGGTAATTTTGGGGTGGTTGGAATTGTTTACAAGTTCTAAAATTTGAGGCATTTAGTTGTTTTTTAATTGGATGGGATTAAGCAAGGGACTTGTAGCTTAGTCGGTTAATAGCATTCCCCCTTGCTTCAGAGGTCACGAGTTCAATTCCCCCTCTCCCAATATCCCTTGTATAAGGGAAAAAGAAAAAGAAAAAGTGGGATGCGGTTGGGTCGGGTTGGGTTTCATTTTTTTCTCAAGCTTCAGTATAATCTTGTTTTATTGAAAGTAATAGCCGTCTTTATATCGAAGGGAATGCTAGAATCTGAAAATTTCAGTGCTTTGCAACTTGTCACCCTCTTACTGTTTCAGCTGTAATCTACAATGTGTTATTGTATATCTATGATTTCCACTATATGTTGTTTGATTTCTTATTCATGTTTTTTTTCCTTTTTGTTTTTGTCCTCCTTGTGCATGAACCTCTCCAGATAGATAGATAAACAATTACACCATCCATTTACTGTCAAATGTCGATATCTAAATATCCGAGAAATTCACTGCTTCATTGTTTGTTTCGCCTGCTGAGCATCACCATCCCCTTGATAAATCATGCAGAATTCTTCTGTTGCTGTCTCTGTTACTATTTTTACAATATAATGGCCCCTTAATTGAAAATCATTGACTTTGCAAGTCCTCGAATCCATACCTCATGGCACAGATTCTTTCGAAATTCTTACCCTGCAACTTCGTTTGGCCTCTCATGTTGTTTCCACCTTTCCATTTCTGTATTCTTTCTTCTGTGAATGCTTCTGGCCTCTGTGCTTTCTTCACAGTTGCCTTGCAAGCTTGTCTTTCTAGATATATAAGATGCCGAAAACAAGGACAAATGTTTCTGGGGATGCATCTGAAAGGCTTGTAGAATCTGACGAGCGGGTGGATCTGGAGGGAGACAATGATCCCGAGGAAACAATAGAAGAGGAGGTTGAGTATGAAGAAGTAGAGGAGGAGGAGGAAGTCAAGGTGGAAGAAGAGGAGGAAGAGGAAGAAGAAGATCCTGAAGAGGAGGTTGAGGAAGAGGATGACAACAAGCGACCTGCTACAAAATCTAATGGACAGAAAAGCTCAGATGGTGATGAAGAGATGATCGTTGCTGATGCAGAGGACGAGGAGGAGAAAAAGGATCATGCTGAGCTTATTACATGTGCTCCTTTACAGTTCGAAACTTTGAACTGAAAATAATTTTGAACTGGAAATACTCTTTATTTGTTTTCCTTTCATTTTTAGTATCTGAATACTCCATTCCATGATCTCCACCGCATTAGACCTCTGACTTCTATGTGCAACATTACGCATGTGGACTTGTTCTCCCTTTGCATTATTACTTGTGGATTTTGCTTGAGTCATGACATCTTTGTTTTGATTGATACAGGTTAAGGCTGTGTATGTCAAGAATTTACCAAAAGACATTACTCAGGATCAGCTGAAGGATCTGTTTGAACATCATGGAAAGATCACAAAGGTGGTTCTCCCACCTGCAAAAGCGGGACAGGAAAAGAGCAGATTTGGTTTTGTGCACTTTGCGGAAAGGGCATGTGCCATGAAGGCATTGAAGAACACTGAAAAATATGAAATTGATGGTAGCTTTCTTATGCTCTTTTACTATTCTCAGTAGTCCAAACCAAATTTTCAGTAGAGAATCTTAATTCATAATCTTATGTGTCATAGGTCAAGTTTTGGAGTGTTCTCTTGCAAAACCACAATCAGATCAGAAGTCTTCTGGATCATCAACTCAACAACGGTCAGCCTTACTTCCGACCTACCCACCACGTCTTGGTTATGGCATGGTAGGGGGTAGTCCAGTATGGTGGTGGCTTAGGTGCTGGATATGGTGGTCCGGGAATTGCGCAAGTAAGGTTTAAATTATAGTATTATTGTGGCATAAAATAAATAAATAGGGTTAACTGTCTGTTAATCTGATGACATATTGAACATACGGGGAAACTGCATTTGTATGTTATAATAAAGTTAGTCACAAATTAAAAGTTTCTTTGTTTATGTAACAATTTGGACAACAGCAACTGCAACGTCTCTCCCGTGAGACCAACTTCAAAAAGGAAAAAAATTGCTCATTTAACTTCCTACAATGCTTCCTATGTCGATACTCAGTTTTTAGCAAACTTTCTCTGGATATGTTTGCTGATATAGGTCTCAATTTCTTGCAGCCACTGATATACGGTAGGGGACCAACTCCTGCTGGCATGGCAATGATGCCTATGCTTTTGCCTGATGGAAGGATTGGATATGTCCTGTAAGTATCGTTTCTTTTGGTATTTGTTCGCTGCATGTACTGTCTCATAGTTAATTTACGGGCCTGTACAAATCAGTCTCGTATATATTGCCTGCTGATCTCTTGCATATGGAAGTTCCTATTTTTACTCTGAAGTTGAACTCTGCGTTTCTTTCTCTAGGCAACAGCCGGGAGTACAACCACAGATGCCTCCACCGCAATCCCGAGGTGGAAGAAGTGGTGGCGGTGGCAGCTCAAGTGGTGGAAGGCAAAGCGGTGAGAGCAGTCGTGGCCGCAGTCGCTACAACCCGTATTAATTAGTGAGTTCTGTCTCTTGTTTCAAGAAAACGGAAATAAGATGGCGTCTTGGATTGACAATCAAGTACTTTGGGCGTACGAAGGAATGTACACATTTGTGGTTGTGCAGTTGGTTTTAAGTTACAAAATCAAATGTAGTTTGATTCTGCCGACGCCCGTGTGGTACGCTTAAACTAAAACAAGGTTATGCAACTCACTTTACCTACTCGACCGTGTAGTACCTTACCTTATGCAACTCACTTTACCTACTCGACCTTGGGGTCTTAAAACATGGAGAGAAGCTAAAGTTTACGAACTTAGAAAATGAAGCATTTGTACATCATGTCTGAAAATGTTTACATAACTCGAGGATAACGTGCACATTAAGAAAGAAGTTCAGATTTGAATGAGTTTCTTAAGGAGTATGATTGACCCCAATAAGCAACTTGTTACACATAACCCATCTATACTATTGCACAACATCCAATTGATCGCGCTGTCGCGAGTTATTCACTACAACTTTCACCAATTTAAGGTTGAGAAGTCTTGAGGTGCTTCAATCCAAATCTTCTTAAAAGGATCTTGCTCTCCCCAGTCATGGCAATCCTTGCGAGGGTGGTATCTACAAGAGTCGAGAGAGTAGGATATGCAACACCTTCCGTAGAAACGGACTTTCGAGAAGTAGACACTGTTTCTCATTATTCCAGGGAGGTCAGTTCTTGCATGAGACGACAAGAAACTCGCAAAGAGTGTCACACCATCGAGGGTCGTCATTTCTTCCCAAACCATGTTTGTCTGATCCAGCTTAAATATAATTGGGTTTTCACTTGAACAAGTATATATAACTAATATGTTTCCCTCATGCTCTGTCATAAACTTACCTTTCCACCAATTTTTGGCAAAAAAGTTCTCTGGGCACTTGGGTGGAGGAACAGCAAGAACACTCCAACTGCGTTCTTCGGGGTTGAACACCCCTAACCAACCGGTGAGGCTCAGACAATAAAAGACTCCGTTGCAGAAAACAAGCTTGTTCCAGATGCTACTCACAAAGGGCAAGCGGTTTTGGAGATTAACAGTAGTCCACTCTCTTTCCCCAGGACGACAAGTGCTAATAGCAACAACCGTGGGGCTGATGTGTTTCAACGTAAACAGTATGCAGCTGGGAGAAGTTGGGGCACAGGAGAATGCAACTATCTGATAAGTCAACTCGAATCTTGGTACCTTTATTATCTTGCGAGTGAAGGGATTAAAGAAGAACACACGGTGAGATCTGGGTCTGTATAACAGTAGCCAACCGTCTTTAGTGTAGCAAATCCTAGACCCAGTCAGCTCAGGTAACTCCAAGGAGTAGATTTTGCGCCGCGATGGATCATAGAATTCATATAGATCACCAAATCTGGGAAAGTACATAAGCAATGGTGATTGGTTGATCACCCGCACAGAAATGGCAGCTGAGTGCCATCTCTTGCACACAACAGACACACGAATATTATCCCGCAGCGTTAAACGAGACACAATGAGTTCCAAAAGTTCAGCAGGAAGGTCAGACCAAGTTTGCAGCTTCAATTTCTCCTTTTTCTTGCTTACTTTTCTGTTACTGTTTGTGATTGTTTCAGCTAACCTATACATCATAAATTCCAACACAAATATGAGGTGAGTATGCTATAACAAAATGGAAAAGGAAAAAGAATTATTTCCATGAAATTAAGACGCAGATATGAATAAATCAACATCATCCGCATATTTAAATTCCTTTCTATTATTAATCCGAATTCTTTAGCATGTAACCGCCAACCCAAATGCCAAAACAGCCACACACCATATCCACACCCACCCAAAACAGAAGAGCATATAAGTCATTTCAGAAATACTAAAGGTTCGACCGTTTCGATAACATATGATTAAGGTTAACGCTACTAAAGAGAAACACACAAGAAATCAATAGTTGTACTGGACTGTACGAATCTGACAAATAAACACACAATCCCCACAACTGACAAGAGAAAAACCTGTTTGTAACTAATCAACTATCATACTCATTTCCAGCTAACATAAAGGATCGTACGAATCCGTTAAATAAACACAATCCCCAAAATCGACAAGAAAAAAACCTGGTTGTAACCATATTCATTTCCGGGTAACGTACTGGATGATACGAATCCAACCAATAAACACAATTCCCAAAACCAACAAGAGAGAAACCTGGTTGTAACTAATCAACTATCACATTCTTTTCGGGGTAACGCACAACGTGTGAATCCGACAAGCGAACATACAATCCCCACAACCGACAAGAGATAAACCTGGTTGTAACTAATCAACTATCATATTCTTTTACCCTATTTTTTTGGGTAACGTACAAGATCGTACCAGTACTTTTGCTTAAGCAAGATCGGCAAACAAGTAATTAATGAAACTATAACATAATGAGCTCATATAAAAACCAAAAAATGATCACACAAGAACCACTAAAAACCCTTACCTTGGATGCCCAAATTTATCAAAAAATTAAAATGCGCACAACATGAAACCGAAAACCATGAAATTGCTTCGAATTCAATCAATTTAACATTTTTCCATAATTAAAGCCTACCCCTTGTTTCTTGATATTACTACATTCCTAAAAGACCCTATGATCTAACAATGGCTGGGGTTTTAACAAATTTAACAGCCGAGTCGAAATTTTCAATTGTGACTCTTGAATCCAATTTTAAACAAATTCAACCTAATTTTTATCCTAAATCAATTTGAGATTCTTTTAAAAAACTCACGTAACCCCAACTTCGCCAAGACCCTAAATTCACAATCTTGCCAGACATAAACCCTACTCCGAAAACCCATCAAAATTCTCACAATTGACATCAATTTTCATCAATTAAACCTAATTCTTGACTTAAATACATTTGGGTTTCAACCATAAAACCTAAATTGATCCAATTAATAAAATCCTCACAATCATTTCCAAAATCCAGAGTGAAAGAACAAAGAAATGAAACATGCAAATTACGAAATGCTTTCACTGAGAAATATAGAATTCAGAATTCAAATCTTACGATTTCAGCTTCCTCTTTCTTCCGCCCATGGCGAGAGCCCAATGTCAGTGCCGTTTAGAGAGAGAGAGAGAGAGAGAGAGAGAGACGCAGGGAGACAGAGGAGAGAGAGTTTGGGGGAGGAGGGATGGGAGTTATATTATTATCACTCTCGGCACCACTTGCATAGAAAACAACACGTGTGAGCTGCTCAGTAAAGCTGAATCAGGTGCACGCGTCTCCAACGTTTTACAGTGGCTACCACTAATCACCAAGCGACAGCATAGAAAATATTTTTAATTTATATAATGTGGCAGGTTTTTATTGGTTGCAGCTCGTGAGGTAATTTGGAGGATTTCTCTGGTGAAAGAACCGCGCTACAATCGGTGGAATCGGATGCCGTGTTGTTAGTTACTGTGTGAGTGAGTGTGCGGTTCGTTTTTGTCCGGGCGCTGTTGATTGTCAGAATTACTGTACTACACAGCAAACCGACTCCAACCGCTTTGCATGGAGGAGGATTATCGTCCCTTTTAATCTGTGTCTTAATCTCTCAAATTTTATTTAAATGATTACGATTAAATCATATTAATATTTTATATTAATTATAAAGACAAAAAACAAATTGTGATAAGAGAATAAGAAAGGGAATAGGAATAGGAAGAGAAAAAAATCCTACTCTATTTTTCATGTAAAAATTTAACCGACACTATTCTTGAGCACTCGGAAATATCTGGTTAGTGAAATTTAAGTTAAGCTACGTAATAAAGTACTCTTATTTGAACAATGTAAAACCATAGTTCAAACAATTGATTTTGAAGTTATCATATTCTATTAAAAATTCATCAAAGTCAAAAATCACTTCATTAATTTGACCACGTTTAAGTATTTCTCTTTATTCATAAATCTTACGCTTGAATCTCGTGGATAGAAAGTTTGAAACCAACCTGCCAACCCCATATTGTAAATTTCCTTGCATAAAATTAAAAAACTCACTTCATTTGATTATTGTTGTGAATATTTTTCATTATTTATAGATTAATTACTATGCTTGTCTATTTATAAAATAAAAATTAATAACTGAACTATTTTTCTATTTGATCAAATTTTTTGTAGGATATGTTATGAAGTAGGCCAAATTTAGTTATTATTGAAGTAAAATCGACTAAATTTTGGCTAATATTGATAAGATTGTTGTTGACCTATTTAATTGAGAAATTATTCAAAGGAAGAGAGGGGAGGGGTGCGGCGGCAAGGAGAGAGAGAATTGGATTAGTTTGAGGTGTATTTTGAAGTGTGTTATCTCACCTTGTTGTGCCTTTATTTATAATAGTAGAAAGGTAAATTATCTAGCTTCTTGTTGTAGCTATTAATGTTGCTCCTTGGGTTCTTACCGTTAGCTTTGTACGTCTTGGCAATAAAGAAGAAATAAAGGTAACTAATACTTTTTTTAAAGAAACCTTACAACTTCGTTTAATCGCGTCGAAAATCCATGATTAATCTGTATAATGAATTGTAGGGTTATGGATTCAACCTCCAACACTCATAGGGTCCTTACCAACTCCTATCAGCAAATGATGCCGCACTTCATGGGGTAAACTTCGTCGATGGGGTGAAGCACACGTCGAGGCAAGGTATGTTTTCTTGCACAGTTGCACACACATTATTTTTGCTCGTCAAGTTAGTAACTTCAATACTTATTGACAGTATGTTATTTACAGATTTTGACGAAATGGTACACTCAATCATGATGAGAGGAAAGATTGTGGCTTGTATCATGGATAAAATCAACGACGACTGTGGTGGAGAAAGCAAAGTTCATAAAAGAAGGCGGAGCCGTTGGAATGATTCTCATCGATCAATTTGATAACTTCAACGAGCAGCTTCCTTCTTTTGATCTCCCTACTTCGGTAATTAGTAGCGTGGAAGGACGCAAACTTTCCGATTATATGGCTACGAGAAGGTTAACATTTCATTCATATTTATAGCGGTTTGTTTGCAGATGAGTAATAGTTTGAACCATGTTTGACTAATTGTTTGATTTTCCAGACGCCCGATCGCAGGTATCTTGGAGACTCGGGAAGTAATTGGTGTAGAACTGGCACCAAAGATGGCGTTGTTTTCCTCGAGAGGACCTAATTCTGTAACACCTGACATCAATATCAAAGTAAGCTTGCAATTACTTGTTTACCAAGGAATAAAAGAACTATTAGAGTTGAAATTTTCTTGCTGCAAAAGCAGTCTTGTGATTTTTTTGCTCTCTATGTCCAGCCCGACATCACTGCACCAGGAGTCAACATTTTAGCAGCAGCGCCACCGAGTAAAAATCAAGCCGCCGATGCAATTTCGAACAACATGCATTCAGGTACTTCAACGGTGTGTTCCACGTCGCGGGTGTTGCAGCAGTTCTAAAAGCTTAATACAAGAAATGGAGTCCTGCGGAAATAATGTCGCCTTAATGACTACAGGTGTATTTGTTACCTTGATAAAAATTATTGAACAAATTCCTAACAACTTAAACTTCCGCTGTCTACTTGTCTAGCGGTTGTCTAACATGTTATCAAATTTCCATTCTTATGCACAGCTAAAACCAAGGACAACAACGGAAATACCATTCGCGATCGGTCTGGTAAAACTGAAGCAGCACCCTAAGACATAGGATCCGGGCACTTGAACCCTGATAACGCATTCAATCCCGGCTTACTGTACGATTTTGAACTGGACGACCTGCTGCATTTTTATGCTCCCAGTTATTCTAGACCCCAACTCGAAACGCTTACAGGGAAGCCTATACCTTGCAGTTTTGTACCTGTTCCTCCATACTTTCTCAACTACCCTTCCATCGGCATTGGAGCTATGAGCGGGCATATGTCAATTTATCGAACGGTGACCTTCAAGGGCGGACGAAAGGACCCACAGATAATCAAAGTTTCTGTTGATTCTCCTCCGGATGTTGCCTCAGGTGCTTGATTTTTCTGGTCGGGTGAAAAAGGCAAATTACATGGTTGATTTCTATCCAAGACAATTTTCGGGTCTCATCCATGGCAGCCTAACTTGGAGTGGACTCAGTCGTCATGTTAGGAGTCCAATTCTCCTTAACCTTGTTAAGGAATAAGTATTAGAGAAGTTTCATATATTTTTTAGATTTGTATCTGTGTAGGAATTTAAAGTTAACTAGGGAGATTTTCAGATCTATTTGCTTTTATGTTTAGGTTGGAAGAGTATTTGGTTCTAAAATATTCTTTTAGCTATGGATACTACTGCATCCGCCAATGTGGAGATGCACATATCCTACATTTACAAATAATGTATCTTAATTGAATAAATCAATTATCGGAACTGTTCAATTTCCGAATCCTCATTCGAAGATCACTCCTACAAACAATCATTTCAATCGAAGATCATTTAGATTTTGCATCAAGAAAGATCGTTCAGGATAAGCAATAATAGTTTTCTCAATTCTCGGGTCGATCCTCTGAAATAATCTACCAAGTCGAAGGATTGTATCTAACTCTTTGACGTTTTGCTCAAACGAACAACTCAATAACTTATCTGCAATGGTAGTGTCCTCTATAAACAAGTACCCCGTCATATGAAGCCTCAATTATCTAACTCCAACTTCTTCTTTTCTTGTCATTCCCGCAACATTCCAAATATCTTATCAAGATGTTGATGAACTTCCTACGCTGATCGCGTAGGTTGTCTCAACAATCAAGGCTTTCCTGATCATCACCACCCTTGTCGAAATCTAATAGGGGACTGCTCCAACACCACACACATTCCCATTTCTTGGAAAGAATTACTCATAGGAATGGGGGGTTTGGTGGGAAGAATTTGACTCCTAACATGACGACTGAATCCATCACTCCAAGTTAGGCCGCCATGGACGAGACCCAAAACCTTCTCGGATGGAAACCAACCCTGTAACTTGCCCTTTTTCACAACACAAGAAAAATCCAACAAAGCAGGATTTCATCTTACAAAACAGGAAACTGTATATAATTCGTGGAAATCCAGAATTTTAAGTTATAAAAAAAAAAAAAAAAAATCTTGAACTACAAATCCAGCATCTAAAGGGGGCCTAAAACACACTTTAGAATCCCACTAATCACATAAAAAAATCCTTGTTCTGCCTTCAGAAAACCAAAGATTTCGTAAACACGAAAACCTGAAAATCTGTCAATGGAATTACAATTAGCAGCAACAAATTGGGCAGTGGATCAAACCATTCTCATTACATTCACCACATTTTACCATCTTCTTTTGCAACTCATCCAAAACCTTGCAGCTTCCATTGCATACCATGCACATCACGAATCTCATTCCGGCACAGCCTTTGCATCCCATGACCGCCCTTGGAATCCCATTAAACAGAATCCCAAGCTTCCCTTCCTCCTCCAACTTCACCACCTCATCGGCGCCACCAATCAACCTCCCCTTCACAAACACAAGTGGAACCTTAACCTCCTTGGTACCCATTAGTCCCCTTATCTCCTCCTTAAAACCCGAATCCATAGATATATCGCGCTCGAGAACATGAATGAGGTGTGATTCCACGATGGATCTGACGTTGTTGCAATCCTCAAAAGTCTTCCGAATTCCTCTGAGTGTAGTTGTGTACACAACCACAGCATTTTCTCCCCCCGGTGGGCATTTTTTCTTGAATAATTGCAGCATAGACTCTGAATCCTTGGACGAATTCCTCAATTTTCGGGGCTTTGGTGATGGCGGAACCATCCTCTTGATCTGCTCTTTTTCCTCAGACATTTCCTTTTCGTAAGAAGCAACAAGTTCCGGATCAAACAGGAGACTAAAACTCCTCTGCGACGAATCGCTGCCAAAGCTCTGCCTTTTCGCCGCAACTGGCGACCCTTTTACGCCGGGGCTCCAATTCAACATCTTCTTGCACGAATTCTCACCACCATTTTTCGGCTTCAGAACCTGTTTCGGGCTATAACCCAACACATTAACATTCACCACTCTCCCTTTACTATTCTCCTTCCCTCCATATCGCTTCAATTTCAACGGCGACCCGATCTGATTCAACAACTTGAACGGACTCCTCGAATCGAAATCCACAAACCCGCGAAGCAGAGCACGCGATTTCGGGCTCTTCTTCGCTGGATTCGCGATGGGCACTCCTTCTTCGAGTCCTTCCATGAGTTCCCAAGCGTTGATAACCTCCGGATCTTCGCGGGGAGGCGAAGATTTCGCCACCCTCTTACTCTCCTCAGCGCTGTCTTTGGTGGGTTGTCGGTCATTTTCAAGGTTCAGGACGCCGTAGGTGCTGGAAGTGAGAGAGACGACGTGGTTGATGACGTATTCCCCGCCGCCATTGTTATCTTCTTTCTTGAACAGTTTCGATGAAACGCAGCCCATTGACTAATGGGGTTCTCTCTCTCTCTCTCTCTCTCTCTCTGTCAATGATTTCTCTGTTTTCTGATTAGAAGCAATGTTTGTGGGGTATTGGATTGAGGATTGGGCAAGGCCGTGGAAGTTTTTCTTTTGTTGTGGTTTGTGAATCTTAACGGTTACCTTGTCGGCCAACGGTCCGAAAATTCGAAAAACATCGAGGATTTTTTGCAGGGAAGTCCTTGTCGTGTTTTATTATTCGCTAATTTATATCTTATATTTCCTGTATTTATGTATTTGACCCACAAACTTTTGTTTGCTTGCTGCACCTTTTTTTTGGTGCTCGAACGAAAAAACATTTGATATGTTGCACAAGTGGAAATATTTTGTTCTAAACTTTTAATTCATACCAATGTCTCATCACATTATTAGCTTTATGAAATATTTCTTCAAATTAAGACTTCTTTCTATTAAGTTTCAATTTTTGTTTTTTGAAATATGTCTTTTCTATTAAACTATTCTTTTTGAAGAAGAATTTCAACTTGGTTATGAAAGGGTGAACATACTACTTTAGCAAACTGACATAACTTGCGAATTAATATTTTGTGTTAGATTCCCCCTTTTCACTATATCACTTTTATTAAAAAAAGATAGTGACACAAGTGATTAACCAAAATTGTTCCCCAGAGGATTGCTAGACTGATTTCCAACAAAAAAAAAGGAAAAAAAAAAAAAAAGTCGGTAAGATTGGCTAGCTAGGAATTGAAAGATGTGGATAAAAGAGTTGGTAAAACAACTGGTCGAAGCAAGATATGCTGGAATTTTTAGGTTTGGAGTGGTAATATGGAGAGCGTTTTGGGCTCCTGGACCACAATTCTGGCTTCGTCACTGTGAATTCATATTTTCAGGTATGGAGTGGAGTGTAAAGTGGATTTTCAATTAAGCAATATTAATTACTGTATAGATATCTTAAATCAGTAGCCTGTTAAATGAAATATCTTAAATTAGTAGCCCGTTGGATGAGCAGTCATAAAGGAAATCATGAGTCTTGTGTAAATTTGGTGGAATTTTTGAACCAATTTTATCCATTAATCAAACTTCATAAATCACATAATACAAAATTAGGAATGCAAAAACTTACATTCTAAGACGGTTATACGGTATCTACTGACGCAGAAGTATAATGGTTAGACGGGTACATTCTTAAACAATTATATCCATTTTTTAAGTTTCTTCTCCAGTGCAAAGGCTTGCATTCTTAGAGCGTTAGACCTATATTCTTATAATTTTGATTTTTAAGATTTCAGTCTAAATTATCTAGTGTGTATTGGAGATGTCTTGAAAAACAAATAAAAACTTCAATAATTGTTGTACCATATTTAGGAAGAGCCTCTTATTGTATTCTAAACCCTAGCTATTGTACACCATCTCAAAAGTGCGAGCCTTCATGTACAATGTAATTAACCTGATTATGTAGTGGAAACAAAAGCTACACCAACATGAACGTAGCCCCAACTTTGAATGAACCACATATATCTTGTGTTCTTATGTGTGTGTAATCTTACGGTTAGATCTAAATTGGTTCACATTTGTGCATCAACCATAATCAAGAACTGTTTGAATATGGACATTTCAAAATTTTAGCACAAAAGTTAAACAATGGCGGTTTTAGCAATATAAAACATGCATGATTGAGTTTAAGCAATAGGTCACAATCGTTTTTCCCTTTTGGTTTGTCCATTATTTTGTTTAAGGAAGAATGCAGAAGCAGGTCCCAAGCTCCAGCTAGCTTGATCCTTAATTCTTTCCCTCTCCTTTTTGAAAAGCTATGAAATTCATATCTTCAAATTTCCATATGATCATCTAGAAACCTTTTTATGGTGGTGCAACTTAAATAAAAGCTTGATGTGATTGTATAACCACTGCCCTTAAAAGTGCAGTAGTGCTTTACTTTTGAGTTTTTTTTAAGAACTGGAAACATATATAACCAAGGCGAAAGCCAAACGTACAAGGAAAGCCCACTATAGGGGCAACAAAGCAACATAAATATGAGAGGGCAATGCTAGGGTTAGGAATAGTAAGACGCTGCTAATGAAGCAAGCATCACCCCAAAGCACCCCCGCAGCAAAAACCTATTAAGGAGGGCACAGAAAACCATCATATGAAGATGGGGGCCGTCTAACCCAAGTTTTATCGCACATCTCCATGTTCTTCCTCGATGTCAAACAGTCCGCCGTCTGGTTGGCCGATCTTGGTATCCAAGACCAACGACAGCTCTGGAAAGAATTTCCCAAACTTCAAATTCCTTCTAAGATTGGAAAAATTTCCCAGCTACCATTAGAAATATCTCCTTGCAATGAAGAGATTACCCCAACGGAGTCTGATTCCACCATAACCCAATGCAAGCCTAACTCAGCCGCCAACTCACAACCCCGAAGCATTGCCAACGTCTCAGCAACCACCACCTTCGGAGCCACAAGAGAATGCTTACAAGTAGCCACAAATTGACCCTCGTGGTCTCTCAGCACCGTTGCCAAGTAAGCCCAACCATTCACCAGGTTCCAGCTTACATCAACATTCAGTTTGATATATGGGTCATTTGGGGGGCACTAATAGGGAATTGGCCTAGATGAATCAGGAGGTGACCGAGGAATAGGAGAGCTTGGAATAGTAGCCTGCCAAAAGGAAGCCGATGTGAAGGAAATAACATGCACCACTTGATAAGGAGCAATGGCTTATGCATTGAAGACATAACTACACTGCGCCTTCCAAATTTGCCAGCAAGAAAAGGAAATAACATAAAGGAAACGTGACCTATCCGACAGGCAATTAGCCACATCAATCATCCTTCCAAACCAAATTCCAAGGGAAGAAATTCCATGCCCATTAATCCGAAAGCCAAGCGAACACCAAACCAAACTGGCTCAACCCAAGGGCAAAGCAATAACATATGCATCACCGATTCCTCCTGCTTTTTGCAAATTCAGCACATTGGCAAGGGAGCCGACCAACGAGAGAATAACTTTTCCAAAATGGCCAACGCCCCTAACACAGCTCGCCAAATAAAATTCCTAACTTTCGGTTGGGCATTTATCTTCCATACTGTTTTCCAAACCTTATCATCCAAAGTAATAGGGGATAAAGATTAAGAAACCCTAATCCCCGACTGAGATGAGTGAATCCAATGATAGCCCGACCGTATTAAGTACTTACCACATCTATCAGTTGACCAAATCAACATGTCCCACCTAGAAGAATGCCCTAGGAGAGTATCCCGAATGGCATTAAACTCCTCCACAAAGATGAGAGGGCGTAAGAACTTAATTTCCCACATTCTGGTGTTTTGACAGATAAGGAAGGAGACCTTAATATTCAATGTAATATGATTGGAACATCGGGGGTCAGGGTGTCCGAGAGGAAGTGAGGGGAGCCACCTATCAACCCAAAGGTAGGTGTCCCTTCCATTCAAAATCTGCCAATGAGTTCCAACCTTGAGAACATCACAGCATGCAAGGAGGCTTTCCCAAGCCCAAGAGGCTCGACTCCCCAATTTAACGTCAAGGAATGAAGTATATGGACAATAGCGAGCCTTGAGGATCCAAGCCCAAAGAGAATTGGGGTTGTGAATAAGCCTCCAACATTGTTTAGCTAACAATGCGTCATTAAAATCTTGAAATTTTCTGAAGCCCAGTCCCCCATCATTCTTTGGCAGCCCCAACTTGTCCCAACTCACCTAATGGATTCTCCTTTTCCCTCATTTGTCTCCCCACCAAAACCTGGCAGTTAGAGAGTCCGAATCCTTGCACACCGAATTACAACTTCCTTCCCCGCAAGTGAAAGAGATGTCTTTTTCCATCCTTGTATATTCCCAAGCATTTGTCCCTTAACATAGGCAAGGCTTTGACACTTCGATCTTCCTCATATAGTTGGCAATCCCAAGTACGCCCCCGGGTTCGAAACCGATGACATCCCAAGTATTGAACTAAGTTGGGTCTGCAAGTTAGGAGGAACATTCCTGCCCAAATAAAGACTGGATTTTTGGAGACTGACCATTTGACCCAATGCCCTACAATAATTATTGAGGATATTCAATATATTTTCACAGCTCTCCCTCTTAGCTTGAAGAAAAATGAGAGTATCATCCGCAAAAACAGGTGAGAAATACTGGGCCCATGACGATTCATTTGGATACCATTAATCTCCCCTTAGTCCACCGCTCTTTGAATAAGCCAAGAAAAGACATCACTAACCATGAGAAATAGATATGGAGAAAGGAGGTCACCCTGGTGGATTCCACGGGATGGGAAAAAATGGTTCCCAGGCTTCCAATTTATCAAAACCGCAAACTCCACCGTGCACACACAATTCATAATCAGATTGGTCCAACCCCTGCAAAAGCCCATTTTCAACATTATTGATTCTAAAAAAATCCCATTCAACTTGGTCATATGCCTTGTGCATGTCAAGTTTGATACCCAATTCATACTTTCGCTTAGCTTTCCTCAACTTCAGAAAATGAAATAGCTCATGAGTTATCCCAATATTCTCCTGGATTTGCCGATCCGCCACAAACGCATTTTGCATATGCAAAATTAAACCCAGCAGCAATGGTTTCAAATGATTCGCCAACAGCTTCTGCAAGATCTTTAAACAAAAATTACATAGACTGATAGGCCGGTATTGGGACACAGATTTAGGGCTTACAATTTTAAGAATCAAAACAATATATGTAGAATTAATTCTCTTGGTAATTCCAACACCCATCATGAAATCCCTAACCAAACCATGTACTTCTTCCAGAATAATGTCCCAATAAGAGTGGTAAAGAATACCTTGAAATCCATCCGGGCCTGGGGATTTCAGTCCCCCCATTTGTTGAATAACGTTTTTTATCTTATCGTTAGCCGGTTTGATAAGCTCTGCATTCATTGCTTCCATAACAAGAGGTATAATGCAATCCAACATATCCCCCCAATCGTTACAGCCCTCCAAGGTAAAAAGAGATTTAAAATGATCCTCCACCAAATTTGATACCCGTTTTTCATCTTCCATCCACTGACCATCCTCACCCTTAATTTTTCCAATCATATTTTGCCTCCTCCGTTAGAGAGTAGTGCGATGGAAGAAAGCAGTATTTGCATCCCCCTCCTGGAGCCATTTCACCCTAGAGCGTTTCATCCAAAACATTTTCTCATGTTCCCGCAGTTGATTAACTCGAGTGGTTATAGACTTTATTTCCTCAAAGTTTTCCGCCCAGTTATTTTGGAGAGAATCCAGTTGGTTCACCAAATCCTTAATTTCCATACCTCGCCTTTTGAACTTCTTTATACTCCAATTCAATAATTGAGACCTACAATCCAAGAGCTTCTTATGCTAGGTATCAATCCAGTTCTTGCAGCCTCGCCAACCACCGTTCCATGAGTGACCAGTGTGTGGGGTAAAAAATCTTGCCACAAGTAATTAACTGCAGCCCTGTCCAGACATTCCTCAACAAGCTGGCCTATCCTCATACCCCGCCAGGTGAACTTCGGGCCTGTGAAACCCAGGTCCATCAATTCCGCCGTATTTAGAAAACTTTAAAGGTAACCTAGCCTATTATACAAAACAGAAGCTCCCTCCGATTTTTCATGGTTCCACACGAATTCGTTGAAATCCCCACCAAAAAGTCATGGGATGTCAGTCGGCCCAAACGAGGAAGTCATCCAATTCCAAAACTCCTCATTCTCAGCATGATAGAGCATTCTATAAACAAAAGTGACTCGAACCCAAGAGCTAGAATCCTCTAGACATATACAAACATCAATGACATGTTTTGAGAAGAAAAATATGTTAACATTAAGCTTCTCCAGCCACCACAAACTTAGACCTCCAGCCCTACCAACCGAAGGTATGTGGAACCCATGAGAGTAGCCTATATGTCTTCGAACACCATCAATCATATGATCTTTCATCTTTGTCTCGAAGAGAAAGATCATAAAGGGTATGTACTTCCTAATCAGCCCATAAAAAGCCCGAACTACCATGTCCGACCCAAGACTACGACAGTTCTACAGGAGGTGAATCATGGATGCCTTGCGACTGTTGAAGGCCAGCCGCCACCGCCTCGGGATGATCCTTCTTCTTTTCGAGCGAGAAAAGCTTTCTTTTCGTGTTCCCCTATTTCCTCGAAGTACTCCCAATATTCTTTACATTCAATAGGAACCTCCTTTAGGTTTTCCTCTGCATATATTGCATGTTCCCCCTCCAAGCACATCTCCCTAACAATCATCTTGCGGAAACGCTCCTTACCCCTTCTCAACTCTCCATTCTCACCTTTTTTTATCTTCTTCTAGGCTGAAAGAGCCAAATTTATTTGCTTCATCTCCAGACTTCTCTTATTATGTAATCCCCTGCGAGACAGGTTTGTTGACTAGGCCAAGACCTTTTGCGAAATCAACCCCTCTAAATTATTGCGGGCTTCACTCGAGCTATTAATTGTTTCCTCCTAGGCCTCTATTTCCTTAATCGGGCTTTGCCTTTGATTAAGTCCATTAATTGTTGAAATCTGGTCCACTATGGGTTCGTAATGCGGGTTCCCATCTATCTCCACTATACTCGCTAACAGACCACCCTCTATCTGGTTGTGGCCTTCCATCATGCATGTAGTCTGGGGGCCTAATATCTCATACCCCAGAACCAACTGACGATTAACAATCTGGGTATTCATTTCCATAAACCAATGAAAGGACTGTCCTCTAACTCGAACTGCTAGCGCCCCCAAACTATCATCTAGTCTACATTGCTTTTGTAATGCATGCCTCATGAAGGTTGATGGACCCTTGCTTTCGATCATCATTTCCTCACCTGGGAGTTTCCTTCGTGTCACTCATGCGCTGAGAGCCCCCATCTCTTTTAAGCCTCTTCGTTGTTCTAGCTAACCTTATTTCCCTTAAGCTAGTAGGAGCAAGTCTTGGATTTTCCTGAATCTCCTAAACAGGTGTTGCTTTGATCCATTCATCAAATCCAGTGCCACCACCCTTTCTGGGTTTAAAAGAGCACCCTATGTTCATATGCCCAATTCTTCCACACCGATAGAAAAAATCTTGGAATATTTCATACCTGAATTCTACCCAAGTATCCTGATTCTACTTCCTTGGTAGCCAACATCCCGTTACAAGTGGTTTGGCAGTGTCCATAATCACCCGCACTCTCAAGAATCCATGGGCCAATGAAGAGTCATCTAACTCCTTAACATGCCTTATCTCATTCGCTAAGCGCAATATGTTCACTTCCGTACTAAAACACAAAGGAACACCCCTTATCTGGACCTAGAATGGAACGTGATCAAGTTGAATTTCCTCCAGGGCTAATTCTCGAGGCCACCTTTTAATGGATTTTTTTTTTCTTCATAACAGCCTATGGAACCTGAGAAAGGATTTTCCTTACTGAGCTCTCATCAGGGACTATTATAATGAAAATGTTGTCCTTGACCCATTTGACTTGCACCTCTCCCATCTCTTTCCGATCAGATCTCAGAATGTTTCTAACCCCCCCCCCCCAATTTATTCAGAGGTTTATCGTTTATCACAGCCCCCACCAGCTTGACACCTTACTCTATGGTTGTTAATTTCAGAGCTTCTTCTAGGTGCACCACCAAGTCTTCCACCTCTTCGTTCCCCCTTGACCTATTGTCGTCTTATGCTAAACTCATGATTTGGTTGCTTATGTGGTTGATTACGATAGAAAGTTGGATGCCCGTTTGTTGAAACTTTTTTTTTTTTTCTATCTCTTGTATGCTCCCAGTCACCAAAACTACCCTTACTTATTGATGGATTGAATGCCTTACACTCATCTACTATGGTAGTTAAGCTTATTGTCATCATAATAACTGGCCTTAATTGCTGAGGGTCATTACTTCGCTTCCATTTTTTCGTTCCCTCAACCTCTTGTTTGCAGTACTGCAATAAAAACCTCGCCACCCTCCAAAGTAGGATCCTGATTATAGCTATATAAACTAGGGCCCAAAAAGGGTATAATTGTGCTTTGTCCCTAGGGATTTCCTTTCCCGTGCCTGCCCTCCACAGTAGTAGGTGACAGGAAGGGAAATAAAAGCCTTCTCGAGTAATAAGGACAAAAACACCAGAAGATATCAATTAGATACAAAGAAATACCAATTTGGACCCAATGAGAGGAAAAAGCAACAAGGGGAATAAAACTATGTGGACCCAAACAAGGCCAACAGAGATGCCACAAGTCGATTACTCTCACGACGGAAAGAAAAGAAACTCACTGAGGAGGACTCTCACAACGGAGAGAAGATTTTTTTGAACTTGAGTTTTTACTCAATTCCTAAGATTGTTTGGTTGAGAAACATGGAGGAGTTTCTTTCAAAAGTGAGACTTTTTACAGAATCTCTATCAACTCATGTTTTTGGCACAATATTTATAATATTGGTACGAAAATTGGCGTTAAATTGTGATCAGGTGTCAGAAAATCCATGGTTAATCATATATTGAGAGAATTTCCTTAACATTTCTCTGACTAGTTTGGTTTTTTTGTAAGGAGAATCTAGGGTCATAATTTGATACTTTATGGGGTCAAATTTTTTTGGTTTTCTATGTATTAATTAAGTTACTTTCCCTAGGGTTGACAAATATCCAGCAATGTCAATTCTTAAAAAACAAAAACAAAATGTTGGACAATATCCATTCTCTGTTAGGGTAACATTTTTTAGGTCTAGCTACGTTTTACACCCTTTAGATCCGAGTTGACTTTTATAATGGGATTAT
The DNA here is from genome assembly GCF_019419815.1 of Pyrus x bretschneideri. Classification (NCBI taxonomy): domain Eukaryota; kingdom Viridiplantae; phylum Streptophyta; class Magnoliopsida; order Rosales; family Rosaceae; genus Pyrus; species Pyrus x bretschneideri. The sequence continues at coordinate 1,163,986 of NW_025999784.1, forward strand.
GAGATTTCTTTCTTTTTTTTTTTTCACATTGCACAGGTATTGAAGTTGTATCAATTTACAACTTTTTGTCGCTTCGAATATTTATTAATCCATTAAATTAAAGAGATTTTTTTTTCTTTGTCAATGCGGTGCAAATGTAGTTTACAAGTTAGCCCATGTAAAGGTCTTAAGCTTACATTGTTATCAATTTAATAAATTAACGTACAATCAATTAGGCTAAAGACAAAACATTGATACTTTCAATATCTTATGGTGCAATATGAGAAAATTAAAACTTTGTAACTCATTTTGAAAATTGTTGGAAATTGTATATTGTAATATTAATATATATTATTTAATTTCTGTATGACTGAAAAATAAGAGTTAAGTGTTATAGTTGAATTCAAATTCATGAGTTGCATTTGTTTGTTGGAACTTTAGGCAACAATCACAATCTTTCAAAAGGGATGGCTTGAGTTCTATATAAACTCAAGCATCCCACATGTCTAAAAAAAATTAAGAGAAGAGTTTTCTCCAATATCTTTTATTCTTTGTTAATCAAATTTCAAGTCGTGCCTTGGGAGTACGGAATATATGAAGTTCGCCAGAGTTTGAAGATTGAAGTGCTTTGACTTTGGATTATAAATTGTTGAATCTTGAGAGACGGACGCCTACTGAACTACAAGCACAAGCGTAGGGGCATAATTCTGTCTTTAGAACATTGCATTTATGCAAGCTCAATCTCCAAGTTTGTCAGTCTTTCTTACTTTATATCTAGTTGTTTATATTAAACTCATATATTATTGATGTTGTGATTTTCTTTATAATTATTATTATTTGAATTCTTCTGTTATTTTCATATTTTCTAATATTACTCCAACATAAAATCACTGCAAATTTGAAGAGTAGTTAACGCAATATTTTGACGTAAACTCCAAACACATTAGTTCTTTATTTTATTGCTCCTTTGAACAATATCAAAAGGAACAATCACAATTATCCAATATCCACATATAAGAGATAGAGTTCTGTGTTAACATTAATCTACACAAGGTGACTACAGGTGCAACTAAAATTTGTATACATATATATATATATATATATATAATTACATATATTGCCCTATATATAATTTAAACAAATCTTGTAACCTCTTTTCGGACAAGTATTAATTTCATGATCGATGATTCGAATTCACAATTCAACAGAACATGTATTATTCATAACATATTAAAATCATGTATTATTTTATTACTGAGTACACATATATGGAAAAATTAGATTCTCATCCTTATTTTTCCTACTTCATTGATTAAAATCTATTCTTTTTCAATTTTTGATCAAGGTCCCTAGATTTTAATAAACATCATTAATTATTTCAATAATAAAATATTTTTATTTCTAAATATATTCATTTAATGTTAGAAACGTTACATTTGTTATATTTATATCCATGGCTAAATTTTTTATCATATATTTTTATTTTTAGTTTGTACCCATTTTTAATTTGCAACTTTTTCTTTTAATTTGTACCAATTTTCTTTTTATTTTTAATTTGTACCCATATATTAATTCCTTTTTGTGCCCTATTTTTTTTTATTTGTATTTGTACCCATATTTTTAATTTATTTGTACCCATTTTTAATTTTGCTAAATGTACCCATGCTAATTTATGTATTTATTTTATATTTTAAAATATATCAATAGTTATTTTTTAAAACATGTTAATAATTATGTCGGAGGTCCTTAGCCTCAAAATATAATTTGAATTTATTTAAATTTCATAATTTGTGAGATATTAAACGCATAAATGAATGAGTTAAAATTCCTAAATGAGGCTAAGGACCTCAATCAATATATTTAAACAAATAAAGTTTCACTCGAATAATTAATTTGATTAGGATCCGAAACTAAAATAACACTATATATATACATGATTCTAAATTAAGACATAGTGAAGAATAAATATATAGTAAATAGAGAAAAGAAAAGCATATTAATCGATCAGTGTACTGTCTTAGAAAAGCTTCATCTTCCAGAAGGTTACTAAAGGTGTCATCGATCATGGCTCACGTATTAGTTAGTTCATCTTTGGCGGCTTCTTTGCTTAATCACTTTGGAATTTGGCTGGCAAGCTAATCAATATATCTTTAATTAATCAATTATGTAGTATGCTAATCCATCCATCCTTCGTCTTTATCTACAAACTATGACTTCTTCTTGGACTCCCAACAGTTAACCATTACCCCACCACCAACAACAGCTCCCTTTCATTAGTCGGCTTAGTTTAGTTCAGCTTGCCAATCCCTAATCGAACATTTAGCCATGAAGCCATAAAATTCTTCTTTTTCTTTGGTCAAAAAAGAGGATTTCATTAAAAAGGCAAAGGCCAATGAATCTATAAAGGTAAGTCGAGATCCTTTTTGGATTTCTATATTCGGATACCAAGAATTCGAAGATCCGGACTGTTGAAGAAAGAAAGAAAATCCGGACCTTTAACTTGTGTGAGTTGAGCCGGTAAAATTGATTAATAAGGACAATATGTTTTGAAATGAGTGGTCTCAATTTCCGAGTCTATCGACTCCTAACACATATATCCAAAAAGGATGTCAATTCATAAAATTCGGGCAATAATGATATATGTTAGGATTTATGTACCGAGTAAATTAACCGTTCTTCATTTTACTTGAAGAAGTTTATGAAGGGTTTTAATTAAAGGAAAGTGTTATTGACACTTCAAAATTCTCATTATACACTCCTTACAAGTGTATTTTTCTTTCCTAATATAGAAAGTTTGGAGTGTAGAATGAGATTTTTGGAGTGCTAATAACAATTCCCTAATTAAAAGGTTTTCATGTGTTTTATATATTTCTTAAAGCATGTTCCACATCAAAAATCCTCATTAAGTTAATTTTTCTTAATATTAAACTGTTTCACTTCTAATTGGGATGATATCTTATACTGAATGGTTCAATGTGAATAGTAGTGGGTCACTAAATCATCTTTGGAATTTTAACAATACTCCACTACTAGCACTATATTTAATATTTTTCGTGTTTATGACATTTGCGTCTTGAATTCAATCCTCATTCTCCTTTTTAATGTATATTAGAATAAAATATCGCATGTAATTAAATAAATAAATGAAACGCTGGTGCATCAAATAGGTTATGTCATTCCCTCACTAAACATGACAAGGGAATCTCATACTTATGGACTGGGATTAATTATTCTAGACTCTTCTTCGTAATTATTAATTTCCTTATAATCTTGTAAATTATAATTGTAATTATTGTAAACTATTTATAGGGAGTTAGAAGCACTCATATATATTGTTTAGAGTATATTAATTATATCAGAAAAAATGAACCTTATATGCGTTTTACAAGTAATTTGGTTACTTTCTATGTTAATTAAATTAATTTTATAGTGAAATCTTAACTTTTTTTCGTATACTGTAAATTTAATCATATAAACTCACCAATCGCTATGATAATGAAAATACAACCAATTAATTCATCCGATCTCGGACTGCAGGTTGATTTATGCATCAATCCTACTGAAACATAATTAGTAGGGATATTGGCTAAAGGCCGAATATTAGTTAGCGATGGTTGGAGAAAAGTCAGACCAATCGCCCTTTAACTATATATAATATTTCACTGGCATTTGGATTGGGTATATATTTGTAAATAAGTGCTATTCATTTTAATTTCATCATTTTTGTCTTTGCAAGGGAACCTTCCTTTTACTCTTAAAAGAAAAAAAATATCGATGTGGTAGGTTATCTTAATGGGTACGAGTTTTCTCGTGTTTGAGGTTCAAATCCCCTTCTCATTTTGTAGTGTACTAAAAGATGATGTTATTAAATTAAAGCCAAAAGCCTATAGGTGAAGAGATCTTTTAGTCTTTTTGAACCAGAGACAATACGTCACATGTTATTATAAAATTAGAGGGACACTTGAGAAAAAACTAAAAAAAAAAAACAATTTATCTTCAATTTTATAATGATATGTGATATACTGCCCCGTATTTCGAGAGCACTGAAATTTTATTCCAATAGGTGCGCCTAAATATTATATATACGGTAGGTAATAGCATCTCAAACGTCGTTGTAATCTTGGATATAATTATTACTTAAGAAACGGGGTGGTTGGAAAGGGTTGACGGTTGTTAAGCAATTATGCTGGCAATTACATACTAAACATTCTCCTAACCTGCATGTTTGTACGTACAAGCAACTGCCATAATCAATTGAATAATTACAACTACCCTACCTATATTTTCTCTCAAGTTCATATAATCAAATGAACTATATATATTTCTTCAAAAAAAAAGAAAAAAGAAAAAAAGAACTATATATATAAATATGTCATGTAATCTTTTGGGAGAAACTTTTAGGGTGTCAATAACACATTTCAATACACTAATTATTATAATACAAGTGTTTAGAAATTTATTTTTTCAAATATCTAATCATTTGTATTCTAACATTTGATGTACTGAGCTATGTTCTCGACACACTGAAAAATCTCTCATCTTTAAGATGAGATTATAGCTTGAATTGTTTGTACCATATATAACCAATTCTGAATTTATCGATTACTTGTTACCATCTAAGCCATCACTCAAGAATTTACTGAAGCATTCATGCTGAAGCACATGAATTAGACCCAAATAAGTGAGTGCCACGACACATGGCAGATACACCTATTGACTATTCCCGTAACCAATGAGAGGTTTTCCTTTGACCTAGAAACCAATCACCGCAAGTATGAATGCCACAACAAACCTCATAAATTTCTAATTTCCCAAGTTTAAGGATCTCCAACAACCTCACTTTTATATGAAATAGAAACCCCTATTACCTTTTAAGTTAATCATCATTTACTACCTTAAACACTCTTTTGATAACTTAAACATCTGCGGTTTTTGGGCCAGTACCATACCGGTGCCTTTCCATACTTTGTTTTCTTTGTGGATCACCTAACACTCTACCTATTGACAAACCTGCAGAGGTCAGCTTCATTAACAGTTGGTTAATTATTGATCCAACTTTTATGCAAATAAAGTAATCAACACTGGCTAGTGTACTACTTATTTCACCATTCTTCTTCTCTCCGAAATTATATTATGTATACATACACTCATATGTGCAATACTGGTATATATGTATGCTTGTACGTAGTGGTAGATTCAGGATTTTAAAATCGGATGGTCCTAATTAAGATACGCTAGATGCTAGTCAGGTGACGGATCTAACGCTTATGCGCCTAGACATTACCTAGACGAACTAGCCTAATTTAAGTAAATTTATTATATATCATATAAATAAGTCTCTATTTACACTTAAAAAACTATACTTATATTGAGAATTTGAGTTTATTATTTTAATTAGGTTTATTATTGGACAATACCATACAAAACTATCAGTTTTTTCTTTAGTATTTTAGTGAATTTGATGGTATGAGATGAAAGTTTAAGTGATTTCGAGTTTGTAGTACTTTACGAAATATTTTTCAGATGTCGTAAGAATTGATAGTGAATTTAAAAAAAGGATGTCAAACATATGGTACAAAAAGTCCTGATTGAGTAATACATCATCCCTTATTAATTAAAATGATAGGTGGCACAAACTAATTGGATAACAATTTAAAAAAAAAATGGAGAGTTGGTCACGTGAGAAATGGAGAGAGAAAATCGTTTTTCTTCGTTGGAACCAAGGTCCAAGAACAGCAGAGCCGTGGTGGTCTTCTCCTATTCCTCTTCGTCTAGAATTAGATCATTCTTATTGGTTCAAAGCTTCTGTTGCACATTGCACAGCATCTGCACAGCCGTGGTGGTCTTCTATGTCCACCACCTGCCCAAACCGTTAGGTGGTCCTCGAAGATCCTGATAGGCGCTTCTTCGAATTACCAACTAGTCCCAGAACCACCCGAGTCTATAAATGGATCTGCCCCTGCATGTATATATGTGGGTTGGTATATATACGAAAAAAAAAAAAAGGAAAATACATATACACTAGTGAGAGAGAAGGGGCCGGCCGGGGACATGCATGGGTGGACTCTCAGATGTCGGTGTGTGATCATATGTCATATGAGACATTGCAACCCAGATAATGTTAACGAGTAGGAGACATGGCAACCCATCACATGCAATCACGCATATTGCTGCTGCAAGTTAATTGCTAATAATTTTGTTTCCCCTGATTTAAGGGCATCCAAGCACGCCATTTGCCCTCTATATATATAGGCCATAATATATAAATATAATTCAAGGCACAAAATTGACCAACCAACTGCCTCCCAATCTCTTAAAATGATTAATTAGCTGATGATATTAAGGCATGGGTTGTCTCTTACGATCCGAGAGAGATGTTGCTAATTTCCCTTATTCTTTCTGCTAGTGATTTTTGCACATTCTTTTTCACATTTTGCCATTTTATTTTGTATTTTATTTATTTTTTATTTATTCAATTTACTCGCTGAAGAATGAATATAAAGGAGTGAATTAAATTCGCTTTCCAAGAGATAAAGTGGAGCGAAAGTTTCTATACTTATATTTCTAATACGAGAAATTTCTATATGTACCTAAACTCGTTTTAGTTATCATTACGAAATGATTTAGTGGTTGGGGATGAATTTTATGTCCATATTCCATACGCTACATCCTAGGTTCGATTATGGCACTAGTAAATCACAATATGGTGGCCAGAAGAATGTTAAAAGGCCTCTGAGAGTTTTCTCGATCTCTAAATGGTGGACTGATGTGGCGAAGCCATCAGCCAATCCTTTTCTTTTATTATTAAAAAAAAAAAAAATATATATATATATATATATATATATAAACCCCTTTTAGTATACTACTATTGACCCTAAAAATTACAAAACATGTGTGGCGCGCAGGCCGAGTAACTAATAAGCTAACTACGTCCTTCGGTTCAATGCAGGGCGTGCCAACTCGTCGGCCGAGCTCGGCCAAGGAGTAAAATTTGTTGATGTTGCGTTGAGCACGTTGCTGACTTCTTTATCTGGTGACTGCGGCCGAGGAAGGAACAAATCTCGGCCTTTGGATTCTCGACCGTGAAGACAAGGCTGCTGGTTCTGTGAAGTTCACAAATCGTCGACGCCGGATTCGGTCACAATGATTATATTTGTGAGAGTATAAGCACGTCGAATCAACACCAGACTATATGGACACAAATATTCAAAGGTGATGTATGTCTTGATGGTAAATATGGTTCAGCCGTTAGAATGCCGAACTTTGCAACTCACTTATGAGTATCCAATCATAAAATCACTCGGCGTCAACACCTTACTTTGCCGAGAAGGCTAATAAAATGACCTCTGCCAATAAGGATTCGGAAACCCTTCTCAACCGAGACTTGGATAGGTAATCAGTCAGCCTCATCACTGTGTTGTTTATCCAAACTGAAGGTGCCTCGCAGTTGACTGATTCTACGGCGACAATGTTGTTTATCCAAACTGAAGATGTTCGCTAATTGCCTTCATAGTGCTGTTTATCCAAACTAAAAATGTGTTGGCGGAAAACGAAAATGAAAAATCTCAAGTTGTTTGAGAACGTTGCGCAGGGCAATTGTGTGTTAAATTGGAAATGTCTTAATTGCACACTCCGTTCTCTATTTATAGCAGGAAGAACAAATCCTAACCATACTCGAACTAGGACTCCTTACCCCAATCCATCTTATCTCAGCCAATCCTACTTCTATTAGGATTTTGAATTCAACCTCTTATTAGGCCACATCCACTTCCATTTTTCGGTATCCTTATCTGGCCGAGAATCTTTACTGCATCAGGACTTAACCACTTCATTCATCTGCTTCGCAATAGGGCCCACCTACTTCCTATTCATCTGGACTAAGGGCTTGGCCGACTTTAGTTAGGCGGCCCATAAACCGGCTAGTTTGTAAAAATCCTCGAGCAAAGCTTCTGGGCAGAGAACAATTCCATACTCGGCCTAACCTAACAATTTTAGGTTCAAACAACTACGTAGTCACTTCACATTCATAAATTATAGTAATATCACGTCATCATAAAATAACATCACATCACAGTATGACAGTTACATTTACATTCTTTTGATATAGGCCAATTCGATTAATAATACATGGTTGTTATTAAAACCATCAATAATGTATTGTTCAAGTAATCAAATTGTCTTTACTCATCAGGAGGCAGTAGCATATAGTCTAAAGGGAAAGAGATTCTTTCTATCCGGATCTCTTCCACCACGGTCACCAGATCAAGTGATCCGAATCTTTGAAATTTCATCCAACGGTCAAAAGTTGTTATAGCTTTTAAGGGATCAAAACAGGTCGGCCGTTGAATGAGATTTCACAGACCCGGATCACTTGATCCGGTGGCCTTAGTGGAAGAGATCCTGAGAGGATCTCTTTCCATTCTAAGGTATATCATCTGACCTGGATCATTAGAAGCAGTTAAATAACCAATAGGATCCTCTCCAGATTTTCTTTGTGAAGATCCTGAGTATCGGTAAATCGTGTCCCTTCATTGTACATCGTGTGGTCAATTTTTGTAAACTACTGTTTATGTTTAATTTTAAATTAAAAAAAAATAAAATGATTTCTGACCGCATAAACATACAGGATTCATGGATTTCCAAAATTCTCACAAAGAGAATTCGGCGAGGATCCAGCAAAGATTCGGATTCGTTAAATAAAGTATTAATGTAGCAAGTTGTTATGGAACAGATTATTGTCATGGAACAAATATTCCTTTTTAATATGATTTGGACTTATTTGTTATTAGATTTCGTCATCGGAAAGGGATCATCTCCGGATCCCTTCCACCTAATCCTCCTCATCAAACAATCTGGGCCCTTGAAATTTGATCAAATGGCTAAAAACAGAGGCCCACTTTAAAAGTTATAATAACTTTAGCCGTTGGATCAAATTTCAAGGGTCCGGATTGTTTGATGAGGAGGATTAGTTGGAAGAGATCCGAAGAGGATCCCTGTTGTTCGTCATCAATTAGGTTCAGACATTCAAGAATCTTTTATTTTTTATTTTTTATTTTAATTGAACTTTTATTTGAGAAATTTCTCTTCCTAACTTATTTATGATTTTCCTCGGCCACCCAAATTTTTGAGGTAAGTGTTGGTAATAGGTTAAAACTGATGCGACAATTCATACTCGATCAGTCTTAATCTTTACTTCGTTTACAAAAACGAAAATGTGGTTCTTCTCAATTTTCCCACTAATTCCACGAACAATGTGGTTCTTCTCAATCTTCCAAATCAAAATTTTCTTTGGTCAAATGGAGTTAGGTGTGTGTACTTAAAATTGTAGGCGGTTCAAGTTTGAAATATGAAGACTATAAATTATGTTCTTGTTGACCCTAAAAATTACCTAGCCTACGTGGCGCGTATGCCAAGTAAATAATAAGCTAACTACGTTCTTCGGTCGAATGCGGGGCGTGCCAACTCATCGACCGAGCTCGGCCGAAGAGTAAAATATATTGATGTGGCGTTAGGCGCGCTGCTGACTTCTTGATCTCGCGACTGTGGTCAAGGAAGGAACACGTCTCGGCCTTTGGGTTCTAGAGCTTGAAGACAAGGCTGCTAGTTCTGCGAAATTCAATATTAAATTTGACTCTCAATGTGCCGAATGTAGTAACTTAGTAACACCTCACTTCGCCGAGAAGGCTAATTAGATGACCTCTTCTAACAAGGACTCGAAAACCCTTGTTGGCCGAGACTTGGATAAATAACCAATCCGTCTCAAAGCAATGTTGTTTAACCAAACTAAATGTGCTCCTTAGTCAACTGATTCTACAGCTTCGGTGCTATTTATCCAAACTGAAGATGTTGCCGGTTGCCTCTACAGTGCTGTTTATCCAAACTGAAGATGTGTTGGCGGGAAAAAAGAAAATAAAAATCTCAAGGTGTTTGAGAGGTTAACACTAGGCAATTGTGTGTTGAATTAGAGGGGCTTTGAATGATGCACACCCCTCTCTATTTATAGTAATGATTTCCTCCATGGCGAAGTATGATTTAGCTTGGACTAGATTCCTTACCCAATCTCATCAGGTCTCGACCAATCCTAACCCCTATAGACTCTGAACCAAGCTCTTTAATCACTCAAATTCATCCCTTGATTCTCGACATCTTTTCTGACTCAAAGCATCCTTAATTTTCTAGAATCCTCACTGTACTGGGATTTTTTACCCTTGAGGATATCTTTGAATGGGTGCATAATAAATTTTGTTCGAAAGGCTCTCTTCCTTGATCAATTTGAATGGCGTCCTGTGTTTTATGTCACCTATTGGTTCATCTGGTACTGGCATAATAAAAGCACTTTTAGAGTGATTTTGTCTTCCCAAGTGATCCCAAAATTATTATTTGCTCTTATTTTCGCATGGTTGCAAGCTAATATTATTACCACTCATAAGACACCTAGAACCCTTTGCTTCTTTTTTTCATTGGGAACAGCCTCCAGAAAGGTGGTTTAAACTCAATGTGGAAGGTTGCAGAAAAGGCTTTCTTGGTACTCTTAGGAACTCATTTGGAGCTTGGCATGTTGGGTTTTGTGTTAATCTTGAGCGTGGAGAGATTCTCAATGCTGTATTTTGGCAGATCTTCTTGGGATTACAAATTGCTTGGAATAAAGAGGTTGATGATTCCGTAATTGTTGTCCAACTAATATTACATGGTGCCACTGACATCATTCTCTTGGTGAATTGATTCATTGTCGTGCGATATTATATTGTGACTAGGAATGTAAGATTCAACATATCTATCGTGAGATGAATTTTGTTAGTGATGGGTTAGCCAACCTAAGCCCCTCTCATCCTTTGAGTCTAATCTCTTTTGAGCAAGCTCCATCTTCTTGTAAGCAATTATTATTGTCTAATATTTCTTGAATCTCTCGATCACGCGATATTATTTTGTGGTTCCTTTGTCGGGCTATTAGCCCCTTTGTTAAAAAAAAAAAAAAAGTAAGCATGTGATGGCACTTCTTTTCTCATTTTTCACTTCATTAATGGATTGTGAGAAATTAACATAACATAAAAACGAGTAATGTTGTTTAAACATACAAACGGACACATTTGTTGACACGTTTCTTAATACATATACAAATAAAAATCAAAGTAAAAAGCGAAAAGAAGACTATATACAACAAATAGATATCTTATGAGCTTACATAAAAAGTCACATATTGATAAATAACGACAATAAAACAGTGGCCAATGCTTGTGTGGAATGACGAGGCAGACGACGTGTACTTATCCGAATTAGATTCAAAAGTAAAACACGAGAATTCCAATTTGTATTCACTAAATTCCAAAACAAATTATTCCATTTGAGAAAATAGTTACGGATGGTTTGACAAATGAACTTAATTTTCATCGACCAAATGATGTATTTTTCACATTAATTGGAAAAATATCCATTCGTTTTGTTCCAATGAAGAAAACTGAAATAGGTTTGTATGAAACTGCTTACGAAAAAAGTTAGAATCACTTTCTGACAAACTAAAAGCACTTCTTATGATATTTGACGGGAAAACAAGTATCCTATAGAAAAACATGTTAATGCTTCTTCAGCAAGAACGGAATCAGAATTCTAAAGTGGGGTGAGTTGTTCAATTTTTTTTCTTTCTCATGGAAAAACAAGTATACGTATATACAAATTATTTCTTCCTCATGGACAAACCATAGATCTTAATGATTTTAAAAATTTAGAAGAGAAGTGAAAAATTGAGACAATTTTTATTTGCCAATAGAAGTTATTTTTACAGAAATGTTTCTACTGATTACGTTTCTATTAGAAGAACTTCGAAAGTTTCATAAAGAATGCAACGGCTTCTTGAAAAAGTATATTTTTAACGAAGCACATAATATGTTTTTATTCTAAAAAACGCTTGAAACGTTTTTCTTGCACCAAAAACTATATTGAATTTTTTTTGCCAAAGCACCTCTCGAAAAAACACATAGTAATCGCTTTGTACTTTGTTAATCTAAAACACTTTCAGTTATTTTCGATTTACATATTGCTTTTGGCGAATATGATTTTTATAGAAATTTCTAGGGTTTTCTAGTGAAATTGCAAGCCAAGCCGTTTTAAAAGCCGAGCCATAAAGAACTAACAAAAAGAAAAGGAACCAACGAAAGAAAAGCAGCAAGCAATCAGCCAGTGCGTAAAGCAAATCAGCGTTTTGTATCATCCGACTTCGTATTCTTTTGACGATAAAATTATATTTTTTTAATCTTTTTGAAAATGAATTGTTCTCGGTATTTCAAAAATCTCATTTTATACTTCAAATTTTCTATATTTAAAATGCCAAATAAAAATTTTAGAATGTAAATAACACTTCTCTTTTGAAAACTCGGTTTTCCAAAACAAAACCATCGAGCATGAGTCAAACAAAAATAAATTAATTAAAAGAAAATTAATTATTATAAATAAGTAAATAAATAAAAATATAAAAATACGAAAAAGGAAATTCTTATTTCTCATCGGAGACGTAGAAGACTATGGAGTTTGTAAACAACACACCTTTATAAATCCTTCTTCCTCCTCACAACTTCCTACTCAGCCATCTCTCTCTCTCTCTCTTCTTTCTCTCTCTAAATTTTCAAAGGTTTATTTTTCTGCGATATGCCGCAAGTCGATTTGGAAACACTAGTTTCGGCGTGCGCTGGTGGCTCAATGGATCGGAAAATCGCCTGCGAGACGCTGGCCGACGCCGCCACCGCCGGACACGGCCGGCCGGAGGATGACGTCGAGGAACCGGAAGTTCCGCCGGATTTGCCCCCGGAATCCTTCTGGCTCTCGAAAGACGCAGAGTACGACTGGTTCGACCGCAACGCCTTCTACGAGCGCAAAGACTCCACCAAGGGAAACTCCAACGCTAATAACTTGAATTCGAATCAAAATTCGCACTCGAATTCGAACTCGCAGCGGTTTTCGATGAACTTGAAGTCGAAGGCGGCGATCATCGGGCTTCCCAAGCCGCAGAAGCACAACTACGCCGACACGAAGAATCGGCGGCACTGCAAGGTCGGAAACACGAGGCTGTTTCCGAAACGGTCCGGATCCGTTGGAAAATCGGACGCTCCGATGATCGAGCCGTCGTCTCCGAAGGTCTCGTGTATGGGGAGGGTGAGATCGAAGAGGGATCGGAAGAAGCGTCGGGTCAGGAATCGGCACAGACAGTCGGCCGAGACGTCCATGGAAAAGTCCGTTAAACCGGTTTCCGAGAGACGAAAACTCGGTTTCTTCGCGAGTTTTCGGGCGATTTTTCGTCACGGCGGACACCGAGACAAATCGACAAAATCGCCGTTCGCGGACGACTTGCCTCCGAGAAACAGCAGCGTGAAGTCGACGAGAGCGCGCGACAGGGCGGCAGCGGACGATGTCGACTCGCTTCCAAGACACAGCGTGGAGAGCGAACCGCCCGGTTTGGGTGGCATGAAGCGGTTCGTTTCGGGTCGGAGGTCCGGATCGTGGGTGGGCGAAGGCGGTATCGACGTTGCGTAGTTGGTGGGCGTCTTGGAAAACTGAGAGGGATACGGTCACGAGGAAGCAGCAGGTGGGTTGCGGGCGTGATTGGTTGTCTGAGTGGGACCCGCTTCATCCTGTTTAAATTGTGGTTGGGATGACGTGGCACGTTGAATAACGGTTTCCCTCCATACCCGGGTTAGAGGTAAAACAGTCATTTCGGCTACAACGTTTTTCTTCGTTTTTTGTATTTTTTTTCACTTCATTAGTGTAGAAGGTTGTGTAAATATATATGCTTTTGGATTGAGAGTTGTAAATTTGCTTGTTATTTTGGATAATTCGGGTACAAAAATTGCATTTTCTATTGTCAAAAAACAGATACGACTCGAACTAATTTAACCTGCAGGAACGTAATTTAAACGCGGATTTATAAGTAAGAGCACATGCACACTTTTTGTACTCATGTCAATTTGGTTACGCACACATCAACTTGCTTTCAGTGAGTTAGGCACTTTTGCTGCGGCTAATTATTGTGATAATTAATTGATTATATATATAATTTTATTGATAATTTAACAGATTAGGATTCTTGGAAAAATCCAAGCATTGACCACATGTGAATCGGGGAGGGTGGGAACTTTAGTGGATGGCGGAAAAGGAGTTTTGGCCTACCACACTAGAACTTGTGTTGTCTTACCTACTTTTTCGAATTTGGTACTCTTTCTTTTCAAAATAATAAAGGTAGATGCTTGGGATCATTCTAATGGCGGGAGAAGGTATCCCTTGTAGAGGTGGATTGTCTGTCCTTCTATATCCATACTCTTTTTATGTTCTTTTATGATGTGTGGTCACGGTTAAGCCACGTTAATATTTTATATTAATTTTTTATAAAAATAATAAAACAAAAAGTAATAGAAATATAAAAAGTTGACGTGACTTAATTCTGACCACACAAACAAAAAGACATGAAAAGAGTATGGAAATAGGAAAGTAGAAGAATATGGAAATAGGAGGACAGACACTCCACCTCCATCCCTTTTAGAAGGTAAAAAATAGGGAAGTGGAACCTACAAGTACCATTTAATCAAACCATTGTACTAACGCCATCTCATCATCATCAAATGAAGGGAAGCATCATGAGAAATTCGAGAAAACTTTTGCTTCGTTTGAGCATTGTGTCAAACACTGATAGAGATAGATAAACGGCTAAAGTTGCATAGAAAAGCTTTGCTTTGTAGCACGACAATAGCTCCTTGTGTGAAATTTGTGTGACATATGTAACCTTTATGTTATGAGATCTAACTTGGTTTTTTGAAATTCAGATGTTTTATCATAAATCTTAATTAACAAATTTAAAATTTATGAAAATCTGACAGTTTGATCGCTGCATCATTTTCAAGTCATGATCATGCAGTTTCTTAAGACATATCGAATCTTATTGATCAGAAATTTTAGATTCATAGACATATCACTTATCATGTAACAATGAAAGTTACAGTTTTGATGATTTTAAAATTAACAAAAAAGAAGACTTGGAAATGTGCATCATCAAGTCTATGTTTGGGTTGTGGTCATCTATAAATAATTCGGCATTCTCGACTTTGAGAGAGGATTGACTAAATGATCACTCTCATTGAAAATGTCTACCTTGCCCGTCTAGCTGAATCGAGATTCCAGAGCCGACGAGTTGAAAATTTTGGATTATTCATTTAAGTCAGGTAGCTCTATTAATTCATCTCACTGATCCATCTCATACAAATCAAGTAATTCGGATCTTACTTTCCATCTTATGAGCAACCCGAATTACTCGTTCTTTGGCTCCAAACAACGAAACCTATGAAGGATCTGAATTCCGTCTAGCCATTGGAAAATGTAATACTTTCCTATTAAATATTAATATTAAATTTTGTGTTCTTGGAAAAAGTGGATCCAAAAACTAATTAAAAACTCAGCTACCCACTGTTTTTCAACATCCTTGAATCCTTGACCAGTACTTCGAATTGGCATGTCTGCTCTCTCTATGATTTCTTGACCAATGCTTTCTTGGCTTTGATTTGGACCCTGGTTTTAATCCCCACATTTTTATATATTTTCACTTTTTATGATTTCTTCCATTTACCCTAGAAAACAAAATTACTTGTGTTTTTTAATCAGGATTTTTTTAGAACAAGAAAAATGCTTTACCATTCTGATTGTTTTCTAAGGTTTTTTATTTATTTAATTTAATAAATTCGAGTGTGAAAAATACGGACTTTGGATATATTTCAAGATTAGGAATAGAAGTATCAGTAGACTTTAGTTGGTATCTTCAAACTTTTTACGGCAAAATTAAACTTATATTTTTCAGAGTACTACTAACAAAAGAAATTAATTTTATAAAATATGCGAGATCAATTTTTATACATTACAATATATTAGCTCTATTTTTCTTCTCCCTTTTGGGTTATAAAATATGGAATAGGATCCTCTATGACAATCCGTTCCTAATTTTCTATGTAATTTCTTCCCGAGTATGTGAACTGACTATTATGCCCTTAGAGGCAAGTGACGTGGACGTGTTTATTTCTCTCTCAATTTATTTTCGTGCTTCCGTAATTAATTTGTACATACTGTTATGAGTGTACGTGAATTTTTATCAATGTAGAAACACTATTACGAATAGATTTCAATTTCCTTTTACTGTAGAAAACCTGAAACCCTATCCCTTGTATGCTTTAAATCTACCTGTGCCCTCTCTCCTTTTTCTTCACTCACCAATCAACTCCCTCAAATCTCTCGCCAATCCCATCATTTCCCTCTACATGGCACCCAATCAGAAAAGCAAGAAAATATCTCACTCTCTCTCTTCCTTCTCTCTCCCTCCCGAAGCTCTCTTTCTCTGCAACTGCCATGAACGAGCACCAAAGCTCGTAGATCGAGCTTAAAAACCTCACCATTACGTTCATTTCTTCTTCACGAACTCAACCATACCAACCAACCTTAGTTTGACCGAGTTTTGGACGTCGAACTTGGAAGGTCCAAACTCAATGAGTTTGAGTTCATCATTTTTTAGGCTGGGTTAAGGAGTTTTGAAGGTCGAGAAAGCTTTCCCACAACTTCCCAAGACCTCTAGGACAATTTTGAAGAAGCTTGGACGTCGAAACAACAGAGTTTCGAGGAGTTCACTTTTGGCCAGAACTTTCGAGGTGATTTCCGACATCTCCATCCACTTTTTGGACTCCAAAGAGATACAACGCGATTCTACTCTTTATAAGCTTCAAATCCATATAAAGTAGGTCGAAAATGGTTGAGAAATGAAGAAGTTATGCAAGTTTCAAAATTTTCCAGAAAATGGGTGAGATTCGAGTTGCAGATGGCGGCACCGGCAGTGGAGGACAGCGGAGGACAACGGAGATCGTCGGAGAAGACAGGGAATATTCCGTCAAAGTCAACATAATATTCTAATAGCGTCAGGTAATGCCGTTAATCTTTGTTAAGCTTTTAATGGAATATTCTTAATGGTGTCAGTCAAACTGATGGCACGTGCTTGGGCTGGGGGCACGTCTAGCCATGCCTTGGCCAGCACTTGTGGGCACGTGCATGGTCCAAAAATTTATCTGAAGAATTGTGTAGGTCCTTGACGTCGAGTAGATCTATTTCATGTATTTAAACCCTAGGTTTGAGCAAACTATGGGGGTTTTATTTAAGTTTCCACATATTTGCTTTAAATAATTCTATTATAGTTATTTCACATATACGGGAAACATATCCCAAGGACATACGAGGTCAGGTTAGGCATGGGGTCTACGACCCAGCGATGTACTTGTGAGTGGCAGTTTATTTTATACCTATACATATTTATAATTTCCCTAAATGCGTAGTTACTTCACTTTTACGCTTATAATGCCAAGTATTCATTATTGTGATATAAATTGTGATAACTGCTGCTATATGGTTGGGATATTACTGTCATGACATTCATACATATTTGTACATGCTCATTTGTTGCACCCCGATGTTAGTACTCCGCCCAGGGCCAGGGCCAATCATTTACATGTATGTTCACATCTGCACCATTCGCTCCCCCTTGGATCTAAGTTTTGTGCTAGTCCTGTCGTACAGATTGCATAGGAAATTCCAACTCGTATGTGACCGCGCCTCGACGCCAATCTTCACATGATCGTAGTACTAGAGCGTATTGATTATACCCAGTTCTGTCATACAGGTTGCATTATGCAACTCCGACTCATGTGCTAGCATAGATTGATGAGCCATTGATTATACTTGCTTATCACATAATTATATTATTGTGGCATTTGATACATCATGACTTGGCATATTTCTGGTTATAAATGTTGGTGTATTATTGTTTACATACTTACGTGGTATGTTTTAAGGAAACTATAATTGTTTTAAGGCAAGGGGTTAGGATGTTCAAAAATAAAGGTTTTCATATGACCGTTGTTTTGCTGGCCCACTCAACTTTGTTTTTTGCCCCCCCCCCAGGACCTAGATAGCTGATTTCTTCGTGGCACTTGAGGAACCTTTGGCAGTTCTGACATTATCTTCGATTTAGACATACATCACAGTTGTGTAATAAGTGTACTTTAGCTACTCTGACTACTCTTTGGTAGTCGTACTGTCTTTTAAGCTCTGAATAATTGTAGTGGATTATTCCTACGATTGCGCACTCTTTCAGTGATTAGTATAATTAGTTCAAATTAGTTTTAAATTTATTCACTTTTTCACATCACATACCCTTAGAGCACTTCCATTGGGGGTGGGATAGGCCAACACACAGCCAAAAAAATGGGCCAGCACCTAGGGAACTCTCTCCAAGCCAGCCCAAAATTGACAGATCTTGGGACCGGCCCATCTGACGCCATGCTGATGTCAGTCACTTTTTTTTTTTGCACCTGAAAGCGATGGCCCTAGTTCGTTGGAAAATCTGAAAAAAAAAATGCACCGACAACATGTTTGCACCAACGCAAAGGTTTCCAACACAATTTATAAGTTAGCAACCATAAGAATAGGATTGAGAACTTACCCAGGTGCAATGCAAGATATTTCACCGAGAATTGGACCTTGAACTCGTTGGAGTTTGTCCGTTTTCCTTTGTCAGAATCACATGCAAGGAATTAAGCCCTCAAATTAACCACAAAAATTGCAACACAACAGGATTTAAAGCTCAAGAACACAATACCGTGATAGAAACATCACCTGGGTTAGAGATTGAGAGCTCAACCTCTCGGCTTCAATGGTAGGACCTCGCACCATGCACCGATGTCGCATGCAAAGCCATGGTTGGGTTCCTTGAGCTCCAGGGATTACAAAAATAATATTTTGTGTTTGATTTGTTGAAGGGTTTGAAGAGGAAGGAGAGCTCACGGGAGTGAGCTGGAAAAGAGAGAGAGAGAGAGAGAGAGAGAGAGAGAGAGAGTGCCGGTGGAAAAAAGGGAAAAAGTGATGGGGATGTTTGATGGATTGGGTAAGGAAATAGGTTTCTAAAACCTATTAAAATCATTATTTTAAAGGTTCAATTGAAAATGCATTTTATTTAATCATATTTTAATAAACGGGTGGGGAAAAGAGAAAAAGTGATGGGGATGTTTGATGGATTAGGTAAGGAAATAGGTTTTTAAAACATATTAAAATCATTATTTTAAAGTTCCATTTTATTTAATCATATTTTAATAAAATGGACTAGGCTGTTGTTTTTTTTTTTTTTTTTTTTTTTTTTTTTTTTTAAGGAGTAGAGATGTATTTGGAATATTACTGTTCATTAGGGTCTATTACTGTTCACTGAGTGGAAGAATGCGCTGGGTGCTGGCACATTTTTGTTAGGGGTGGAACTGCTCTTATGGTTACGTCACCTCACGATGATGGCCAGCACGGTTCGACCTTCCTAGATCAAGATGTGTCATCCTCTCTGGATCCTCTTTGTGGGAATTTAGAAAATCAATCAATCGTGTCCGTTCATCATACATCTTGCCGTTATAAATTATTTAAAATTTAAAATTGAATATAAATAACACCTAACGAAAATTGGTTGCACAATGTACGGTAAACAGATACGATTAATTAATCTTCATTCCCATAAAAAAATATCCGGAGAGGATCCTTGTCCATAAAATATAGTGCCAGTTTATCTCATCAACTGTGTTCCTTTGATTATTTATTCTTTTGGAAGCACGTTAATTTAATGATAAATACAGATGATTTAGTAATTTGTAGTTCCTTAATTTGGTAATGAAATTAAGGCGTATATTCCGGAAAAGAATGAAGCAAGTTGGAGCACTCCATCAATCAAATTGAAAGAGATGGTCAATTGACCCAACTATACAATCCACCCCATATCATATGTGCGTGTGTGTGTGTATCCCTTTCTGCTGATGGATCCCTCAAATAAAATATCTTATGGTGCTAATTCTGTAGTTTTGTTAATGATCCAAACATCTGCATTTTAGCATATCATTCATAGGTTATTTTTACAAAAAAATTAGATAAATTCAAACCATTATGACATCCCATTATAGTGAAGGATATAGACAAATAATGTTTTCCACAGTCAAATGGTTTCAAATTTGGATTTTTTTTGGAATAGATGATATTTGAAGAAAGATCTCAAAGATGGACGGTTGAACCGTTGAAATACAATTTGGAGTGTGTAAAGAATCCCTCAATGCAAGGGACTGTTGCATATGTATCCCTCAATGCAAGGGACTGTTGCATATATATTTATTATCAACTTAAAAAGAAAGGAAAAAAAGGTACACAAACTTCTCTTTCTAGCTAATTACTTCGCCTAACTAGTAACTATAATTGATTCACTGATGCTTCAACATCAGTGGATCATGAATTATTCACACGGGTACAAATCCAAAAACAACGACAATAGACATACGAGGACTCATTTTCCCTACCCACGACTCATGCATGTTCCTTTAATCCAAGCCACTGCCTATGAGTCATAGCGGCTCATTCTAAATCAATGTCACACGTCGACTAAGATGAAACATATACTAGTGCATAAGCTCATCGTAGAGCTCAATCTTGCGTCCATTTGGAGATTGAAGAGGTCTTGAGTTGTTTTTGCAAGATGCATCCAATGGTGCTTTTAGTGCATCTAACTGATGCTTGGAAATAGTCCTCACCTGCATGCATATTCATGTATGTCAAACTTTAGGGTTGTGTATTTATATGTTTATGTGTGTGCGCGCGTAGAAAAATTAATGAAACGAGTAATTAGTACCTTTCCGAGAATGCTCCAGACAACATTTTCGGTGCATGGAGGAACGGTGAGAGAGCCAACGTATCTGTAATATTTGCGACACTTCTTCTGTAACTCGTTCAGATCAACAGTTCCAACGGGAATGGTAGCATCTTCATCTTTCTTGCACGCCTCCTTGGCCAGCTCGGCCAGCTTGTTCTTAATCTGTATGATGAATTGTAAGCCTTAGACTTTTGTAGTAATAGATAAGATCGAAACCTTGAAGAGAATGTAAAGCCCTCTAAGGAGCTGCCCATGCAAATTCCCATTAATTAGTTACTAATAGGTGTTTTGGAGTAATTGTAACAATGGTCCCTCAATTTTAATCAAATGGAGCGAGGGTTCCTCAACTAAAAATTCATTACCATTAGTCCCTCAACTCATCAAAACGTGTAGCTATGGTCCTTTTCGTTAATTCTGTCAAAATTATGTCAAAATGAGTTATGTTGGAAGGACCATTGCTACAATTGAGTTAAATTTAAGAGACCATTACTTCAATTGGATTAAAGTTGAGGGACAATTTCTCCAGTTGGATTAAAGTTGAGGGATCATTGATACAATTTGACTTATTTGATTTTCCATATTTGCCCCTTCATTCAGCCTCACATGCATGACACATGATTTATTTTGATGGAAGTTCTAATGGAGTTGACGAAAATGACCATAACTGCACGTTTTGATGAGTTGAGGGGCTATTTGTAATGAATTTTTAATTGAAAGACTATCGCTCCAATTGAGTTAAAGTTAAGAGATTGTTGCTACAATTTACTCTAGGTGTTTTACCTAACCATTTGCAAACTCTTAACATTTGTGCAACTAACCTAATCTCAAAATGGACAAACACCTCGAGTCGTGAACTTTAACCATGAGCTACGAGTTCATGTTCAGGGCCCAGAGCCTTGGGCATGAGTCTTGAGTCCTAGAATCAAGCCGATGTTAATCTCTCCCACTCAAACATTGATTCCATTTCTCAACCAAACAAGGGTTTAGGGAAACTCTAACGTACCTGTAAGAGGATGATATCTTCCTTGCCGAAATTGAAGAGGATCGCCACAACTGCGAGGCTTTTATCAGCTGCCTGGTGAACCAGATGAAGCTCCGCTGGAAATCTGTAGCAGTTATTGGCATTGTTATATACCTCTAAGCTGTTGCAGTTTTGCTAATTATAAGGTCCAAAACCTAAAAAGTAAAATTTTCCCAGCCCCGTTTAATATTTCGTCTAATTTTGTAATAACGGTTTCGGTTCTTCATCGCAACAAGTTTACACTTTAGATAGAAACACTTCAAGCCAAATACTTAAGACATAATAATGTTGGTTTGTTGAGAAAACAAGTTACAAGGACCCATCTCTAACGAACCATTTTCATTTTTTCGCTTCACTCGATTTATTAGATAAAAGAGAGAAGGAGAATGTACATACTGGATTCCATTAAGGCGATGCTCAGAGGGAGTGTGCCAGTGCAACTGCATCAAGTTGTAGTTCTTACCATCCACATCTAGTGTTCCCCCATTTCCTTCGAAACGCACCTTCATAAAAAAAATCCATGCATATATAAGTTACTGAGGTAGCGTGTAATTGAACGCATGATCTCGAGTAATGAGAATATTAATAACTTAAGCTACAAGCCCGTTGCTTCTCGTTCTAGACTAGTTGTAATCTGAGTTCAATTACATAACCCCTTATTGAGCAAGGAATTGAAAGGAAAAAAAAAAATCTAACCACTTCCAAAATTTTGAGCTCAAACAATTGGAAGTTTCCCAATAACTTTTTCATATGGGATGATCACTTACCAAAATAATAAAAACAGAAAAAAAAAAAATTCTAACATATTCTTACCAAAATAATATGGTAGAAATATGAAAAACAACCCTACAAGATAATCCGACAATAGCTACTGAAAGGTCTTTTATCCACCAATTAATTACTAATAATAGGTTCTATCCATTCGTTGCAACTAGTGTTTAAAATATACATGAAATTATCAATATTTTCATCAAAATATCAGAAAAATCAAGGATTGATATGGAAAAGGGGTGAAATGCAAACTTCACCGTATATTGTCAAGATATAGGAAAACCATTGAAATATTTACCGATTCACTACAGAAAATTTGTCAAAGCCCACTTCAGATTTCAAACTTTTGAATTTTTTTGATAAATTTTTCTCTAATTTCGACCAAATCTGAATGCGTTGATATACCCATCCCATTATAAATTTTTATAATTTATGTTGAAGGCAACCAATGTCGATATCGATATATCCATCGATACTCTCGTAAATTTGCATACCAATTTCTCAACTTATATCGATATTTTAAGCAACTACTATTACTGATTATTTTTATTTTTTCTTGGACAGCAAGCATCTTAAGAAGGGTGATAGAGGAACAAATTACCCCAAGGTTAAAGCCGTTGTTAAACAATGTGGCATTTGAAGTACGGTAGACTCTGGTCAACGGCATTAGTTTTTTGTTAGGGGTAAGTACGCTCTTGACGACGTCAACCGGGGACTGCATCTTCCCATTTGAGCATGCTGTGTTATTTGGACTCAAGCTTCCCCATTTCTCAGGACCAGTTTGACCAGTGTAGCTAAATGAGAGTGTGTCTGCATGCACGTAGATAAACATCAAACACACAAACAAAAAATTGATCAACAATATATATACACATTCAACCATTTACTAAACAACAATATAATTTTGACACACGAAATTGACCGCACATTGCTAACACACTTTAATGGAGGTCGGCCCTATCATTGCATGTGGGATAAGATCCATTTGTATTAGAGAGTGTGAGTAACATTGTTGGTTTTCTGTGTTTAAAAGAGATTCTTTTTCTGATTTTGATGGCAATGCAGATAACAAACATAATTTGCATTCCTAAAAATCATAACTATGTAACATATATAGATAAGTACATTCAAAAATCAGTGTTTTAAAAGTCACCTATGCACTATACGGTGGCCAACTGTCAGGATTAACCTGTAGTCGAAAGAAAAATCTTCAAAAGAATTAAGCGGGCCCCAAAACGACTTAGGTGGAGACTAGGTGCCCTAAGCGGTCTGGACATTTAAGAAGAGAGGAATAAGAGAAAATGAGTTTCTCTCTCTTCCATTCCCACCTGGTGACCACACTCATCCTTTATTTACTGAAAATATGACTTTAACCCCTAAAGCTTAATTTTCTCCACATAAGACCCGACATAAGTTTTTTACTCTAATAAAACTCATTGACAAGATTCCACATCAGCAAATTCATTAATTATATTCGACTTTACACATTTAAAAAATTTTGATGCCCAAAATACCCCTATTTGAATGTTTGATGTACACAATTAGTTCTATACGGGTTCCGTTGTAAGGAAGATTTAATGATTTTACAAAAATAAAAAAATAATAAATTTATTGCCAAATATATAACGACAATAAAACATGCCTAATATATGTAAAAATACATGCTTAGTTTAGTCAATGAAATTATATTTTACAAATAAATGTAGGTAAATTATTTCACACACGCACACACACACACACATATATATATATATAACCAAAAAATAAGCATGCCTGATATCGTAAAATTTCATTCGAAATAATTTACCTACAAAAAAAAATGTTATTTGATTTAGTGCACCTAGTATTCAAATTTTAAAATGTTAGATGCTTAAAAAAAGCAAGATAATTTACCCCAAAAAATGTAAAGTACATGCAAAATAATTTACCTACATAATAAAGCAAACCCAATGGATGCAAAATAATGCACCTACATAAAAAATAATAGTTTTTTATTCAATACTAGTCACCTATTATTTGTACATGTAATAATAAAATGTGCCCAATATATGATACATACAAAATAAAATACCTACATAATGAAGAATGTTAGTTGATTCAAAATTAATTTACTTACAAAATAAAGCAATTTAATTTGATTTAAAATTAATTTACCTATTATTTGTACATATATCTTATAATAATAAAATGTGCCAAATATATGTCACATCTCGGCCCGAGCCCCCACCACATCCTAGGCTCGACTCTATCGTAGCACGATATTGTCCGCTTTGGGCCCCGACCACGCCTTCACGGTTTTGTTTCTGGGAACTCACACGAGAACTT
This sequence comes from Pyrus x bretschneideri, assembly GCF_019419815.1. NCBI lineage: Eukaryota > Viridiplantae > Streptophyta > Magnoliopsida > Rosales > Rosaceae > Pyrus > Pyrus x bretschneideri. The sequence continues at coordinate 1,188,816 of NW_025999784.1, forward strand.
CCCAGTGGGTCACCCATCTTGGGATTGCTCTCATGTGAACTCGCTTAACTTCGAAGTTCCAACCTAACCCGAAGCTAGTGAGATCCCAAAAGGCCTCGTGCTAGGTAGAGATGGGAATATACATATAAGGCTTACAGGATCCACTCTCCTAGGCGATGTGAGATGTTACAATTCCGGCCAGGGATTGGCTCTGATACCAAATTGTCACTTCCCGGCCCGGGCCCCCACCACATTCCGGGCTCAACTCCACCGTAGCACGACATTATTCGCTTTAGGCCTTGACCACGCCCTTATGGTTTTGTTTCTGGGAACTCACACGAGAACTTCACAATGGGTCACCCATCCTGGGATTGCTCTCGCACGAACTCGCTTAACTTCGGAGTTCCAACGGAACCCGAAGCCAGTGAGCTCTCAAAAGGCCTCGTGCTAGGTAGAGATGGAAATATACATATAAGGCTTACAGGATCCACTTTCCTAGACGATGTGGGATGTTACATATATGTAATAATACGTGGAAAATATATTACTACTAATTAAATAAAAGAATGTTATTTGATTCAATATTAATTTACCTAAAAAATATATGTTAGTTGCTCATCATAAATTTACATATAGGTAGATTAATTAGTATAATATGTTTGAACATATATGTAGTACTGCTCATATGTGTGTGTGTGTGTATGTGTGTGTGTGTGTGTATTTGAACATATATATATATATATATATATATATATATATATATATTGAGCTTATGGTAGTACTATATACATTGAACGTGTATATATATATATGTTAGGAGTAATAATATGTGTAATAATTATTTGTTCATTGTAATTAAGGTGAGTAATTACATTTATTGATTTATTTTGAATATTGTGGCACAAGTTGTAAATATCTTGTAATAATAGGTCAATTATTTTTCTACTTGGCAATCATTTTCAAATTTGGATTTTATTTGGAAGTTTATAACCAGAAGAGTTTTTGTCTAGAAAATAAAATTTACAATAATTTATATCTAAAGAACCCTTTATTTAATATTTTATAAAATTATTATCCAAACAAGTTGGGACAGCTAGCATTTTAAAAAACATGGTTGAACGTGTATTAAGTATTAGTGTGCCCCACCTCCCTTCTATGCGTCCCAGTATTCCACTTCACCAAATGCTTTCTACCCCACGTACACTTTTATTTCTCCCTAATTTCACTGTAAATTCATATGATTTCTAAAAAATATTTCATAAAATACTACAGGCTTCAATCATTTGAACTTTTATCTCATACAATCAAATTTGCTAAAGTACTAAAGATATATAATAAATTTACTTCAATCCACTTAATCTGCTTAGCTCACCTAAGCGCCTAGGTGCCTAAGTGTTAAACCCTAGCATGTTTCCAGACTAACACCTAGCATCTTTTAGAAGCTTGACAAAAACAAAATGAAAAGTGGGAGAAACTAATAAAGTATGTTGTGGCAAAGTATCTATGCAGAAAACTAAAATCCTTGGAAAGAAAATGGCAAGAATATTAAGCATGCATCTTAAAAGAAACAGAACCGGCTCTTTTGTTCCGTCACTTGTAAAAGCTAAAAAATAATGACAGTCGAAGTAGGTTATGAGTTCAAATCTCGTGCACGAAAGTTGCTTAGAAAGAGAGGTAGATAACATTCAAGGAAACAAATAGGGGAAAGAAAAGCACGGTTCTATATCAGAAAACATAACCTAAACGCGCAAGAACTGGTTAGATATGGATGTGTTAGAGGGAGAGAGATTTCATACCATCTTGGACAGAAGCCGAAGGGCCGAAGACGAGCAGCAAGGCTATCACAAGGAAGGAGAAGGAAACTCTAAGGGCCATAGTTTAGTTTAATCTGTCAATAATACAAATGAAACAAGAGACTTCTGCAGGTGGCTTATGTTTTAATAGCTTGTGGCTTCTTTTGCTGCTAACTTTAGGCGGGCGATCTCTCGCTCTCTCTGCTAAATAGCCGTTGTTTCTCGAGAGTCTTGGAGCACCTTAGCTTTGATGTCTTTGCCTATTTATACACTTGCTGCTACTGCTGCCTTCTGTTGCATATATAACCTGCAGTTTGGGGTTTTTATTTGTATTTAAATAACTAATTATGTCTTTATTTAGAGAGCTTCGATATATTTGTCTGCTTCTTTTTGCTTTAGGGCCCTTGGAATTTAGTGAAAGTGCACATTTGACCTTTCCAGGATTGTGTAACAAAGAGAATTATAATATACTGAGAAATGCTAAGGGACTCTCCATGGACTTTTTGCCACCTAACTCTTTAACGTTAATTTTCATGTCAATATTACAAAATAGAGAAATGTTAAAGACTCTCAAAGTGAGACTCTCCATGGACTCTCTTCCACCTCATATGTTTGACACAAAGTTTTATAATGTTGGCACATGAATTGTGCCAAAAGCATGAGGTGATAAAGAGTCTCACTTTTGAAAAAGTCTCCTTAACATTTCTCAAATAAATTTTTAGTTAAGTAATTAACTATTTCGATACAAGTGATGCTAGGAGAAAAATCCAATACAAAACTTCATGTGTAAAGGTAAATGTTGGGAACCCGCTTGACGTACAATTCATCTGCTCTTGGTAATCAAATTTTACGTTTAAGAGGGGTGGTCTAATGATAAAATAAACAATGTGGAACGTTATTAAATTCGATTTCTATAAGGCATATAAGCATTCTAATTTACTTGATACGTGTGATTTGTAAGTGATATTTGTACATATCCAAAATTATCCTATTTCCATCAAAATTATGAAATCGACTTTGAAAAAAAATCTTTATATAGTCCTCAATTTTGATGTTCTACTTGTCTTTGATATTACATGGTCTTTTATTCTTAAGATATGCGGGAAATTTTAGTCTAATATAAAGTACGAGTGAGGTTCGAATTTGGATACAAAGGAATTTACCGTCTCGATTTTTTAGATGTGTAATTGTTCATCTCTCTCCCATCCACACATTGCATAAACAATAACAATCGTGTCATTGTTGGGGCTTAATAGTGGAAACACAAAATCTGTTGCCCTATTTTAAATTTTCTTCTTGACGCGTGGGTTTAAATTTGAAAAAAAACAATGTTCTAAGTGCATGGTCACGTATGCCCCAGAGCACCGGGGAACGCTTTAATATTAAACTAAAAATAAAATAAATTTTCCACCGCTACCCGTTGTGTTTGTGGACTTATTCTGTAATAATTAAGAAATTGTCCTTAAATTATAATTGTTTCTATGCTAATCTATAAGAATGGATCAATACAATGGCCGAAAGATAGTCTTAATTTAAGAATTCGAATTCTTTTTGGACTTTAGTGTCTGCAGTTTAGGAACTAAATAATTTGAGTCATTAGTTTGTGTAAAAGAGAAAGTGGAGCTCTTAGTTTGTGTGAGATAGACCAGCGTAATGAGTTAATGAAGACCGTCAGAATCAATTTGAATGATCCAGATTTTATGGTCCTTGATTTCCGGAAGATCCAAAGTGGATCTCTTTCCTTAATTTGACACCATCTATTTGTAGTTACGTTGGTGTGGTGTTTATAATTTATGTAATGTGCTTATGAATATATAAAGTTGAATGTCCAGAAACAAAACTCAATTTAACAGCCGGCACCATGTGAATTAGTCTTTCATTATCGACAAATGAATTTGGGACATTTTTTTAATAGAGAAATACTAATGAAACTTTCTAAAAATATGACTCTTTATGAATTTTCTGTCACTTTACAATTTAACACAAATTCTCGTACCAATATCATACAAAAAATATAAGGTAGTAGAGAGGATATGAAAATTTTCGCTTCTAACCTTTAAGAAAGTCCAGGGTTTAGCATTTCTCATTTTAATATTAAAAAAAATATATTACTAAACTATGAGTTAGTTAAATCAGAGGATGTGACCGACCATGAATAAATGCGTTTTCAACGTGTAAACAACCTTGTCGAATATAGGATTACAAAAAGAAATTGTTTTAAAATATTTGCTGAGTGGGTAATCTTTTGAAATAAATTAAAAGTAGAAAGGGTAAGGAAAAAAGAAACACATAATGTGCAAGGCTTTTCTATGGAAAGCTTCAAGACAGACATTATAGACAGCTAGTGGATCCATGTCATATATATGGGGACCCCACTAACAAATATATTTACACTAAAGGTGGAATCAAATTTTAGTTTTGCTAACTCATTATTTACGAGATTTAAAATTATAATATTTCACTTATTAAAGAAAATATTATTAGACTACAGTGCTAAGTAGTTAGACAACATTATTTGAAACTAGTAGATTGGACAACGTTCCATGTCAAATTTGTGGGGAACACCATAACCATCTTGGTTCTTTTGATTCTTGAGGTCCAAATCTCTAAGTGGCACATAACCCAAGTTTTAGGATATGTTAATGTTTTAATATACCGTTACAATAGCGTACGGAGCCTAAACACAAGTAAAGTTTATCTTCTACTATAGATCAAGCATAAAAGCCAATAACTAATCTCTCAATTACCCAAGTGACACAAACAAGGAAAAGAAATGAGTAATGGTAAAGCTCTAATTTTCATTAGATTTATTAAACTACGAGAATGAGGATTCAAACTTAAATACAGAAGAGGAAACGCACTGTTCTAACAAACTTAATTGATACCAAACTTACTTACGGCCGCCCTAACATTTCTATTCTTTTTTTTTTTTTCATTAAAAATCACTTGTACAAGGAGGAATACAATACATGCTAGGAAGGGCTAGTCAAGCTTGGTTTTTTGTTTTAGTCGAAAAACGTCAATTGCATTGAACGAGCCATGCTTGGGTCATTTTGTAGTTTTTTTTTTTCTTTTTTTTTTTTCCAAACGACAACCTTCCCCATAAACCCACTCACCACCCCACTAAAAAAAAGGCACCAAGGACGACCATTTCCTCGACAGATTAACCCACACCAGTCTAGAAAGCTCAGATGTAATTTTTTTTTAAACATAAACGAGACTGAAAATTATTTTTCGTATAACAATTTCATTGACAGATTAACCCGCACCAGTTAGAAAGCTCAAATGTATTTTTAAATATTAATGAGCGTGCGGAAACCATTTCCCGTGTATTTTCATTCAAAACCTTCCCCCCTAACTTTATTTTGGAGGATAAATACTACCTTACCCAGATACAGATGACTCAAATGTATTTTTAAATATTAATGAGCGTGCGGAAACCATTTCCCATGTATTTTCATTCAAAACCTTCCCCCCTAACTTTATTTTGGAGGATAAATACTACCTTACCCAGATACAGATGAATTTTGGTTCCAAATTGGTGTTGGGACCCCCCAACAGCCACCAATGTCAAACAGTGTACACTTTATATGGGAAGGTAATGGGTTTCTGGTCCCCTTTGTTCTGCAGTTTTCTGCTGTGTTCCAAACAGGTCACTATAATTTTAGATCCAAATGTCACAAGAACATAGATATCCCATATCCTGCAACAGATGCTCCTTCAAGATATACCATAATCTATTTCTCTTTCAAATCTTTTGAAATATTGTGAAATTTCAAAACCTCATCTATATGCGATTCTCCACCTAAAAAGTTCGAAAGTTTGTTTGACATAAATATTATTGAAACTCCAAAAAAAATCGATCTACAATCATCCCCTTTCAAAAATTTAAGGAAATTGCATATGAAAAAGAGCACGATGACCTTTAGAGTGTCCAGTAATTAAATTCTTTTCTGATAATAAAAAAAAAATAGATTTTTTTTTTAGCCAAAATGGTCCATACAATTGACATAACTGCTCACTTTAGTCCATGTCAATGAAAATCGATAAAAGTAATCCTCGTGTTTGCCCACCATAAATCATTTTGATCATTTCGTGAAAAATCTATCATTATCCTCATTAAGTAAAATGATTAGTTTGATAAAAAATACCCTTCAAAAGGTGGTCAAGTGGTCGCTTCCATGACAATTTAACGAGGATATGATTGATTTTCTCGTAAGGATCAAAATGATTTACATGGAAGGAACAAAATGATTTATGATGGACAAACTCAAGAACCATTTCTATCGATTTTCATTGTCAGGGATCAAAGTGAAGAATTATGTTAATCACATGGGCCATTTTGGCCAAAAAGCCTAATAAAATACAACTCATGCTCTTCTTGTCCAATAGTTAGAAACAAAACTCATGCAAATCATGATGTATTTGCAAGATTATTGCCATAAAATAAGTACCAATAGAATGCAGGAAGACAAACAACCCCATAATTTTAGGAAAACTAATAAAAATGACTTGAAAACTTTGAGTTTTAACGATAAAGACAAAATAAAATGTAAAGTGAATAGTACCATAATTGACTTTTTAGTATAAATATATGATTTTTCGTTAAATTGAACAGTATCTGGAGCTTTTCGTTAAAGTTCCCCATAATTTTTCCTTTGTATGCACCATTTGACAGGACCTGCGATTAGAAGTTAGAGGAAGCAAATAGGTGATAAGTGGCATCTGGTAAGTATATTCCCCACTAACAAACATGTCAAAAACATCCCCAGTTGCCACAAAAAAAGTGGCGGATTAGGAGCTCACCTGTTGACAACTCTTTTCTTCTCAGCTTCAGAAACAAAGACGGAGAGATTCTCCACCAAAAGTTAAAGAGGATCCACTTTGGATATGCACCATTTGCTTCAGTCCCCACATTGTGAGGATATGTCACATACCTGCAATTTGCTTTTGGTACAAATCTCTTTTGCAGATAACCTTCAAAAATCGTTTATGCTAGGTCGAAAGTTTGATTAATTGGAAGATTAGCGGGATTAGGGGCAGAAGTTATAGCAGAACCAGTTTCTCTAGGAGGGCGACACAACTCGAAATCTGGATTCGATCATTTTGTTAAGGAGTAACACGATAATGAACTACTCCAGAAACGTTCTGAAGATACTTATTCCTAGGTTCAACAGTGTCTTCACTCATCTACTGTACATTTTCTCTCGGTTGCATAACATTTATCGTCATTCAATCTAGTCGATGAACACATCTACACAACCAACAAGGATCTGCAAACAACTCTCAGATAACAGTGGCAAATCTCTGTCCGAAGGAACTTCGACATGTTTAAGAAAAGCTGTCAAACAAATTCCGGAGAGCAAGGGAAAGACACAAACATCTCTCCCAAATTGTTCGTTCTCTCTTGTATTGACTTATCAAGGAACAACATTGGTGACTCCTGATTTAACGCAATAAGCATATATAAATTCAACTTCATCAGAAAAAGTTGTGAAAACAACACGACAGCATAACTTTCCTTAAAGCCCGCATTCTTTAATATCGATTTAACAATGTATGAATAAAAGGGTGAGTAACGTTAATTTTCGATTAAACTTTCAGTATCCAATAAGGAAAATGTAACAGGAGAATATCCTTCCCCTTCTATTGCAGTTTTTCTACAAGTAGGAGGGAGCTAAAGTCTAAAATTTACAAAATCATTGATAAACAGTACGATAAAACTTCAAGCAAGTATCGAAACATAACTCTACTGCATCATGTCACGCGACAAAATATTCAAACAGACAGAACACGAAACTAAAGCTATTCAACACAAAATAAGCCGAAGACATATAATTTCATAGTAACATAAAAGCGTGACAAAATATACAAAACAAAATTATAAAATATATAAATGAACAAAGTGCGTGCCTTAGGAAAGCATTACTTATTGTAGAGCATACGTTGCTTTTAGATATTCTACAATCTCTGCACTTTCGAACATTTCCACCCCCGTATTTGGATCTTCTAAGTAAGGAGCCTGTCAAACAAAATGTTAAGATTGAGACTGTCAAGTTACCAATCCACGGCACGTCAAACAGAGATGAAATCTTTCATTCTCTTACGATAAAACCACAGCTTCAGGAATTCATTGTAGATTATTGAAAGTACCTGAAAACGTCCGGTTTTCTCAAACAGTATTTGTCGTTTTGGACTGCCACGAGCACAGCTGAAAAGAGTATTCATAAACTCTCAGTAATATACTTACATCTTTGTACACAAAAACAGAAACAGATGACATTGAAAGGAAGGATAAATAAGTTCTTCCAAAACATGATGGGTTGCTTTGCATCAGAAAAACCTTGAAACAGGCAATAATCCTGTACAACACAATGGAAAAATACTGCTCTATACCCGAGTTTAGAAACAACAGAGATATAGTCAGAGAGACAGGGATAATAAAAAAAAACCCTAAGAGAGTGAGAAGTGGAAATATTAGAAAAATTAAATTTTCAGAAAACATGTTCAAAATTGACGCCAAAATGTAGCTTCAAATAGATAGAAACATGTTAGATAAATATGAATCATATACACGAGATGCAGAATCATAACACCATATAATTAACAGGGGCTAAAAAGAGTACACAGCAGATAAATGTAACAATACATCGCATCTTCCCAATACGCAACCTTGGAACGATACAACTGTAAAAGTACATCCATTAACATATAGATATAACACTGGGACACAAAATACCACAAATTTACGGGGCTTGGATTAGGGTTCTTATGTTCACCTAATGTTTTTGCTTGTGAGTGTATCTGCACGCGCGTGCATATTCAATCACATTCCTATCAAAAACATTGTGTATGTACAAATGAAGCGTTGTTACTATGGTCTTATAATATTCTTCATGTGCACCAGAGATAGTTTTATCAATATTGTAAGACTTCCTATACAAAAGCCAAAACCAATGCTATCATCACACAACTGCCAACAAAACAGATGGTTAAAGTTCACTTAGAAGTGTGCTACTTGATGAATTATGAAAATTAATAATAACGCAAGACCTAAACATAATTATTGTTACTCATATTTACCTGCGATATATGTGAGGCAGTTCTAACTCTACAAGTACTTCACGCACAAGTTTGCAAAAAGGAGATCCCTGAAACAGACAAAAATTTCAAACTACAACTTGGCATGTGTGTGATGTATCACTATATATAGGTAAAAAAAAGATCAAGGCATATCTATCTTTAACTTAATAGGGACCTCAAATATGTTAGGACATAAAGTACAGAGCATGACAGTCTAACCTCATATGCCCATACTAAAAGTGGTTTGGGTGGTAGTTTTGATGGAGAATAGCGAGATCCCTGAACGGAATTATCGAACAAGAGATTAATCAATTAAGTTTGTAAAACAAATTACATACAATAGCGAAATCATGAAAATCTAACATGGGCTTTCAATGTGGGCAAACTTTAGTGTTTGATGCATCTTGCAGTTAATGAACTAGGCATATCCTAGGAGGACAAACACCCCCTACTCACAACGAATCAAAAGAGAGAGGTTGTGAAAAGAATTACAGACTTGAAGAATTCAAACAAGCTAACCTTTCCCGCACGACCAATCATAGCAAAGCCTGCAGTCAAAGTCTGCCATCGAGAGTTGAAATAAATAAATAACTAAAAACAACAATTTTACAACCAGAAGAATTAATTAAAAATATACTTGCTAAAGATAAAAAGAAAATTTGAGACGAGTCAAATGCTAACCGTTAACAAACCAAGTGACAATGCAAGAGGAACAGTTCCATCACCTGCACAAACATTTGGGAGACCGGGGGTAAGAAAATTTAAAAAGAATTTGGTGTAAAATGGGTGGCATGAATGAATAATATAGTTAGTAGAAGCTCTTATTCAAGAAAGTGTAGCTTCTGTAAAAAGCAAAGAAATAAAAAGCGAAAATGCATTGCGATATAGAAGCATAATTTGTAGAGCCTAGGTATACTGCTTCCATAACAAATAGTTACCATAAACTTAACATATAAAAATGTACCCAAACGTCATAGTGCAGTTGTATTATGTATCTATCCCCTATCATATTTGCATATACTGTAAGATGAAGGTAATACAATAAACATAATGAAATAACGTGATTGTAGCAAGATGAGCGTGACCACACGCACCATATTTCCCAACCAAGTACTTGATTATGTCATCTGATTCATACATTGAAACTCCAGTGTTCGGATCCACCTGCGACCAAACACAAAAATTGCTATGTAGCTGCCACTCAAAGCCATTGTGATATGATAATGAGATGAAACTAAGGTATATGTAACAACAGGCATAAAAACAAAACTAGTGAATGATGCAGAGAAGTAAAAACTAAGATAGCTATTCATATTTCATTGTGTGAAAGATTCTTATCATCATAGCCGAGGAGAAACTAAAGTGTTAGCTTCATGTTGTTAAATGTTCTTTAGTTGACGGAATCATTTAGCTATAATTTCAAAAGGTTATATATAGCACTTATGATCTATTTGGTTTCCTTTTTTATTTTAAATATCTGCAATTTCCCTTCTCTTGGAAATTTTCCTATGAGATTCTTAAACAAAAAGTCTTCAAAACAGCACTAAATCGTCCAAACATGGCTGAAATTTTACACCTCTAGGAATAGCCGTAGGTTTGTAATGATACAATGGCAACAAGCAATAATCTCAAAAGTTAAAGAGTACACGAAAAATTGGAGAGAGTTTTGCTAGAGATATTTCATGAAAGACAGAGAAAGCAACTTGATCCATCTTATTGGTAATACATTGGAGCTGCTAAGCACTACATTAATACTTTAACAATTCTGCTTTCTTTTGAATCTAATTATAAGTCTACCATTATTAAGGATTATTTACATTATATCCCTCTCAAGGACAAACGCCCCCCCGACTGCGATGATAAAAAGGAAAACAATAATTTAAAGAGTACAGTATCTAACCATGTAAGGGAACTGCTGTTTTCCGCCCATCTCAGCAACCTTGCGACGAAAGTTTGGACCACCTTGTGGGCAAGGATAAAATAGAACATCGAGGTCCAATACTGCAACAATTTCCCTAACCTATACATACATAAAATGTCAATTCATAAATAAAGAAAGAACATGTAACGGTAATGTATTCATCAAAATACATAATAATCAATTGAAAAGCCATCGATGACCTTAAGAGCCATTGACGCACATATTTAACGAAAATCTTGACAATTAGAGGATCCCTTAATTGGCCAGGTAGCAATGAAGCTCAAAAAGTGTTTATCTTGGATGAAACAGAAGGTCAATAGCCTGATCCTAAATTACACTACTCAATACCAATATGGCTAAAACTAAATGCCTAAAAGCAAACTAAACACCTTCCCTATTCGTGACCGCAGATTTCAACATTACACCCATCAAAGAATGATGATGCACTGGATTAAATGGGACAGTGCAGTAATGATATCATGTGTATGGTTTGTGACATTTGCTCCGTTACTCAAGTCATACAGAGAATACTACGGAAAAAATAAAAAACAACCTTTCATATGGATATGGGAAGTGGTTTTCACACACCCTTTTTAGCCTCTTACACATCCCTGTTTAATCCTAGCCGCTAATTCCGTTTGATTTATTCAACCCAATGGCCATAAATAAAGAGAGGTGCATGAGAAACTAAAAAGGGTGTGTGAAAATCACTTCCCTATATATATATATATATATATGCATGCTTGTATATTTATAAACTACATGGAAATTTCAGGGGTTGAAGTTACCTTCCGGCAGAATGGACACCTGTGCATTATCCGTGGAAAACACAAATGCCAACAGAAAAAAAAATATACATGCAGTCAGTTTTAGAGTGGTGTGGATAAAACTCGGAGGGACTAGAAATTTCTACCAAAAAGAATTAAATTACAGAAACAATACAATGGGATGAAAATACAGTACCCTTCAAACTCATATATCTCAATAGGCTTCGCTGGACGGGGGCCTACTTTTGAAGTCTCTTTGACCTTAGAATCTGTTACATGAAAATTGGACAGAAAAAAAAAAAAAAATGAAACCTCTTACACTCGGCTACTTGAAGTTATCAGATCTCTTGGTTACTGTTCAAAAAACTGTATTAAAACAAACCAAAAATTCGTATTCACAACGACAACAAAATGCTTGATGCCAAAAACAACTTTCATATTACGGAAAAATCATGATGGCCAACATAGGAAAACTTCTTCATAACTTGGAAATAGTTAACTTTTTAGTTCTGATTAGACTCAATATACACTAATACCAGCCGTTTAACAACAATTTCTTAAATCATCTTCATTTAATTGTACAGGGCATGCCATAAATCATATCAACTCAAACTAACACGTACCATTAAACTCGAGAGCATACTGGTCCGAAGGAATATCATTTTTCGAAACGAAAGAGAAAGAATATCTGCCATTGTACAACCAAAACAAGAAAGCAGAAAAAAAAAAAAAAAAGTCAGAAACTGTCTACTGCTAGCACTATACTGGAATATGGTACTTAAAATACTCAGTGTAGTTTATTATAACATATCTAATTCAAAATTTCAGCTTAGTGGTGCATTAGCATAGTTTGAAAAAACGCGCAATATATATAGCGCTATATATCCCGTCACGTAAGAGATTTTGCAGTATAACACAAAATATCAAGATAGTCTAAAAAAATGTTCGATTTTTATGCGATATTCAGCGAAATACCATACCAATGCCTCGTGATCGTATTGCTACGACAATCACCACATCCATCCATTCAATGAAAATGACTATACTACGAGTTTATTATGCATTAATGTGAAATTATTATTGAATTATATGTGTTTTGTTGCAAGTATCAAATAGCTTACTCTATACATTTGTCGAGACTAGGAGTTTATCATATATATTCATCAATACTATTTTACGCTATACAAGTCTCAAATAGCTTACGTGAAACCGCTCCGTAGCGCGACATTGCATGTTTCGCTCACAAGAAGCGATTTCAAACTATGCTAAACAGCACAAATTTAATGGTAAACAAACCCAAGTGCAAATAAAGCAACAATCTTTAAATTACTGAACAAAAAGATTAATTTAACGAAAAAAAATTTAAAAATTGAAAATTTGATTACCCAGAAACGAAAACGCCAGTGCCCAACCGGAAGAACAAGGCAAGAGCAGCCCCTAAGACGTCCCAAACTTTGTCAGGCCTGACGCCGAACCGCTTCGGCTCCGGCGGCTTGAAATTGGGCGGAGGAGCAAATGTTAACGGCGGCGATGAAGGTTCTGGTTTGGTTTGAACAGAAGCTGAAGTTTGGGGGGTCTCAGAGGACTCTGTAGTAGCTCTAATAGTACAGAATTTTCTTTTGGGTATTGTGGGGGATAAAAAAGGCGGGAAAATTGAACTGGGAATTAGGTTTAGAGCTTTGGCCATGGCTATTGGGGGTTATGGGGGGAAGGGGAGGTTTGGAATTGGAGAGATTGAGTTGAGAATTGTGAAGTATGTGACTGTGAATCAGTTCACTTTTGGTGAACACTGGAGAGAGACAAGTACTTGCACTTGCTAGATTTCCCAAGCAAATGATTGGTTGGAACTTGGAACCGAGCGATGATGGGCTCAAGCTATGATTTTGTGTTTTGGAATGCCGATTGGAAACACTTGGTCATGAACTTATGGAATTCTGTACTTTTAATGAGAATTGTTCACATTATTTATCATTATATGTCTTTATAAACCCAATAAAATATGAGATTGTTTAGGACTCGTTTGAAAGTATTTTTAAAATAATTGAGAGTGTTTTTAGGGAAAAAAAAAAAAAAAAAAAGGGTTCTAAAAGCACTTGAAAGTGTTTTCTACAAAATGTACATAACTTGTGTTTCTTCCAAAAAGTACCTCAAGTGCTTTTACAAAATTCATTTGAGTTTTTATCAAGAATTGGTTCTAAAAACATTTTTGCCAAAAACACTTTCAATCATTTTAAAAGCCCTTCAATCGAGCCTTTTGTCATTTAACTGTACAAAATCAGATGGTTGAAATTGATAAAACACTAAAAACCGTCTATCTATTTGTTGCAGTTGATTAAATAAAAGACCTTAGTTTTAACTGATTCTTTACAAAAATAATCTTTATTAAATAAACAATCTTAATTTGAATGATTCTTATCATGAGCAGAAAGTTCAGTAAATCGACCACAAATATTTTAACAAGAAATTCCTTCACAATTTTGTGAAACCAAACATTGTTGTTTAAAATAAGTTTTTTTTTTTTTTATAAGGTTTAAAACATATCATTGGATGGCAACAATGCAAAACATGCAACCAAGTTCAGTCATATGCCAATTCTTAAATGAAATATCTCAAACTCATTGAGACAATTGTGAAACTAACTTTTCAATACAACTCCAATATGGGCAATTAGGCATATTACGATTCCAACCATGCATTTCCAATTATAAGGAAAAGATAAATTAAATTAATAAATTTGAGTTTCCTTTGCTTTTGGTGGAGAGATTTTTCTAGTCTGCCCAAAACATTACATATCATTATATAATTGGAGGATTTTTTTTTTCTTTTTTTTAGTGTTACTCTCTAATTTTACGATGACATGTGGTGTTCTATTCTATGTTTTCGACACATTGAAAATCTCTCCTCTCCTTCTTGTGTTGGATGTGAAGTTAATACTGTTTCTTTCATGTCGTTGCACCACCTCCTTTAGTTTGAAAGTTATTGCTTTTATGTTGTTTGGGATTATTTTTCTAGTAATGCTTGTTAGAGACACAAATTAACATACTTATTAATGTACGTTTATATACAGGTAGGTCTTGCAGACAATGGTAAGGTCTCTCTATTAGAGATTGTGTCGGCATGTTGTTTTTATGTGTCCAAATAAATTTATTGTTTCTAATTTACCCTATCATGTACCCTACAAAAAGAGTGATAGTTCGTGTCTAACCAAATTCAGCACACGAAATCCAGTCCTCTTTTTCAAACCCAAACACAGTTTTATTAAACATGTTAATGTTCATAAGTACCAGAACTACTCATAAAATATATTGTATACATCAAATAAACGGGATAAATTTTCATTTCATCATTAGTTTAAATGGGTTATCTCTTGTTATTCAAGTTATATTGATTGTATATGAATTACGTAAACTAAGAGTTTGTCATTTTTGAATTAGGCGAGTTGACCTGAAACACAAATTGGTTAGTAATCGTGTTAAACATGTTGACACAATTATGGTTCAGACACGATAATGGCCAACTTGAAAGTGTTTTATTTATATTGTTTTTTAGTCAAGTTGTCATGTTTGTTTCTTAATACTCAAATATGGGAGGTCAACAAAGGACCATTGGTATGATGGCAGTGTAAATGTGAAAACAACAAGATTTAAGTAGTTCTCCCAAATGAATGTGCTGTGTCTACTCAAAATGTATGTTATATATTTGTTGGCTGTTACAAAATCTCTCAACACAAAGTAGTAGAAATCTTCCCCTCTCTCTCTCTCTCTTCAGGATCCCACCCTTTTCTTGAGTGCCCCTTCAAGGCCGAACAGTCTTGGGCTTTAAGTATCGAATCCCCCCACTTGGTAACACTGATCCCGCTGCAGGCTGTCTCCTGCAAGTAACTAGGGCTGGGTTTGGTTGGCAAACTGTGCCAAATGTCTTGTGCCACATGTCAGCTACATATACGTAATTAATGAAAATCAGTTATCGCTAACCAATCATTTTCTTGCGATTGTCAAAAATTAGTTTAGCCAAAATTATTGCTGGTTCGGTTAGTAATGGCACAACCGGTGGTTTCCACTTCTTCCTCTTTATCTTCCAATTCCAAGGGCTCAATATGATTTTCAGATTGGGGTGCTTGTTCGGTTGCATTGTGTGGTTCATTTTGGATTAATCCATGTTGTGCACTAGCGGTTGATTAGCTAGACTCCATCATCCTAAACATGAGCAACACATATACAATCAAAATCATATATACGTGTATATATAGTATCAATAATCATCATGCTATCAATTTTGTTAACAATATTTTCTATATTTATTATGGCATGAATCATATACATATACATATATTTTTTAAACCCTAAAACTAAGGAGTCATTTATTTTCTAAATCCTAAAAGTGAGGAGTCAAGCATGTAAAAAATACCTAAAATATCTAAATAGAAATATATATATATATATATATATATATTGGTAGGTATGGCATACCGCGGCATACAAAAACAATTACCAAAGCCATGCCATTACTTGTCGGTTTGGTAAAATGTCAACTGATTATGAAAAAATGCCAAAACTATATCATACCATTCTGAACCGATCCGTATGGTTCGGTTGGTAAATCGGTTTATGGCACAATTTTTCACCCCTACAAGTAACCAACACGTTCACCGGAGTTGATGTCTGAGAATGTCTACTTTTCGTGGTTCCACATCGAAAAGTTGTAAGACGCATCGCTCGTGTATACAATTTCTGAAAATGGTCAAATCGAGCCCTCTTTTCGGCTAGTCCTTGGGAAAATATAATATTAGCCATAGCTGAAGCTTTAATTAGGTATAAGAAAAAGGTTTTCTTTTTGGCACGTTAGAGAAATATGGGATTCCATGTTCAAACAAAAATATGTGGAAACTTACCCAAACTCTCAACAACCTAACGGGATCTTTAGTCTAATGTCAACTCTTTCATTGGGACAGGGAAGATAGCCCCTATTTGGAGGCACTCAAAGATTCAAACTCCAGTACAAATTAACAAAGTCACTTCATCTGCAGTTTTACAGCAACTGCTTCTGAGAGGCCACAGTAATGGGGCGGCTGACTTTGGTTGCCTTCCCCCACCCGTCACCACCATGAGTGTCTCATTCAATTGCTACTCCCCCCTTTTGATTTTCTGGATGGATAAAGAGAATAATAAACAGACTTCCCATTTTTAATTTCCAGTTTCAGCACTATTTCATAGCAGTAGGCTCAGACCACTGGTTATAAGTTATACATAAAACTAGAAAAGCTTGCATGACCTGTGAACGAGAGCTAGCCTACGCGTACGTACGTACGTACATGCATGCGTATGGATATATACCCTAACTTCAAGATACAAGCTTTACGTCTTTTCATCCAAGTAAAATTTATAAAATCCACTATATATCATTTGTACTTGAATAATAAATAGGAATACAGTCATTGCTTTTGAGAGGATCGATATATATTAACCCTAGTGTGATAATACATAGTATAGAAAGCTAAGATTGATGAAAAATTTTATGTTCATGGAAGACTTGGCGCAAAACTGAGCATTGTGACGTTTTAGAATTCATACAACCGACCTCACTTCGTGGAATAAGGCTTGATTGTTGTTGTTGTTGTATAAAAGGGCTTAGGGTTTGGAGGGTTTTGAATCATATCTATAGGTATGAAACTAGGGTTTATATATATATATATATATATATATATATATATATAAGGGAACGTTGGATAACTTTGCTCATGCACCGTCTACAAATATTCAAATGAAATTCAAATGAAGGGGCTAATATCTGTGTAGGTCTGAACTTTACTGCTTCCATGATGAACAATGCAAATTAACACCATTATTTTTAGAAAGTATTTGCCTACTTCTTTTCTCTGGCCAATTTGTACAATTTTTTTTTTCTTTTATTTAAAAAGGAGGACAATTGGTGGCAAGCCACGGTTAGCTACCCCTTTAGGGGGCCGAGAAGACTCACAGTGGTATTTCAGTCTCTCTCTGGCCACAAGTCTACCTTCCACACCAGCAGCAGGTTTCGAACTCGAGACCTCCAGTTTTTAGATTGAAGAAAGCCTCGCAATTCACCATTTACCATTGGGCCACCAGCTCGTGGTTAAATTTGTTCAACTTTCGATTTAATTATCATTTTGGTTGAATATAATATGATATAATTAATTGGTATTAATTAGGCATCAGCGTCCAAGCTGCCATGTGTGCATTCTCTCAACATATTGAACCCCATTCAAAATTTACATGACATACCAGAACTTACGAAAATGTCGTGAGGAGAATATAGAAACCTTGCCTACACCAGGCGGGGTGAATACTCATTTTTCTCTATATCTCATCGCACGAGAAGAGAAACATAACCACTTGTTAATTCTGCGTAATTCAGTAAGTATGAAGCTTTATACAAAATTCCGATGCAGTTAATAGTGAAATCATGTAACTTCACAGATTACCCTTGCCTCCCAACAAATACATGCGAGATCTGGCAAGGATATGTGAATGACACTTGTCATTCTTCAAGTGACTAATCAGACACTTAATTATCAAGTAATCAGGTCAAAAATAACAAGCCAAATGATGGTAATTCTACTAGGGTAGCACCGTCCAACCATTGAGAGGCAAGTGTGGTGCTTTGGGCTGCCATGTAAGCCGACCATGGTCCCCCTCCTAGGAAAGGGATCCTCTCTAGATCTCTTTTTCTTAATCCACAAAATCAAGGAATCAGTACCGTTGAAATTTGATCAAACGGCTACAAATAAAGGCCCATTTTAAAACTTATAATAACTTCAGTCATTCGATCAAATTTCAATGACACAGATTTTCTGATTTGATGGATTAGGAAAAAGGGATCCGGAGAGGATTCCTTTTTCCCCCTCCTTGACCCAATCTAGAAGCCACAAAGTAACAAGAGAAAAGGAGGGAATGTCGGAGGGAAATTAAGCCGAGGAAGCTGCTTTTGTCTAAAAGGAGAAGTGCTTTTAGACTATTTATCAGATAAGAATGAGAAAGGAATACTGCTGTCTCAAATCTAATGAGTAAAGTGTAGTTGCCTTTCCACTTTGGGTTCGGAAAAAGACAATAATTTTCCTATGTGAAGCAATTAAAAGAGGACCTTCCCTCTTTGTCAGATAGGATCATAAGGCAGCTCCAGCAGCAGGCATAACTATATAAAATATATATTATGCAAGCCAATTATTCTTTGTTCACAAAGAATGTGCGTGTACTTCATATGCCTTAGAGTCAATACGTAGATGTTACAAAGCAAAAGCATGGAAATTTGAAAGAAAAATGATAAAGTTTGTGGAACAGAATCATGCAAAAACATATAAAAACTCGTACCCCTATAAATGGGTTGCTGGAAAATCTTTGCAAGGTAGATGGAATTATATAGTAGGTCTTTTTCTAATGCAGGGGTGGCAGAAAGGGATTTGGATCCTCTTCTGAGCTCAGGGGGCTACAGCCTCTTGAGCAAAGCACGTGAATTGTTGGATTTTGACCCAATGACTACAAATAAAAGAACTCTTTAAAAGTTATAATAATTATAACCGACTGATCAAAATTCAACAATCCATGTGTTTTGCTCAGAAGGTTCAGTCTCCTGAGCTCAGGAGAGGATCCAAATCCAGCAGAAAGTGCTTTCATTCATCAGGCTGACGTAACAATAAGGGCACCATGCATCTTAACTGTACCAACCCCTATTACAAGAATCAATAGGGCAAAAATTTAATTAAGCTCAAGAGCAAAAGACCAGCGTTGTATTCTTGCGTGCATTCTAGAATATCTTCAAGTTTCAAGACTTCTAGGGCTTGGAGTAAACGACAGAGATTTCATGTTGAAAAGCAGCCATTGCCAAATGTGTACGCTTCCACACACACTATTATATTATTATTATTATTATTATATCTCGACTAATTAATAAAAACACTCATTGTCAACCAAAATCTTATAAAATTATCAGTTTAACACTCTAATTAAAACAGAACATGAATAAGAAATATGGGATAGAAATGTAGTTTCATACAACCAAATTTTGTTTTTTTTTTTTCAAAGCTTTACCTACATGTAATCCTAACATATCTCTAATTAAAAAAAAAAATTCCCACCCCCACATTCTCTATCACTCTCTTTCTCTCTCCTTCTATTTCAAAAACAAAAATAAAAAATTTTCTTACGCACTTTGTGTGTGTGCCCATATGCTAATTATTATTAAGAAAACCCTCATTGTCAACTTTTTTTCCTATTTTGACCTCACTTTTGATACACACTGTTGACAAAAGGAGGGTAAAATAGTAATTTTGTACATTTTGACAAAATGACAATCATATCCCTATTTTTCCTATTTTACCCTCTTTTTTTTAGATAATGACAATCATATTTTTCTAATTTTAACCTCACTTTTGATACTCAATATTTACATAAGGAGAACAAAAGAGTAATTATGTAATATTAAAAAAAATATGCACTTATTAAGATAAATAGTTCACACACACACAAAATGTGTGCTTTCTGCTAATATATATATATATATATATATATAATTACTATACATAGTCAGTTTGAACATAGCTCAAACAGTCTTGAGAACGGTTCGAATATTGCTCCAAGGATGTCGATCGAGAGGGCTAGAGTACTTTTCGATCGACGGGGCAACTATGTTTCTAAATTTTGAAAAAAGTGGCTAGAAAGTCTTTGTTAAATGTATTAAAGAAGAGTGGTGTTATCTATATACTCCATTTTACTTCTTATGAGAAATTTTCAGTGTGCTCAAAATACGAAGCGAAAACCATATGTCATTATACAATTCGAGGAAATATTTTTCTTTTCAAGTGTCCCTTCAAGTGTTTAATGATATGTGGTGCTCCACCCCATGTTCCGTTATGCTGAAAAATCTCTCACCTCTCACAAACTGCTTTCAACTTCCAATCATCAGATCAAATGAATTGAAGAAGTAAAATAGCACAACCATTAAAGAAACATGTTCTTTTCAACACGAAGAGATATACTAGTTGAAGGATATTAAAACTGGGGTATATATCGTCAGTGCTTAGGATAGATTTCCGTTTTCACTTCTTTATTAATGTTTATGGAAGAAAGATTTTTCCATTTAGAATATAATAAAAGTTCCATGGTTTCTTTTTCACAGTTTCACTATCGAGCTATTGTGGTCTACTAAGCAACCTTTATCTTCACTTTGTTAATTTTAATAAACAAATTTAATTATTGAATATAGTCAAAGCTCTTCCATTTTTATAATATAAAAAGTTAGTATTCATCTCTTTAAGTTGAAGCAGAAACGTATCAACTTATGTAAAAAAAAAAATGATCGAATCATATTTTCATATTTCAATATTGGAAAAGATATGAAGTTCCTTCCCAGTAGTGACACGGACATCGTAAATATTTTATACTTTCTCGCAAATTTACCATCAATTATTATAATTTGTTTTCAAACTTAAGCTACCACTAAAATATTTATCAAGGGATTCTAAAATGGAGTTTAGAAACAAAAATTCATCTTCACTACCATCATCATCATTGCCATTATTTCTACCGCCACCATGGACACCGCCACTACCATTGCTTAGCACTGGCTCTGCCAACCTCCACCACCTCCACCCTAACCCTTACCCCCCCTTAACAATGTCATTGCCACCATCATCACTTTTGCCAGGGACTACCATCGTCACTAGGCCAGAACACAATCAATTACCCCCGTTATCATAATACTTGAATTAATCAAATGTAACATTAGATAGTAGGTATTGCTTAATTGGAGAGAAAATAGTTTTTATTGACCTTTAGTTTTAAAGGATAAAATAAAATGATCATTAATTAACCTACGTCGAAATATGAAATTATTTACTGAGAACAAATTTCCTATTATACTTAACATTTTATGCATACATCATTCAAATTAAGTCTTTTTTATGAGAGGAAGAGAACAAAAAACTAAACACATCACCCAAATGAAAACAACAAGATCAAATCAATGTATTTAAAACTTCTTTAGGGGCATGGATAATGCCATCATCAATATAAGACTTGACTGGGTCAGCTGTGAAATGATTAAATTGTAAGACATAATTATTAAGCGTAAAACATATTAGTATTCGATCTAATACAACATTAAGCACCAACTCTTGAATTGTTAATAAAATGTTTTTAAATATTGTTTAAACTATATATTCAGAATAACTAAATGGCATTAGCTTTAAGCAATTAGTGCAATTCACTCCTACATTTACATGTCTTTTCTGTATCTTTCATTCTTTCTCATTTTTATTCTAAATAAATTCCTGATTTTACAAGAACAACAACCAAGTTTTATACCATTAATTAGTTGTATGAATCTTAAAACACTACTGTGGTTGGTTTTGTCTAGTCTTCCGTTGCTTCAAGTACTCCATATCTTTTTTTTTTTTTTTTTTTTTTATATGTGGTTTTTTATTCCAAGTCTTCAAAGACTTTCCTCCATCTCTTTTTTCTCTAAACCCTCCTAAGTTGATGAAGACCTGAGAAGACTTTGAAATATAAACTAAATAAAAATCAAACAAGAAAAAGTTAAAGGCAGCGAAGTGGGCATTTCCTCATGTGAGATATCAAAGCAGAGAAATCATTGTCATTTTTTGCTTTTCTTGCTTGGTATTTCCAAAGTAAAAGATGATAATTTCTTTTTCCACTAGTAGAAAGGTGAACCGCCAAAATTCATATTTCAAGCATGCGTGTTGACAGCATCACTCACCACAACTAAGAAGAAAACTGATGTTACTCTTTTTATCACCATGATTCATGCCATATAGCTCTCATCAAGTGGGTCTCAGTCCCTTGTATAGCTCATCAAGGACTAATTTTATTTCTTTTTCAATTGACCAAATTGTTGTTCCAAATCACAATCCCCACCCTTTTTCGTGTGAGAGATACTCGACTCCACAAAATCGTGGAGAAAAGCGTGCATAAAAAAATTCGTGACAAATTCACATAACTTTATGGTTATAATCGGAATCGTTCAATTACAAATCATTTATGAAAAAAAAAAAAATATATATATATATATATAAATATCATTTAGTTATCGAACTGTATAATATGGTCAGAATTAGTAAAGTATTACGAATCTTCTATCTATTTGCTATAGTTGATTAACTAAACAACCTTAATTTCAATTTGATTTTGTATAGAGATAAATCTTTACATAATGTTTTTTAATATGAACAATTCCGATCATAAGTACGAAGCTCTACGAATCGTCCACGAACTACTTTGAGGAGTTACTCCACAAAGTAGTGGAACCAATTTTCTCTCTTTTTGTTTTACCATTTGATTTTCATAGGAGAAGTCTGTACATGCATTGAGAACAATTATCACACAATATATCATCCGACGTATCATATAATAACATTAGGTAGCTGTGTTCCGAGCCTATGAAAAACTTTCTCGTGTTTAGGGTGAAGCAATCAAGTTGTGGGGTAAGTAGAAAATGTTGTGACTTTTTAGCCAAAATGGTCATTGAGATTTGCAGAACCCCTCACTTTAATCCTTGAGATCTGAAATCAATAAAATTGGTCTTTGAGTTTGTCTACAATCAATCATTTTGATCATTTTATGAAAAATCTCCATAAAATAGGGGTAAAATGACAAAAATATCATTTTTTATCAAATCATTTTGATCTATTGTTTATTAAATTAAGGGTAATTTAGTTATTTGATCCTTATTTAACATAATTTTTCATCTAAGGACTAAAATGATTGATAGTGGATAGTCTCAGAGATCATTTATATTGATTGCAAATCTCAATGATCAAAGTAAAGAGTTATGAAAATCTCAAGATTATTTTTGTTAAAAAAACCAAATGCTGCAGCAGGCTTAACCTCACTGGGATACTTGAGTGCGCCTCAAATGGTCCAGTGTGAGCCGCGAGCGGCAGAGCAATGCCTAACTGACACGTATTTCTCTTGACAGGGACATTTAGGTAAAAATCGAAAAGCGCACAAGCCTTTCCCATCCTATGTTCATATTGTCTTTGTGGGGACACGCACACGCATAACAAAATTGGAGATCACATTTTTTGGGGTAAGAAATATTTATTACCCTCCATTTAATTATTTAATCAGCACTCCTAGCGACAATCGTGAATGGGCGATTCATGACCGTTAATACATTTGAGACCTATATTGTGTCAACATTAAGATTTTCTTACAATCGTATAGACAATTAACTGTAGCATTCTTCAACTTTTAGCAATACCCTAAATTTTGGCATTTTCCACTTTGTCCTTCGAACTTATGCCACTATCCCCAAACCATCGGTTTCAGTTCTGTCACAATTTTACATTAATTCTATCTTGTGCAATGGACGACCAAATGCATCAAGAAAATGCTACTTGGACAAATTTATTAGAAAAAAAAAAAATATTGAGAAGAATTAAAACTTAAAACACC
This sequence comes from Pyrus x bretschneideri, assembly GCF_019419815.1. Lineage (NCBI taxonomy): Eukaryota > Viridiplantae > Streptophyta > Magnoliopsida > Rosales > Rosaceae > Pyrus > Pyrus x bretschneideri. The sequence continues at coordinate 1,212,805 of NW_025999784.1, forward strand.
TGCCACAAATTCAAAAGCTTCTATTGTGCACAATGGACCAAGAGTTAACCTTCAACTTGACGAAATAATTGACAGAACTAACTGCAAGCTTGCAAGCAGGACATTGACACAAATTAAAAGTTTAGGAGGCAAAAAGTAGAACAAGGCTATAATTTATGGCTACAACTAAAAAGATCTTATTTCACACAAGAATAGTATCTCATAATTTACGGAAATTTCTTACATGCTACGAGCATTGGATGACTTTGATTGATTTGAATTATTGTTTTTATTGTGATCTCGTGAATACAAGTTATCTAATGTTCGTAGCATTTAATGCACCGATGTGAAGCCCCATAATTAACCACAAAAGCTAGAGTTGGACATGAACCTTAGAATTGCGTTCAAGTAGAGGCTTTTCTGGAATCATTGAACGGACAGAAGTGACCATTTATACACATGAAAGATGCCTTCCAGTTTGGCATCCACACCGAGTGAGACACAAAGGGGAAATAGAAAACGGTTTCTGTGATTTCATCATGCGTTCCAGGTTCCAGCCATACCGACCTCAGTGGGGAAAGTTTTAAAGCAACTGCTGGAAGCAGCTATATAAAGCATCAAGTGTTGCAAAAACAAAATACGAGTCTAGGAAAGTAGTCAACCACTCAGGTCCTTTTGTTATAGTGGCCCTACACTGGATCTTTTACTGTGTGATGGAGTCTGGTGATAACCCACTTAATTAAACACTGATTTGGCTCGGAATATTAATTATAACTCGGTGAGTCGACTAACACTACATGAACAAGATAATAGGAGAAACTCTCTTGTAACCCGTGTCACCATGCAGCACGCATCGTGCACTTATTGAATACATGGATGAACGATGTCATTAGGATTATATTATATTTTGGTTGCAAGAGAGTTTTTTCTTGTATCATGAGGTCTGGTGATAATCGACTCAATATACTTATTTGACGTGTTATCTTATTACTCGGTGAGTCGACTCACACAACAACAAAGAGACAGAAGGATAAATAGATTTTTGCTTTAATCATTGCAGATCTTGCTTAGTACTAATCCTATTCTAAACTACCCATGATGTTTTAATTTATTATTTACTTACCACTTCTTACTCACCAACCATTTCATCCATCCAAATCAAGTGTGTATCCAACATCTATGATTACTTTACCCACTTGGTCATCAACCTATAGTTTAATGCTCCAAAAAAAAGGTGGGGTCCAGAGAAAAACAAGGCATATTTGTAATATTAAGCAATATGAAGGGGGGGATTGTAGCCATCTCCTTTATATACAACCCATCTATATTCCCAAGTCCCAACGCCCCTCACTCACAATACCCAACTTTTCTAAAGCCAAAATTTTTTTCTTACCAAGTTGTGACAAGCAGAAGTATGGGGAATTGCTTGGTTATGCAAGAAAATATAACAAAGATTATGAGATCTGATGGGAAAATCTTAGAGTACAGAGCAGACATGAAAGTTTACCAGGTGTTATCGGAGTTTTCTGGCCATGCAATATCCGAGACAGCTCCAGTCTACCAGCATCTCCGGCCAGACTCCAAGTTGCTTGGTGGTCACCTCTACCATCTCGTACCTCTCCCTCTGCCACCGCCGAAAAAGGCTTCCCAGAAGAAGGTGAGTTTTTCGGAGCCTGAAGCCGAACCTGAACAAGAAACAAAAGTCGTAAGGATTAAGCTGGTTATAAGTAAGCAAGAACTGCAGGAGATGTTGAGAAAGGGAGGAGTTGCAGTTCTTGATGAAATGGTCTCTCGGCTTCAAAGTGAAAAAGGCGTAGAGCAGAGTAATACCAACAGCTTCAACGACGATGGTAACTGTGAAGGGTGGAAACCTGTTCTAGAAAGCATACCTGAAGTAAACTAGCAATAGTATAATCGTTAGTATGTAGAATTGTATACTAATCTCTCCTTTCAAACAAAATGAAATATGAAAGAAGAAAAGAAAACAAGTATCTCTCCGCATGATCGGTTTTCTGTAACATACATATAAAGTAAACAAAGATCCATGAAAAATACAGTTTAGCTTTTCTTTCCCTTCTCACATTTAAGTTCTTAATACAACAATAACAACAAAGCCTTATCCCACTCAATGGGATCGGCTATGAATCCTAAAATATTACTGCGCTCGATTTTGATACAAGTTCTTAATCTGTTCTCTAATTGGTATGTTGCATCCTAATCGTAGAATCTGCACGTCATTCAAAACCTTAGTCTCATGCATCTCTCTAGTACACAAGAATCACAACCAAACCCCAACTAGAAGAAGGAAGAAAGTCTTATTTCACTAAGTGAGGTCGGCTGTATGAATCCTAGAACGCCATTGAGCTCGGTTTTGCACCAAGTCTTCCGTTAGCTCCAAGTACTCCATGTCTTTTCTTAAAGTTTACGTCCCAAGTCTTCTTATGTCTTGATCTACCATTTTGCCCTGAGCCTCTCATAAGTGAAAAAAGAAAAAACAAAACAAAACGTCTAAGAGAAAAAAACACAAAGTTAGTTATAATATAACGGTTCAAACTACAGAAATGAATTTCCAAGAAATTTCATACAACTTGGTGGTAAAGAGGGGAAGAAACTGTCACATCATAACAAATATCAACGCGAGTAAACAGTTTTCTATATCAGGTCGAAATACCAACTAGCATGTAATATGACGAAAGGATGATGTAGCAATACATATGCCTCTATGAGTTGGCCCCTTGAGCCTCCAGCCTCACCTGCCAAATCACAAAAAAGATAGAAAAAAAATACAAAGCATATCTTATGTTATTGGCACGCCAAAATAGTTATCCTACACTCCACCTGAATGAAAAAATGAGGAAGGAGTGCCCTTTTGAAGTGTTAATAACAATTCCCGTTATTGACACGTTATCTTTTCTATACATCCAAATTATTACATTTTTGTGGTGGTGGTGGTGGTGGTGCTAGTGCTCCCATATGAAAGCCTCTTGCAACTTCCCATAATGGAATGATAGAACAAGTCAACTAGCTCTAGTAAAATTGCTTGTGTGTGTGTGTGTGTGTGTGTGTGTGTGTGTGTGTGTGTATCATGGAAGAATGGCTATAGGTTACCTCTACTATACTTCATATACCAAACATGGTGGTTCCGGTAGCACTTCAAAACTGTTTTACTGCTGCTTAGGAGTATTCTTGACCAATCCAACCTCTTATAAGATCTTGTAAGGTTTCTCCTTTTACCGATGTGGGACTCTTTTATCTTCACATCCTCACACGCTCACGTGTAGTGAATTTTCAAGCCAAACATGTGGACAACACAAATTGGGTGATCTAGAGCACGTGGAGCCATTGGGCTTTACACATGGGCCAACTTGCTCTAATACCATAAAGAAAGTTGAGGTTCTACCATAAAACCAATTGGCAAATGGGGAGTAACTCAACCTGTTATAAGACCTTGCAAGGTTTCTCATTTCACCGATGTGGGACTCTTTTACATTCACATCCTCACAATAGATACATAGAGTCCTTGTTGCATCATTCTTACAATCAAGTATGTAACTGAACTCTAGGTAAATGAAAGCCAAAGCACTTTTCATTCAGTAATTATCTACTTGTTGCGTTCAGTAACACATACAAATTACTAAGTAAGACACTCTACAGTCTACAAGAAGAACTAGTTGACCATATAATATTGCAAATTATGCAGAAACTTATTAGCCAAGTTGTCCACTGAAACGGTCTCTATCTACCCTTTATTTCCCATATCAGCTTCTCATAGAACCAACACAGGTCCCTCCTTGTTGATAGGAAACCAGATAAGGAAATAAAAGGTCCTACAGAAAAGCACAAGTACTTTAGATTTCTTTACAGCACATGGTTGTGCTATTGGCATTTCAAGTTTGAATTATAGCTACTCTGTTTCGTCATACTAGGATATGTATTCTTATCTAAACTCTAAAGAACAATAAGGAGGCCATGTTCGATCCCTTTTCGATCCCAGTGGGTAGTCATACATTCAAACTTCACTATAAGCACTATAAAGGCTGAGACTGACTAGGTTGCCATTACTTATTTTGGCTTTCATCATAAAGCACTAGGCACACTGGGAGTAGCTTAGTTTTATATGTTGGTGGGCGCGTGTGATGCAAGCAAGAAACAATGACGTATGCATATCACATTTCAGTTAAACAACTCTCACTTCTTATGCACCAATAAGTATCTCAAGTCAATTAACAGCATTCCCCCTCCATAATCATCTGAATGAACAATGAATTTATATACAGCTGACTATATGCACGCATAAGCAACAACGTGACGAGAATGAATGAAAAGGAATAAAAGAGAACCGGATGAACATATTCAATGGCACCAGAAGAATAGGTGAAGAGAGTAACCAATATACATATCAGAAACTGGTATATCACAAACTTTATGTAGTCCCTATTACTATATTTACATACTGTATGACGTTACATAATATATTTGATTAGCAGATATCCAACTCACTTTAGCTTCTACTTTCTTTACAGGAGAAATGGTGTATAGTCGATAACCACAAGATTGTAAATTTCCGTATAGAAACTACTATTCCTCTTTACTTTCGACTTCCAGACTGATCTCATTACGCCGTTGAAATGGAAGTGTAAATGGTGGATTATACTGCATTCATATTGAAAGGGAAAAGTGTAAATGGCATTTTAAAAGACAATGTGTACATAAAGCACCTTGAAGTTAGATTGTTCTGACATTTTTCTTATTTATAATGCAGTGAAGAACGTACCTGTGCAACTTCCACTGAAGTTCCCTCCTTCACTTGGAACTGTCCATCATTTTTCAGAGCTTCCCTTAGCTTGGATTCTCGTTTCTTAACTTCCTCATTAGTAACAAACCCTGATTTGACATTGCGAGCATAAACTGTCATGATACAGTCGAAAAATCTAGACTAAACAAACCATAAATTACTCTCAGTGAAATTGAAACTGCAATTATTACCACAAGTTTCCTGCAATTAAGTAATACTTAACTAAACTTCAGCTACAATAGCACACCACATGAACTAGATATAACCATGCTTAACAACTAGTGGAATCTCGGACTTGAATGCAATTTACCACATAGAATCATGTACTTTCAATACAATAACCCAAATTCACAAAATATCCACATAGCTGATGATATAAGGAGAAAACAGACCTGAAAAGGCAACAACTGCAACTACTTTCCTAGGGACCTCTTCGATCCTTACAGATGGATCTTTAGGCAATGGCGTATTGGCACCATATTTTGAGGGAATGACAAAGGACATCTGCCATTTATCTTGATCTCCCAGCTAGATACAATTATAGAGAAAGTAGATCGTGAAAAAAGAAGGATAAAGACTAAATATAACATATTGGGAAAGAGGCCAAAATACCAATCCAGACTTACACCACCAAAACATATATTAAAATTAAATATTCAATTCCAAAATGGACTAACTAAATGAGACAACCATGGCCAACTTCATGAGCTAATATTTTGGTCTCGTGAGTTTCTTGCAAAATTTTTGCATGGATAATTATAAGCATTTGAAACTTACACGAAAGAACATGTAATCTCAGCAGAACTTCAGGTATAACATCTTAGTTTGAATCATCAGCAAAATACCCATGGTGCCAGATAACATTAACATAAGATAAGTGCATAAGAGTTACCCTCTTTGTTATCACAGGAGTTGTCATTTCCATTTTCTCCCCATCCGATTGAACTTTACGTGTATAAACCGGTGTGGTCATCTCCATTTTCTCCTTGGTGGTATTCTTAACCGGCATAAGAACAAAGTAAGATAGCCAAACAGGGTTAGATGGATAACAAAATCACATTAAGTGGTTCAATAAACAAAATTATATATTAAAGACCAAACCATTGCGAGAAGGAAAATAAATAAAAACCCCGACAAGAAAAGGGGGAAGAAATTTCAAAGTACCTTACCAAACAGGTATTCAGCTAAGACATTGAAGGATTGAGATGCACCATTGAAATCAAAACCAGTCTTTCCAGGCATTGTTGTCTCTGCTATAATGTAAGGCTGATTCCATACACTCACAATCCCAATTAGTCATTGCTTACATGAGACAGTGAATTACAACTAAACTGAATAATCTCAAGAGGGCGAAAATGGAACCGAAAAAAAATGAAGCTTTTAACAATACCTCAATTTCTCTAATCTCATACTGGTCTCTCCTACTCAGAACTTTGAACTTCACCGTTTCAATGTCCGGAACTACACCAAATATACACCGAAAAATTAATTGAAAATAAATGCCGCATACGTGGTTAGGCCAGTTAGCCAGGGGCAACCTGTTCCCGGCACCCAAGTTCGAATCCCATTCCCGTCTATTAGAGTACTTTAAAATATCGCTTTTTCAAAAAATGCCCAAAAGATTACCTGCCATGAGGGCTTCTTCGAGAGTACGAGCCTCAAACTGTTTGGGGAAGACATATTTTGCAGTCTCCGTGGCCAACTCGAGCAAAACTGCAAGTTAAAGGGCCAAAACGTTGAAACAAAATTGTTACCAGGGATCAAATTTTAAATCTTTGAAAGCTTCGAGTGTGTGTGTGGGAGGAAGTTGATTTGAACATTTACGTTGCTGGGAGAGAGACGACGCTTGAATAGCGAGAGCGGCGACGAGGGAGACTCGGGCTTCTAGGGCGGACATGGTCCTCCTCCGCTGCTGCGGCGGGGAGGGGACTGCGGCGGCTCGGTCCGTCGCCATGGAGACAGTGGTGAGTCGTCTGTAGATGTTAGGGTTTCCGGAGAGGGAAGTGCAGGTTAGGGTTTTGGAAGGGTGCGTGTGAGTGAACGACATTGAAAGCTTTTTTCTTGATTTTTTTGAATTTTCTGTTGCAGAGAGGAAGTGAGAGAGAGAGTAGTGGTTATGATTTTCCCGGGAATGGATGTTACTTTTAATGAAATACCATATTCGACCCTCACTGTAGAGGGATATTGCAGGTACTGACCCTCAGTTTATTTTTTTTTTTTTTTTGCTATTGTGACCTTACATGACGGCGTGAGTTCAAACTATGTTGGTGACTAATCTAACATTTAACTTACTAACGCTATCGCTCAACTCAGTTTAGTCATTTGAATTGGAGATGGAAAACTATTTCTTTAAAAACTATATTTTTAAGGATAATACTTGTCTACTCACAGTGATGAATACTCACATTTTGATTTTGTCCGAAGATAATTTAACACTTATTTTATTGTTTTTTAAAAAATTGACTTCTTGTTTAATTTATTTTTTTTTACTTAAAACAAAGAATATGTGATATCTTTTATTGGGCCAACAATAATATAAATCAAACATAAGACCTCTCAATGAAGATTGAGTTTAGCCTCACAATGGACTAATAATAATGTAAATCGAATATAAGACCTCCCACTTATAAAGTAAAAAGGAATACTACTAGTACCAAGTGACATGTATTGTCCTATTTTGAATGTACTATATTTAAGAGTAGTGGCTAAATATAACACAATCATTGGAGATGGTTAGTAATAAGAGACTTTTCAGTGTGCCGGAAACACGTTATGGTTTACCAAGTGTCAGAATAACTTATTGGATACTTGAAAATTATTTTAACCATTCGCATTAGGATACTTATTATACAAGACCGTGTTTTTTAGCACACTAAAAAATTCATCTTTAGTAACCCTATTTTGACATGATAAACACGTGAGTAAATTGTAGCAATGGTCTCTCAACTTTAATCAAATTGGAGCAATGGTCCCTCAACTCCATTACCATTGGTCCCTCAACTTATCAAAATGTGTAACTATAGTCATTTTCATTAATTTCGTCAAATTTTTGTCAAAATAAGTTATGTTGGAATGACCATTTATACAATCAGGGTCTCTCAACTCATCAAAGTGTGTAATTATGGTTCTTTTCGTCAACTACGTCAAAATTTTTGTCAAAACGAGTTATGTTAGAAGGACCATTGTTACAATTAGGTTAAAGTTAAGGGATATTTCTCCAGTTGAATTAAAGTTGAGAGAGCAATAAATAATGGATTTTTAGTTGAGGGACCATAGCTGCACGTTTTGATGAGTTGAGGGATCAATGGTAATAGATTTTTAGTTGAGGAATCATTGCTCCAATTGAGTTAAAGTTAAGGGACTATAGCTATAATTTACTCTAAACACGCTTATCAACCAAAAAAACTAGTATTTCATGAAAATTGCTTTTTCTCTTGTTTTTTTTTTTTTTTTAGAAGAAACGATAACACTTTATTAAAATAAAAACAAGAATTACAAAATAGTGGATAAGAAATCCACCATGTAGCAAAGCTAGCTAATACCTCTCAAATAGTATCCGCAGATGTAATAACCATAGTTATTCACCCATTTAAGTTTGATGATTACGGTTATAAAGGAGTTATTATAGGTATACAAATGTATAAAATTAAATCGTTTATTTTGTGTAGCGGAGTTAAAGTTTCTCACGATGAGGCCAGGCTGTGCACTCTCAACCCCAATCTGGTAGCTGAAGTAGCAAATTTAGAAAATATTCTTTGGTTTGAGCATCCTACTCGTGTGAAAGATTTAAATTGAAATCTTTTTTAATTTTCTTTAGCAAGACCCACCACCAAAAGATGCAAGTTTTTATTCATATTTTTCCAACAAAAATGAATATTTTACATCTCGTCATTGGATGCAAGTTTTTATTTAAATTTTCCAACAAAAATGAATATTTTACCTCTCGGAGAGATTTCTGGCCAACTAGAAAATACATCTCTCAAGGTTTTTTTGCATCCCATTGGAGATGCATTAATTACTTTATTTTACGAAAAACCTACCTATTAATCCAAAAACTATGTTCTTTCCCATCACTAACAAACATAAAGAAAATTTTCATTTCCTATCCAGTAGGAAAAGCATGGGAAATCATCTCCCATGAATAAACACAGCCTACAAGTAATACATGACAAAGTCTGAGCTTAATTTTATATCTTAAGGCTCCAATCTTGATCTGTATCTTAAGGCTCCAAACTCAGTTTCGGCACATTATCCAGATGCAAATTTTCACTGACCCAAAAAAATAATAGCTCATAACTTACAACGCGGCATTTTTCGAAGTTACAGAGCTGAACTCTCCTATGCAATGAATTTTCAAAATACATAAACCAGAATAACCTAGAAGTCAAAATAGTGCACACATAGAACCGAAACCAGAATAACCTAGATGTCAAAATAGTGCGCACACAGAACCGAAAGATAATAGAAATGCACTAAACAGTCAAGGACTCCTGCTGGGCATGCCAAGCAACGACGTCTTTGTATGACAAGTTGCCTCCAAAAACATCCAAAGCGCTGCCAACAGTAACATCTACGTGTCCCAGTCCTGCCACTTTAATCCTCTCTAAATCAGCCATTACAGTCACACCACCAGCATAAGTTACAGGAATCTGGCACCCAAAAACATAGCCTATAAGTAATTTGAACATGTACAATGCATGAACGTAAGAATTTCAAAATGTCTGCTCCCCATGCCTGATTCTCTACCATAACATGAGTGCAGCATGTAGCCCCAAGCCTTCTGGCTTAATCAGAATAATAAAGTCTCATGCTTGACGGTTTTGTACCAATGGGGCATATGCATTTGAATAACCATTCACTATACAAATGATTTAGATCACAACAATCATGGCTCAGTTCTTTGTCTTTCCAAGGTCACCTATGTGCGGAATAAAATAATATTTCGACTCTGTTCAACTGAACATAAAACAGCCAACAGTAGTCTAAATAGAAATGTGGACTATTTTTTTGATGAAATGATGAGATGGAGCTACATTTCCAGCAACAACCTATGATTTTAAAAACCTGTGCAGTTAGCAAAAGACATAAATGTGCCATTTTATTATAAAGTTACCAACCGGTGAATGCTTTCCAAGCAACGCCACAAGCTCCTCATCAATGCCCAGCCTGCGATAAGCAAATATAAGATTTGTTAGAACTCAACAGATAAACACGTTTGTCTTTTTCAAATATTGGATGTCAGGTTGGGGGTTTGGGGATGGTACTCATACTGATATGCAATTGTAAGCTTTCAACTAGTAATTAACTAAACAAACAAAGTAGCAGACCATCTGGAATTGGCAAATGTGTTATCAGTATAGTTATTCTAAAAATTTATGGCCAAAAATAAACTTTAAATGAAATTATAGCAGAAGCTAAACTCAAAATTGGATCTTCTTTAAACTCGATCCATCAGAAATGGAAGAAAAATAACACATTATTATAAATTAATCCATCCTTTACTTGAATAGTGGATTTGACTCAAAACTCAAAAGTGATATAGTTTATCTGTAAATAGGGGGAAAATTCTTGATATCAGAAAAAGTGTGAATGGGAACAAGAAAGGATATAGGAAAGAAAAAGAAAAGAAAAGCATTTACCAAGAACACGATGCATCAAACTCATGGACCTTTAAAAATTGCATTTCTCAGTTGTCATAACGAGAGCACAGAGAGCTAAAGCCCCAGTTAGATTTCTCAGGCAAGGAGAAATTATTTAATTCCATTATGGAATATCATTTTCCTTTAACTACTAATTATAGTCGAAACCTCTTTTTAAGGCATTAATATTGTAAAATTCGGTTGGACCAGCATATCTCTTGAAGCAATGGAATAAAATGGCAACATATATGACTTACTTTTTCCCTTCAACATCAACACCATGTACTAGAAATTCATCCGCAAAGTTGGCAAGAAAATTTAATATTTCCTCATCAAGATTCACATCACTGAACTTCTGCCATCTATCCGTGACGATTGCATATTTACCATCCTGCACATTAAAGCAATTCATATATGAAAATTAAGACCAACATTTAAAAGCCTAGAAAATAGGTAGTAAAAAATACTTAAGGAAAACATTAAGAATAAGAAAAGCTCTAATAATGATTTGATATTTTTAGTGCTGATATGAAGATTTGCAATTGTCTCTGAAAATTGCTACTCTAGTCAAACACCACCAATATGATCTCAGTTTTCATTAAACTCGGATTACAACGAATCAAATACACATAAAAACTGCTTAAGATGAAAGTACATAAATAACTCTGCTTAGCCTTGAAAAGAAAATAAACAAATAGACAATAACAAAGGAGGTATGGTTCTTCGTTAGCTTCATACCCTCTTTCTGCAGCTAAGGTCTAAAACAAGCCTCTCTTTTCCAACAACAAGAACAAGATCTTTAAGCCTTTCAAGGTCCATTTGTCCATTGTTAAATACATACTACAAAAAAACAAAAAAAAAACCATGCCAAATGTAAAGAAATGATTTCGTGACACAAATTGATCTAAATAAATCTTCTTTAATATATAGGTGTAAAAGGTGGAAAAAACGTGGTAACTTACGGAGGTGACAATGACATGGCTAGCCCCTTCTTCTATGTAACGCAAACAATTTTCTGAATTGATCCCACCTCCTACTTGCAGGCCACCTAGATTATACCAGTCCTCGCAGCAAGGTCAGCAGAGGAAAATCTGTAAGTTCCAAACATATCATCAACGATAGAGATTAAGGTGAAATAGCATACTCCCAAGGCACTCAACCAACTTGAAAATCTCAGTATCTGCAATAATAATTAGACGCCAATGTTTTTGCAGAATTGCTAAGTATCTGAAGCTAAGTAACAATCTTTTGATCTAATTTACACTCATCCAGCCAAACTACTATCTCTTGAACTGCACATCGAGATTCGAAACTGATAGATGAATCAGATAAGAATCACTTCTCTAATATTACCAAAATAATTACTAGACGACTAATTTTAATCATTTGATCCAAAAATCGTTAAATAATATCTAAAACAGCAACAGAAAATACAAGAACAAGAAGGCAGGCAATAGACCCACCAGGATAGGCATGCAAAGCTTCAATGGCTGCAGCTCTACTAAAAGGGTCAGCTCCAAGCATGATCACATGACCACCTGTAAGCCCATCTTCTTTATACATCTTTGCATACTCCGCCGCGGACTTATCCGACACAAAATTGGTAACAAGAACCGACCCATCATCCTTCGAATCCGAAAGGGTAGACCCAACAATCTGCTTCACTTTACCCTGAAGTAAAAATCAAATAACAAACACAGAAATCCCAAAAGAAAGATAATTCAGCTCATCACAAAAACATATATAACCGACTTACAGAAAACCCCAAATGATTCAAAAGAATGAGATTTGATAAACTGAAGTTGCAGTACCTTGTGTATGTCAATGCAAGGCCGGAAGCGAACAGCGCAGCGGATCGAAATCCGCCGGGTGAATCCTGCACCAGATAATGGGAAAATGCGCGTTGAATTACTGTATGAAAAGGGTAAATACCAAAGTAGAAGATGAAACGGAAGCAGAAATATACTTACCGGAGGCCATGGAAGGTCTGGCAGTCAAAATTTTAGGCCTTTTTGCGCCGAAAATTGAAGAGCTCGGAAGCCTGTGAAATGTACGAACGTCGGAAGAGAAAGCGGCATTGAAGGTCTCAACTTTCATTCTGCTTCTGTTTCAGTCCAGGTTGAAGGCTTGAAGCAGAAGAGCGTGACTTGGGTTCCGATATGTACCTAAATGACGGGGTATTTATGTCAAATCACCCTAGGTGGGGTTTTTTTTTTCTTCCTTCAAATTGGTCACCATGTTTTTAATTTTTACAATCCACTCCCGAAATTTTACAACTGCATCAGTTTATAGGAGGGTTTTGCGCATATAAGTTTTTAAGCCATTGTTAATATTAAGAGACTTTTTATATTAGTATCCCACGAAATGTTAAATGCATTCACATTAAAATTTAGTATTAAATGACTTATTTACCCTATTATGCAATGACAATTTGACCTTATTAAGCTTAAAAAAAAAAAAAATCTATATACCCCAAATCACTTTTAATGTATTATTTACCTTCTTCGAGTATCAAAACCCTTCTAACCATCAATTGTTGAACAAAACTCTAACCAATGAAACTACAAACATGTTGATTGAGAAAAAAAATTGATGAATGAAAATAGAAATCGATGTTTCAGAAGCTTCACATGAGATAAGACTTCATATTTTTTATTGTTTTAGTAATTTTGATGACATCGATAATTATTTAATCTTGCTTTTGCTGAGTTATTCAAGCTTCTAAATTTGTAAGATCCCACATCGCCCAGAGAAATGGATCATGTAAACTTTATATGTAAATTTCTATCTCTACCTAGCACGAGACATTTTGGGAGCTCACTGGCTTCGGGTTTCATCGGAACTCCTAAGTTAAGCAAGTAACGCGCGAGAGCAATCCCATAATGGGTGACTCACTACGAAGTTCTCGTGTGAGTTCCCATAAACAAAACCGTGAGGGCATAGTCGGGACCCAAAGGGGACAATATCGTGTCACGATGGAGTCGAGTCAGGATGTGGTGGGAGCCCGGGCGGGGATGTGACAAAATTCGTATTCATCTTTTAGGAATTATATAGATTACATGAAGAATTAAACACCTAAAACTACCATCAAATATTAAAAACTGACAACATGGGTTTTAATGGTAGAATTGAAAACAATCCATATATGCTTTAAATCTCAGGCGGCATCTTTTGTCAAAATTCTAGTATGAAATTTTTGTTCAAATTAAAAGTTTTATAAGATTTGAGAAATGTGGGGGGTGTATAGAAAACGTGGGGAGCATGTAGAAAATGTAAGATGTATATTAAGAATGGGGGTTGTGATGGGGTATTATGGGGAAGTATGTGAGGTATATTAAGATAATTTTAATTGAAAAAATAAATATGGGGTGTATTCAGTATTTGAGGTTTATTCAACAATTTGTGAAATGTTAATATAATAAGTCATATTAAAAACACTTCAAACTTAAACACATGATTACAAGTGAACATTTGAGGTGAATGAAGTTGAACTTTTATTGTAAGAGTAATAAATATCTTTATTAATTAATGAAATCCTTTTTGTTAACCAAAAAGAATGAAAAGACAATTTAGTCTTCTATCACACACAAAAAAAATTATGGGCAATAATGTAATTTCACAAGTCCAAATTTTATTTTATTTTATATTAAAAGCTCATCTACAAGTGATGTTAAAATATCTGTACTATTTAAAATTAAAAAAAAATAAAAAAACAAAAACTCCCCCCACATTCTCTCTCTCTCTCCTTCTCATTTTCTAAAAAATGTGTTTATACACACAAAATATGTAGACAAATGATAGTATAGAAATTAATCGAACTCTTTATAAGGATCATACAATGCAGTGTCCACTTTTCTTTCTGATTGGAGATTCATATAAAAACTTATAGTCGTTAGGGTATTTTTAGTTTAAATATGATTTCCAACAATAAGTTTAGCTTAGGTACTGAGAGAAAAGTCAAGCAAAACATATTCATAAATACTACTATAATTCAAAATAGTTACATGATCGATACTTTATCTTATTGTGTTTTTCTTGACTGGCCAACTTTTTTATGTGGCTGGATGAATCTTTTCATATGTTTCATACTTTTGTTGTATATGCATATGATAAACAATAAATTCACACGATAAATATATATATTTTTTTAAATACATCGATATTTTTACACTAAAAAAAAAAGAATTCAATTATGTTACACGACAAACATAATTAAAGATGAAAAAGTTGCACCAATGGCTATATTTTCTATTTCATTTTTCAGTAATGACAGTTTTTAATAAAAATTTTCCGAATTAATATTTGTCTATTTTATTTTATTTTGGTTGGTGAAACTCGATAAGAGTCCAGCAGGTTCAATTCGAAGCTCTGCAATTCTGAGCCACTCGCCAAGAGTTCCATGGCCACAACAACTTAGCAAAAACCCACACAACTTCCAAACCAAAATTCAATCCGTCAATGGCGTCGATTGCCACCTGCTTCACGCTTCCGCAGAAGCCCCACTGTCCTCGCCGTCGCATCTTCAAATCCTCACTCCTCCCGAACCCTCCCAGAACCTTCCGTCTCCACCCGACGCCAGTTTTCCCGGGATTTGGCGCCAAGTTTCGGGAATCTAGGGGTTTGGTGTCGGCGGTGAAGTCGAGCCTCGACGCCGCCAGCGCTGCAATCAGGCCCGGCGGAGCTGTGGAGAGCGATAAGTTGCCTTCGGATGTGAGGAAGCGAGCGATGGAAGCTGTGGACGCTTGTGGAGGGAGAGTGACGATTGGTGACGTGGCTGGCCGGGCTGGGCTCAAGCTTAACGAAGCTCAGAACGCTCTGCAAGCTCTCGCTGCTGACACTGAAGGATTCTTGGAGGTAGTTATTTTCAAAACAGTTTAGAAGTTGGAGTTGTTTCGAAAATGTTTGTGAAGCAAATGAATGGCGTGTGTAGCATTGTTTAGTTATTTTCAAAAATTTATGAACTTGTAGTTGTTTTTTAAAATGTTTGCGAAGAAAATGATGGGGGTTGTAGGTTTGTTTAGTTATTTTTTCGTTTGTGGGTGAGTGCAATTGTTCTTTTCAAGATGGTCCCAACAGGTTTCGGATGAAGGCGACGTGCTCTACGTTTTCCCCAAGGATTATCGGGCGAAGCTTTTGGGAAAATCGCTTAGAATGAGAGTTGAGCCTGTGCTTGAGAAGGCAAAGGTAGTAACTTTGTGGAATTTTTGGCTATAATGTTTGGCAATTGGAACTAACATAATGCGTTTTTGCAGGCTGGGGTTGAGTATGTAGCAAGGGTTTCGTTTGGAACTGCCCTAATTGCTTCCATTGTTCTTGTTTATACTGCAATTGTTGTTGCTCTGTCTTCTGGTAGAAGGTAAGTTTCCTGGGTAAATATTATTATCTTATTGTTAAATGTCTTCTTTATGGGCAGAACGGTTGACACTAGTATTTTGGTTACAGTGAAGATGACAATCGTGGAAGACGTGGAGGAAGGTCGTATGATTCAGGGTTCACTTTTTACATGAATCCCGGTGACCTCTTTTGGTAATACCTTCTTCTATACTTCCTTGTTAAGTACGTTTTTCATAATACCGTGGGGTGGTTTCAGATTTAGTTATTTTAGTTGTTGGAACTTGTAAGAGACTTTTGCTCACACCTTGTTTACTATTTATTTCATTAAGGTACTGGGATCCATATTACTATAGGAGGCGACGAGTACAAACAGAACGAGTACAAACAGATGATAACAAGATGAATTTCGTTGAATCCGTATGTGATGGATTTAATCATTCTTTTTCTATTGTCTCTTTGCTAGTTTTGTATTTGAAATTTTGAAGAAGAAAGTATTGACGTTATGATGTTGTCTTTTAGATTTTCTCATTTGTATTTGGTGATGGTGATCCGAACCAAGGAATCGAAGAAGAGAGATGGAAGTTGGTAATAATCGAGCACTGAGTTCAGTGGTTCGTTGCTTTCAACAATTTGTTTCATTTCATTGGTTGTGTTTGTATGCTTTATATGCAATTAGATTTCTGTCTTGTCAGAGTAAACT
This sequence comes from Pyrus x bretschneideri, assembly GCF_019419815.1. Classification (NCBI taxonomy): domain Eukaryota; kingdom Viridiplantae; phylum Streptophyta; class Magnoliopsida; order Rosales; family Rosaceae; genus Pyrus; species Pyrus x bretschneideri. The sequence goes on from NW_025999784.1 coordinate 1,229,252, forward strand.
AGCATATAGGGGTATTTATAACTCTCTCTCTTCCCCCCCCCCCCCTTCTCTCTCTCTTTCTCTCTCTCAATCAAGCTACATTCACATAGTACCCCCTCTTAAAATCTTGCAAAGACCTTTTAGGCTTGACTTTGAAATAGGATATAGTAGTTTGAAAGAATATACAGGAGTTTACGGCTTTTGTTGAGGTCAAATACAGGAGTTTACGACTTTAATCATCATTTAAAGCATTATATTTATTTAACAACAATCTCTTTCCTGTGTATATGTAAAATCCAAAACAAGAAAGAAAAAAGGGAATTGTTAAGTTAAAGTACTGCGCCGAATTCATCTATGACTTCAGTTGGTAAAAATGTGGAAGTTGTAGAAATGGGGATTGTGTAATTGGTGGATAGCTTTTTGACTAGATCAAAACATAAGAACTGCGCTGGTCTTGTGCTTGGGAATTGTCATGATTGTTTTGAAACTGTTGTTACATCCCCAAGGCTATATATAAACTATATGATGTGATGTGACATTGGAAAATGTAAGATTTTCACAAATACTGAAGGTAATTGGGGATCCTCTCTCAGAAACTGTCGTCCACCTATGGTATAGTCCTCGAACTTCCTTAGTTGTGTGACTCTTCGTGTTATTCCTAAAGTTTAATAGTCTGTTGCTACTTATTATCTTGGAATTGTTTTTTTTTTCGTCAGTTAAAAAATTATGACAGATATGTATAAAAGTATAATGACAAAATTATCACTTGAATTGTAAATGCAGATCGGACAATACATATCCTCTAAAGGTGGTGTTGTTGCAGCTGAAGAACTTGCTCCATATCTTGATATAGAATCTTCGGGGGATACTCTGGTAAATATATATATTTTTTCTGTTGTCATGTCCGTTTGAGTTTCCAAACTCTTGTAATGGAGTTTTTCTTGTATTTGGAGAATTTGTAGATGAGATTATTTATGGTTAATAGTAAGCACTTGCATCCATGGTTAGTTAATTTAACACATCAGAATATTGGAGAAGTTCAGCATGCATTGCATTGTATCCGTGCTGAAGTAAAAGTATTAAGCACTTTCATCTGTAAAGTCAAATCACATTTGCATAATTCCTCATAAGAGATTCAAACAAAAATTGTTCAAGTAAATGGTGCTTCAAAACTTCATACTCAATAATGTAGATAATCGCGATCTTCTATTTGTTTCTTTATAAATGAAAAAGCTTCCAAACAACTGTCGAGCTCACCTATTTTGCTTTTTGTGTGGTTTGGCTTTTTATTGAGCACTTCAGTCAGTTCAAACTCTACATGGCCTTGAAGTTTTCAGTTTCTTTTACTATATTCAGCATTTTCCTTCTAAATTTTTATTATGCTGCTTGACATTTTTTTTACTTTCTGTTAATTTCAGAATGATGAAACATACATTTTACCTGTTCTGTTAAGGTATGAGGGTCAGCCTATCATAGATGAAGAGGTATGTTTAACGTTGATGTTTTTAAATAAATGGCTTCTATTTTGTCTTCTTTCTCCATATACATAGGGGTGGCAATCGACCGATCCAAACCATATTGGTCGGCTTGGTTTGGTTTAGACCAAGAAAAAAGTCAAACAATTTAAAAACCGAACCGAACCAATTTATTTTTTATTTGGTTCGACCAAAACCAAACTGAATCGACCATGTATCTTTTAATTATTAATTCATTTTCCACATCTCAATGTATTAGGGTATTTGAGGCCTTACGATATACATATTATAAGTCTCAGTATATTATAAGTTGTAATGACTATTAACAATTAGGAGATGTATATGTATTTTATGCTTATATGAGGTTGGAATTAGTAAATCGTTTGCTAGCATGAGTTTTTATTTAATTGAAACTTAGTTCTATTTGACTTGATGAACTTTTTATGTTCCAATAAACTTAGTTCTAGTTGTAATAAAACGTTCAACATTTCAAGAGTTTTAATCTTCTAAACATCCATACATCTCACCCATTCCAATTCAGTTGAAAAATAGAACTTCATATAAGATTAAAACTCATGCTATTAGGTTATTTGAGGTTGGAAAATAAATACAACCTCATATAAGATCAAAAAATTCAATTGGAATGGGTGAGATGTATGGATGTTTAGAAGATTAAAACTCTTGAAATGTTGAACATTTTTTATTTATGTGTTGGATAGGCTTGAAACGATCAAACCAATAACAATGGTTTGGTTTGGTTTCAATGGTGGTATTTGTCAAAACCGAACCGTTGAAATCTAGTTGGTTCGGTTATATTTTTGGTGTCAAACCGAATCAAAACTGATCGGTGCCCGCCCCTGCATATACATATAGAAATGAGAACAGTTGGACAAATAAGGTTCTGTTTCCCGTGGCCTGGTACATGCTTGCAAATTGTGAAATCGTTCTGTTTCTATATTGGATTTCATTACATAGATGAAACGATATAATATTACATTGTCATTCATAAAAAAATTGGTTATGATGCAGGGAAACATTCTGTACCGGTTTCCATCTCTACAGCGCACAGCATCTTCTCAGATGAGTGGAAGGAAGGAATATGTGGGGAGAAGATGGGCTGATTTTGTTGGAGGTGTTGACAAATTTTTCCAGGAGAAGAAGTGGCAATTCAGGTCATTTATTATGTTTGCTGCTGCCGATTATGTTGTGAATTCATCTGGAATTTAAAATGAAACAATCAAGTTTTCTGTGTTTGCAGTAACACTAGCATTTCTGAGAGAGCAATGGTTGCTGGACTTGGTGGACTAAATTTATTTGGGGTTATCATTCTTGGAACCATCTTAAAGTATGTATGACTAGAACTTTGTAATCGCTTGGTTGTTTTTACTCTATATTGCTCTGATGCCCACCGCTTTCTTATTTGAAGGGATACTACAACTGCACCAGCTGGTTTTATTGAGTTTATTAATAGCATATTTCCACTACTTCAGGTATGATTTGATTTCAAACAAAATAAAGTTCCCTACCTGCAATCAAGAATTCGTTCTTTTTTGTTAAATGGTTGGGTTCACACGCAATCCTTCTCTTGAATAGTGGATAGGGATCCCTCTTATGAAGCTCTCCCTATATGAAGACTTGATTAAATCCTCAGGCACTATTGAGTTGGATTTTATCTTGCCTCACAATTATTTTGCAGATTTATGCTGGTTCTTTCTTTGCAATTCCTTTGTTCCGGTGGTTCCTCCTGCTTAAGACAAACGCTGACATAGAAAAAAGAAATAAAGCAAGACAGCAGTTTGCTCGATCCCTTGAATTGCCAGATATCTCACTTAGAAGAAAGGTAAATTGGTGCTTCTCTAGATTGTCTTGATTAATGGTTTCTATCTCAAACTTCACATGTGTGCTTTGCCATTATTTAAATTTGTACTCGCGGTCTCGCACACTAGTTTGTAGGGGATAGGTATCAGATCTATAAATGAAATTTCACCTAGTGCTGATCAAGCTCTCCCTCCCTCCTGCTCTTAATGCATAAGGCCTATACTTGCTTGAGGAAGACAAACTCTCAATGATTGCGTTACCATTGAAAACATACCAATCTTCTTAACTCAAAATTAAGTTGAACATACTAGTGCAGCAATGCTGCATTTGTTAAATTTTGTTAGATACGAAGTTTCAAACTAAAAAATAGCGGTGGTTTTCTTCACTTAAACGCTCACATGAGTTTGTCTTAGGGTGCAAGGTGTAGGATTTTTCATATGGTAACCATGTACTTGATGTAAAGACAACTGAAATAAAGAAAAAGGAACAAAGAACGGAAACTAGATGAACTCTGTTCCTTCAATGATTAAAACAATATTTAGTTATATATTTTCTGTATGATGTTTCAGCTCCTCAGTGCTCGGGAAATGGCCCAAAAAACATTCATAGGGCAGGATAGAATTGTTTATAGCACGGACAAGGATTTGGTTGAGCAAGACTATGAAGCCCAAGAATGGGATAAGAGGTTTCGAGAAATCGAAAAGTCAGATTGAGAAGAGGCTACTGTTACATGGTAAGTATATACATTTCTTGCCTTGGATGAAAATGCTATTTGCATTTGAAAATTGAGTGCATTTGGTATATTTATCAGTTGCATGACTCCTTTTGGTAGTCTACGGATCAAAAGAGCAGATGTTCTAGGTTTATTTTTATTTGACGTATGTCTACTTGTTCAAGAACTTGAAACACGGTTCTCTAAAACAAACAGTTATTAGGTCAGGATTCAAGAACGCAAGGGTTACTAAGTTACAGTGAATCTCGTCAAATTATTATTATTATTTTTTTTCACATGCTGATTAGGCAATTATATTTTTTGTTACAGGGAGAGCTACTAGCGGTCTTCCTCAAGAATATTAGCGCTTCAAGCTGTCGATCGGCAAGCTTACGCACCCTTGGTGGTATTAGCATTTGTTTGAAGTGTACATTGACATTCTGGAGTTCTGGTGGGGTGCAACTGGGAAGAAAGTACGAAACCTTGTAATATAGATCTCAGGTGGACAACAAAACTATTTTACACACGAAAGAATTTATGGATCACGAGGCTCACGTATATGTTTCTGCATCCCCTTGTGTCTGGAATTTGCAGAATCGTACACAAGTAGCTTTCCGTGGCCGTGAAAGTCACCTGAGAGGGAAAAAGAGGGGCCGATGCTGGCTTCTCACTTGTTAACTTCGTCGAATGAACTAATAGAATACTGAGTGTTAGAAACAAGCGCATCATAGTTGAGAATCTTCTGTTCATCTCGGGATTGTTTCTGCTAATACTGTTTCGCATAGTTATTACAACACTCGATATCCAGGAAACTTGAATAATTAAGAATCCGCTGTTCATCTCGGGTTTCGTTTTCTTTTGTTCTGAGACGTATTTATACTGTTTTTGCACCAGTTGTTATTACGACACTGGATATACAGGAAACTTGAATAATTGAGAATCACGATAGCAATGTTTTTGCACCAGTTGTTATTACGACACTTGATATACAGGAAACTTGAATAATTGAGAATCGCTATAGCAATGTTATACTATTTCGCGACTATCAATTTTCCTCCAGATCAAGTATTGAAGCGGATCTACCACACCAATCAAAATGTAGCATAGCATGAATTCCGGTTATGGTGACCGGAAAACAATGGATCGACCCCAGTTGACCCCGTTCTGACCAAATACGACATAATAACTCAAGTAAAACACAAATTTACACACTGCTGAAACCAACCCACTATTGACTGGTTCCAACGGCTCCATTCTTGACATAACAATCATGCAGACTGGTAGCAGAATCGACGATCACAAAACCAATACATCTTACAGTCTGAAATCTCGAGTAATGACGCGATGCCCAATGGTGCACAATTGCTCCAGGTTTGAATAGTGTTTGCATCCGACCATGATAAGCGGGTCAGATGGCGAAAAAGCAGTTCTTCCCACGTTAAAAAGTCTTGAGAAAACCCTTTGCAGATACAGATTGTAGAGTGTACCCAAACCACGAATGTCTTTAAACAAGCTCGGAAACCAGTGTGCCTGAGTGATGAGCAGAGTTAAAAAGAAAGCACAGATGAAACTATACTAATATCGACAATTTCAAAGGGGAAATAACGACATGTATGGATTTCCTATGTAGTTTCCGTCCCAATCAAATTAAAACGAGAGTAATTTCAATCAATCACATAGTTTGAACGACAGCTAAATGCAGTTAATAAAAAGAAACAAACATGCACTGCAGACAATATTACTAAGTAATCTGTCCTCACCTAAAATAATGAGCGTAAGTAGTATTATCAATACCATGGGAATAGAATGCCGCTGAACTTGAATGTGACGAGGTGATCTTTCATATCTTGCCCTAAATACACCAAGCCAGGTCCGTAAGTACATAACTTTTGTCCGGATCCCCATATACAACCACGTCCCCTGATGCTGAACCTGTCAAGGACAAGCAAACCCATAAGCATCTAGGCTGAAACATAGAAAGCCAAACCAAGTTTTCCACAATGAAATGATTCAGGATACAGAGTGGAATCAGATATAATCACACAACAATCCTTTTGGAACACTGAAAATTTGATAGAACTTACAAGTATTCCCTTCTTTGATCTCAAGTCACAGCTAATTACTAAGAAGAATATGAACTAATGAACATGCAATACTTAACGGAATTGGAAAATTCAAGAATCGTCTTAATTATCCAAGAAAGAAAACATGATGCTTGAATTACAGATTTAAGAGTAAATAGAAGAGTTGTGAATGGTTAAAAGTTTCGGATTTCTGATTGCCAAATTACCTGGGCGCCATGAGAAACATCAGCGATTGATGGGGAATGACTTTGTTCTTCTCCATCTTTAAATCTCTTTGTATAGCTCCCAGTGACCCTACTCCCATACACACTCCATGCAGTATTCAAGAACCCCAATACGTTTGTTCTGCTGAAGCTTTCAGGTTTGGCTTCATTAGCTTCCATATCTGTTACAAGAGGTCTGTGGAAAAGAATCTGTAAAATCAGATTTCAACCTTGTATTGCCAATGTCCCAACTCCCACCTTCACCGAATCTGTTATAGAACCAACTTTCCCCAAGTTGTTCTCCTTTCTAGATTCAATAACACGGTCCACATGCACCACTCCATTCGTATTCAAGTCCTCAATTTCTCTGCTTTTTGCGCTCAACGATACCAGAAGTACTGTCTTTAGCACTAGATGTGGTTGGATCAAGAAATCTTCTCAAGATACTGCTGTCCTTCCACTTCTTGACCATCAGTGGGCTCGGCGTTATTTCCCCCAGAAAGAAACAATGCCAAACCATCTCTATCTTGTTCATTCAAGTTAACCCATTCTGTATTTCGCAGGGGATCCCCTATCGGTGTTCCCTCCAAGCTCTTCTCCACATAAAGTATTTGTTCCCTCATGGCTCCGATAAACTGCTTGTGCCTTGGAATTACATCCTCCCGATTTTGAGACCTGCCTGCCACCGCTCTTTCAAAGTCCTCCAACTGGCAGGAGAGAATCACTAAAAACCTAACTAAGCAGAAAATAAAGAAAATGAAAGAAAGAAAGAGTTGACATGTACAAAGATTACCACCTGCCACTTTGCCGTTTCAAGTGTAGTAGCAAGATCGCGTTTGCGATAATCTATTGATACATGTAACTTTGGGTCTGGACGGTCACCTTGAACAAGACTGAGCTCATGCAGCAGAGAGCGCAAAACCGATTCCATCCTAAAATTTAAAACATCAAAACAAAATGAGCACTGGTTTCAGGGAATGCACAACTCATAAGCAACTCAACATAATAAAAACACAGAACAGCAAATACAATAAGCAATCCACACAAAAAAAAAAAAAAAAAAAAAAAAAGGTTCCTTACGTTTATACAACAATGAATTATCAATCTGTAAGCTCCTTTATTTTTCGAAAAAGCGAAATATTGAAGAAAGTAAAAATGGGCGGGTTTACAGTTTATTCGTTACTGGCATTTCTCGAAAGTTGATGTTTCGGACTGTCAAAGTTTCAAAGAGACGGGCCAAATGGTCCAACACCAATATTGTCCCCAACTTAACCACCTGCTAGCCCAGCAAGAGTGGGGTTTTATCCTAAAAGCCTCGGTTCTTCTGTTAAACTCCTGATGTGAGATTTCCAACACACTCCCTCACGTGAGACCATATCTATAGCGGACTTCCACATTGGGAAAGGAAAGACAAGCACATGAATACTACGCACAAGAAAAATCAGCTTTGATGAATATGAAGTCCCATTTGTGATAGACAACATCATTCCCAAACCAAACAAAGATCTTCAACAAAAAAATAAATTCAGATGCCAACATTCTAACACAGCTCAGAAATCAAGTTCATCAAATTAAGCAGTTCAAAAATAATACTATTCACCTTTTTTTATTAACTTTCTTCTCAGCCCAAAAATCAAGTCAAAGTTTTTGCCTTTCTTTCCCCAAAAGCAAGAAAAGCACTTCCAAATTTCCAATACATATTAAAATTAAAAAAGAAGGCGAAAAGGGAGGAGAAATTAACCTGTCAGCGGAATCTTGGACGACTTCGGCTGCAGAAAACAGAGGGTCTGACTCCCATTGGTGCAAGCTCGACGCCATTTTTATTTATTTTCTATTTGTTTTGTTTTCTACGTTCACCATCAAATAGAAAAGTTGCAATATTTATTCATATAAAAAAAAAATTAGTTTCAAATGTCGATTTGGAAATTGGGCTTTTAGGGTTTAGGGTTACAGAGATGCCGGAAACGGAGGGGAAAGGTGTTCGTTAAAATGTCTAAACGACAAATTTTTTGGTGCGGAGAGTAGGAATTGCACGTGGAGGCGACCACAGTGTCATGATTCGACGTACCAATCAGCTTCCACCACGTCATTATCTATTATTGAGCATTTGAAATTTGGAAAGGAGTGCTGATCTAAAAATTTTATCTTGCAATTCTCACAAATCTCAAAATTTAAACTAAGTTGGCTAACATTACCACTACTTTAGAATAGTGAGAGAAAAATGTACTTTTAAATTTGATTTCTACAACTATTGAGTTTTTATTTTAATTTCAGCCATATTTTTCATACTACTCAATACTACGTATTATTAATGAAAAATTAGTTACTAAGTTCCAAAAATATTTTTCTTTTTACTTATAAGGAGTCATGATTCCTACAGGCAAATTGATCTTGATATGTGAATGGAAATATTTCTTTTTGTAGTTCTAATGAGATATATTTTAGTACATGTATCAAATTGTAATTTAAGTTTAATGAGGTATAAGAAGCCAAACAATGTTGTTGAATGTACTATAATGTATAGACGAGTTTGTGTTAAGCGTTATTAATTGAGTGGTTCATCGAGGCGTCAATAGTTATTAGTTGTTCACATGCACACCGAAGAGCTAGCATTATGAATGCACAATAGTTGGTTTGGACATGTTTGTCCATATATTATGGAATAGTTTATAGTTTAACCTTTGTTTTTGTTGATAATATTTAGCTCCTTACACGTAAAAAATTATAAAAAAAAAAAAAGGAAAAGAAAAACATAATTAGGTTAAGGCTTTTTATCCAAAATGATCATTGAGATTTGCATAACACATCATTTTGGTCCCTAAGATTGAAAATCAATAGAAATTGTCTCTAAGATTGTCCACCATCCATTATTTTGGTCATTCCGTTAAAAACTTCGTTAAGTGTCCCGGAACTTTTAGTCGAAAGTTTGGGCAATTTTCAAAGCTTCGTAACTCAATCGTTTCTTAACCAAATTCAACCCATAATATACCAAAATAAAGAAAAGAAAGTGTAGAACAAGATTATAGCCATTTGGAAGACCAATGATTGCCGAAGATGGCCGGAAAATAGCCTGAAAGGTGACTGGTCCGCCGGAAAACTGGAAAACTCGCAGGAAACTGGGTAAACTTTGAACATTCATAACTTCTTCAATACTCAACGAAATCGAGTGATTCAAAAAAGAAAATCATACTTCTCGACGAGATGAAGAGAATGGTACCTTTCTTGAAGGCTAACTCGCCATTGTTTGGCCGCAAAATGGCTCAAAAGTGGCTGTCTTGGTCACAATCTCAAGGGCCATTTCTATTGATTTTCAATCTCAGGAACCAAAGTTATGTATTATGCAAATCTCAGGGACCATTTTGGCTAAAAAGCCGTTTAATGCATGTTTATACAAGTAGTCGATGTGTAAGATGGAACGACTCATTGTCTATAAGAAGCCAAGCAGTGTTCTTCCACTAAACCTTGTTTCCTTCCAAGTCCAAAACAGCTACTCACCAGCCCACCTGTTGCAGTTTCATAGCAGTATGGAGAGTGCTTTCAAATTTGAAATGGCAGTAATATCATATGAGCTCGTTTAGTGACTAAAATTAGAATATAGTGGATAACTCATACAAAAAGAAAAAATAAAAAAGAAGCTTGTATGTTAAAGGTAGAGGTGAATAATTTTTTTCATTTGCAGGATTAAGCATGAATGAAACTAAACCCTTCTAATCCTACCATTACGCGGGGATTCAAGGGGAAAAGTTCCCTCAATGAATTATCCATCTTCTACCTTCAAATCGGACACAGTTTCCTCATTCTTTCATTGAACATACCTTTCACACATAGAATTATCTACGCCAATCCAATCTTAGTCACCAGACGAGCCCTATGGAAATTGACAGTATTTTCTTCTGCATGCCAAGGATATAATATTGTCGTGGCAAACAAAAGATGGTTTCGAACAGTCTTTAACTTCTAAGTACGGCTGAAAAAAAAGGGATTGTCCTAATTAACTGGGCAGATTTCACTTCTAAGCACTACATAAAACTCCCGATCGAAATTTCAAAGTTGTCATGGCAAGGATTAAATTATGACGGATGAAATATTTCCTCCGAAACTTGTTTATTTAGAACTGGAACACTGACAGTAGAGTTTATACAGCACAAGCGAAAAGAAACAAAAGCAAGAAGCCAACTTACAAGGAATTAAGAATGCTTCTCATATGAAGTACTTCACCATCTGAATTTCCTTCTGCTTGTAGCCACATTTCTCATAGAACGCTTTGTTCTCAACGCTGCAATCGAGAATCACCCTATAACACCCCATCGAATGAGCATAATCCGTAAGGGCGTTAATAATCTTCTTCCCTAACTGCATCCCACGCGCATTGGCATCAACCACAATGTCTTCAATGTGCCCGACTTTGCCACAGTTTCTTATAAACTTCCTCTCAATGAACACACTCCCAGTTGCCACAATCTTCCCGGAGCGATCTTCTATTACAAAGACCTGATGGTTCTCTGCTCGGGTGCTAAGCTCCTTAAATCGATCTTCAAAGTCCTTATCGGATACAGAATCACAAATGGTCAGTTGTTGCAGCAGTTCTATGAATCCCTTGCCTCTGTCTGAGAGTTCTAGTTTTCTAACTTGGGAATTTTTGTTCTTCGCTGTTTGCCATCTTCTACTCGTTACAAGATGTTAATGAAGTTGGAAATGAGTTTCATCCCATCACAATTGTTAAGTTTAACGAAGTGATTTACACTAGTTTGTTCATTTCTGCCCCTCGATTCTCCTTCGATTTACTCAACCCAAATACAAGAGAAAAACGAAGGAGCATAGCAGGGAAGAAAATGGGTGTGCAGAAATCACTTCCCTAAAGTTTGTTCCAACAACCAATGACACTTCTTTTGACAACCACACAATAAAGTAGAGTGGATGTACATTACAACGTTACCAATTGGCACTAGAGTGGGAGGTCTCAGATTCAACTCTCCACACGACGGCAAACTAATATTGCATACTCATTTATGCGACTTAGACCAAATCCCTCATATCATAGTAGCAAAACAGAAGAAAGGGCCGAATTTGAGTCTCTTGTTTTGGTTTTTGTATTTTGCATTTTACATGTTTGTCTTATGGCTTCAAGTTTAGACGAGTGCACTTGCCAGATTTCTTTCTTTCAATTCATGGTGAAACAAAAGGTTTGCAAAAGTGATTTTGTGGACTCCCTACAAAGACAGCTTAAGATGCGTTTATCCCACAAGTGAATCCAGATATGGTATCTACATTGTTAACAAGGGAATATTATCAGGCTAGATCATCGCCAATCGTTCAAAGTGCATTTCGAGCATTAGAACATGAAATCACACTTCATGTCAGAATTCATCGTCAGACAAGACCCCGACAGGACTCAGTTGAACAAACGGGAACCCAACCTAAAGCAACCTTTCATCCAGATTCATCGTCGACGTCCCCATTACAACTGGGTCCATTACGATGAAAGGATTATGGCTTCGGAATACAGGTGAAGAAAAGAAACAAGCATATTCTGAAACCCTAATTCTTTCATCCCAATTGTAACCTTTCACCATCCACTAGACATTAGAGAAAAAGACTTTCCTTCAAAATTTTCCAAAAGCATTCATCTAAAACAACAGAGTACTAATTGTAGTTTAACGACGAAATCAAAGTTAATGAAAACAAAATAGAACACTGAAACATATGCAATAAATGTCTTAGAAAAAAGTTTGCCGATGCTTCCTTTACTTGGAAAGTCTCTGATAAGATTACGAACTTAGTAAATACGGATAGCTTTCCCCATTGTACTCTTCAAGTTCAAAGACCTCACCTATTTGATCATACAAACAAAAGGACAGCATAAGTACAATTAAAAGTGCAACGAGATAAATCATGCATCAAGTGATTTCAAGTAGAATTCAAGACTTTAAAAGCCAATCCAATCTTAGTTTCAGACCAAATCACAATTTACAGCTCATATGCTCGAGTAAATGAAATAAAACAACTATCAGCGTTAATATTGAATAAAATATAGTACCGCAAACGATTCAATATCAGATTTAATAGCAACAAACATTAGTTCAACAGGACCAATGAAATAAGCATTTAAAGTTTGTTATATATAAATTGAAAGCCAAAACTTTAGGACAGACGGTATAATTCAAAAACCCAAATGATATAAGGAGGATGAAGCCAATAACTTACATTCTGCCAATTCTTCTTCAACAGCGAAACTAAGAAATTGACACTGAGTTGCACATTCTGGAAAATCTGCTTCTCCTCCATAGCAAGATTGCCGACAGCAACACCCATGCAAAGAACCTTCTTAAGTTGGAACTTCACCATAGCTTTGGTCTCGTTAAGTTTTGCCTCCAGAGATTCCTGATGACTCACCAAGGTTGGGAACTTACCTGCAAGTTGTACACAAAGCTAGAGTTAGTGTTAGCTGCCACTTCAATAAATCAAAATGTCCAACAACGAGAATACAGAATAGCTAATAATCAGGAATACTTGCCTGCCTTGTTAAGACCAGGGCCAAGAAGACGAGGAATCTGCTTAATGACAGCTTCAGAAGCCAAAAATGCATGGTATTTCTTGGCAAGCTTCTTAACAAGTTTCTTGTTCTTGTTAAGCTTTTTCAAGCTCTCAACGTCCATATAGTCCAAACCCATCTTCTCTGCCTGTGGTAAAAGCATAGGATACACAGATTTAGCTTCAACTCTATCACAAATGCATCCAGAGTCAACAAATTCATAAACAGTTCAAGATTGTGTCAACTTACCTCTTCAACATGCTGAGCATCTCCAAGCATGCAAACCCTCATCTTAGGGCGAGGGATATGTGGAAGCCTGACAGAACCGCTGAAACGCTTGTCCTTTTGTGGGTCATAGTTCTTCAGACCAATCTGAAGCTCAACCGTCTCAGTGAACTTCCTCTTCTTTGTCTCAGAATTTGTCTTAATCTGAGAAATGGCCTCCCTCAGCCCATCACTTGAAAGCTTACTGTTTTAACAAAGACGGTAAAATCACGAACTTTAGGTAACACGACCAATGTAAAATAATCCGATACAGGTTCTTGACCCCTACGATAGAGCTAGGGAACATATTTCACATTTATCAATTTCAGATACGTAATACAATCAATGGTACAAGACATGAATGTAAATTAACTCTAAATCATCTAAAGAATTAGACTATCAGTGGCATTTTCGCCCACCGCCACCCGAAAAAATATAAATTAAAAAACCCCCCAAAAACAAGTAATCAAAGCACACGCCTTTTTTCTGTAAAAGCAATATCAGATATTCCCCCAGTCAATAACAGATTCAGGAGTATTAAATCCCTAACCACAATTTCTAGCCAGTAAACTTCGCAAAACCAGATTAAAACAAATAAACAGCAAGGGATTCAAGCAACATGCTAAAACATGAACAAAAATTTGGGATTTTGGTTTCCAAAAATTCAATTAAAATCCAAATCGATCAATAACCCAAAACTAGTTACAATCTGATGAACAAATAACGGGAGGAGAAAATGAAATTACCTCATGGTTAGTTAGATCTTTGTCCTCGCTGCGAAAAAACTTCCTACAAAATCAGAATAATGAAGCGAAAATTTTAGCGAGGCCGAAATACAGAATGCACAGAATGTTGAGATGAGAAAACCATAGTGGCGGCGGAGGCTACCTGAAGAAGGAAACCCTAGAACTGGAGTTCTGGACTGCCGCGCTAAATGGTGAAGAGACTTTGGGGCTTTTATAAAACCCTAGCTGCTCGCTACGCTTTTGTCTATTTTTGATATTTTCCTTCGAATCCCTATACTTCTAAGTTTTATCTTTGTACGCTGACTTTTACTTATTTCCATCAACACCCCACGATATTTAACTTGTATCACACTTAAGTCCTTGAAATTTAAATTTTATTATTGTTAAAAGTCAATTAAAATTATTAACGTGACTGTTTGAACCCAATGTTAAACAATTGATCCCGTGCAATTTAGGTCGTTGAACAAACGGAGGACATAGATCATCGATTGAGGATTTGATGAAATTTTACGGATAAAAGTAAAATCCTAGATATTACAGTTTGTTCAGGGACTTTTAGGCTGAGCTGGACTTGGTCTTTCATGGATACATTTTTTTCTTCCTCTCGTTTGTTTGTGTACCAAGTTCCGGTTACCTCGAAAGAATTGGCGTATCATAGGAAGTATATCGACTGAATCAATGGCTCAAAGATAGCGAGGCATAAAACTAAATATAAAAATAAAAAAGAACGCCAAATAATTTAATGCCTGCTTCCAGTTGCCATCGTAAGGGTTTGATATTCTAACCCCAGGGTTAAGGCCGTCCTTAACTTAATTTGACCTCAACGGGAGGTAAAATGGATTTCTCACTTACTTGACTTATCATCCATACAACCAATCAGTGTAATGCCCTACTTAGTTACAAATCAGGCTTGTAACTTGTAGTATTACTAAGACAACAATAATTCACTAATATTTTTCTTCATTGTTTTCTCTTCTTCCCTATCTTGTGTTGATGTGTCAAAAGGTTAGTTAAAATTGGGAGAAGTAATAGAAAGAAAGCTAAACGGAAAATATAGCTCTGTGTCACTCGTTCATGTAGACAAAGCCAAAAGTGAGCAGAACAACCTTAATTAATAATTACCATCGTGGATTTACATCCCAGTGCAAATTTCTTTGTTCCCCTTTCTAGTTTATAATTTCTCCTTTGTTACAGATTATCGAGTTTTTCGTTTAACTTTGCTAAACTGACTAATCATGATTTTGTTAAACAAAATAACTGGAGATAACACAAATCATAAGGCAAAAGGGATCATAATCTCAGAAATAAACAATAATCATTGGCAGAATCAAGTCAATGTGGCCGTGCACAACTGATTCGACACTTCAAAAACACTTTCGTTGAATGGAAGAAGGTTGATAGATAAGCTGAATCCGCCCATACTTTATTACAAAAATGAGAAGTCCTACCTAAAGCATAATTTGCACGGTCCAACTTTCCAAGAGTATGAAAACTTTAGAATTGTCGAAGAGAAGCGTTGGTAATCTCATTCTTCCGATTGCCTTGTCCCCAGAACTGAAATATCTTCATATCGTTTCTGCATACAAGAGAAAATAAACAGTTTCGATATTAAACTTGTGACATTGTCCAGTAGACCGATCAAAATTGAGAAATTTTACAAGTACATTCAATGTGTACAGAATGTCGTAAACAATTACTACTGACAAAGAATCCCAACTGCACTGAAGACATGAGTAGAACAATATACATGTCTATATAGATGTGGAAAGTGACAATCCATCCCAACTGTGGCCAGCGGCCAGACTCACGAAAATTCCCATCCGTTCAACATAGGTAAGGAAGAGCAACAAATGCCAGATAAACATTCCCTTGAAAAACAAATTACGAAATACATCTATAACCAGCACCACCTAAACTCTCTCCAAAACATGTAGGTCCAGACCCAATGAACAATCCAAACAAGCATACATGCTCAACCAAATGAAGTATACAGAACATCCAGCCATGGGCAAAAGTTTTGTCTTTAGGAAAATAAAAAACCAGCATGTATTTACAGAAGGGAAAATAAGTAAAAGAAATTTACAATTTTGATTTTCCATCTGTATCTAATATAGAAAATAACACACGGGCACAATCGTACATAGCATTCTTCAAGTGTTTCCATCAAACTGGAAATACATAAATTCTAATATACACGAAGTAAGTGCACGCAAACCACCATGTGTAGATAAAACTAAAGAAAAGTTCACATACCCCAACATTATTGTACTCCCACAGCTTATGAACTCCATAATCTACAGCCTGAAACCAGCAAATCAAATACATAAGAAACACTATGACGTTCATTCTTCTTTCACAAAACAACATAAATCTAATAGAAGTAAGAGGCGAATCATAAGAAACAAATTCAGCAAGGAATGAAAAAAACTCGTTCAGAAATATGCATACACCCCAAAACTCAGAAGAAGAAAAAAACACCCGAAATGTAAAGTTCCAAGCAATGCAAATCCAGTAATGTCTCCAGTTAGCAACTCTACGTCCTTACGAGCATTGCACATATGAGATAATATGAAATCATAAACCAAAGTGCCAAGATTTTGAATCTCGATAGTTCCACTATATATATGACCCTCAACTTGATCAATTTAGCAACTTTTCATCTTTACGAGCGTTGAATATATGAACATATATGAAACCAATTAATGAAATTAGATCTATAAAATTAATTACCAAAAATTTATTACTAAATGGCAATAAACAAATATCAAATTTCACCCATTTTTCACCAACACAATAAAAGTATAGCCGCTCCCGTTTAATCACAAGATCAATTCAACAAAATACCATAAACACATCTGAAATTCCTGAGCTTTCTGTTAGACTAAATTGACCTAATCGCAAATCAATCCCTTTAATTTCCTCAGATTTTCCTACCACCAAACAGAAAACAACAGGGAACAAAAATAATCTGAAACGAGAGGTTCAGTGAGGGAAACCCCTAATCTAAAAACTTGTAAGATGCTCACCCGCTCGCCGAGGAAGGCGCCGGCGATGACGAAGGTGACGTAGACGGAGTTGCGGCGCATGATGACCCTGTATAGGCCTTCGAAGAGGCCGCCGCCGCTCCTTCGGGCCGCTGAATCCATGGCGATCTGCGCGAATCTGTTTCCGGTTGCTTCTGATCCGAGCTGCGAGGTGGAAGATTTTGGTCAAGCTCTTGCGTCGTGGAAATGGGAAAGGGATTTGGGTTCTGTAATATTGTGTTTGGATTTGTGAACCGGGTTGCTCGGAGCGGTCCGCTAGAGTGTTGGAACGGTTTGGGGCGGGTCGTTCGGACCGGGCTGTGTGGGCTCCGAAGGTACTGGTCCATGTGGGCTTAGAATTTCTATTTTCAATGGAAATTTTGTATCAATTGTTAGAGTTTTCATCTTCAAATCATTGCCTTGTAAGTTTGAATAATTTTTCAATTTAGTATAAATTAGTTTAAAATATCGATTATAATAAAAAAAATTCTTATGAAATTCTTTTGTTTGGCACACGCTTAGTGGTGTACCAGCTTTTAAAACAAAAGCTATATTGTGAGCAAAACGATTTAAGTGGTTCATTCCTAAATATAGGCTACGTCCACTGTAGTGATTTAATATATATTTGAAGTGGATGACAAGAGTGCCTTAAAATAATGTAATGTAATTTTCCTCCCGTGGATCCGACAACTTATTAAGGGGTATTCGTCTCCCTTATATATGTCCTAGGTGAGCCCCCAAAGTACTGTCCTCTTAATTCTCTCACTGCCTTATCATTTAATGGGTCGAATGCGTAAACCCGACCTATAAGCTACTTCTCCACTATTCATTTAACATGTGGAGAGACAATGACTACACAAGGCTATTTGCATGGCTTCTTGGATCGACAAGCATTGAGTGCAATGTTCGTTCATGAGTGGTTGGAAGGCACTTTAGCTGAGTGCTAGCTTGACGACATTTATATCTTTTGATAGACTTCTTTTCCCGTTAATGGCCAACGCGTGGCCTGAAGTTGACGTCTGAGCAGACTTGTCCTTAAAATTCCATGCTAAGAAGTTGTTAGGCTTGCCAACTGTCTTGAGCAATGAGAAAGTACTTTAAGTTTTGCGCTCATTCCTTCTTATTACTAGACAATGCAGGGCCAAGAGTGGTCATCTTCTTCGTTGTTGTGGTAGCGCTCTATCTATCGAGTTTCTTGGGCTGGCTTATAGGCCTAATATCTTGGTGTTCTCATCCTTTAGTTTGCTCTCTTCAGGCCCATCTATTAGGTTCAACAATTATATACACTATATCTATCTATACTAATGTCGTAGAGGAACAATTATATATTCTTAATGTGTCTAATAAACCTTACAGTAACAGGTACCACATAAGGCATCATTGTACTTTTGACTTCCTAAGTCAGACGGTCTGCCAAAACAAAATGGTGGCTTCTAAACATGCAAGTGTGGAGCTCGAACCGAAATTGGAAGTTTACTTGTAATCAAAGTCGAAATGAAATTAAATGAAACTACGTGTTAATTTGCCAGGAGGACTGTTTTGCCCGTGACTAATGTAGTACCCTCCTAGAACACTCAACACAGAGAGCATTCGCACAGGTCAAATCCTCTGCCTTGCCGACTCCTCATAGCTCAAAGCCTCACTTGGCCATGGAGTTAGCAAAAGAGCTGCGAGAGATTCAGACGCTAGTGGGCCATACTGATAGGGTCTGGAGCCTCGCCTGGAATCCGGCCACCGGTGTCGCCGGAATTCCCCTTTCCTTCGCTTCCTGCAGCGGCGATAAGACCGTTCGTATTTGGGAACAAAACTCATCCACTTCTTCTTGGGATTGTAAGGTGACCCATCTTTTCATCTAATTTTATTTAATATTTCCATTTTTTGTTAAATGGGTCGGTTCTTAATGGAGTTTTTACGGGTTGCAGGCAGTTCTGGATGAAACGCACACCAGAACCGTCCGATCGTGCGCTTGGTCGCCATCTGGGAAGTTATTGGCCACTGCAAGCTTCGATGCCACCACTGCAATTTGGGAAAATGTTGGAGGCGATTACGAATGTGTTGCCAGTCTAGAGGTATGCAAATAGTGAAAGAATCTTGCTTTAGATAAATTGGTCAATTTTTTTTACAAGTTGGGATCTTTTATTTTTTTGTTAGTAATGATGGTATTTTGTTAATGACATTGAAAGACTATTGCTTGGCATAAATCGTCGATTTTGCAAGTTGGGTTCTTTGGTTTTTGTTAGTAATGTGAAAAGGCATTTTTTTTTGTGTGTGTGTGTGTATTAGGGTCATGAAAACGAAGTGAAAAGTGTGTGTTGGAATGCATCTGGGTCTATGCTTACGACTTGCGGGCGGGATAAAACTGTATGGGTATGGGAAGCACTGCCCGGGAATGAGTTCGACTGTGTTTCAGTGTTGCAAGGCCATACACAGGATGTGAAGATGGTCCAGTGGCATCCCACTAGGAATCTTATATTTTCTTGTAGCTACGATAACACTGTCAAGGTAAAAGCATAGAATTTTTAAGTGCTTTTACTACTTTCCCTACCACCGTCCTACAAAAATGGTTACTTTTTTTTCTTTCATTATGTATCAAGAAGATTGGACTTCCTCAGAGTTTTTATGGTTCAGTACAATGTTTCTTGCAGATATGGGCGGATGATGGTGACGATGATGATTGGGCTTGTGTTCAAACATTAGGAGAAGCTAACAAGTACTACGCCTTAGCCTCTTTGCATCTTGAAATTTTCATCATCCTTCTTTCTTCAGAATTGTTCACTTCAAGTAAAATATTCCATAACGTTGTGCGTGTGTTCACTCCTAAGCAGTTTTTCTTTAGATGAGGCAATGTTTCTCTGATTGATTAGATATGGACGACTAGAATGTGCAGTGGACGCAATGCATCTCAGCTGTTCATATATAATTTAAAATAAATATGATCCTATCTTAGGAATGCAGGAGATTTTTTGTTGAATGTAATACATGGTTCTAAACCAGTTGAGTTTGCAGTATTGCTAGCACTTTTTACTAAAATATACCAATTTACTCTAATTTAGCTCATCGGTTTTCTTGTTAGTGGTCACTCTTCTACCGTCTGGGCTCTATCGTTTAATGCCAGTGGAGACAAAATGGTTACCTGCAGGTATGCAGAAAAGATATCTCATTTTAATGTTTGCTTGGTTTGGATACTAAAACACCATTTGTAAGAACATCTATGAAAAACAAAAATTGAAGAAATAAATCACAATGTACTGATTTTGCAGTGATGATCTTACTTTAAAGATATGGGGATCAGACGATGCAAAGATGTCTGCTGATGGCTTTGCACCTTGGTGAGTAGCATTAGGAGTACTTCTTTACCTTTTTAGAATCCATACGTGAAATTGGTTTTTCACTTTTGGGAATTATTTTTAAAATGTTGAGTATTCTCTTTCTCTCACTCTCTCTGATATTGATTTAGTTCTATAATTCTTTTTGTTTGTTTTATGTACTTTTTACTTTGAGTTCCTCATGTAGTCTTTCTGTACTTTTGAACACTCACGCATCCTGACGCATACACGATCCACTGTCACTCCTATGTAAACATGCATGAATTTGAAACAGTTTATATTTTCTACAAAAAGAGACAATGTAATTGTGTTTTATAGCTAGAGAAAGATATTATTATTGAACTTAATTCGTTAATTAGTAATTGGATTAATAGGGTGCTGACAGTTAGCTGTAATTCATTTGTTATAATTGTACTGACAAGATGCTTCGTTCTTTTTGGTTTTTCAGGCGACATCTTTGCACTCTTTCAGGTTATCATGACCGGACAATATTTTCAGTTCATTGGTCAAGGTATTAAAACCCAAGAAATAGTCCCAAGTGTTGAGGGTTTGTAGTCAAGATTATAAAACACAGGAAAGAATCAAGATGAGCTGTTTAATTTGGTAGTTTACTGAATATTCTCACGATCTTTTATTCGGTATAAGATAGTATAGTAATCTGGGTAAAGTATACACCAAACATGGCCGCATTGATTTGATTGAGTTAACTAGGTTAGTTAATTTATTTTTTTATTCACCAAATAAGATTTGGATTTATCCCAAATATTGATTTATATTTGATTGAAAAATGACAGGGACAATATCATAGCCAGTGGAGCTGCTGATGATGCCATAAAATTTTTTGTGGAGAACAATGATCAAGATGGTTTGGTATGTCATAATCTTTAACCCACGTTGATTATTTCAGAATTCATTTTGTATGCCTTAATATCTGCTATTCTGCATGCATCTGATGGTAAACTGCTAATTAATATAGGTGATGCCACACACCTCTTTTTACCTTACACATACTCTCTTAATTACGGATGTCGGATGGAATGAATTGAAGAAGACCAAAAGACAGATTAACAGGGGGTGTGTGGGAGTAAAAAGGGGCTGTGGACAGCACCACCCTAAATATATATCTAAAGCTTGGTGTGGATCAGTTAATCTAATGCTTTTTAGATATATAGTCCCCTTGCCGAAATCACTCGACAAGGTTTTCGATCTCTAAATGTGTGTTTACTTCTGATTCGTACGCAGATGCTAGTAGCAAGCTCATTGAGTGCTAGATGATTGGAGTGGCTCTATTATTTGCTTATCTGGTTTGGAGAGTATTAAGTTACTGAATTGTGTGTTTTCATTCAGGTTGATGGACCTTCTTATAAATTGCTTTTGAGGAAGGAGAATGCCCATGACATGGATATCAATTCTGTGCAATGGAGCCCTGGGGTAAGATTTCTTCTTCTGCAACTTATTTAGGTCCTATTCTTTTCCCTGTGAATTGAGGGGGTGCCGACATGGACTCTACGTTCTTTAACTCGTATCTGCTACCATTAATGCCACCACGACTCAAATGGCTATCACCACCCGTCATTGCTTCTGTCACTGTAATTTCTGTTGTATCCACTACTACTATCACCAGCACCCCCTTCATAGTCAATACTACCACCCACAATCATCATTGAACCCCGACTGTAATTACAAGCGTCATTGTTTTCAACACAAACGCACAACTACCGCTACCATTTTGAGGATCTTTATTGTTGCTGATACCCTTGAACGGTACCAATATGCACATAGTCCAATCATGATTGTGGGTGGGACACAAAACAGATAATGAGCCGTGTAGACCGTGGTTGTAGCGGCTTAATTGTCTGCTTAGTGTTCCTCCAGTTTTAGTAGTGATTTGAAGTTTTTAACCGGTTTTATTTGTGCATATTTCCCTATATATTTGAAGAAAGAGAAAAGTGAGAGGTTGAACTTTCATACGTATACTAACATTTCCATCGTACACTGCTGTTGAATTCTTTAGGAGGACCGGGTTCTTGCTTCTGCATCCGATGACGGGACGATTAAAATATGGGAGCTGACATCTGAATAGCTGTCGAAAGAAACCCTTTGCTGCTAAAACACTTGTGTAATAGCAAACGTGTTATATATTTCTTTTATCCTGTTGTTAATTTTTGGAAAAACAAAGACATGAAAGATTGTATGGTTAGTGAAATATGGCCTTTTTATTTATTTTATTTTTATGTGCGGGTCGTCAAAAACACAATAGATTTTCTTCTAATGAGGAAGGGGGATCGTATAACTTGTAAGGATTGCAAAGTTATACCAGGAGAGAGCTTGGCTAATCAACATCGCTTGTTGGTGATGGATGTACATATCAAAAGAGAGAGTCAAAAGAACAAGACCTTGAAGTGCCCAAGGACTAGATGGTGGAATCTAAAAGGAGAAAAACAAGCCATTTTTAAAGAGAAAGTAATCACCCAATTCGTTTGGGATAGAAAGGGGGAAGCTAGTCAAAAGTGGGATTTCAAGGCTAGTTGTATCTGAAAAGTAGCAAAAGGGGTATTAGGAGAGTCCAAGCGTTTTGCTCCACACCAAAAGGAATCCTAGTGGTGAAAGGAGGAGGTACAGACAAAGGTTAAGGCTAAGAAGGAATGTTGTAAAGCCTTATACAAGGATAAGACCGATGAAAACGGTGAAATGTATAGAATAGCGAAGAAAGAGACGAAGAAAGTTGTGAGAGATGCTAAGTTAGCGGCTTTTGATGAGCGACTAGATACCAAAGAAGAAGAGTTGGATATCTATAAACAAGCTAGAGCAAGCGAAAAGAAATAGGGGACCTAAACCAAGTGAGGTGCATCAAGGATGAGAATGAAAAGGTTCTTGCTACAGAGAACACAGTCAAAGACAGATGGAGAGGTTATTTTCATAATCTTTTCAATGAAGGACATGAAATAAGTACTTTTTTTGGGGGGGGGGGGAGGGGGGGTTGAGTAACTTAGAAGAGTGTAGAAACCACTCATTTTACTATTGAATTAGGAAGGAAGAAGTGGGTGTAGCATTGAAAAAGATGAAGCATAGAAAGGCAGTGGGACTAGATGATATACCGATCGAAATGTGGAAAGTCTTGGGAGAGACGGGTATAGCATGGCTCATAAACCTTTTCAATAGGATTTTGAAAACAAAAAAGATGCCAAATGAGTGGTGAAAGAGCACTTTGGTGCCTATCTACAAAATTGCATGAACTATAGGGGTATTCTGTTAATGAGTTATACAAGGAAGCTCTGGGAGAGAGTAATTGAGCATAGACTGAGGCAAGAGACACGGGTCTTGGACAACCAATTCGGGTTCATGCCAGGGCGCTTAATCATGGAGGCAATCTATCTTTTACGAAGATTGATGAAAAGATATAGAGATATGAAAAAGGATTTGCACATGGTCTTTATAGATTTGGAAAAAGAGCATGATAGGGTCCCAAGAGACATTCTTTGGAGAATTTTAAGGGAGAAAAGAGTACGAGTAGCATATATCCAAGCTATAAAGGATATGTATGATGGAGCAAGAACTGTCGTAAGAACTCATGAAGGACAAACTGAAAGCTTCCCATAACTGTAAGGTTACATCAAGGCTCATTTTTAAGTCCTTTACCTTTTTGCATTGGTAATGGATGAGTTAACGAGACATATTCAAGGTGATATTCCTTGGTGTATGTTTTTCGTAGATGATATAACGTTGATAGATGAAACTCAGGAAGGAGTAAATGCGAAGCCTAACCTTTGGAGAAAAATGTTGGAATCTAAAGGTTTTCGCCTAAGTTGGTCAAAGACAAAGTATATGGAGTGCAGTTCAGTGCAAACGGAGACTCAAATGAGTTAGGGGTGAGGATTGGAGATCAGGAAGTACCAAAGAGTGACAGTTTTCGCTACCTAGGATTTATCTTGCAAAAGAACGGAGAGTTGGATGGAGACTTCAACCATAGAATACAAGCTAGATGGATGAAGTGGAAGAGTGCATCCAGCGTGTTGTGTGACTGTCGTATGCCACTGAATCTCAAGGGATTTATAGGATGTCAATAAGGCCAACAATGCTTTATGGCATGGAATGTTAGGCGGTGAAGTATCAACACGTACATAAAATGAGTGTAGTGGAGATGAGAATGCTTTATTGGATGTGTGGGCACACGAGAAAGGATAAGATTAGGAATGAGGATATACGAGATAAAGTAGGAGTAGCCGAAATTGAAGGAAAGATAAAAGAAAATTGGTTATGGTGGTTTGGACATATGAAACGAAGGCCTACTGACGCTTCGGTTAGAATATGCAATTACGGGACAAAGGTTCAGGGCCGAAGGGGTAGAAAAAGACTTTAGAAGAAACTCTAAGAAAAGACTTAGAGTACTTGAATCTAATGGAAGACATAATACAGAATGGAGCGCAATTGTTGTTGTTAAGTAGATGTAATCATGTAGTGAATATTTATGAGAAAGAAGATGGCTTACAGTATTAACAAATTTGCTTTCAGACATCGACTTCTATTTTGTCTTTCGACTTTTACTCTCTCGAGAGAAACTTACCAACGATGAGATGTCCTTGTGACGATAATTGAAGTTTCCAACCCAAGTCATGGGTTGTTATGCATTTTATCTTTTTCACATGGCAATGGGTGATAGGCCTGAGATATTGCCACATTAGGATTCCCGTCGCATCTGATTCCTCAGATGGTAGATTGATTCTTCATCATCTGCAAGTGGCTCTTTATCACAATGGTGGAAATGAGTTGAACCTTTGCATGACGGCGTGAGTTCAAACTCCGTGGTGGCTAATCTGATATCTAATCTATGACAAAAAAAAAAAAAAAAAGGATTGAATTCTTCATCATCCTCTCCCCCCATTTCACAATGATTGCTTACATTTTGTTCCAAAATATATAATCTGGCTTAAATTTGTTTGCTCACTGGCATTCAACCAATATCATCTCAAGGGAAAAGCGAAGCGATCCTCCTTTTAATCAAACTGAAAAAGGAAATTATCTTCCATTTGACCAATTGGAGAGGAATTCAAACTCGAAATTTCTTCCGATTATGCACCGGTGATAAATGAATCCTATATTTTCTAACCATATTTTAATACAAAGTTGAACACAAAATTTTAATACAAGTTGCGCACGCCGTTATTTTGAGAATATATTCTTTAGGGATTTGGATTTAGCTGAGTTGGTTATAACAGTATACGTATCTTTTCCATACCTAAGTTTGAGTTCCCTTTCAATAATTTAAATTAGACAATAATATCGCCTAAATTTTTTTGGTTCATTATTACTAAAATCATTCTCACAGTATGTAAACTCATTGTTTCAACAATCATTTGTATATGATCATAATAATATAATTAAAAAAACAAAGATAAAAGATCTTATAAAACTAATAAAAAGAAGATTAAATTATCATTAATGAATATTCAACACCTGTTTTCTATCCTTAATCTGCCGGAGTTTTCTCTCCTCCCCTCCTCAACCAAAGCAGACCGAGCAGTCATAATCCCACTCGGAAACAAAGAAGCATCAAAAGCTGAACAATCTATCCAATCCTGCAGCAACTCCTCCTGCCCCCATATCTCCGGAATCCAAACCTGTCCGGCCACCTCCATTCTATGCTTCTTTAACCTCTCAAGTCCACTCTCTTCTTCTTCCGCCGCTGCCGCCGTAGGCACTTGATCTACCACAACATCATCATCACCTTCTACAGCAGCCGAATCCTGACCGTTCAGTGTTGAAAGTTCCTCGTCCTTTTCATGCATCTTAGGTGACGTGCTTCCTTGCTGCTCCATAAAACTGTCATTTTTCTTTGAGATTTGCTCACCATTTTCTTGCATATTTGGTAGAACTGGAGTGTTTTGGATGATGGGTTTCTGCAGAGAGATTTGAGATGGTTTTCTTCTCATTTGGATTCAGAAATGGTGATAAAAATGTGTGCTTGCCAGAGCTTGCTGCTGCTTCTTCTTCCTCTGGATGGAGTTGTTCGAACTTTGTGAAATCAAATGGTGGTAGTATAGTAGGTTAGGGGAGGATTTATGTGTATGTTAATAAATAATAATGCAGGCTAGAATGGGTGGGGAGTTAGTGTTACACGTCAACTCAAAAGGTTTTGGTTTTTGTGTATGGTACGTGGCTTGGCTGAGATTGAAGTCCATTTTATGTGGCTTAGTTCTTGTTTGAATATAATAAAAAAAAGGGAAGGAAAGGAAAATGAGACTCTGGTAATAAAGTACAATACTTGTGTCGCCGATAGCTCAACTTTTTTAAAGTACATTAAAGTTTTTTAATTTTTTTTGACTTGAGATTTATGCATTCATGTCTTCAGTATGCCACATGTTGGGTAATGTAAACGTACGTGGACCGTTAGCTTAACATGTGAACAATATACTTTAATATCATTAAGAAATGAGAAGTTTTACCTTATAAAACAAGTGGTAGTGTTGGCCAGATTAAGCTTAATTTCTTATAAAGCACATGCAAAGTTTCGTACTTTCTCATTGTAGGATTCTTGCTCTCAACAACATGTGCATTTCTTATACAATCCGCTAATACTACGGTTTGTTATATTTCTTTGTATTTATAAATGAGAGGTTTTTTATTCGACTTTTGATGAGATATATGATGAGTTTGATTCCAATCTCACACCTTAATGTAAATATCAAAATTTTTAACTTCTCTAAGAAAAAATAATCAAATTTGTTGAACCATTCTAAATATTTGTAATGTAACATCTCCAAAGGAGATGTCAAAACTAACACATACACAAGCAACACTAAAAAATAGCAACAAACTCTCTCCAACCGAGCCTTCAGTTTCTTGCGTGACGCCAAGTCAATTGAAGGCAAAGACTTCTATTGTCAAATTCATTTAATAATTTTTAAATAAGATGTGGTGCAATATATAATAAATGTTGTCGTGTGTTTTAAGTATTTTATTGGTTGTTTCAATAATTGAACTCGCAAAGGATAAAAAAAGTATAAAATAACATTATTATTGAAAATATTAGATAAAATAAAAAATTATAAAAAATATCAAATTACCATATAAACCATCAGTATCATTTTAATGAGTTAAATTGACAACTTCTTCGACCTAGTTGCAACCAAGTAGCAAGTTGCATAACCCGCAGCTGGAAAGTAACAGAACCGTGGGCTGCTCTCAAATTGACAATACCATGCATGTTTTAAAGGCATAGCGTCCATATCCTTTCCATGCATAATTGCCATATTCAATGAAACTTCGCATACTATTCAATTTCCAAATAGATATTTTCTGATGCACATAAATACTTCTAGCAGCCTTTGGTTTGTTTTGGCTCTCCTACGAAATTTAAGAACTCATCTTATCCAAAAATAATAATAATAATTTAAGCTTAGCAAGAGGTTGTAGATCTTGCTTCGTCAGCAGCTCGTGCTGCTTTATTTTCGGACTATGTTGACTTGTCTGACTATTACTTCTCAAATTAATGTGCATCTTGGCATTCAAGTTTGTCTTACTTTCTTGTTTTTTTCTTAACTTTGTGGTGTTGTTCAACTCGTTTTGCAAGTATAGACCTGTAGGTTTGATTTTAGGATTTAGGGTTTACATGCATATATATATATATTTCTCATATTCACGCGAAGAATACTTTCAGAGTTTCAAACAAGAGCACAACCCTGAAGCAACAATTAGATAATACACAACTAAAAACACTATAAATCATTCACTAGTTTACCAACTTTTGAATACATAGAATCATAAACAAATTTCATTGCATAGAATACAAGAATCCAATTTGAAGTCAATTTGTAATGAGTGGAAGCGACAGTTAACGAAAGACTTTCATCTTCAATATGGGTTATTCTTGACAACAATAACAAACAACTTTTATTTTTCGATGCGTGAAGAGAGATACAAAGTACTACATAGCTATATATATAATTACTTGTGCATAGTCAGGCACGTACTAGTGTAAAATCTAAGGAGAAACGATAAGGTTTTAGGCAAACTGATTCTGTAGTATCCAAATGGTGGTGTATTATGCACATTGGCATCTTTCTCTTCGATGCCCCATGTTGTCATGTCTTTCTTATTTTTGCCTCCTTATGGGAGGAGCACTATCGACATAAAATGCATTGCAAAAGAAGAGGGCAAGTAATACTTCCTCATGTATATATTCTTGTTTTACAAGAAGTTACAACACTTGAATATCTACTTATAAGACACACACACACACACATTTCTTCAAAATATTGTACAAATATCACCGGAACTATTAGATACGTGCAATTGCTACCGTCACGTATTTTTTACAATGTGACCAGTAGCGGAGTCACATGGAGGCTATATGCCCATGCCCGTCATGGAATTTCATCAATAAATATGTATTGTCTGCTTGTTTTAATCATAAAAGAGTATGTGATCTATTGTTTTGACCAAGGAGTGATGGGTTAGAAACCTGTTGGAGCCAACAACCTTATGTTTTTTGTTTAAACCCAACCTTACAACTAACCTTTTGTTTTACCATATAAAAATCAATTTTTTTTTTTTTTTGGCCAGTTCATGTAAAAGAAGGTCTATACAATTTAGAGGAATATCCAATTATGTTAAAAGTTTTTTTTTGTTGAGCCTAATGTATTAATTAGTTTTTTTTTTTCAACAAAACTCATAAAGAAGTTATGTTCTTATGATATAATCTTCTTAATACCAAAATTTTCATACAAATTTTAAAGCTCTATCACATTTATTTGATAAAAAAAATTTCCATGCCAATAGAAAGAAAGGAAAACTAATGAAAATGGTTTGAAAACTTTGAGTTTTAATGAAAATGACAAAAATATTTTGTAAGTGAATAGTACCAGAAGTGACTTTTTAGAGTAAAAATATGATTTTTTATTAAAGTGAACAATATCGACAGTTTTTTGTTAAAGTTCTCTAGAAAGAACTTTAATTTTTCTCCAACTAATTGTGTTGCTATATTTTGTCCAAATATATTTAGAAAAAAAATCGAAAAGGTTCCTCAAAATATATTACATGTGGACTATAATGTATTTTAAGAAGGTTTATTTTTATACAAACGATATTCTATTTTTAAAATTAAAAAATAGAAGAAATTGAACTCAAGTGAACAACATAACTTCAACCAAGATAGTCACGTCTGCATTGCCATTATTCTTTATGGAATGAAAGGTGGTATTAGTCCATCCACACGTTATATGTAATGAAATGTTGAACCCGATGTGATATTTGAGGTGAAGTATGTTTTGTAAACATCACAAAAACACACAATCCAAGCATATGTGGATGGCTATAGCTCTCGAGGAATTCGACAACTAGAAATTTAACATCTATGTCCATAACCACATGATTTGCCAAGTCTTGCCCCCTTGGTAATGTTGAAAAAGATTGACAAAATGTAGCCACCAACCATAACAGCACTTATAAAAAGGATTGGCAATCACTGTTTTTTTTTCTTCTTTCTACGCGCGCATCTGTATTTTCGATTATTAGATTCAATAAATAAAATAAAAACTGGGATGTGATATCTAAATATCTATTTTTACTTATCCCACATCTTTTTGGTTTTTAACCGTCGGATTGGATGAATTGAAGAAGATCAACGGACATAAATTAACAAAGATGTATGAGAAGTAAAAAGGGGTGTGTGGATAGCACATCTCTAAAAGTTAACGAACAAGAATAAATATGGGTATTTCGATAAGTTATAAATGTGTTGTTATCATTTTCTTAAGAGATGTTGGTCGATTTTCTGTCCAAACTTGTAAGGAGCTGCCAATTTTCCTCTTGGACTTTTATAATTGGTCAATTTCCTCCGCTAAATTTTAGTTTTAGCCGATTATTTATTTGAACTTTTATAATTGGCAAATTTCTCCCTAAACTTTAATTTCCCTCCTAAACCCTAAACCTTAAAATTCAAACAAAAAGTATACGGATTGAATTAGCAAAAGAGAAGAAGATATTGTCTGCACTAGGGATAAAATTACCTTTTTTTGCAATTATAAAATTAAAGTTCAAGAGGGAATTGATCGATTATAAAAATTTAAGGGGTATTCAAAATTAAAGTTTAGAGAGGAAACTAACTAATTATAACTAAGAATTAATTTCAAAAACATTTTCACCAAAAAAAGCCATTTTCAAAGAACTTCCAAATCAGCTCATACTCTTCTCAGGGTTAAAAAGGCAATAACTAACTAGCAAATCCAACATCTAAAGAAGAATGTCCAATTCATTTGATCATGTTATTAACATTTATTTTCTAAGATATTCTATTTTTACCACATAATTTCCTTTTAGGGAAAACTAATGAAAAGAGTTTAAAAACTTTAAGTTTTAACGATAAAGACAAAATAAAGTGTAAAATGAATAGTACTAGGTTTGATTTTTTTGTGCATAAATATGATTTTTCGTTAAAATGAACAATACTGCAAACTTTTCGTTAAAACTCTCTTCATTTTATTTGTGCATTTTGTAAAGCATTTCCACAAAATTTCTATTTACACCCCCTTCCTGATGAATTTTCAACAAGCGTGCCGTTTTGGCGGGTACATGTTCAAGGACTCCACCAGCTTGGCGCAAACCATCCAAACCTACGCCCGGACCAAGCAGCTGCACAGAGGCAAAGAGCTCCACGCTCAGCTCCTCCGCAACGAGTACCCACTTTGCATCTTTCTCGCCAACCATCTTCTGAACATGTATTCCAAATGCGGGGAGGTCGACTATGCACTCAAATTGTTCGACACAATGCGGCAGAGAAACTTGGTTTCTTGGACGGCAATGATAACTGGGTTTTCTCAGAACTTGAGGTTCTCGGAGACTTTAGAAACGTTTTCCCAGATGAGGGTTGCCGGAGAGAAACCAACCCAGTTTGCATTTGCAAGTGTTATAAGAGCTTGTGTGTTTCTCGGGTCGATTGAGATCGGGAGGATGATGCATTCTCTTACTTTGAAGTTGGGGTTGGCTTGTGAGTTGTTTGTGGGTAGTAATTTGGCGGATATGTATTGGAAGTGTGGGGTGACGGTTGATGCTTGTAAGGTTTTTGAGGAGATGCCGTTTAAGGACGCGGTATCATGGACTTCGATGATTGATGGGTATGCAAAGAGTGGTGATTCTGAGGCAGCTTTACTAACTTATAAAAGGATGATTGTTGATGGGATTGTTATAGATCAGCATGTTCTTTGTACTGCCTTAAATGCTTGTTCTGCGTTGAAGGATTGTAAGTTCGGAAAGTGTCTTCATTCGACCGTTCTAAAGTTAGGACTTCAAACGGAGGTTTCAGTGGGCAACGCTCTGACTGATATGTACGCGAAAGCAGGAGATATGGAAAGTGCTTCAGATGTGTTCCGGATTGACTCTGAGTGTAGAAACATTGTGTCTTCTACTTCTCTGATCAATGGTTACGTTGAGATGGATGAAATCGAGAAGGCTTTTAGTTTGTTTGTTGACTTACATAGTTGGGGAGTTGAGCCTAATGAGTTCACTTTCTCTAGCTTGATCAAGGCTTGTGCCAACCTAGCTGCACTTGATCAAGGAATCCAGCTTCACGCTCAGGCAATTAAACTTAATCTCGATAGACACCCTTTCATTTCTACTGTTCTTGTTGATATGTATGGAAAATGTGGGTTGCTTGATGATTCGACCCAAGTGTTTCATGAGATAGCAAACCCGAATGAAGTTGCATGGAATTCATTGTTAGGCGTGCTTGCTCTTCATGGATTAGGAAAAGAAGCCTCGGAAACATTTAATAGAATGGTACAAAGAGTGAAGCCGAACGCAATAACATTTATCAGTCTTTTAATAGGGTGTAGCCATGCTGGATTGGTAAAGGATGGTTTAAATTACTTTTATTCTATGGAGAAAACATATGGAATAGTTCCTAGAGATGAACATTACTCTTGTGTTATTGACTTGCTTGGCCGGGCTGGAAGGCTTAAAGAGGCTGAAGAATTCATAAACAGCATGCCAATTCAACCAAATGCTTTCGGGTGGTGCTCTTTCCTTGGAGCCTGCAGGATTCACGGTGATAAGGAGAGGGGAAAACTGGCAGCAGAAAAACTGATGCATTTAGAACCTGAGAACATCGGAGCACATATTCTGCTGTCGAATATATATGCTAAGGAGCAGCAATGGGAAGATGTGAGGAGTGTAAGGAAGATGTTGAGAGATGGCACCATGAAGAAATTGCCAGGGTATAGTTGGGTTGATGTTGGAAACAAAACGCATATCTTTGGAGCCGAAGATTGGTCCCATCCTCAGAAGAAAGAAATTTATGAAAAGCTTGATACTCTTCTTGATCAGATAAAGAAAGCTGGATATGATCCACAAACAGATTCGATTCCACATGATATGGATGATACTGAGAAGGAAAAGGTTCTTCACCATCACAGTGAGAGGATAGCGATTGCATTTGCGTTAATAAGTATGCCGGCTGGGAAGCCGATCATTGTGAAGAAAAATATAAGGGTGTGCTTGGATTGCCATTCTGCAATCAAGTACATCTCCAAGGTGGTAGGGAGAAAGATTATCGTTAGGGATAATAGTCGGTTTCACCATTTCGCAGGCGGGCAGTGTTCATGTGGAGATTACTGGTAGTGTTTTGGAAGCTGAAGCATTAGTCAAGGGATTTACTGGGCAGAAGCCAGAGCTTCAAAAGCTAACTGCAGGGTGAGGAAGAAGGGTTATAGATGACTTGGGACCCATTTGGCAAGGAATTTAGAAAGGCCAAGACTGCTTTCAAATAATCAAAAGCACTTCTGACAACGTTTATCAGAAAAATTTAGTGCTTATGGAATATAAAAAGCACTTGAAGCAAACACTTACCGCACGAAGCACGAAAAAAACTTGAAGATTTGCTGCTTCTAACAAATGCACTTCCAACAGAGGCGCTTATGACCGTAAGTGTTCTCTTCGGAAGCTCCGTTGCCAAACGAGCCTTTGCTCATCAAGAAGGAAGAAGGCGATTTTAAGATGGAAGCATGTAAGAAGACAACCCTTTGGCCATCATCTTCAACTTGGAACACAACTACCCTTCCACTAAGATGGGAACAAATTGTGGGTGTCTAATTATGTTTTTGACACCCGACAATTAAAATTGAGTGGTAATTTCTGTGTGGACTTATCTCCGCCTACACACTTCTGTTCATTTCTGCTGTATTTGGTTTGAAGCGAAGAATAAAAAAAAAGGCATTGCGGAAATTATTTCCCTCTAATTCAAGAGTATATACATAAAGAAGAATTTTCTCTGAACGAATCCATTCATGATTTCTCCACATGTTGTATCTCACTTTCAAAAGGGAAAACTGTACATGCCGATGGCGTTTATTCAAATCTTCCGGCGAAAAACTCGCCAGATCTAAATGTCTTGAAACGGGAAACATACACTCGGACGAGGATGTACTAATCTAATAGCAAAGCTAGAAACTGCTAATGGCATATGGATGATCTATCATCTAGTATCTACGGAGGCATACTTAAATCCCTCGGATGGATGCTGAGGTGGAGGTCGGGAGGCATGAGATCAAACTCTTGGATAACGGGAGCGTCCTTTTTTCTTCAAGAAATCAGGAATCTCGACTGCACTACCTTCCATGAAAGAGGATGGCCGTCGATTGATTCCAAGGGTGACATCTCCTTGTGCCTGCATATAGGTAGATTTAACAAAATTGTTTGAAAGAGAGAGTTAGTGCATGTGTGTGCGTGAGCGGGGGCACGTTAAGGAATTACCTGGAGTGGCCTTCCTTCATTTTCTTCTTGGCGTTTGAATCCAGTAGCAATAAGGGTTATACTGACCTGAATGAAAAACGAAGACAAGCAACATTGCATTTTAAGATGCAGCCATCCAATTCCTTTATGATAATCCCATGATATCCGGTTTGGCAAATTTACCATGTTCAACAAGAAACCAGGAAGCTCTTGGACATATTTTTTACCACGTTCATTTTAGAGAAAGCAAAAATACTTACTTGACCACTGAGAGATGGATCTGTCACTGCCCCAAATATTAAATTTGCTGTTGGATCGACAAGATCATATATAACCTCAGCTGCAGCATTTACCTACGAGAATTGCTCATTTGAAATTAGAGAGTAAGAGAGGAAAAATACAACGCCATATCAACTGTGAGTCAAAACTACCATTTATAATTCAGTAAAGGATATCAAGCGGAAAGGCAGTGAGGGTTCAGGTGCGGCAAGTAGTAAGAAGCAGGAAGCACAGGAAGCAGCAGTAAGCGCAATAATGGAGTTATTACATTGTGAACATTAGCACAGTTCTGGGCCAACTAAATGATTCTTTTATGAGAAAATTGTCGAAAGAGATTTTAGGCCAATCATAGTAGTAGTTCATTCTCTCCGTGCGGGTCTAGAATAAGATCAATATACAGATTGCAGAGTAACGTCATCTCACAGTCAAGAATTAAGGGAGAAATCTCGATTTCAATAAGCTTAGTACCCTCTCTGCAGCATTTTCAGACTATTGAATGCAATGGTGAAATCATAAGCATAATTCCTAAAGACAGCTTTGTCTCACAGAAAACGGTAAACCACACTTCAAGTTGGAACAGATTTTCTTTTACAGAAATGGTACATGGAAGACTTTCATACTGAAGAAAAGAAATATGTCAACTTCATGATCCCACGAGTACGATCAAAACAGAGAGTAAGAGAGAAGTACCTCATAAAGGGTCAAATCAGCTCCCCCAGTTATGTTCCAAACAATTCCAGTTGCCCTCTCAATACCAATATCTAGTAAAGGTGATTGGATGGCATTTAATGCAGCATCCCTTGCCCTCGTCTTCCCTGTTCCGAGGAAATACAAAAATCAGAAAAAAAGTTTCAGCATATTATTATAAAAAAAAATGCAGAATTTATAATATATTAACTTGAGACCATGTCTTCTTTCAGACCTTTCCTTCTCATGTTCTAACAAAAAAACTGAAATTTTAGATGCCATTTATTCTATATTAACTTCACAAGGACGTTAGCCACAATGGTGTCATAAGGGAAGGCAATACGGAAATTTTGGGACCACAATAATCAAGTCCAAAATTGTAAGTGAAGCCTCTGATATGATATAAGCACTCTAAACACCCTAGTAGTATGCAGCTAAAACATTACCAGTTGCAGTTCCTATCCCCATCAATGAAGAACCCGCATTGGCCATTATAGCCCGTACGTCAGCAAAATCCACATTTACCAATCCTGGTATCTGCAATGAAGATGATGGTGCATCAATTATAGTAACAAATATGGCCCAAAAAGGGAAACACATCGATCCACAAACAAATAAAAAAATCCCCATTGACCAAATGAAGGCCCTTGAAAGGCTCTATGAATGGTTTAAACAGTCAGAAGTCAAGATTACACTTCATTACACAATATTTTTAAAGACCACATACCGTGATTATATCAGAGATGCCACGAACACCTTGTCGTAGAATATCATCAGGCCAGATTAAATGCTTCTGTTACTGGGGTAGACGGGGAAACTGCAGTCAATAACTTGTCATTTGGAATGACTATCAGTGTGTCAACATTTTCTCTCAGAGCCGCAATTCCTTCCTGGGCTTGAACTGCCCTTTTCCGTCCCTCAAAAGAGAAAGGGGTTGTCACGACACCAACAGTCAATATACCCATTGACTTTGCAACACCTGCAACTATAGGAGCTCCACCAGTGCCAGTTCCTCCACCCATTCCCGCCTGCATATGAAGATATTTAATGTCAGGGTGCAGAGATGCATGAAATAGGCAAATGTTGGAAGTCATGACAGAGGAATAGCATTTGAACCTACCGTAACGAAGACCATGTCTGATCCATAAAGTGCTTCTTCTATTGATTCTTTGCTTTCTTTGGCAGCATTCATACCAATATCTGGGTTTCCACCAGCTCCAAGACCCCTGGTAAGTTCTTGACCAATTTGTAAACGGTTTTCGGGAAAGACAGGAGACATTCTCATGGCTTGAACATCGGTATTAACAATCCAGAACTCCACACCCTTCATTGCACTCTCTATCATGCGATTAACTGCATTTGACCCTCCACCGCCAACACCAATAACTTTGATTTTTGCTTCACCGTTGTTACTAGGAGAAGATTTGTCACTTAAGCTCTCAGTGACACCTCCACCTGAAATATCTTTTCTTGGGTTGTTAACCCTATCGTTTCCCTCTCCTCTAAGCAATGAAACTTCAGGGTGTAGATTCAGAAAAGGGTCTCTATTCTGATATGAACCGACACTCTGAGAATTGGTTGAGCACTTAACTTGAGGCAAACTTGACTTATAGGTTACACCCATAAAACCGTACTTCTCCTCAGACTACTTTTAAGCTGCTAACTCTTCCCAAGTGATTCTCCATTCCTAAGCGACCCCCAAGCCTTGTCAGTACCCCCACCGGGTTTCGAGTATCAGGAAGGGTAACATAATTCGATGCATAAGTCGCCATCATGTAAACGCTGAGACTTTAAATCTCAGAGACAGGTAAGCTGATGAATGCCAATCTTTTAGAAACCCACTTTCTCTCCCAACACCTAATTTTCAAAAAAAACCAGGTAATTCTAAGAAACCATATAACATAGCAGATGGATAAAATATCGACGTTTAACTAAAAGCATATCGAACAGAAACCACACAAGCTTCATAGCGCACATTACAATCCCAGACAAATAATTACAACCCAAAATGCAAAACCCAACAATATTATACAAAATTCACTGTAACTATGAGTTTAAACAGCAAGCAAGAGTTTAAACAGCAAGCAAGCAGAAACGCAGAACAAATGGAAACCCAATTTTCAGGAGAAACAAGAAAGGTACTGAAAATGGCAGCTGTTTACCAAAAAACCAGATAATTCTAAGAAACCACTAAACATAGCAGATTAATTACAAACACTCAGAGACCAGCAAATGCTAAAACGTCAATAGTCAACTAAACCAAATCAAACACATACCCACAAACTTCATAGCACGCATTACAATCCCAATCCCAGAAATAATTACAACCCGAAAAGCGAAACCCAACAACGACTATGCAAAATTAAATGTAACCATGAAGTTAAACAGCAGCAAGCAAGCAGAAAACAATGAGAAAGAAGCAAACCAGAGAAATGTAAAACCCCACAAACTTCGTATCGCACATTACAACCCCGAGACAAAAATCACAACCCGAAAACCGAAACCCAACAACAATTCTACAAAATTCAATGTAACCATGAAGTAAAACAGCATCAAGCAAGCAGAAAACAATGAGAAATGAACAAGCCAGAGAAATGCATTACAAAGGGAGACCCTCTTTCCAGAAAAAAAAAACAAGAAGGAAACAGAGAAATGGGCAGCTGGGGTTTCAGAGGAAGCTAACAACCAGAGAAATCCCAAGAGACCTTGGATGCAGAAACAAAAGAACCCAAGGGAGCATCTGGGGGCGCCGAGCCCAAAGAGTCAGAAATTCAGTCTCTTTAAAACCCTCAGTCGGATTTGGACTAATGATTGCGAGCTGTTTGTGATAGAGAGGCGGGGGAAGTGGTAAAGGAAGCAACAAACCTACTAGAAAATTGAGGAATCTAGTTGATTGGGGAACCAAATTGTTTTGGCTTTTTCAGGTGAAAGGCATGTGGGTGCGGGCTCTTCTGAAAGCAACACACGGTTTACACAGAGTCTTGCAATAGCCCTTATCGTTCGGGGACGAGGGTTTAATTGATGGGCTTTGTTTCTTACTGCTTTAAGTTCTTCTGTTCATTAGTTGGGCCCAATTGTAGAGTCTAAGTGAGCATACGAAATGAGGAGATAATCTTTGTTTTAGGCTATCATCTAATATGTTCGATCACCTAATATTAATACGTTATTCGTATAAACATGTTATTTATATTTTGATTATCGATACCTCAACAATATACTTGTCGATAAAAATCTACATGGGACGACATGAAATCCTCCTATTAACTTGATGAGTTATTATTAAATTTTAAATCATAACCGTTCAACTTTCAGTACGCTCATTGATTTTGGATAAAAAACTTGCAGGAAGTTATGTTCAGTAATGTTGGTCACTAGTTAACCACATTGTTAGGTTTCACATTAAGTGCGCTACAATGATGACACATAAGGCTACTTACAGTAGATCGAAAAATTTGAATTTAATTCTTGTTTTTTATTTTTTATTTTTTTTTATGGAAAAAAAATTCAAATTTAATTCTTATGAGTTGATGAAACTCATATTATATAAGAATCAAAATCAAAGTGTCTAAGCGTACTAACTCATATACCACACAAATCGCTGTGGAAGGCCTAACGAAACCACAAAAATGTTATTTACCAATTTTACTCGTTACGTTGTTCATTAAGCGTAGTAAGAAGAATCTCGCTTAATAGAATAAATTATGTTCAAAACCGACTCAACCTTTCCCGTTACAGGGAGTTCCAATCTTTTCAATTTTGTATATGACCTTTATGTGACTTATATTATTAATTGATACGTATTTATAAATTTAACTTACATTAACAGATTACACGTATCAATCAACGATTGAGACTATACTAAGCCACACACATAAAATGAGTGCAGCCTAATTTCCGTCGATCAGCGTGTCCACGGAAACATCCAGAATCTAGTTCAGACGCAACGTGGAGCGGTGCGAAACGACGAAACTACCCCGGCACGAGTTCACCACGGGTCTGCCTTTAGATCGCAGAGTGACATCTGGGAAGAAGAACAGACGTTACAATCTCACCGATGGCTTCGCAAATTCTGGCGGCGGCAGCCGAGAGGGTCGGACCGGCGGCGAGGCGACAGGCCGTGAGCTTGACAGACGCGGCGGCGAATCGTATACGGCAGCTCCTAGAGCAGCGCCGGCGGCCATATCTCAAGCTCGGAGTCAAGGCCCGCGGCTGCAACGGCTTGTCCTACACTCTCAATTACGCAGGTACGGCGGCATTTTGATCCTGATTGTTAAATTTTCTTCTTTTTCATCAATTTTGATAAGTTGAATTATGAATTTCGTGAATTTATTTGCTCCAATTTCTTCCTGTGTAGATGATAAGGGGAAGTTCGACGAATTGGTGGAGGATAAAGGTGTGAAGGTTTTGATTGATCCGAAGGCTCTGATGCACGTCATAGGAACGAAGATGGATTTTATAGATGATAAACTCAGGTAACTCATCTCTTCCTCTCTCTTTTTTCCCCAATTTTTCCTTTTTTTTTTTGGGTGGATTTGTGGAAAACTTATTAGCATGTTTGGATTCAGAGAAATTGTTTGGTTTTGATTTGAATTGGGCGTGTGTAAATCTTTGTTTTTTTTTAGGTAAAGAAAATGAACTTGTGCTGTGTTAGAAATGGATTAGTTTTCCATTTTTGTAATTATTTCCAGTGTCAATTTAGTATTAGGATGTTAAAATTGCGCATCGTAAGGATAATGGGTCGTCGAATTTCGGATTGAATTTTGTGGAGAATATAGAGTTATTTTTTCACTTTGAGATGAACCAAGAGTCTTCAAAAGAGCCAAAAGTGCTTTTGACTACGTTTGGCAGAAAAACTTCAAAGCGTTTTTTGGGTTGTAGAAGCACTCTTTAGTGCTTTTACTTATGAGCAGAAGTCGTTCCTACATAGCAATCCCAAATAAGCGCTTGGAACCATATGACAATCAGTAAGCCAATGTGCTGCAATTGACCATTTTTTGGGGGGTGGAAATTTCATATTTATGGTGGGTGTATTGCCATTTATCAACTCTAACATCATCCCAATGGAGCCCCGCTACCTTATACAAGACCTAGACTGATGCTGCTTAGCGCTGCTATAAACAACATCAGCTTTAGGTCTTCACCCACCTTAACTAATGATATTAAATTTGCCCATAATGTCGCCTTCGCCGATGGTCAGCTTTCCATTCCTGTCCTGACTACTACTGTATGACCATTTCATTAAGACCCACAGATGACCCTGATTTAGGGCATCATCACCTCCACCACTGCTGCCATTAGTACTTCAACCTCTGTTTACTGTTGGATGCGTGTGTTGTGTGCATTCAATGACAAATTGAATGTGCAGTTTAGAAGGGTTTTAGTGAATGCTTCAAGTGGCTTTCTGTGTGCGTGTTAGGAGAGATAATGGTGCATGTTAGAAGGGTTTTAGTGAATGCTTCAAGTGGCTTTCCATGTGCGTGTTAGGAAAGATAATGGTGCACGTTAGAAGGGTTTTAGTGAATGCTTCAAGTGGCTTTTCATGTGCATGTTTAGGAGAGATAAGGGTGCATGTGTGTCCATTTTTACATAAGCAGAAACCAAACCATGAAGAAAGATGATCTGCTAATATTATTTTGCTTGTTTTATCTCGGTATATTTTGTTTGCTTGAATTTGGGAACCTTAAGCAGCCAAATGGCATGGCATTTATGCCCCTTGTCGATCTGATGATTCGTTGTAAATTTAACCACCTTTCATTTGTTCGTGGGGCAATGGTACAATATGACATGACATGCTTTGGGCATTCTTCTGTTGGTGTTTATGCCGTTGGTTTCACAACTTGCTTTTGCCTTCTTACTCTCACCTTCCTGGTTCCGCTCACACCTAATTTATTTTCTTTTGGCAGGTCTGAGTTCGTATTCATCAATCCCAACTCTAAAGGACAGTGTGGCTGTGGGGAATCTTTCATGACAACAGACGGTAGCGGAGCTACCAAGAAGGTATAAAGAATCGTGTGGCCAGCTTGTGATGATCCAACACTTTCACTGACTAATTATTCGTGTTGGCGCTGGCGGGAGTCATAGTAGCCTCTGCTAACTCGGGTCGTAAAGTTTGCATTCTTCTGTAAAGATATTCCAATTTTGTTTGGAAGAACACAATGTATATCAATACAATTATGTGCTTCTTGAAATTTTATGAACTTTTGTAATGTCAACATGTAGAAGCTGCTGAATTGTGGAAATTGTGTCGGCGAGATTATCAATATTTTCCTCAACTTTTTTTTTACCATTCTTTACTTAATACGTGAAATGACTTAGGTTTGAATTTCATAAATGACGACTTTGATATCAATTTAATCTCCTACTCTTTGGTGTAATTCTATCGTTGAATAAAAAAAGGTTACGGATCTTACTTTGCTTTTTTAATATCGATTATAATTTTCTTCGCACTATGAGGCATTTTGTTTTTTAGTGATATGAGCCATGTTGATTATAATTTTCTTCACACTACGAGGCATTTCTATTAATATTGTGTACGAGTTGTTTGTCGTCCACATTCGTTTAATTTTTAATCTCCATGTAGAATATGCTGTCAAATTCTGCGCTTTTTTCAATTTTCAAACAATTAATAGAATATGTTAATTATCAGTTGTCTGTCGTTCACATTCGTTTAGTTTTTTTAATTTTTCTATAGATTATGTTTTGAAATTCTGTTTTTTTCCAATTCTCCAACAATCAACAGTTGTTAGTCGTCTACATTCGTCGACAATAACACAAATTGTTGATCTCCTTATGGAATGCAACTTTTTTCGCATTTGTAAGAAGGTGAGGTAGAATATAGGATTCATGTAATGGGGACTCATGTAGCATATTGGATTGGGAAAAAAAATGTAACATATTTGCTTTCCAATTTCAGAAATTAAATTTCCATATTCTCACGCGTAATTACTCTCCACTTTCCCGCACGTGCTAGAAGAAGACCTGGCGGCTTCCCTCTCTTCTCATCGCAGACTCTTCTTCGTCTTCTCCGCGGTCTCGTCTTTCAGACCAAGCAGCTTTTGGCTGGTTCGTTTCTCCACTCGTTTTTCCAAAACCATCGAATCCTGCATTCAAGTTTCTCCCTTTCTCTGATGAATGGGATGATAGTGATCCCGTTGACATGGAAATTTTGGATTTTGATTTGCTTCCACAGGTAATGCCGCCCTAATTTTCTCTCTGTTTTACCCATTGATTATCTCTGTATTGAGATCATTTTTATTCAATTCCGTTTTTATAGATTTTTGGGTTCTATGTGTTTTTACTCGATTTTTAGTAGATTGATGATAAGCTGTTGAAATTTGTTTGAATAATTGAATTGGGTTTAATTTATTGAGTTTGTTTGCATGGTTTTCCGTTGAATTGATGTTGATCCGGTGCAAAATCTGCCAACTTTGGAAATTGTTGACTTGTTTGTAATGCCCAAAGTACCGGATTTTTCCAGTTTCTACTAGCTAATCTTTGCTTTCCATGCTTAATTGTAGTGACAATTACTGCTTGATTAGTGAAAGTCCAAAATATTGATCTGAATTTTTACTTGTATAGATGATGTC
Source organism: Pyrus x bretschneideri (assembly GCF_019419815.1). NCBI lineage: Eukaryota > Viridiplantae > Streptophyta > Magnoliopsida > Rosales > Rosaceae > Pyrus > Pyrus x bretschneideri. Next base: position 1,271,688 of record NW_025999784.1, read on the forward strand.
GTGACAAATCCCGAAAAGATGGCAGATTGGTGTTTGACATGGATGGATCTTGGTTTTTCTTCTGTTTTGTGATAAACCCAGATGGAAGGTTTAACAATTCTGGATGGCTAATTGTGTGGTGAGGATTTCTTTAAAGTTGGCTTCTTAATTTTCTTAGGGTACTTTGAACTTTGAGAACAAGAGCTTTCCTTGGTTTTCGTTAATTTATTGGGTATATGGAGCACCTTCCCGTTGAAGTCATAGGTAACATTCTATCCCGGCTAAAAGCTGCCCGAGATGTTGTGATTGCATCTGCGACGTGCAAGAAATGGAGAGAGGCTTGGCGGAATCACCTCCACACTCTTTCTTTCAATTCCAATGATTGGTCCGTCTATCATGATCTGACAACAAGTAGATTGGAAATTCTTGTAACTCAAACAATATTCCAAACCAAAGCATTGCAGTGTTTGTCAATTTTTATGGATGATGTTGATGAATTTTCAGCCGCCCCAGTGATTGCTTGGCTCATGTATACCCGGGACACCTTGCGGCAACTACATTATAATGTGAGGACTACTCCGAATGTGAATATCATTGAGAAATGCGGTCGGCAGAAGCTTGAAGTCTTGGCATTGGCTCATAATTCTGTAACAGGTGTTGAACCCAGTTATCAGAAATTTCCATGCTTGAAGTCACTTTCGCTAAGTTATGTCAGTATCTCAGCATTGGATTTGAGCCTTTTGCTTACCGCATGTCCAAAACTTCAGAATTTGGCTCTTATTAATCCTGATATTGCCATGTCAGATGCACAGGCAACTATGGAACTTAATAGTCCTTCACTGAAAAATATCTACGTGGAAGCTGTCAGTTTGGATAAGTTCATACTAGAGGCCGATAGCATTGAGAATCTGCACCTGAAAGATTGTACCCTTGAGGTTTTTGAGCTTATTGGTAAGGGGTCACTGAGTGTTTTGAAGATCGATGATGTTAGCGTCCTCCATCTTGATATTGGGGATAACACAGAGAATCTTCAGATTGTGGATGTTAGCAGCTTCACGATCATGTGGCCAAAGTTCTATAACATGATCTCAAAATCATCAAATTTAAAGAGGCTTCGGCTCTGGGGTGTTGTATTTGATGATGAGGATGAGGTGGTGGATTTGGAGACTGTTTCTGTTTGCTTCCCTCAGTTAACCCACTTATCATTAAGTTATGATTTAAGAGATGTTTGTGGCTTGCAGGGGTCATCTTCTTTGGAGAACGTGGTTGTGTTAGAACTCGGATGGACTATAATCAGCGAGCTCTTCTCCGACTGGGTAGCAGGACTTCTAGAAAGATGCCCTAATTTGAAGAAGTTGGTCATTTATGGGGTGGTCTCAGAAGCCAAATCCCATGAAGAGTGCCAAGTTTTAGCAAGCTTCACCTCGTCCATTGTCCGGCTGATGAGAAAATATCTGCATGTAGAGGTTCAGTTTGAATACGAATAAAAGTCCTGCTGACTGCATTGGTGTCTATTCAAATATTGGTTGCACCTGATTGTACAATAAGGTACATGGCAGAACTTCACAAGAACACAGATTCTATCATCCTCATATTAATCTGAAAATGGAGACCCCTTAATTTCGTACAAGATTATGCGTGCAGCGTGGTGAGAAATTGTAAATTTACAGATTAATTTTGAAATCAATTTGTCTGTTTATCTCTGGCTTGTGTTTGTTTCATAATAGTCAAATGGAAATTTCATATGTTGAAGATTATTTTGGGTTGAAGCCGTTTATGGTACTCTATATGGCTACATTCCTGAATATGGTGCGTAGGTTTGGTATGATCTTGTTGCCCCCTTGCTTGAACAGGTGAGCTCCTCTACTTCCATAATTCAATGTCGGGTTGAGTTTTAATCACTAGATGATTGAGTATGAAAAGTATACTTCATCACCTGTTTAGTCGAGATTAGAATAGAGATCCTCACTGTGGATTGAATTTGTACTGTATATTGTTTGTTTGAATTATGATTTCTTGTATTGCATTCTCTTTTAAGTTATCTCATAGTATGACTATGTAAAAAAAGGGATCATTTTTTGGACCGAAAATCTCAAATCCGTTCGTAGTAGCTTGGATTTGTGAGGACATGAACATTCCTGCACTTTGTGGCATTGAAATCACTCGGCAATGTTTCGCTTAAACTCAAGGGAACCTTCAGGTTGCAGTTGATGTTGCTAGGACCATAATCTGGTGACTTGATCTTTCCGAACCTGGCTCTTACCCGAAGAGAAATCTTCACATCAATACTGTAAACACCAGCAGCAGTCTCCGCGTTAAACTGGGAGAGGTCACGTTCTCCAAATACCGCCAACTGCTGACCTTCAACGAGTACATGATTTAAAATGGTCGTGTTCTTATGCCCTTGGTAAAATGGCGCCCAAGGCAGTGTCACATTAGCAAACCTCTTTTTTCTATGGTTGGCAAAGACTTGGATGCGGCGGTAATATATGCCAACCCTTTTGTTGGGGTTTCGGATGGTGATGTTGAGCGCGAGATTGTAGTTGAGAGTATTGTCAGTGTCGGTGAAATTGAATTGGGTTAGCACTCGATTAAGCTTTTTCGTAAGTACAAAGCCGAAATCCACCCTTTCGTCTTATATACAAGACAATACCTCATCTGCAACTCCATCTGGTACCATTTTTCTTGTTTTCTTTCGTCTAATGGCTCCAAGGGGCGGCACCCGCTGCCTCTACTTCCCCTGCAACGCCTTACTCTGCCTCGTCCTAACCATGTTCATATTCTGGTTGATCTTCCTTCCCAAAGACCCTCAATTCACCGTCTCCAATGCCTCTCCATTGACAGAAGGTATGTATATCTAGCAATTGACTTTGTTGGAAATGTCAAGAGGAACATCCAAAGAGTCTGAGGGAACTTCCAAAGTTGTTCAATCCTCTTAACTTCTCCGCGATCAGGCGGAGGAAAAGGACCTTCGATACTTGCTTGAAGTAGTTCCCAACCCTTTTAACTTCTCTGCTTGTTTTTCTTTTCTGTGTTTTCTTCACCCGTTAACTTATGGTGGACGGACGCTCTAGTCGCAGTTGAACAAGCCAGCTGACACCTATTTAAATATTAAAGGAAATGGAATTAAAGATGAAGATTAAGTGGGAGTAATGGGCATAAAGGCTACCTAAAGAGTTACAATTGTTTTACCATTTCCTCTCACTTATTGTCATCACACTAAATGGCTGTCAGTGGGGTGAGTTATGGAGAAGAAACTGAGGCAGCAAGCAAGAACAAAAAAGCTGCATGTTGCAGCGGCAAAGGAGGGAAAAAAGAAAAAAAAATGGAAAGGTGCAGCTAACGAAAATAGGAGGGAAGAAAGCAACGCAACAAGAAGTTGGACGAGTAAGAGGGAAGAAGGAGGAAATTTTGGCATTCTCTTCTTTCGGTTTTATCTTCTCAAACCCATGTCTTTCTTTTGGTTTAATTTGAGAATAATGTGTAACTAAATTTTTAGTAGTTAGGGGCTGTTTTGAACCCAAATATGATTGCAAATGTGTTATGACATTTCGTTTGAATTACTTTTATAAATGGATGAAAATTGGTTCACTACTTATGTTAGTGATGAATTCTTTATGTGTTTTCTACGGATGCATACTTAGTAAACATATCTAGAATTCTAATGCTATGAATATGTGTGTGCCTGCCCTTGTCGAATGAGGACCTACATATGTTCTAGAGTAGTACTTGTTAATTTTGATTAACATGTGAACCAAAATCTAGGATAAGTAAGACAACGCTAGTACTTACGATACCTTGTGATGACTCAAACTCTTTTCGTTCTTAATGATTTCTACTTGTTAAATCTATGAACACGCCATCCTAGATTGCATGCTAGGGACTAAGTTAAGTTGAAAATGTCATTCTCTTAACATACTACATAAGAAAGAGTAATAGGTTGAGTTCTAACAGTGAGCCAAACTTGAACATCTTCATTCATAAATAAAAGGAATTTGAATGAAACATAACATGTTTGCATGATTATTTGGTGGTGGATAACAATTCCCCTAACTCGTTTTTCTTAATTTATGAACTACTTAAAATCTGTTTCTGTTCTGTTTTTGTTCGATTTAATTTAAATAGCAAATCAACTCCAAAAATCCCAAAAATTTGTGTGAGTCTAGCTCTGTGTGTCTAGTGTTTGCGTATAAATTTTCATAAACTTTAGATAAGTGTAAGTTGGTCTAATAATTATTTTTCGATGGCTGGTTAGTAGGGGCAACAACCCAATTTTTGTGACATTTTAAGTAGTTACATAAAACAATCTTTTGCGAGAAAGATCCTTATATTCATATGCTACATTTGTATGCTACTTTGTGGTATGCTTTTAATTCTATCACGTTTGCAGCAGGAAAACTGGTGCTGGCAGTGGCGATTGAAAAATTTTGCCAATTCAATTTTTTTGGAATGAGCATATGACCAGGATTATTTGAATGATGAACATAGTATGGGTTTGATGAATCCATACCAATATGGCAATTGGTTTAGTTGTTTTGTGGTGGTGGTTGAACTAATGTGTCTGACATAATGTTTATGATGATTGGAAAAAAAAAATGATGAGGGTTGAAAACGTAGGCTATCACGCACCAGGACCTTATGCTCTGCATACCATGTTAAAATGGCTGAATGAAGAGGAGTGTCAGATTGAATGATTTTGTGTATATCATTGACAGAGTACATCGGACAATATATATGCAACTAAGTCAACTAATCAACCCTACATTAATGGCTAGGAAACAATGACCTACATTTAGTGGGATTTGACTCAAACCTGTTTAGGTAAATATATTACAAAATGTATTACATATAATATCGTATAATATTTCCTAATAGACTTTTACCCGAAGAGGAAGCCACTCATTAATACTGTAAACACCAGCGGCAGTCTCCGAGTTAAAACATGGAAATGTCGCTTTCCCCAATGACCACCGATCCCTGACCTTCGACAAGTACACTATGCAAAATGGTAGTGTTCTTGTGACCTTGGACAAACAGCGTCGAATTCAAAGTCACTTGGGCAAACGTCTTCTTTCTGTAGTCAGCAACGACTGGGATGCGGCAGTAGTATATCCCAACCGTTTTGTTGGGATTTCTGATGGTGATGTTGAACGAAAGATTGTACGAGAGAGTGTTGGTGTCGTTAGTGAAACTGAATTGCGTTAGGTAATCATTGGTGATGGTGAATTTTGGCTCTTCGGGATGGAAGACGAGCCAAGATATGACAACGGCTAGCCCTAAGTAGATAATTATATAGGAGCACCAGCATGTGGTGATGTCGACCAGACCGGTCGAGTAGTTGTTTATAAGAAAGAAGTTGAAATTAATAAGCAAATATCCTAATTATATCGTTATATTAAAAAAAAAAAAATTATAAAACAATTAAAGTGTAACAAAATAATGATAAAAAAAAAATAAAAATTCCAGTCGGCAACCAAGGACAGATCCACATAGGGACCAGGGAGGTCCCAGGATCCGTCAGCAATCCTAAATCGTTGCTATAAATTTTCCGGGGACCCCTCGTACTCGAGCATGAGGTCTGTATAGGTTATAGTGGCTGTCTTCTTCTCGGAGAAGATGACCGCTCACAGAGAAGAAAGAAATAGGAACCCTTCCTGCCTCTCTCCTCCTTGCTTATGCCATGGTCTCATCCGTTGGTGCCACCCACTTCTCCTCCAACCTTTCTCTGTCGTCTGGCGGGGGCAGTACATAACCCCAAACTTTCCCAAATTATTTCAACCATCTTAGTAGTTTTTCTTATGGGTGAAATTTCCTTCATAAGGTTAGTAAGATGGATATGATCTGTCATGGGTTGGTGAAATTTGGTGGTGGAGCTACCATTACTTTGGGAGAATGGGGAGGGAGACGGTTGGTGGAGGTATGACAGCTTTGTTCTTAGTGAGAGAGAAGGTGGATGTTTGGAAACTAGTAAAAGAGAAAAATGGTTGTTTGGTTAGAAAGATAGTGGGAGTTTGGGGAGAGTTTTATTTGACCGGTGTTTTAAATTGGGGTGTGCTATCCACACACCCCTTTTTACTTCATACACACACTCTTAATTTGCGACCATCGGATCGACTGAATTAAAGAAGATCAAATGACAGAAATAAACAAAGGGTGTGTGAGAAGCAAAAAGGGGTGTGTGAATAGCACAACCCTTTAAATTTAGTGGTTCATATTAGATAATCAATAACTTAGGTACTCCTTAGTAACTTATGAAACCTCGTAATGGACACTTGAATTATGATTTTATAATTTGTAATATTGTTTTGCATATGATTTTTGAATGAAATGTATTATATTTAAATTTTCAATGTTATTTTTGTCTATAAATTTTTTGACCTTTATAATTGGGACCCACCGAGTTTAAAATCCTGGATCCGCCACTGTCGGCAACCACCAGCCGATCTCCTTGTACCCACCATTACCACCTCCTCCCACCCTTGAGACCCATCAACCACCATATCCGGTCCTCCCCCTCCCCACACACAGAGACTCCTCCTTCCCCTCTCTCTTTGTTATTCTAAAATCCCAACAATGCAAGGAACGAAGAAACAAAAAGAAAGTTTGCAGAGTAAACTGATAATAAAAGAAACGCTTCTCTGATGCAGAATGTGGGGGGAGAGAGAAAGAGAGATTTGTGATGCTGGAAGAGGGTTAGGTCATTGGGGTAGCAGAGGGTGGGGCCAAATCTGGTGGTGGGGTTACGGTTGAGGGAGATGAGGTTAGGGGGAGGATGTCGTAGGGGTGGGTGATGGGGTGCGAAAAGGAAGTGGTGGTGTCTGGGGTTTTTTTTTATATTCTTTTCTTCGATTTGTTTTTGTTTAATCATTTATCTCAAGTTTAAGGTCTATTGCAACCTCATACAACATCTTCAAAACATTTCACTTTTATACCTCACGTACTATTTTATTTCAGTATAATACATCTGTAACATTTTTCACCCATTGATCCGCTAAGAGCTGACGTGGCTATCACATTTGTGCCACGTGGCATTTTGTTTTTATACATTAAAAATATTATAATATTTACCCTATTAAAAAAAACAAAACAAAACGAAAACCAGAAATCGTCTTCCCCAGTCATCACCCACCCCCAAAAAACCCACTAGAGCCCATCCCCTTCTCTCATCCCCCATCACCCCTCCCAAAAATCCCCTTCTCAGTCCTCTCCTCACTCACCATTTTTGATAGCTTCTCCGCTCTTTTTCTTCTTCTCTTTCTAGGAGATGAGCTTCTCTGTGAAGCCTCAAACCTTAACCCTAATCTCATGCACTCCTCTCTCTTCTTCTTCTTCTTCTTCTTCCTCTTCCTATCACCGATCGATTAGTAAAGACGCTCACCGGTGGTCTCTGCTCCCACAGAAAATGCATGAGCTTGGACGAAAGGGGTGGGCTCGGGTGGGATTTTTAGGCGTGGCGAAGGTTCGGGAAGGAGTTTGAGGAGAGAGGATGAGGGAGGGGGTTAAGGGACGTGAGGTCACCAATGTGATCGAATTCAAGGGATTCGGGGAGAGAGCAGTTTAGGGTTAGGTCTCCGGGAGGTCGGGGTGGGGTTGGGGGGGGGGAGTTCCGAGGGAGTTGGGAGTGGGGTGGGTTTTTGGATGGGAGGGGAGGTGAAGTGAGTGGAGGAGAGGAGATGGGTTGGGGGGAATGGGTTTCAGTTTTTTTATTTTATTTTATTTTTATTTTTTTAATAAGGTAAATTATTATAATATTTTAAATACATAAAAAATTAATTTTTTGCCACATGGCACGAATTTGGCAACCACGTCAACTCTTAACTGACCAATGGATGAAAAATATAACAAATGTATTATATTGAAATAAAATAGTACGTGAGGTATGAAAGTAAGATGTTTTGAAGATGTTGTATGAGGTTGCAATAGACCTCAAACCTGAGGTGGTAAAGTGTAATTTACCCTTTTTTTATTTAATATGTAAAATTACTAGAATGTTCATGCCAAGTCAGCAAGTTAGCAGTTTATGTGACGAAGTTTAACGAACAAGGTAAAATAAGACACAAAGTATAAATACAAGGAGTAAAGTTAAACAAAATAGAGTGCATGAGATAAAATAAAATGTTGTGAAATGTACAAGTGTCATATAGAGCTAAAAATAAGAGTTTTTAACAATATAAACTTTAGAGAGAATAGTAAAATATTTCTATACTCTTTATCAGAAGAGAACAACGAGCCTTGAAGTACAAAAGCCTGATCGAGGGAGAGGTACATATATAACACAAATATAGGGAAGACGTTGTCATGATCAGAGCCTTCAAATTTGGGAAGAAACACATGAAAACTGCGAAATAATTGTCTAAAACCCAAGTCATTTCTGCCAGTTGTAACATTGTGTCCGGGCTCCATATCCTACCTTAGTGGAAGATCTTGTCATTGTCACTTGGATTTTCCATTGAAACCACAAAAGACTAGAAATCAGTTCTCGAATGCTGATCGAAAAAATTCTCTACCCAATCTGCATCAAAATAGGCATTAAGTTACATTATTTTTTGTCATGTATTTCTAAGAGTTGAGTAACATATGATGTGATATAGAGGGATATGCATGGATGAATTTCAGTTTAGATTTAGTTTTTAAATTAGTAGTTGATTAATTACTGTTCTTGCCTCGATATATATTAGGGTTTTCTCATTTAACGTAAGTGTGAATATAGACAGAATTGGAACTTTGTAAGAGAAACGTAGAAACGTATATTCATGTACATTACCTTTTATACGTGGTCCTCGATGACTCCAATCTACAAATTACATCTTTATTCCTTTACTAGTGCTTCCAGAAACCTGCACAAATCATCATATACTTGGTTAAATAAAAGTTTAGAAGTCCATAGAATAATCATATTTAGTTAGTTTAGGGACGTTCAAAAACTTAGAGCCAACCCTACAGAGAAAGGGCAACAACAGAGAAACTTTCTTTAGGAACTATTAATGGACACCTAAAAAAGTCATCATGCAATCATCTCGAGAAAATTTCTCTCCTATATTTTTCATAAACGGCGAGTGCATATAATGACTTTAGAACATTTTTTTTAATTTATTATTAAGGAGAAAGGGAACAATGGCGTAGCCAGGAATTATTCGGTAGGTGGATTAAGCTAAAATTAATACTACGAAATTAAATTTTTAATCTTTTGTTGCCTACATAATGTTATATAATAGTAAACCTGAAAGTAATAGTTTGAAGCAAGAAATTTATACTATGTTTTCTAGGCTTCTAGCCTCAAAACTTTTAAGTAAATAAAAAAAGGAACTATTTTTTTATATGGAAGTTTTAATTTATTATTATTAAATTATAATATTGGTTAAAGTGATGAGCTTATTTAACATTTATAATTTATTAGCTCTTATTTTTCTTAAAAACAGCCTTAAGATTCAAAATTTTCATTTGCAAAGTGAAATATAACAATTAAAAATCACAAAACATCCCAAAAGATTAATACTTTTAAGCTTAAAGAATTAAAACTATCCTATGCTATAGCCTAGGTGAGCCTTGTACTTGGCTCCGCCAGTGAGAGGAAAGGGTTCGAAACTACTACAATAAGTAGAGGAGGGGAAAGTTTCGAACTCAAGATGTATGGATAGAAGTCCAACATCCTAACTACAAGGATATTAGACCACATGAGACTTTAGAAAATAAATTGTAATAGTGAGGGACCAATTACAACTAATTTTTCTTTTCTAGTCATTTGCATACCAGAAAGGTGCATACTCATGATATCTGTAGAACATATTTCTCTACAATTTTTAGATTAGCACCCGTTACCAGCCAATTGCGACATTTCTTGTTAATAGCCTGTTGGTCATAGCATTCAAAAGTTAGAAATGGAAAGAGGAGTAGACAGATGCAAACCTTTTCGCAATCGGTACTCTCAAATTTGTCAGAAGATTTTCCCTTGGAATTTATCAAGGGAACCTTCAACTTGCATTCCACCTTATACTCGTTAAAAATATCTACCTTAGTAAACCTGGACAGAACCTTAATTTTGATCTTCAAAACGATATCAAAACTCGTACCACCCTTAATTTTTGAAGCCACATCCCCCTTAAAAGACTTCTGGCCCTTGAACACTAGTGGAGTCACTGCACTTGTCTTCGTGCTGGCTACATCGAATGTGCTCAAACTAACTGCACTTAAATCCTTGTCATCATAAGTAGCAACAGCTTCAAATTTGTCATACTTGTAGTCAAAATTTTTTTCACGATTTTCGACGGTTATGTTGGCAACTAGGTTGTATTCGAGGGTTTTTCCAGACCCCGTACCAAACTGCGTCAACGCGGCATCAGTCACCTTGTAGCTCGCTTCTAATGAAGGGCCTAGTTTATCCCGAAACACGAACAGAACAGCGATGCCGATGAAGAAAAGACCCAAGAAAAGGAGGCAGCAGCAGCAACAACATTGTTTAGAACCCATAGCTGATCGAGATCCAAGGGACAGATTTTGAATTAATTTAAATTTTGAACGAAGTGCAAAATATTCTTTTCTATTTCGTTGATCTTCCGGCAAACACCAACCCGCAAAATTTAACCACCAAGACGAGAAGGCCTGCTAACCGGACATTTTATTTTTACATGCCAAAGTATAAATATGGCATTGAGGATATTATACGCGGATACTACGAGTATTTTGAAAACTCATCCCGTTTTAGTGTATCTAATTTGAGGAATGGCTAGTTTTGAGGCCGACCATACAATTTAATTAGTTTTAGTACCTTATCTTGAAAATGCCAAAGTAGGCTATTGAAAATCTCTTAAATGTAATAATTACTTGTTCTTTAAACTTCATGCCATCCACACCCTCAAGGAGAGACAAGCTCTGATGGACTCTCGAGAAATACTTACATAAACAAAATCGGTGATTGCTAGTTGTTGAAATCGATGATTGCTAGCCGTTGATGTATTTGACTAGTTTCTAAATAAGATGACTCTTGAAAAATACTTTTTGTTGGGATAATTATGATATTCCTCTAAGAAGCACGTAGATGAGCATCTCCAATGGAGATGTAAAAAGATACATGTCAACACTACTACAATATATGCTATCACCGGCGGAGGACAAACCGACGAGAAATCAAATTTCTGTCGAAAATTTGGCACAAATCCGACATTAAATAATGTAATGTCGCTTTTCAATAGCGACACTATTGCTAGGGTCGCGAAAGGGCTTCAGCGTCGCTTTTTGAGCTTAATCCGCCACTACACAGTGTCGCTTTAAAGCGACACTAACCTTAACGTCGGTTTAAAGCGATGCATACTTACACGTGCATCAGCTATTTAATAATAAAGTATGTAGTATACTGTCGCTTTAAAGCGACATTATATTAAAATGAAATAAATAAAATATTCCTTAAACCGACGTTAGATAACAATTAAATAAATAAAATATAAAATCTAGTAACGGTCTTAACCGACACTATATTTGTTAATAATAATAAAAGTAGATGGACAACTGCATGCAATTTCAATTAATTCCAACCAAAATAAATTATATAATCAAAATTATAAATTTTAAGATCAAAATAAACATTAATGAAAATAAATAACAAAAACAATAGTGCCAAACTGTACATCTAACATTTCACATAAAATCCAAAAAGTCGTCCATCGTAACAAACATTAAATCCGACATTACAAACATAACATAAAAAAACAAAAAGATAGACCAATTATACTGTCGTATTTAACCGACGAGAAAAAGAACCAATTAAACTACCCAACCGAATCTGCGCCTGAACGTCGTCCAGATCCTTCTGCTTGAGAATCTTCTCCTTGAGATCCTCCTCCTTGAGATCCTCCTTCTTGAGATCCTCCATCTGATCCAAAAATCCTCGACAAGTCCACATCAAATCCAACACCTGCAAGCATTCCAGAAAACCCCCCAACTAGAACTTCAGGAAAAGATCCACTAGGAGCAGCCATCTCAGGTCGATATACTGGCACTTGATAAGGTGGCTGCTGCATGTATGGCATGGGCGGCTGCTGCATGTATGGCATGGGCGGCTGCTGCATGTATGGCATGGGCTGCGCAGGCATCGGATACACAGGATATAGAGGTTGCTGATTATGGCCAGCATACGGATATGCAGGGGGAGGCTGACTTTGGCCCGACTGTTGAGGAGGTTGACTGTGGCCTGATTGTTGGGTTCCCGGGCTATATGGTGGTTGTGGCTGAAATCTTTGAAAAAACCATGCAAACAACTGATTTTGCTTGTTCTCTAGGTCCGAAATCCGTTTATTATTATTTTCGTCTCTCATTTTCAACTCATTATTTTGAGTCATTAGCAACGCCATTGAACTCTTAGGTTATATTCTTATATGAAAGGATATTCTTATATTATAAGTTTAGGTTATATTCTTATGAAAGGTTATATTCTTATATTCTTATATTCCTAAATATTATAAGTTTAGGTTATATTCTTATTAGAGTGCAAAAAAAAAAAAATTAACATAATATATTATAATATTACTCAATATTATAAGTTTATGTTATATTTAATATTGTTAATTTAACATAAATGCTTATAAATATTATTCATTCCATCTTCTCATAACAATTTAAATTATGTTCATCTAATCCATTCTAGTAAATAACAACAAAAAATTATCAAAATAACAACAAATTAAAATAACAATTAGAGTGCAAAAAAAAAAAAAATTAACATAATATATTCTTATATTACTCAATATTATAAGTTTATGTTATATTTAATATTGTTAATTTAACATAAATGCTTATAAATATTATTCATTCCATTTTCTCATAACAATTCAAATTATGTTCATCTAATCCATTCTAGTAAATAACAACAAAATATTATCAAAATAACAACAAATTAAAATAACACTTAGAGTGCAAAAAAAAAAAAAATTAACATAATATATTCTTATATTACTCAATATTATAAGTTTATGTTATATTTAATATTGTTAATTTAACATAAATGCTTATAAATATTATTCATTCCATTTTCTCATAACAATTCAAATTATGTTCATCTAATTCATTCTAGTAAATAACAACAAAAAATTATCAAAATAACAACAAATTAAAATAACAATTAGAGTGACAAAATTAATTAATTCGACTAAATTTTTATTAATTTAACAAAAATAGTAGAATTTTATCTAAGTGCTTAAATTATAATTTTTAAATAAATAAACTTGTGTATTATACAATTTAAAAATTAAAGAAGTTAGGGATACAAACCTGATTTGTTGAAGAATTTCGACGTCAACAATTCTTTATGTACTCAACCAACTCCAATAACTTTCCTACAAAAATAAATTGTAACTAAAAATTAAACATAAGAGGATAAAATAAAAATATTATAAGCAAGAAAAACTTACTGTTGTGAAGAGGAACAAATGAATTTTGAAAACCAAAGGAGAAAGCTGAAAGAGAGAACAGAGGAACAAATGAAGTTTGAAAACCAAAGGAGAAAACTGAAAGGAGAAAGCTGAAAGAGAGAACAGAGGAACAAATGAAGTTTGAAAACCAAAGGAGAAAGCTGAAAGAGGAACACGGGAGACTTTGTAAAAATTGGAAGAACGAATAAGAAAAGTGCAAGAGAAGAAAAAGAAAACACGGGGGAGAGGAAATAAAGAGCAACAATGTGTCGCTTACAACCGACACTGGTTTTCAAAATATATGTCGCTCAAAACCGACGCAGGATTTAAAATATTAAAAACAAGAATTAGTGTCGCCTAGAAGCGACACCCATAGTTTATGTCGCTTAAAAGCGACACTATTTTATTTAAAGCGACGCCAGTGCTTAAAAATATTAAAATATATGTCGGTTATAAGTGACACTAAATTTTTACGTCGGTTTAAAAGCGACATAGAAATTTTATGACGCTTATAAGCGACAGTAAATACGACGTCATCTTCAGTGAGTGTCGCAAATCTCTTTTTCGACACTATATAATATTAAACCGACGCAAGAACTGACACTATTAGGTCCTTTTGTAGTAGTGCAAATGTTAATTTGATAGTTGATGTGGATGTCATATTTTGTTTTCCTCCAGCTCATATGTTTTCTTGTTATAATTAATATTTGTAGGATCACATTAAAAAAAAATTTAAGATTTATAATTGGTACATTAATAGGACCAACGACACAATAAAATAATTAAAGAATTAATTGGCAACACCTGTTTATTATGTTAAATTTGACAGGCAATGACTCATACGTCAGTATACGTAGGATAGATATATTAGTTGGAGCTTCTTTTTACCTTTAATTTGATTGCATGACATTCTACTTAGGATTGACGTATCCTTTGAAGATGGTCGTAGACTGAGGTGCGGGTATTTCACTATCTTTAAGAGATTCAACCGATCACTGCGATTTCACGAAATCTACGAAACTAGTAAAACAATATGTCTCCTCTAGTATACATCAGGTCAATTGAATCATTGTGTGATTCAAACCTATCTGTACAAAAGGAATAGTCCAAAACTTCACCACACGAACACCTTTATTTGGCCAGTAAGTAGAAACGAAAAGATGGACGAATACAAAATAATTGTTGTGGAGAGGAATACAAAATAATTGTTGTGGAGAGAAATCGGAAAGATGGACGAATACAAAATAATTGTTGTGGAGAGGAATACCAAATAATTGTTGTGGAGAGGAATCGGATAGTGAGATCATGAATAAAATGATCATGTTGAAAGTACTACTAACTATAGGTTTATTATCACCTTAATGAATAGGATTAGAAGCACAAATTAACAAGAAAAAAATTACAAGAGTTACATAAGATGAAAAGCTAAAAGACACCATCTTAATTTCCAATTACTAAAATAAATAATAACAAACATCTTTTATTTCTACTAACAAGAAATATTAGCAATTATAATTATTTATTTAATATTAAAAATGCACAAACAAATAATGAAAATTGTAATCAATTTATTGAATATAAAAAATGCACCAATCAAGTTATTTATTACCACAGGCTAATGATAATCCTCTTCATTTGTAACCGAAAGGTCTTAAGTTCGATTCTCACTAAAGATGAATTTGAACCACATTATTGCTATTGTGAGGCTAAGTCCACTCCCTCTTATTTAGTGTAAATAATATCGATTGTTAAATAAATAAATAAATAAAATAGACCAACCAAAAGTACGTTTGTATGGACCGCCAAGTCACCGTTATCGACCAATTAACTCGCACAATCTTGAGTACTACTATTGTACAGCTGTTGATACATATAAATTCTCAAATCGATAGCATGCATATTAACATTACTAAATAATTTTTGTTTATATTCTAGAAAAATTCCAATCCGAAAGATGGTAAGTTGAAATCTACAAAAACTACAACAAATTAATGCATAACCATGCCTAGTACATAACTCAAATTTAATATTCAACTGGACTCTACACATTTGACCTATTTGAATCATTCATGTTCTCATAGTCACATAATCTTAACTTGCAGTGGAGCACTCTTAATCATTTGCTTCACCTTGTATCCATTTCAACATCGAGCTGAGCTTGCGCACTTTCGACATCCCTGGGTAGGGCTTCAGTTCTGTCGTGTCCTCAGTGACCTACATGGAAGCTCTTTCTTTAAGCATAGGAAGCTACTCAAAAGTAAGGAAGTTACGCATAATTAACGTATTCGGAAACTGAAAGAAAGGTACAAAGACGGACTAAAAATTTGAAATATGCCTGCATTTACCGTTTCTCAGATAGCATATCACAAACCACAACTATGACTCCTCCTCAACACCCTTAGCTTCTCCTTCACTTTCTGGGCCCTGTTCTGAACTCTCATCTTCATTTCCTCGAAATACTGTAAAAAAGTATTTCAGTTATGGATACGTAATGTGATCAATTAACTCATCGGGTGTGGCAGAACACAGGAATTTACATGCAGTTGCAGACACAAAAAAATATGAAAAATGGTTTCCGACAGTCTCACTTGTTTTGTTGGACAGTCTATGAATCAAGATCGCTTGTAACACTAAAAAGCCTTCTTTTTGTTACTCATAGATTTTTAAAGCAAGAATTACCTGTTGCTTTCGTTTCCTCTCGAGCTCTGCCTGTTCATGTAACTCGATCAGCAGGAGCAATAATTATAAGCAATATCACCACAAGAAACAAAAAGAGTCGGAAAGCTTTCAACACATCGAAATGTTTTTCATGTCATTACCAGCGCCTGTTTAAGGTGTGAGTTCTCTTCTCGCAATTGGTTCAGTTCTACTTCCAGTTCAACTGTGTATGCCTGTAAAAGCAGCATATATCACTCAAACAAAAATTACTGTCACGATCCTTTAAGAAAATGTGATGAGAAATTCTACTATTTACTTTCACTTGGGTATCCACATAATTTTACATGATTCAAAATTTCAAAGTACCAGTTCAACTCTTGCCTAGCAGCTATTGAACTTTTCTGCGAATAACATTCAGACTAGCTACCTGGACTACTCTATTAAGAGCTTGGCAAAGATCATTTCCTAGCAGCGTTGCACTATAAACCGACAACGTTGGATAAGTTTAAAACAAACAAATTGACGCCACTGATCAATCCATCTATAATAACGGGGGCAATGCAACTCTGTTTATTCATCGAGCAACCAAACAAAGGGAACATTTTGCTTCCATATGACTAAACCATTGATGATCAATACACTTCAGTGAATATATAGTCTACTAAAATAGCATCACAAAAAGATATTTAAATTCGACCATTCAAGGCAGCTGAATCATCATAAACAGAAATTAATTAGAATAAACAATTCAGTAGTAGGACCTGAATTGTCAGAAAAGAATGAAATAATGCACCTGTTTTCGGGCTCTAGACCTTGCTGCAGACTCTCTATTCTTAATCATCCTTCTCTGCCTCCTCTCTACCACTTTTTCGACCGCTCCATCTAAACCCCGCTTCCTTCCTCTTAGTCCACCCATTTCCAAACCAAATTGACCCCCAGAGTTCTCAACCTGACTAGTACCCATCCCATCAGAAGACACCGGACTCACAGGAGCCACCATCCCAATTGTCTGCCCTGCTGCATATCCACCACCACCATTCACCACTCTCCCGCCAAAACAAACCGACTGTGGAGGTGGCACTGTCGGGTAAGCCCCATTCCTCTTAGCATTCGCAGCATACGCAGAGGACTCTCCCACAACCGCAGACCCACATTGTGGTATAGTTTGGTAATTAGGAATAACGGCAGCAGTGCTAGTATCTGCTGCACCAGCAGCCCCCATTCCCATCACAGGCCTATTAACAAAACTGGGTACCACCGCCTGGTTGCCG
The DNA here is from genome assembly GCF_019419815.1 of Pyrus x bretschneideri. Lineage (NCBI taxonomy): Eukaryota > Viridiplantae > Streptophyta > Magnoliopsida > Rosales > Rosaceae > Pyrus > Pyrus x bretschneideri. The sequence goes on from NW_025999784.1 coordinate 1,288,996, forward strand.
TTCTGATACATCCCATATTGCTGCTGCTGCTGAGGTTGAGGAGGCACCACCGTGGCGGCCATTGAATCCTGTTCCCGAACTACCCCTGCTTTAACCAAAAAATCCTCCAATGTCATCTCCCCAAAAGTAGGCTGGCGAGGGGCAAACTCAGAACTTTGAACACCGCCATTGCCATCGATGCTGCTGTTGTGATTGTTCTGCTGCTTTGCCTGCTGCCCTTTGTGTATCTCAGACCAAACTTCATCCACCGTTTTCCTACACAGTGGCGCAGGCAGCGTGAGTGAGCCTTGACGCGGCAAGCTGGGCTGCGTCGCAATGCGCTTCTCTGCAGAGGCATCGGCTAAAGGCATGTGCACCTCAATGTTGTTCGTGTTGTTGTTAGTAGTAGAAGTGTTGGTGTGATTGGAATTAATGGCTTGGTTTTCTTCGGCTGTCCAAATGCTTGTGAGGAACTCATCCATATTCATCGACCCAAAATTCTTGCCACTCTCGCAGAGGGTGTGCTGAAACTCATCAAGAGTGAGAGAGTAGATTGATGATTGTCTTCCTAATGAGGAGAGAAACTGATTCTTCTCTTGTTCGTCCGATAACAAAGGCGAATCCACCTTGCCTTGGGAGATGATTTCCGACTCTGAAACACCCATGTTTGTGTGATCTACACCTGATTGAATGATGGGTTTCCAAATTGAAGCACATAGGGTAAAGTTATGCAGTAGTTGTCGGTGTTGCAGAGAATAAAGATTTTAGTATTTTGAAGTGTAGACAACTGTGTGACATTAAACGGTTCCTTCAATAAACAAATAAGTCCAATTAAATGTCCCTTTTTTGCTAAGAAACAAAGAAGAAATTATTGACTTCAAATAATGTCAACAAAGCAGAGTACTCAGAATGAATTTAATTGGTTCGTACAGAAAGTACATGACAATTTCATTCATGCAATAGCAACAAAACTATGTGCAACGCACTTTCAGCTCAGGTGAGTGAGAATATTGCATTGAACCTCTCATGCTCATGTGATTGAGAACATTTACCTTGCATGTGCTTGAGATGTTCTATCCACGCAATTAAGAACATTTATAATACACAATGTTCAAGAGGTTTCGTGTTCAAGTCTCTCAAACCAATATAGCTTGCATTTTAAAATATCACGATGAATATCTGTGGCCCCTATGATTATATTTTAAGGACAAATATGCTTGGCAACACCAACCAAAATTAACCAAGGATTAATTAGTGTTGTGCTATTAAAGCATGGGATTAGTGAACAATTGGAGGTTTATATTCACATGACGCATACAAGATAGGTTGGTCCGTATCAAATTATGCATTTCCTAAATAGGAAACAGGAATAGAATGTATGCGGGGTAGATAGCTAAAGCAAAGAGAATCTTTCTTGTTTTATTACTAGTGCACTTCATTTTAGAGTGGTCAATTTTCTATTTCAATTATAAACACCAAAAAAGTCACCAAACATAATATAAAAAAGCCAGAAAGAAGTTGCACTAATTATCTACTTATTTACAATGAGAGAAGTGTTCTTTTACTACAATGGTGGAAAGGTGTTGAGCTCTACATGACGGCATCGTTTCGATAAGTGACTAATCCAACATTTAATCTAATAAAATCTATTGTTTGTCCAAAAAAACAAAACAATGAGAGACTCTTCTACGTGCCTGAAAAGCGGTACACCACATGTTTATTCAAGTGTTGAAATTTATTTTTCAATTGTCCATCCAATTGTGTAATGACATATGATGTATGTGACTTTATTTCAAGCACACTGAACAATCTCACATTAACAATAAACTAAAAAGCAGATTGCATGAAAACTAAAATCACTAACCCCTACTTAACCAACCAATAAGATAACAAATTAATCTTCAAGAAACAGATCCCAGAACAAACACATAAAAATCAACAAACGCATACAAACACAGATCAAAGCAAGAAGAACTATAAAAAAGAAACATATTTAATTTAAATTATATAAACTACTGGAAAGAAAGTTCGAACTTGAGTACATAAAAGAGACTCTACACCGTTTTAGCCAACAAAACATGCAGACTATTGCATAAGAAAACTATTTAAGCTGAAACCCTAAAACCCATGAAAAGAAAAGTACCTTAAGTGAATGTAAATATTGAGTAGGAAGCTGAAGATGAAGGCTAAGAACTCAAAAATGCCAGAAACCCAATACTCCAGGCCACTGTTTAATTTACTCTTGGACAGATCTACTTCAAACTTTTGGTATATTATATATATAATATCAGCAGCTAAAACATTAGCAAGTTCATGGGGGTGGTGCTTTATTTTATATTTTTTATATTTATTTTTGGTTATTAGTTAGAGAGAGAGAGAGAGAGAGAGAGAGAGAGAGCCGCGCGCGCCCTAAGGGTGGCTGTGCAGTCGTATACAGGAGGGACTTTGAGGAGGAGAGAGTCGATCGAACAATTCCATGACCACACCTCTATCTTTCCGGCGTGGTGTGGGGCCACTTTTTTGGCGTACAAGTCAATCTAATCAATCTCTGGTCTCCACTGCTTTTTTTTATATAAAAAAACATGCCCCCAGTCCTAAATTAGACCCATTAATGCTTGGAAACCTTGACACCTGTTAGCTAGGTGGCTGATGGAGAAGAGGTCTTTGTTGATGTTGCAACACGTGTAATATTTGTGCCAGAAAATAATAGAATTAATGTCTCACATCATCCCATACATACAAGGGTTTTATAGAGTAACTGTGTTTCTACATGTAGAGCCAAAAATAATTGAGAAGCGACATGTGGATTTTTAAATGAAGAGGGCAAAATTACTCTTGAGATACACCGGGTTCCTTACACGCGAGCAGTGGAGAATCATCCATCAACCGAATCAAGAGTGCCCAAAATAGGTAACAAGCTCAAATTTATCTCATCCATCTTTACTCTATATCCTCTATAAGAAAATCATTCCATAACCTTCAAAAACCTTCCCTATAAATTAAATTAATGGATTAATTACTAATTAATCCATTAATCACCAAATTAATCACCATTACATCCCAAAAAACATCCAAGGCCCGACCACTCTCTCTTCCAAAGAGGGCCGACCATGCTCTATAAATAGGACTCCATTTTCTTTGAAAGAAAAAGTCCACACTCTTGCAAAACTCCCGAAAACTCTCTAAACACTTTTCTCTCTAAATTCTAATTTTGGCATCGGAGGTTCTTCGGCCAAAAGCCCCCCCCCCCAAAATTCATCGTGGACACGTGAGGCTCTTGGCCTTGACCTAAGGTGTTAATTGTTTTGTAGGTGCAATTTTGTCCAATATCAAGAAGGCGGAAATTTGCATCCACAAATTGGTGCTTTCATTGAAAGTTGATTCCCACACTTGTAGAAGACTCTTGCATCCAAGGTTTTCTATTTTTCTTGTCCATTTGTAGATTTTTCGTACATTCTTATTATTAGAATTTTTTATTTGTAAAAATTCTTTGATAAAATGTAAAAGAGAAGTACAATGGCTAGAAATTTAGAAAATTCAACAAATGAAAATTTCAACAGTCAAGAGATGGGACCACGACGATCCACGAGGCTAAATGTGACAATAGGTGGAGCGGCACCACCACCACAAGTTTCCACCACGGGAAGCACCGTGGTGGCTACTACGATAGCTACCCGCGCCGAGGTCCATTGACCCGACCCGTGCCATCCAAGGCGGCTCACGGCACTAAAGCCATGGCCTAAGCCATGTCACTCTACACCCAACGTGTTGCCAAGCAGAGCCCAAGCCTTACACCCACATGCATCACAAGCTGAGTAGCCCATTCTAGTGGCCTAGCCTGTTCCTGCTGAACAGTCCACTCTCGTGGTCCAGCCTGCTCCCGCCGAGCAGTCCACTCTCGTGGCCCAGCCTGCTCTTGTGGCCTATCCCACTCCCGTGGCCCAGCTTGCTCTCGCCGAACAACTCATTTTCGTGGCCCTAGCTTGCTCCTACCGAGCATCCCACTCCCGTGGCCTCCCAAGCAGCCCAAGTCGGCCCAAGAATATCTCAACTGTTGTCCACAACAACTGCTAAAAATCCTTTCTGGGTTTGTTCTCCAGTGTGAGAGGATAAACTAATTGCTCTTCAGTACAAGAGGGAAAACCAATTCCCCGACACCTATATGGGTCTACTCTCCAGTGCGAGAGGATAAACTAATTGCTCTCTATTGCGAAAAGGTAAACTAATTACTCTCCAATGCGAGAGGGTACACTAATTCCCCGACACCCATATGAGTCTGCTTTCCAGTGTGAGAGGATAAACTAATTGTTCTCTAGTGCGAGATGGTAAACCAATTCCCCGACACCCATATGGGTCTACTCTCCAGTGCGAGAGGATAAACTAATTGCTCTCCAATGCAAGAGGGTAAACTAATTGCTCTCCAGTGCGAGAGAGTAAACTAATTCCCCGACACCTATATGAGTTTGCTCTCTAGTGCGAGAGGATAAACTAATTGCTCTCCAGTGCAAAAGGGTAAACCAATTCTTCGACACCCATATAGGTCTGCTCTTCAGTGCAAGAAGATAAACTAATTGCTCTCCAGTACGAGAGGGTAAACCAATTCCTTGACACCTATATGGGTTTACTCTCCAGTGCGAGAAGAAAAACTAATTGCTCTCTAGTGCGAGAGGGTAAACTAATTGCTCTCAAATGCGAGAGAGTAAACTAAATCCCCGACACCCATCTGGGTAAGCTCTCCAGTGCGAGAATGCCACATAGCTCAAAAGATCGAATGTTTGATGCTTAACTAGAACAAATGGTTAGGGGGCAGCATCCACTTTTACACCTCATTCGACACTTCATCTTCAGTAAACTTCGATCTTGGCAGCTTCATCCTTGACTGTGTCCATCTACGGCAGCTGAGAAATCAAACTTAAGCAATTTCCTCATTTTTGGCAAGTAGCCCAAACCGTTGCCCATGTCACGCCACTTCCTCGGTCCATGCCGCACCACCTCGACGACCGCCCCGTGGCAGCACCTCCCAAGAAGAAGACAATGAGAATTAAGTTTTCCTTACATCCGTGTGGCGCGGAGAGGACAAAGAAAGCAACGAAAGACGGTCCTTTGCACGGGCAAGTGTAGAAGATTGCTAGGGGAGGGGGTTCAAATATCCTCCAAGCTTTCTCTCTCTCTTGTAGGGTTGAATAAATCGCTCTCCAAAGTTGATTTAACAACCCACTTAAGGTGGACTTAAACAGGCTTTGAGAGAAATTTATTTCGCTTTCCTAGAAGGATCTAATTTCATATTAAAGAGGGAATCGACATCAAAATATAAAAGCATTCCTATGTTTCCTAGAGCAAGAAGATCTCTACACCTCCTGCCCTTTCCTACAAGCAGCCCAGCAGGTATGGGGGCATTTGTGGAGCAAAAAATAATCAAGAGGCGACACGTGGATTTTTAGGTGAAGATGACAAAATTACCCTCGAGACACACCGGGTTTCCTACATGCGAGTAGTGGAGAATCATCCATCAACCGAGTCAAGAGTGCCCACAATAGGTAACAAGCTCAAATTTATCTCATCCATCTTTACTCCATATCCTCTACAAGGAAATCATTCCATAACCTTCAAAAGCATTCCCTATAAATTAAATTAATTAGGCTAATTAATGGATTAATTACTAATTAATCCATTAATCACCAAATCAATCACCATTACACCCCAAAAAAATCCAAGGGTCGGCCACTCTCTCTTCTAAAGAGGGCCGGCCATGCTCTATAAATATGACTCCATTTTCTTTGAAAGAAAAAGTCCACACTCTAGCAAAACTCCCAAAAACTCTCTAAACATTTTTCTCTCTAAATTCTAACTTTGGCATTGGAGGTTCTTCGGCCAAAGCCCCCCCCCCCCCACATTCGCAATTTTGTCCAAGATCAAGAAGACGGAAATTTGCATCCACAATACATGTTTGACTTGAAAATTCATTATATGTGAGAAGGTGTGTGAGAATGTAAAGATACAAGAGTCTCATATTGGTGAAAGAAAAAACTTTACAAGGGCTTTTAAGAGGTTGGGCTACTATTGCCAATTGATTTTACAGTATAACCTTAACTTTCTTCATAATATCAGAGCAAATTGAACCGTATGTGATACCCAATGACTACACGTTCTCCATGTTGCCCACTTCGTGCTGTCCACATGTTTGACTTGAAAATTCGCCAAACATGTGGGTGATGTGAGGATGTGATGGTACAAGAGTCCTACATTAGTGACAAAGAAACTTTGCAAAGAGCTTCTAAGAGGTTGGATTACTTCCTATATTGTCGGTTGGTAATATAGTCGAATCTGAACTTTCTTTAATGCTATCTACGCCCTTTTTTATTTTTCACTCACTATAATTTTTGTATTTGATTTTTTTAATTCATTTGTCGCCTATCGAAAATTGAGAGGAGTGTGTAGAATGTAAAAAGAGATCTGAGAAATACTAAGAGGAATCTCTCAAAAATGAAACTCTTTGTCACTTTATATTTTTGGCACAATGTTTTATAATATTGACAAGAGAATTGACGTTAAACTGTAAAGTGACAAATAATTTATAAAAATCACACTTTTGAGAAAGTTCCAATAACATTTCTCATAAAAATATATAAATATATAGCACCACCTTTTATATAATCCCCTTAGCATTTCTCAAAGAAATGTATGAATAACACCACCTTTTATATATGAATTGCTGGTTTTTCTAAATTCTGACAATCTTAATTTTGTTGCATAATCATTTTGATTATGAATAAGGAGATTATATTCACACACCTCAAATTACTTTTCTCGTGCCTTTTTAATTTTTAAATATTTATTTATCAAGTGCTAATGGTGTGTAGAAAATATTAAAAAATAAAAAAATGTGAGAGAAGTAATTTGAGATGTATGAATATAATCTCTATGTGAATATTGTAAGTGGTAATCAAGCAAATCTTTCTATTTGTTTGAGTTAGGGCATTCAATCAAATCTAATAATGAATTTGACAAATGTGAGAGATTTGATCTTACATGTTCAGGTGTATGATTTGACACACTGGATTTGAAATTTATATTCTCATCATTCAGGCTCATTTGTGGGATACATGGTATTTTAAATCCAATACTCGAAATCTAAGAATTAGATCAATTAAAGCCTAGTTCTCATTGGTTGTTTCTTCTATCTCTTCTTCAATTTGTAGTTTTTCCTATTTCAAATACGCATGACAAAAATTCCCGTAAATATATATGGATAACCTCGGAGATTCGCACCTTTAAAATTCAATCTGACGAATGTTAATAGCACTCCCACTCAAACCCACCTTGTATGCTCATTTAAAATAGTTTAATATAACAAAGATATGGTTTATCTAGAATTTTTCTTTCTCTTCATCACTCAAATTTAAAGTCATTTTTTGAGGATTTAATGTTGCTTATGGTATTATGTGGTTTGTTTATTATGTTTTCTGGTTCAGGACGTAGCCGCTGATTTAGGGTTGGCATCTCACCATATCCTGTATACTTGTTCTTGTTGAAACAGTGCAGCAGTCGAAGTGGTGCAATCTTTTTGTAGGTATTGGGACACTACTCATCCCAGCTACTTCCCACAATTCATGTAATTATTGTAGTATTTTTGGAAGCCTGCAAACGTGCAAAAGAGAAACCTTTGGGAACAATCCATCCAAAATCTCGTAAAGAAGATGCGATTAATTATGTAACAGATACCCATCGCATGTAAAATGGTAGATGACCAAAGAAGACTTGGAAAGAGACTTTAAAAAAAGACATGAAGTACTTGGAGCTAATGAAAGACTTGACATAAAACCAAGCACAGTAGCATTCTAGGATTTATACCTTAGTGGAATAAAACTTTGTTGTTGTAAGTAAACATGGATCCAACTTTTCTTTCTCAATATAGTTAAAGGTAATTCTATATAATCCCAAATATGGGTAATTATCGAAAGATCTAGATTACATTTATCAGATAAGCCAAGTGTTTTTCATACTAGACTGACTGTTTTTTCAAACTAGAGTTTGTGCCCTTTCAAATTATAGAACTGAAATTATGTGACAGCGTACGTCGTCAAGAAAAATATGAAATTGAAATTGAGCATAGGCATGTTTGTTAAAGTTAATTCAATGTAATGTTTCAAAATTTCCACCAATTTCTGAGTGGAAGTGCTAGTCTAGAACCTTATCCAGATCTTCTTAATTGGTCAGCGTTGTTTCTCATTCTTCAAGTTAATGATCGGGATGAATTCTGTGTGTTTTTGGAGTGATATGACCTATTCACAAGTGACTTGTAAAGAGAAAGTCACAAAGTATATTTCAACTCAAACGTCTTTAAATTAGAGTGATTTCGAAAGGTTCATAACCTACTACTGGTCGGACCAGTGAATGTGTGATGGATATATATATTGTTTTCTTAATGTGTGTGTAGATAAAACGGGATTCGTGATTGATTAAATAAATTACGTTGAGTGGCATAAGAAGATTCCGCATCGCTTGGACAAGGTGGGGCGAAATTGGTTCAGTCAGAAAACATTATGGATGTTACAGATTCCGCTCAGGTTGATGCATACGCTCAAGAGAGATGAAAGATCTTTGTGCGCGAATCATCATGTTGGATAATATGAATTTGGAATACGGAAAGTAGCCTAATTTATTTATAAGTTCATGTAAGATCAATCTTTTCATTAATATGGGATTCTTCCTTAACATGTCATTTTTTGTGTGACGAATTTTCAAGTATAGCACGTAGACAACAAGCAATGTGATGTGGAACACGTGTGGCCATTAGGCTTCCCACGTGCGACAACCTGCTTTGATACCATAAAGAAAATTGAGGTTTCATCATAAAATTAATTAGCAATCTGGAAGTTGCACAACTTACTTATAAACCCATCCAATGTCTCTCCTTTCATTAATGTGGAGTTCATTCTTAACACACTGTGAAATACGTGACGGCTAGACAAATTAACTACTCTATAGAGATACTTTATATAGGAATAAAGTCATAAAAATTTCCAATTCCATCTTGAGCCAACTATATGTAGGAATAAACTCCACCTTGTACTTACTAAGTTATAATTTTTCTAGATCCCGTATTAAGAAAACTCGCCTCCATATAATGATAACTGATAATTGTCAATAAGCATATAATATCCAATGTCACAAACGTAAGTTTAAGATGATCTAAAATATTTCTCTATAATTAATTGAGACAATATTTGATATTTTAGAGTTAATACAATACATACCTTTGAGCCTACGGGTACTTAATATTTCTAGCTTCTCAAGCTTGTTTATAGAGAAAAATTAAAGAGTGCACTACATACATACATGCACTAGATTTTAAAAACTGAATGTCTTTCTTTTTTCAATCTTATATCTTAAAAATTGACGTGTTCTACTAGTAGTTCTTTGTATCTATACAATTTTCATTAAGGATTACTAAGTCAAAAAAATAATATTTTTTAGCTAGATCTCTATTAAAGTATTAAGTAACAATCTCCTTAAAGTTATAATTAGTTTGATCCCAACATTATGATTATATAGAGGTTTTACTGTATCTCGTATGGGAGCTTGAGATGTAAAATCATGGCATTTGAGTTATATCAGAAGAATCCCTTGCACACTCTAATCCAACCTATTGAGATTAAAAAAAAAAAAAAAAAAGATATGAAGAAGATTGGTCACAAACTTAGTGAAGAATAAAACCTGGCGGTTATTAGGCCTTTGGCAACTATACCAGAGGTTGGAGGCAGATGACACTCCATGAAAAATATTAAGACTTTTGACGATGTATGAAATCTGAGAAAAAGGCTTATGATAAGTTTGTGAGAGCTCAGAGTGGCAGTCTTGACGTGGTTAAATGAAAAAAAGTGGGACTAAACGACTCTTTGAAGCACGACTCGAGTATGGGATGGACCAGAGCCACTCAAATGAATCAATTGAGGCTAATTTGTTTATTGGGTCATTGTTGGCATTTGGCCTTTGTAAATAGGGTTTGAACCCCAGCTTCTTTTTCTTTTGCCCTTGTTTTTGTCAAATTGAACCCCATGTTTTATTAATGAAATGCTTCTTAACGGGAAAAGTAACCTATCATTTATATAGAATATACTATAAGGTTGATTTAAAGGGATCTTTTAGTTTAAATACCAATTCCTAAAAAAATAAAAAATAAAAAATAAATAAGCTAAAATATTATGTTTTTAGTTTAGATACAAATAAAAAAGTCAACGAAAACAATTCTACAAATACTACTATAATTCAACATATTACATAATTGCGACTGAATTCTGCCACGTTTTTCAACCGGCTAACTTTTCCTGCGATTGGTTGATCAAATTTTCTAACGACCGGATGATCAATTTTTTTGGTCTCAATGGTACTGTCCAACATTGACCTTAAAAATCCATGTGAAGTAATGAATTTTCTGATAAGTTCTCTAATTAAGTTTATTGTGCATATATATATATATATATATATAACAATACTCACACAACAAAACATTCGTGAAAATGAAAAAGAGTCACATATGACGGTGACCGGCAACTATTTCAGGCACTGGCACCGGTTGTATGTGGTCATGTGCAGTGGGGATAAAAAGATAAATGTCCCTATGCTTATAAATGTATTTGCTCATAATTTGTGGCTTAATCCAAACAGAATGAGAAGGTATTGGTAGTTTTCTTTAAAGTTGGTATTTTTTTCTCAAAATCTTTATTAAAATTGGTATTTAATCTAAATATTATTCATCCCTGCAAAGATTTGAAGAACAAAGAAACAAAACAAAAGGATCAAATGATTCATTGCGTGAAGAATTTCTTTTCACTGTAATTGAGAAATTTTAGATTTGAATTTCAAGAATAGCAAGTTTCCAATCATTTTATTTCTTCACTCCTTTAACTTAAAGATATTGTTGTATAACTATAATATATGTGTGTAAATTTATATACACAATTTGATACTTTCAACATTTCTATCTCATACTGTAGCGAGGCTTGTAAGCAACTAACCATGTATTCTAATTGCAGGTGGTGGAATGGTAACCCTTCGAAGCAGTTACTGTTCTGGCACATGATGCTATCACATCACCAATCCGTCGCCCAAATAGTAGTCAGCTTCCCTTCACTCACAAGCAAAGAAAATTACCTTATGATCCATATATAGCTTTATCAAATCCATTCATTTTTCTTGGCCACATGCAAATCATGAAATGCACAAAATGCAGGCGCCGGCCGGTCTCTTGTCACGCGCAGAGCATCGAAGAAGGAGTAATCATGCATCATAATGTTGTCCTCCACATCTTATTTCTCATACTATGTATATATGATCCTTACAATATAATTCTTTACTTTGTAATTATAAATGTAGGGACCAATCTGCAAAAGAGAGGCATCAGTAGGGGACCAAATTAGATTATTGTGTTGTAATTTGTATCCCACATCCATAAGACCCGCCTTATATCCTGCTAATAAGGTTGTTAATTAAATATTATCTCATCATTAAGGGAGCTCATAATTCACATGTACACCCCTATATATATACAGAGACATATATGTGGGTGCATATATTGTTCTAATCCGGTTGAATGGCCAAGAAAATGTGTTCCGGTATCACAATTTTGCTTGTTATTTTTGCCCTCCTATGTGATGTTATGGCTTCCGATCCTGACCCGATTCAAGACTACTGCATACCGAACCCGAAATTTGGTGCCATAAGAACAACTCTTCACACCATCCACCTATGCAAGAACTCGTCCGAGGCCACCACCGATGACTTCATCTTCTCTGGGATGAAGGTGGCCGGAAACTTCAGCGACATGGGTATCGCAGCCATCTCAGTGAACCCAACTGTCTTCCCGGGGATCAACACGCTCGGGATGTCATTCGTACGAGCTGACCTCAAAGTTGGTGGAATCAATCCACCACATTTCCACCCTAGAGCCACAGAGATATCCCATGTAGTGAAGGGGAGTGTTTATTCAGGGTTTGTTGATTCAACCAATAGGGTTTTTGCTAGGGTTATTGAGCAAGGGGAGGTCATGGTGTTCCCTAGGGGTCTAGTGCACTTCCAAATGAATGTTGGCAAGAAGCCTGCTACAATTTTTGGTAGCTTCAATAGCCAAAACCCAGGAAGTCAAAGGATCCCCTCTGCCATTTTCGGGTCAGGGATAAACGATGAGCTCTTGGAGAAGGCATTTGGATTGAGTCCTAAGCAGATTGGAACGATGAGAAGAAGATTTGATCCAAAAAGTGTGAGTTAGAAAGTGGGATTGAAGGGGCATTTGCTTAGTTGAGTTGCGTTCTAAGTTGGTTTGCCCTATAACTGTGGAGGAGCGTTGTTAGTTATTGTACCTTGTATCAATACGGTACTTAAATGTTATTGTTTCCTGTATCGATACGGTACTTAAATGAAATTTCTGGTGCAGTAAGTTTGTAGTTCAGTTAGCTAAGAGTTTTCGCCCCTTCACTTCAAGTCCTAGTTCGATTTCTGCCTCCCTGCTATCATTTGCATCAACAAAAGAAAAAAAGAGGTTTGTGATTTTCACACCCTTAACTACTTTTTCCACACCCCTCTCTATTTTTTAATACTTAATTGATATCCTACTATTTAATCTTCCATATATATCCTTCCTACTTTTTGATGGTAATTAATGAAAGATTAAATAGGGAGGGGGTATATATGGAAGATTAAATAGTAAGATACAAATTAAGTATTAAAAAATATGGAGGGGTGTAGGAAAAATAGTTAAGGGTGTGGTAAATGAAATTCAATCACGGTGAACGTGCAAAATTTTCTTTAATCTCGGTTCGAATAGCTCCTCATGAAAACGTACCAAGCAACAATCACACAATTATTTCTCAAATCCAACTTTCAAAATTCAATCCCTAAGAAGCAACTGCATTGTGATGCAACAATCTATAAACAGCGCTGGCCGGTACAAGATCTATCATACATACCAAACTGACCAACTGAAATTCAGTAACTCCGTATCGGAGAAATGCACAGAAAGTTCACCCTGAGGTAGCTCATTACGTAAGCGGAAAGGTTTACTATCCGTCGGTTAAAAGTGCCTTGACAATGGTCTCGCACATCCCATCAGCAAGTGCCAACAAATGTCCAGCACCTGGTATCTCATGATAGTGGATCCATGGAAGCTGTTCAGCAATGTAGCGTTGCAGTAAAACGGGTACCATGCGATCTTCATCTCCATGCCACACGTGGACAGAAGCTTCATTGTTAGGGAATGGGTTTTCCAGTTCCAGAGGACTGAATTCCCAGGTCCCAAATCCAACATTCATGTCACGGTAAATGGACTCAAATTCTCCTTGCTGCCGTACCTGTCCCTGAGGAATCCAAATTGGAGGAAAAAAAAAAAAAAAAAAACAGAATGTCATTAAGCACATATTGGTAGAAATCCAATTCTACCATAAGTGAAAAGAAAAACTATACAGATAAGGTAGAGATCCAATTCTAGGGAACGGGAAAACAAAGCTTCAAAGTTCTCTGATTGTTCCACGACGAAAAGAAAATAAAAAGTTATCATAAATCAGCTAGGTGCTAGATTGATGCCCTACAAGTAATATGTTCACACAGCTCTATTGAAACGATTCAACTATAGGTAACCGTAATGCAAAGCTTTAAAGTTCTCTCATCGCTACTCCCTGAAGGGAAAGAAAAAGTTAAATCTAGATTTCCCTAGGTAACAAACACCTAAAGTCATGTTTGTACAGTTCCACTGAAATGCTAGGACTAAACAACTCTTAAGAATAACTCGCAGGCTTGCAGAAATCTCAATTGCTCCAGTATAGGCTTTACAGTTCATTTGTGGGATCACGAAAGCTTTATTCTTTAGTATAAGCAGCACTCAATCAGTATCACCAGTATAATTAACCAAGTAACACCGCTGCCCGCATGCGAGAGGTCTCAAATTCAATAATGGGTGAGGAATTACCAATTAAAGACATGCTATTGAACTAACAGCCAAAAAAAGGGATGTATGTAGGTTTACTTCAAAATAGATCAAGGGTATTAACTGCATCCGCAGCTTAAGCAATTCAACTTTACTTAACTCAGCATAAAATCAAGGTGGAAAGAAAAAAATAAGAGAATGTACAGAAAATAATCTTCAAAACGTGACCACAAAAATTACAATAATGGTTTTAATAATCAAACTAGCCTAATCTTTTGTTGAAAAAGTAGACTAATTTTCAAGAACTAAACAGATAAATTTTAAAAACACTAGCAGGGATCTCTACCTACCACAGAAACCTTATGAATCAAACTAATTTTGAAATTTTGAAGCCTATTCAGTATATGTAGCATATCAATTTAGTTAACTACACTATGAATTGGTGTCATTAAATTTTAAAAAAAAAAAACAAAATCTAATTCTAAGGATTCCAAAATATGGAATACATACCGCATATGGTTCTCTTTTTGAAGCTTAGGCAGGATTTCTTTGTCTTGGTCAGAAAGACAATCTATACTTTGAGCCAGAACACTTGAACCAGGAAACCATTTTTGAGTGTTCCAGAAGTACGTAAGCCAAGGGGTGTAGTGAGACACACGAACTGCCCACTGGTCTGGCTGAAGCTGTTGGGAGTAAGCTTGACTAGATAGATTTGAAGGAATACCAGTCCACCAGTAGTTTACCACTGGAGCTACTAGTGCTGCTCCTGCAATCCTGTTACCATTCACACCTAGCATAAGTTAAAAGATTTCTCCTTCTAACACACAACATACATACAAAACATGTTCACTTCCATTCCCGTAAAGTACTATACCGGTGAGGGATATATTTGAGGCAGCTCCAAATCACCTGTCCACCCATGGAGAAACCAATTACATAAAATCTGTGTCCTAAACCCAATTGATCAGCCAGCTCCTCTATATCTGTAGCCATACTCTTCACCGTTCGCTCTGGATTAGGATCACTTTCTCCATAACCAGGTCTATCAAAAGACACAACGTAGATCCCCAAGTCTTTCACAGCTTCCTGGGTAAATTCACCAAATGTTAAAACGATATTACAGGAAACATTAGACATGCTAAACAAACCATAAGATAGATACCGGAGACAGGAAGCTGGGAATGACAGCATCATGCCTGCAACTATCAATACCATGGAGATAAACTATTTTATGCTGCGCATTATCTTTTGGGACTCCATGCTCTTGGTAAGCTAAATGCCTTCCATCCCTAAGTTTTATTCTTGGCCCTGTAACAGGAGGCCCATCAGGAGAGCCACATATCTTTGATGGAGGAGGTTGGATTGCCTGATATGCCCATGCCGAAAGTCCAATAACCAACTGCTACTAGTGCTGTCTTAAAAATCCCTGAAATTTTTTAGGGTTTCATTGAATCACAATACAAAGATTGGAAGAAAAAGCTCCAGAAACTTTCTAAAAAAATCTTTCAGCAAAAAGAAAGAAAGCACCAACTTATTCAAGTTCATACTTTGAGCATAAATTCTAATACCAAAGACATATATATTCTGCATCAGATGCATTTAGAGCAATCCTTATTGACAGTTTACAACAAATGAAAGAAAATATAAAAACTATCACAGAAAAGGTTCTACAGTTGTACTGAATGCTTAGAAATTCTTTGTGAGTCACAGACAGGCCCTATCGAAACAAAATAAAGAGTCCCAGTCCCTGATCATCGAAGCAACTTTCGAATCAAGCAGTGAGTTTGTATTTTGACATTCCACAAACCATATAGGTCATCACATTTGAGAGTATGATATATAACGGCGATATTAAACATGGATTAAAAAATGAACATGCAATCAGCACAATGCTTCAAAGACTTGTCAGCTTTCTGCTTATTACAAATATCTGATATCTAGTAGCAGTTATTTCAACCTCATCGTAGGGGTGGGCATCAGGTGGGTTGGTCGGGTTGGACTCCAAATTGTTGGCCAACCCAATAAGCTCGGATTGTCATTGTTGTAGCCCATCACCACACAAGAAAATAAGAAAATGGGCAAACCAACCCACCCAAACCATTATTAGGCGGGTTGGATAAAATCTCAATGATCACAAATGCTAACACAATTGTATTTTGAAGCATATAAGATATCCATTTGTTAAATGGTTATTATGCAAGTCAACACCACTCCTTTTCCACTAATTACTTCTTTTCGGTACAATGAATTGAATCGAATCATGACCTATCCTATTTCTAACCCAACATATAATAGGTCAAGCTGAAGACACATATTAAACTCTCAACGGTGTCATTAGATTCATTACATGATGCAACAATTAATAAATTTCAAAATTTTCATATTAAAAAAACAGAACCCTCTGATTAGTCTTGTAATGTACTCAGAAACTCAGCTACCTAATCACAGATAATGCTTACTTAACTAAAGTTCTGAACTTTATTAAAACCAAAATTATGAAAAATTCCAAACAAACTGAATTTTCATATTCCGGTCCAACGTTTTCTCATCAAGCAAACAGAAATTGGTACTAACTTACAACAGAACAAGCTACAACGAACAATCGTAATCAATAATGGGAACCCTTAAATAAAACTACAAAGAAAATGAAATAAAACGGGGAAAAGGAGGAAAACCCACCCGCCGGAAGCTGGAAGGAGCTGTTTTGCTTGGCTCTTCGGGTGTGAGCTCTCGCCGCCATAGCTGATATCTTCCTGTTCACTCCTCCCGCCATTTTCACCAGCACACGAGATCAATCGGAGATTCAATGGCCAGGGTTTAGTCAAATTGAGAGAGAGAGAGAGAGAGAGAGAGAGAGATATCGGATCGAAGAGTCGTTGACGAGGCTCAGCCTGTCACTCTGTGTGTGTTGTGAGTCGTGACAGCCTGTGTCGCGATGCGAATTGGTAATTTGCACGAAAACAAAAGTCAATTAGTGAACAAATCATTCATATTTTTTGCTGCTAATTAATCTATTAATCTTTAAGGTTTTCAAATTTAAATATCGTAAATGATGAATTCGTAATTAATTTATTATTTCACGTCTTAGTGTAAATATGTTACTGTCAAATAAAATGAAATAAACTATTGCAACTAGTAGATTATTTAGTTGTTAGTTAGTTGTTAGAGTCTTACTCTTCAAACAACTGCGTAGTAGGAGTGGGTTCGACTTCATTCAATTTGGTTTTTTGCCAAACCGAAATTGCCGTTTAGTTCATTGGATTTTCTTTGGTTCTTTTCTTTTTTTTGTTAAGTTCGGTTTAGAAAAAAATATAAAAATTAGCGGGTTGTTTGATTTTCTGCCGTCATCATATCATACAACACTTCGACTTTAGATCACTTGACCTAATCAAATTTGATTCCATTTCTACCAACAACAACAACAAAATCTTTTCTTCGAGTCTCTTCCACTACGTGGGGTCGGTTATATGAATTCTAGAACGCTATTGCACTCGGTTCTATGTCATGTCTTCCGTTAGATCCAACTATTCTATGTCTTTTCTTCAAGTCTTTTCCAAAGTCTTCCTAGGTCTTCCTTTGCCCTTTGGCCCTGGACCTCTGTCTCGTAGTCGCATCTTCTAATTGTAGGCCTTCGTTGCACATGTCCAAACCACTGTAACCAATTTTCTTTCATCTTTCCTTCAATTTCGGCTACTCCTACATTACCTCAGATATCCTCATTCATAACTTTATCATTTCCCATGTGCCCACACATCCAATGAAGCATCCTCATCTCTGCTACATCCATTTTATGTATGTGTTGATACTTCACTTTCCAACATCACAAATTCATTAGTAACTAAATTTTTTTAAGTCAGAACAAAATCATTTCAAGTACCCTCCTTCTATGAACAAAATTATCTGAACTTGACCGCCTAATGGCAAAGCAATAGTTCACTTTTTTGGTATTTCTCGTATCTCATTAACTGCAATACGGCTAAACAGAGAGAGTTATGTTCATTTTCTTCACCGCGGCTTCCTGCATCTTCAACATCCTTCTGGACCTCCAGGCACCTATGTGCGTAGCGGCATGGCAACGTGATAGTTTCCATAACCCACGTGGAGTGGCAGAATCGCACACATAGCAGTAGTAACACTACCTACAACTAACACATCAATGCGGTTCTTACCGTGAGTTTTCTTTATGTCGTCCACGTGGCATGTTGTAATTGGGTTTGTAGAACCACATATGTGGCAAACAAGGATCTTAATTGAAATTTTAACTAGATCTAATGGTGATGATTATATTGATGACTCAGACCATAGATAAAGGACTTAATTGATGAGTTTAAAAAATAAAGGATCAAACTTGTGAGTTGGTAGGAGATAAAGGATCATTTGTGAACACTCGAACCCTTACGTCCTTGTGTATCATATTTTGATATTGAGAAAATTCACTCCTATGTTGAGTTTCTATCTTCTTAACATGTAGGTTAAAAATTATTTCGTAAGGTAAATATAGCCCACCCAACTTTAAAATCCTGACTGCGTCCCATACCCCAAAGCCAAAGACAGAGATCTACAACAAAAGGTTTTTCTCAGTTTTTCTGTAACGACTAGGGTTTTTTTTATGAATCAAGTTTACAATCCAGTACACTTCCATAGAGTGAAACATATGTGTTGAACAATTTCTTTTAGCAAAGGGTGATGCGGTCTATGCATATATATTTTTATCATATGTTTCCTTTAGACCTTGTATATTTTAATGGGTTGAAGGAACTAATTTATATTGTTTTTATCTTTAGGCATTCAATCCGGAGGTATGCAAACAAGAAGTGAAAAATGGAAATTTCAGATGTCTAGAGTAATTCCAGTGGAGCACGAGACTAATTAAGTGCGCCAAGACATATGCATTACAATAAAAAGATAAGATTACAACGGTTTTGGAAATCAAATGGACATGGAATGGTATTCAATGGCTTTGAGAAGAAGACATAATTACTAGTTTTTATCATTTCCGTTTATTTCTCATTTTCTTCAATAAGGACTTAAAAGTCCATTAGAGCTAGGATTAGTGGTCATTTATTTTTATTTTTTTTTTCTACTTACTTTTGCAATTCTTGCCACGAGGTTTTAAAAGGAGATTCATTCTCCTTTGTTTTTAGTTAGGCAGCCACCAATCCACCAAACAAATAACATCATATTTTGACAAAGTGGGGCTGCGGCAAGGAAGGATAAGAGGAAGAGCTACTTTGGAGTTTTTTTTTGCTAGGGCTACGATGTAGCCTGATCATGAATGCTTGGTTGCCTTGTGGCATTGTTATTATCAAGTTTTTCTTCCTTATTGAGTATCTTTTGTTATTCGTAATACCCTTGATTTTTATTTAGATGCTTGATCACCATCTAGGTTTTAGTTGAGTTGATTTGATGCAAGTTAGAGTAGATGTCATACTTAACTTGGGTTTAGCTTCTTGTAATTGATACCATAAACACCTATTTGCAAATGCCATGCAGGGTTCGTGTGATTTTCCAACGATTTCCATAGAGCTTAATGGGTTCTCACTTGTTTAAATTCATCTAGATGTCATAGAGGGTTAACATGTAAGGATACTTTTGATGCAACCAGATCGATGCCATGGTCATTGAATTATTTAGAGAAAATCGATTATCAATATTGGGGAACTACTTGAGCATAACATATTAAGGGAATTAAGTAGAATCAGTTACAATGAATTCGGATGCCCTAGGTCTTCTTTTCTTATGTTTTCATTTTATTATTTATGTGTATTTTATTTCAAGCTTTATTCAGTTTAATTCAAAATTTCTTATCTTTTTCATTAAAACTTCTCAATTATAATTTGTTTCAATTTAATAAGAAAGTCTTTAGAATCAATTCAATTTATGTGGGACGATATTCATGTTTATATGTTATACTGTCATTTAATTCATATACTTGCGAGCACTAAAATTCGAAACTTAATGAGTTTAATTTTGGTTATCTAATTTTCGCAACAAAGGGCTTTTCAGGATCTTAAAAAACTTCACTAAAGCCTTTAGAAGTGATAAGCTCGTATCTATATATATTTTACATCAAATTCACTTGTCTTTTCTTAGTTAGTTCCTTATATTTTTGAGCTATTTACTTTGTTTTTGTGTTTTGTAGGATTTGTCAAGTAAAGAAAAGAACAATAGCACAAGTAGAATTTTAAGTAACAAATTCGTCAAAACTGCATGTACACGTCAGCTGACTTTGGAAACAAGTTGTGGACAGCTCAGAATGAATTAGAGAATGAGCCTTATATGCTTAGAAAGCTACAGATGTCTATTTTCTGGAGCATTTCGCGGATTGTTAATATCATTTTTCAAGAAGAAGTTATGACCGTTTTAACACTAAAAGGTTCCCAAGAGGCTGAGCAGTTTGTAACTGACAAAAAAGCATTGAAAGCAATAAATCCAATAAAACTAACAGCCAAAACTGATACAGCCAAGAACAAGCCAGCTAACACCTATTCAAATATAAGAGGAAATGGAAAATTAAGTGAGAGTAATGGGCATAAAGGCTGCCCAAAGAGTTACAATTGTTTTAGCATTTTCTCTCACTTATTGTCATCACTAAATGACTGTTAGTGGGGTGAGTTATGGAGAAAAAACTATGGCAGCAGAAAAGAAGAAAAGACCTACAGGTTGCAGCAGCATAGGGGGAGAAAAAGTGTGAAAAAAAGATAGAAAAAAAAGAAGGAAAGCAAGGAAAAAAGGCAAGGCTGCTGCGTTGGGGAAGGAAGGAAAGGAAGGAGGAAATCTTAGCATTCTCTTCTCTTGGTTTTATCTTCCCAAACTCATGTCTTTCTTTTGGTTTAATTTGAGAATTATGTGTAACTAATTTTTAGTAGTTAGGGGCTGTTTTGAAGCCCCGAATATGATTGCAAGTTTGTTATGACATTTCGTTTGAATTACTTTTACGAATGGATGAAAATTGGTTCACTACTTGTCTCATTAATGAATTCTTTATATGTTTTCTACGAATGCATACTTAGTAAGCATATCTAGGATTCTAATGCTATGAATATGTGTGTGTCTGCCCTTGTCGAATGAGGACCTATATATGTTCTAGAGTAGTACTTGTTAATTGCGATTAACATGTGAATCAATTTCTAGGATAAGTAAGACAACGCTAATACTTACGATGCCTTGTGATGACTCAAACTCTTTTCGTTTTTAATGATTTCTACTTGTTAAATCTATGAACACACCATTCTAGATTGCATGTTAGGGACTAAGTTAAGTTGAAAACGTCATTCTCTTAACATACTACATAAGAAAGAGTAATAGGTTGAGTTCTAACATTGAGCCAACTTGAGCATCTTCATCGAAAATGAAAGGAATTTGAATGAAACATAACATGTTTGCATGATTATTTGGTGGTGGATAGCAATTCCCCTAACTCGTTTTTCTTAATTTGTGAACTACTTAAAAATCTGTTTCTGTTATGTTTTTATTCGATTTAATTTAAATAGCAAATCAACTCCAAAAATCCCAAAAATTTGTGTGAGTGTAGCTCTGTGTGTCTAGTGTCTTCATATAAAATTTCAGTAGACTTTAGATAAGTGTAAGTCGGTCTTATAATTATTTTTCGGTGGCTGGTCAGTAGGGACAACAGCCCAGTTTTTGTGATATTTTAAGTAGTTAGATAAAACAATCTTCTGCGGGAAAGATCCTTATTTTCATATGCTACAATTGACAAATCTTAGTGTTAATAAGGAAAATCAATAGGACATTTGTGTGCTACTTTGTGTAGTGCCTTTAATCCTATCAAGAAGAAACAAAGACTACATGTCTATCTCTTTAAAACAAAGAATGCATGTAGGAAAAAAAAAGTTATTTCCTAAAAGAAATCATCATATATTCCTTTCTAGTGAATAAAAAAAAAAGGAACTTTAACGAAAAGCTATTGGTACTGTTCACTTTAACGAAAAACCATATTTTTACACTAAAATGTCAATCCTGGTACTATTTACTTTACCCTTTATTTTGTTCTTATCGTTAAAACTCAAAGTTTTCAAATATTTTCTATTAGTTTTCCTTAAAAAAAAAGTGATGAGTGTCAAGTTTAGATGCTTATGGTTATTGGAGAATGTTGTTCAAATTCAGTTTTGACGAGAATCGAACTTAATACTTTTCAATTGCAAATGAAGAGAAATACCACTAGATCGCAATACTAAGTGATAAGGCAAAGTTTAAACGTCTACGAACAATTTTTTGGATATTTTTGTCTTTTTACATGAAAATAAGCTAAAAAAGATTCACCAACTATTTTCTCAGCAAAGGGCTTAATGGCCAGGGGAAACTCCAAAGCGTATGGAAACTTTGGAAGTTTCTGTCAAGGACATCTCTTTCTTCTTCAGAAGCTGTCTCCCTTTCGTTAAGCTCTTTTTCTTTTTAGTTTTTTTTTTTTGTTGTTAACCTTTTTCTTTTTAGTTTTTGTTATCGTAATCGACATGCAAAACGAGAGGAACGTGAGAAACTGTGTAGGTTTTGTACCTTCTCTTTTTCTTTTTCTTTTTCTTTTTTTCTTTTTTTTTTTTTTTCTTTTTTGTCATGTGGCAACATACAATAGCGGATAGAGTTAAGTGGGACTCATACTTAATATACATCAGATATTCTATGGAAACGAAATTACAATAAAAAGTAACAAACCTACTCATACGTAATAATATACATTAGAATAATTAGGAGCACATTGACTAAAAAGTCAATCGTGGTCAAAGTAGGCCCCGTTAGGGTCAACAATCCTAAATTGTTGTCAATTACGAAAATCAATAAATAGTATGCTGACAAAATTGCACGGCAATCCAATAGTCAAATTATCGTCAATTACAAAAATTGAATGGCGGTACAATTACCTCAAAAATTGAATAATCAAACCATTGTATATAATATCAACAAACGGACCTTATATATGGGCTAAGGGCATCAAAAATGTCTCGTTACCGAAAATCCATATCATTGAGTTTTCCCACGAGCCGCCAAATAAGCCGTCGCCCTCGGTGGTTTCTGGCAAATGGAAACTCAATTTTCCAACATCAACCAAATTTTAAAGGCATGTAGAACAAGACAAGGAGAAGAACTTGAGCCGACTTCCAAAAGTGGTTGGAAGGCGGTGAAAATCTTGAAGAAGCCTCAAAATGTACTGAATGGGCACACCCACAGTGGCCCATCGTTCGACATCAGATGGATGATTTAAGGCCGGATTTTTTAGCTGGAGTCCAAGAAAGTCGATCTTAAATGGTTTGGGTCATCAGCGTTCGACGGATTCACAGAAAAATGGAGAGAAACTCGTGGGGTACCCTAGGGAAATCGTGGCCTTCAACTGTTGCGTATAGTGGTTTTTCATATTGGAACTTAGGTGGGTTTGGTTCTAGGGTTCATGGGTTACACTTTGGTGATGGTGGTGATGATCGTTGCCGCAGGAAAAAAGGAAGAAATTGGTATTGGATGGAATTGGGGCAAGATCCGGGTCAGGTGGCCTGATCACATGTAATTTGGGCCTATTACAACATAGGTTTCCAGGTCTAGAAACTTTCCACATTCGGCAAGCTAGGGTTTCCAAAACAGGAAATTTCTTATTTATAGTAATTCCAAAAGATTAAATTGTCCTCACTTTTGACGCTTGTAACTTATTCGTTTAAACTCCGATTGTCAAATGATTTTCACTTAAACGCTCGTGGGATTGAGTTTTATCCATCAATTTTAAACCCACCTCCAAACACCAAAGTAAATTTATAATGACCAAAACGTTCTTAAAATCGTTTTTCCCAAAATTTTAAAATAAATAAATAATAAATTTAAGGACGAGATATCACAATTTTGACGTACAAAAAACGATCACGTGACATTATTATATATTCTAGCTACGTGAATTTGTTTTACAAGTATACACTTAAAGTGGAATATATCAATTTACTAATTATATTGTTCACTCTTGTTATAATATGTAAAATAATATATCCTATGACGTATGTTGATATTGACAATAAGATTTATACATTTCAAGTATTTGACTTCATGTTGGTTGCTAAATTCTTATGAGACACTAGTAGAAAAAACAGCTTGCGCAACAAGATTTTACGCGACGAAAACATTTTTGTTGCCTAAGTGGCATTTGCGCGATAAAAACATAGATTAGTCATGCAAAAATGGTAGGATACCAAAGAAAAAAAAAAAAAAACTTTATGCGACGAAAATATTTGTCACGTAAGAATACTTTGCACGACGAACACATAGCACAAGAAAAAGCGGGAAAAAAAATTTTGCCACCAAATGTTTGCGCGACGAATATTTCCACATATTCAACTTGCAAAGTTTCACTGAAAACAATTAGATGCCCTTTAAACGCTCCCATTTAGTGTGCATTTATAACGCATTTTGCACGACCAAGTGGTTCGTCATGCAAAGTGTTATGGGTTCTATATAAACACAATTTCAGAACCTTAGTTTTCAAAGGTTTTTTTTCAAAGACGATGGCTGATTCGGTTCCTGATTCAACGAAAAGTTGTGAGGGAGAAGGCTCTTGTGAAGGGAAAGGTAAAAAAGAAATTTATTGTTAAATTAGTTGTCTTATATTTGATATGGTTGAAATTGTTTTTTTAATAGTCTATTACTTTTAAAATTTTATGGTAGAAAAAGAAATGGGGAAAGTTGTGTTGTGAATAAAGAGGTACCATCATAAGCGATTGCCCTCCTTTGAAGACAAAAGTAGGGTTGATGGAGAATGATGGAGAAAAGGCAGTCGGTTCTTCAAGAGTCCTTCTCCCAGCTTCCTTCCAACACTTCGATTGAGTCTGTGGATTCCCCAAGGATGCGGGGTTTCAGATCTTTACAGACACCTTGGATCAAACTCTCGGTCGGAGGCCGGGGACATATTGTAAGGGGATGGGGAATGCCTGGCTTGCGGGAACCTAAAGCCTCTTCATCCTCGTAGTTGAAGGGCGAGGTGACAACTTTGACAAAAAAAGGTGGCCGGCCTTAGGAGTGAGCTCACCTCTTATAAGAGCCAGATGTCACTGATCGTAAAGGCCCTCAGTGAGTTTGGCATTCGTCTCCCGGATATTTGTACCTAGTCGATGTCCAAGCCCTTCAAACCCGAGCATGCCTAGAACTCCGCCCCTTCGACCTCTGAGCCCATCCTCATCCCCGAGGCCTTCTTGCCCCAAGATTTCCAGCCCCCTGTGAGCCACGACCCCATAGATTATTCAACCTTCTTTTCTTAGTTTTTTACTCCTTACTTTTTAAACTTTTTCTTTGTATGTACATTTTCTTTTTATTTAAATAAATTATTTTTCTCTTCATTACATTTTTTTATTGCAATTTAATTTTATTATTTTATTACAAAATTAAAACTAGAACGAAAAATAAATTTTAAAAAAAATATTTTATTTTTTGCCTGACGAATACCTTAGTCTTGCATAATTTTTTGTGACTAATCCGTTTTCGTCGCACAAGAATAACATGTCGTCGCGCAAAGTTTTTAGAGATGAAGATTAGTCATCCCATGTATGTATCTAGAGGACTGCTACTCATATCTTAACATTTTGTGCGACGAAGATCTTTGTTCCTAAAAATTTGGTGTGATGAAGGCAGAATCGTCACGCCTTCTTCTCCGCGACCAATGTGTTTATTCGTTGCGCAAAGTCTTTCTTCACGATCTTTGCACAACAAAGTTTTTGTTGCTTTGACGTTTGTGCGACGGGGATAAGCTTTGCGCAACCAATTTGTGTTTGTCGTGCTAAATGTTAAACGTAGTAGTGAGTAGCCCTTAGGACTTTGATCCAAATGTCATCGTCGTTAGAGTTGAGGAAATCAGCTTCCTTGGGCTGGGACATTTTTCATTTGGGAAATGGACTTAGTGATCTGTAATTTAATAAATGAGATTAGAGGCTTTATAGGTAATTTTCTGGTCTGGAGAATTATGTTTCTTGATGAGAGTATATCAGTTTTTCAGCTTTGTTTAGACACCCATAATTAATAACATATTTACTGTGACATCCCACATCGCCCAGGGGACTGATCCTTAAATGTATATTCCCATCCCTACCTAGCACGAGGCCTTTTGGGAGCTCACTGGCTTCGGGTTCCATGGGAACTCCGAAGTTAAGCGAGTAGCGCGCGAGAGCATTCCCAGGATGGGTGACCCATCGGGAAGTGCTCGTGTGAGTCCCCAGAAACAAAACCGTGAGGGCGTGGTTGGGGCCCAAAGCGGACAATATCGTGCTACGGTGGTGGAATGGGCCCGGGAAGTGATCCGCCCCAGGCCGGGATGTGACATTTAGTATCAGAGCCTAACCCTGGTAGCGTGTGTGCCGACGAGGACATCGGGCCCCTAAGGGGGGTGGATTGTGACATCCCACATCGCTCAGGGGACTGATCCTTAAATGTATATTCCCATCCCTACCTAGCACGAGGCCTTTTGGGAGCTCACTGCTTCGGGTTCCATGAGAACTCCGAAGTTAAGCGAGTAGCGCGCGAGAGCATTCCCAGGATGGGTGACCCATCGGGAAGTGCTCGTGTGAGTCCCCAGAAACAAAACCGTGAGGGCGTGGTTGGGGCCCAAAGCGGACAATATCGTGCTACGGTGGTGGAGTGGGCCCGGGAAGTGATCGGCCCCGGGCCGGGATGTGACATGTTTATTTGGTATCAGAGCCTAACCCTAGTCGTGGTGTGCCAACGAGGACGTCGGGCCCCTAAGGGGGGTGGATTGTGACATCCCACATCACCCAGGGGAGTGATCCTTAAATGTATATTCTCATCCCTACCTAGCACGAGGCCTTTTGGGAGCTCACTGGCTTCGGGTTCCGTAGGAACTCCGAAGTTAAGTGTCACATCCCGACCCGGGTGGGACGACTTCCCGGGCCCGCTCCACCACCGTAGCACGATATTGTCCGCTTTGGGCCCCCACCACGCCCTCACGGTTTTGTTTTTGGAAACTCACACGAGAACTTCCCGATGGGTCACCCATCCTGGGAATGCTCTCGCGCGCTACTCGCTTAACTTCGGAGTTCCCATGGAACCCGAAGCCAGTGAGCTCCCAAAAGGCCTCGTGCTAGGTAGGGATGGGAATATACATTTAAGGATCAGTCCCCTGGGCGATGTGGGATGTCACAATCCACCCCCCTTAGGGGCCCGACGTCCTCGTCGGCACATTTCCGGCCAGGGATAGGCTCTGATACCAATTTGTCACATCCCGGCCCGGGTGGGACGACTTCCCGGGCCCGCTCCACCACCATAGCACGATATTGTCCGCTTTGGGCCCCCACCACGCCCTCACGGTTTTGTTTTTGGGAACTCACACGAGAACTTAATACATATATCCCTCATCATTTTATTTAATGAACACATTTACTTGGACACTTAAAAATTAAAGCCCCATCTTCTCTACATGTAGCAAGACATCTTTCCCTCAAGCCCTCTCACTTCTGTCAAGATAAGCCTAAATCTCTCATCTTGCCTCTCCCTCTCCCTCCAGGCAGTGTACGATCTTCCTTGACAACTAAATTCAAGATTTTTGCGGCTTTGGTTAACACAAATAATTTTTTTTTCAAAACTCGAAAACGTAACTAAATATGGTTACAACACACAAAAGTCTTATCGTTTCTTCTTCATAGTCGTCATATATGTCAATTTGCTCATTCATTGTGCTCTTTCATCACAAATTCACAACGTAAGTAGATTGTGTGTAAGCTAGGGTTAGAGTGTTAAATACATGGGTAAGTGAAGTAATGTTGAAAACTGAGGGTTGATAGCACACTATGTAGCCCTTGCTGTTTCTAAACCCTTGTGGGTTTCTAATATTGGGTGGCCAACAAAGTACTTTGATAAGATGTCATTAAGAGCTTGTTTGGAACTGTAATTCTATAAAAAGCTTGTACTCACTAGCTTTTTTTGTTCATAGCACTTGTCTAGTAGCGCTTTTACATAAAAACAATGTGTTGTTTGCCATGTAACCAAATAGGTGCTTTTACACCGCACAAAGTGCTTTTAATACTAGTTTGTGAGAATATTAAGGTTAAAAGTCTCACATTGGTGAAAGAAGAAACTTTAATTACAAGAACCTATACCTAAGTTGGATTTACATTGTCAATTGGGTTTACGGATTAACCTCAACTTTCTTCATAATAGCAAAGCAGGTTGTCCTATGTGTGAAGCTAAACGGACAC
Organism: Pyrus x bretschneideri; assembly: GCF_019419815.1. Lineage (NCBI taxonomy): Eukaryota > Viridiplantae > Streptophyta > Magnoliopsida > Rosales > Rosaceae > Pyrus > Pyrus x bretschneideri. The sequence continues at coordinate 1,317,082 of NW_025999784.1, forward strand.
ACGCCATTCACGTCACCCTATATGTCTTGTCCACGTGTGAGCTTGAAAATTCGTCATACATGAGTGAGCGTATGAGGATGCGAAGGTTCAAGAGTCCCACATTGGTGAAAAAAAAAAAAAAAAAAAAAAAACCCTTATAAGGACTTATAAATAAATAAAGCTATTTTTCATAATATCAATTAATTTTGGGAATTGTTGTTAGCACTCTAAAAATATCATTCTACACTCCTCACAAATATATTTATCCTTCTAATTATAAAAAATTTAGAATGCAAAATAAAAATTTGAAAATACCAATAATAATTTTCTTAATTTTATAGCGTAATATCAAATTTTTTCGTAGTTATCTTTCACCAAAACAAGAATATATTGTCTCTTCTGGTTAAAAAAAAAAAATCAAGTTTTTATTTTTGGTCAATGATTCATTAAAGCCTAAGGCTAATAATTTGGTCAGTAATGATGACCGGTGGACTTTTGCCCTTAAGTTCTGATCGATCCCACGTTATTGTGCAGTAGATCAACCCCACATTCTCTACGGAATACGCACATGCATTATGTTCTCCTCCTCCTTCCAGTCCCACAAGCTGATTTGATACTCAAAATCGTTCATGTCCGTCGAGTTGATTTGATAATTGAAATCGTTCATGTCCCGCAAGCTGATTGGATAATCGAAATCGTTCATGTTCAAATAAGTTTTTAAGATTATTTTTGCCAAACAAAAACTCATTCTTGATATGAATTTATTTGTTTCATATATGTGTGTGTGAATCTTCAGATTTTATTTCACTGGACATCAAGACTTCAAGGATAGTATTATCTATTAACTTTGAGGTTTTTTCATATTTCTAGTGGACTGTACAACTTGTGTTCTTTCAAGAATCAAATTGTTTATTTTTCCCTTGGCTTCGTTACATCAAAATATTAATGTTATTCTGTGTTATTAACTATAACCTTACCATTATAGTGTAAACAATTATATAGTAAATTTTGACTATTATACTGTAACCTTAAGCTCATCTCTAGTCATGGAGAGCTAAATGAAGACTTGGTTCCGGTTCCTAATTAGCCTAATTGTTAGACTGAAATCTTATTTGTTTAAATACTTTGATTGAGGTATTTAGCATCATTTAAGAGGTTTAACTCATGCATTTATGCATTTAATGTCCCACAAATTATGAAATTTGAACAAATTCAAATAATATTTTTAAAATATAATGAATACTTAAAAATCAATAAGTAAAGTAATATTGTTCTTCACAAAATTATAGCAAAAAAATAGTGTACCCATATTGTGACATCCCACATCGCCCAGGGGAGTGATCCTTATATGTATATTCTCATCCCTACCTAGCACGAGGCCTTTTGGGAGCTCACTGGCTTCGGGTTCCGTTGGAACTTCGAAGTTAAGCGAGTAGTGCGCGAGAGTACTCCCAGGATGGGTGACCCATTGGGAAGTTCTCGTGTGAGTTCCCAGAAACAAAACCGTGAGGGCGTGGTCGAGCCCAAAGCGAACAATATTGTGCTACGGTGATGGAGCGGGCCCGGGAAGTGATCCCCACGGGCTGGGATGTGGCAATTTGGTATCAGAGCCTAACCCTGGTCGTGGTGTGCCAACGAGGACGTCGGGCCCCTAAGGGGGGTGGATTGTGACATCCCACATCGCCCAGGGGAGTGATCCTTATATGTATATTCTCATCCGTACCTAGCACGAGGCCTTTTGGGAGCTCACTGGTTTCGGGTTCCGTTGGAACTCCGAAGTTAAACGAGTAGTGCGCAAGAGCACTCCTAGGATGGGTGACCCATTGGGAAGTTCTCGTGTGAGTTCCCAAAAACAAAACCGTGAGGGCGTGGTCGGGGTCCAAAGTGGACAATATCGTGCTACGATGGTGGAGCGGGCTCGGGAAGTGGTCCCCCCGGGCGGGGATGTGACACATATAATTAGCATGGGTACATTTAGCAAAATTAAAAATGGGTACAAATACAAATAAAATTTTAAAAAATATGGGTACAAAAAAAAATTAATATATGGGTACAAATTAAAACTAAAAAGAAAATTGATACAAATAAAAAAAGGGTTGCAAATTAAAAATGGGTACCAACTAAAAATGAAAATATATAATTAAAAATTTAGCCATAAATATCAATATACCTATATAACATTTCTAACAATAATGAATATATTTAGAAATACAAAATATTTTTTTATTGAAATAATTAATGACGTTTATTAAAACTTAAGAACCTTGATCAAAAATTAAAAAGAAATAATATTTTAATTAATAGAGCAACAAAGAAAGTGATGAGAGCCTAATTTCTCGAATAATAATTTAGAGTTAAATTTTTCATTCTCCAAAACATTTTCATATTGGCTTGAGATGTACATGTTGGGCCTACCAAGGGGCTTGCTATATGTAATCACCCCTTATCAAAAGTTAGCCATGTTTCTTTTTAAGAGATTTATATTATCTCTCAGCTAAAGATGGATGCAAATTCAAACTAAACAATTATTATGTGATGTTAAACAATAAACTTTGGCGATTATAACATAATCTTATTAAAATGAGGGTACTAGAACTGTCATAACGGGAGTGGGTTAAAGCACTCCATGATAGATCTATTCCCAATCAATTTGGATGTAAATAAATTTACTATTTATCTCCGAGCTAATACATGTATAATATAATACAAAATAAAATGATGAGGCAAATTCTCACACATGGCACAATCGTAGGGTGTGGACCGTGCGGTGCTGTGCTGGTTGATGCAGTAGAAGGAAAAATAAAAACAAAAGTACTTTGGCTTCTAGTTAAGGAAAGAAAAACATAAGTACTGGAAAGAAAATAATTTTTCCATGTACAGGTGGGTTATACTGTATACAGAAAGAAAAACAAAAGTACTTTGGCTAGGTATTGAAAATTCAAGTCCTCCTCTCATTGCCAATCTGGGAAGTTCTTTGAGTTCTCTATTTTGCTACTTTGAGCGATTGAGATGCCCTCTCTGCACGACTAGCAGCTTGGCAGCAGGCACTCAGAGAGCAGGTGGAGTTCCTTTATGCTCTTGGGCCTCCTCTCTGAGAGAATCTCTGGAAAAATGATAACATTCCTGTGTACATTATGCGTCCATTCAACACAGTATATTTCCATTTCAAAATTTGTATTACCCTAAATGCCAAAGATGAGAGTTTCCCTTATTAGATTGTGAATGTTCAGGAAGAATTCTAGGCATTTTGCTGTTTTTGCTTTATGTTGTTTTATAAAAAAAAAACAGTTATGACTATGCAATGAGATATTTTTCAGTATGGTCGAAACACAAGTACATACACTATTATAAAAATAAAGGGACACTTGAAAAAAAAAAAAAAAAAAAAAACTTCTACCTCCTTATATAATAACATATGACGCACCGCCGCGTATTCCGTATATATTGAAAATTTTCTCATATGCAAGGACCCCAACCATGCAGAATTATATAATGATTTTCTTGCCTATCTAAGGAAAAACATCCCCCTTATTTTTGAAAATAAATATTCAATAATTAGGTTTACAACCAATCAAGAACTAATTCCAAGGAGCCCGATTAATATGTGAGGCACACAAACATACAGGGTCGGATCACACAAAACATAATTATAATATGCATTTTATCAGAGAAAACTCTTGCTTAGAATCTATGTATAATATGTGTATAACATTCATCTAGTTAATTTTAATTGGGATATGGTATTCACACACCTCTTTTTACCTCTCACACATCATTCTCAATTTTTATTGTCTGGCTCGAATGATCATGAATTAAAGAAGATCAAATTATTGAAATTAACAAGAAGCTATATAAGAAGTAACAATGAGTATGTAAATAATATCATCCTTTCAAATTACATTGCGAGTAGAAACAGTATAAATCTCGCATTAATATATAAGATATTGGAGAAAGTTAAGAAAAGTTCCGCTTTTGCTCACCCCTTACGACCCAAAGTCACCGTTTCCGCCCTCGTGTCTCAAATTAATTCAACCCAACAACCAGAACAAAAATAAAAAAAGGATTCTTTGCTTTCTTATTAAATTATTGAACTTAAGTTTAAAGATTATTCTTTGTAGAAATTTTGGTTGTTCGGTTTAATATAAAATAATAAGCGAACCCAATTTGCTCTCCTTCGTTTATCCCGTAGAAATTTAATATTGATTTGGTTGTTAAGTATTTTCGTTTAGTTTTAAACTGGAACCTCGAATAGAGTGATCTCCTGGATCTTTAGACTCCAAAGGGATTAAGGTTCTATGGTTCGGACCTCCCAATTTCAACCAGTCGTTCGGAAAGATGGTGATTTGTAGTACCATAGCCGCAGCTTTGTCACGGGACACGGCCAATTGGGATAAGAAGAGGGAGAGACAGAGATGATGGGAATTGTTTAACGTCAGTTTCGAAAATAAATGTTATACTAAATGATGTGGCATATGTTAAGTCATTGGATTTTATATCGGACTAGACTAAGTGAAATGCAGAAAAAATTTGGAAAAGCTAAACATAAAGATTTGAAAAAAGCTAAATGTAGAGACTCGTAAAATACAATTAGATTGTAGAGTTGAGCACTTATTTTTTGAGCTCTATACTCTAAATTTTGCAACGGCAAGTCTTCTTAAAAAGAGGTTTATAAACTTAATTTAATTCAGCCGTATATATAAGAATTTTTCTAGAAGCAAACCACTAAAAACTCTTGATGTGACATAGAGAAAGAAGGTGGGAGGTTTGGGACTAATAGCAATGTCTTTTAGATGTCCCTGTTCTAGTATTCCTTTATACTATTATCCATCTCTTCTTCTCTTAAAACTCACTAGAGATCTAAAGTAATTAGCTTGCTGTGTGCTTGAAAACACTATAAATACAACCATACAAGGATTCGACTCCCAAGCAATATAAGGAGTGCTATTAGCTCCTCCTGAATTGACTTATCCATTAATCTTTTCTTTTTACACTCTCTCTTCTCTCTCTCTCTCTCTCTCTCTCTCTCTCTCTTAAAATGAAAAAAGCCTCGGAGCCTCTGGTTGTTGGGAGAGTGATAGGAGATGTTCTTGATTCCTTCACTGCAACAACAAAAATGTCTGTCACTTACAACACCAAGCTAGTCTGCAATGGACTTGAGCTCTTTCCTTCTGTTGTCACAGCCAAACCTAGAGTTGAGATTCAAGGAGGGGATATGAGATCTTTCTTTACTTTGGTATATATAAATCGATCTGTTATTAATGAATTGATTATTTCTTGTTTGGGTTTAACCATCATTACATTACTCCCTAACCCTTACTCTCCCTTATTGGCATATTAATTTGATGTTATTGTTTTGAAGTCTTGTGATAGTTTTCTTAATCTTGCAGGTGATGACAGACCCAGATTTTCCTGGCCCTAGTGATCCTTATCTAAGGGAGCACCTGCACTGGTATACACCACCATTATGAATTTTTTTTTTTTTTTTGGTTTTTTGTTACACATATGAAATTACTTAACCTAGCTTTAAGTGGAAGGTTAACCTAGATACAAATCAATTTAATTTTTTCTATCGAAACAAGTTAATTTGATTAAAAGACAAAATAAACATTATGGGCCAGAGATTTTACGGTACTTTATTGAAAAAATAAAATATCGGTACATTTTAACATACACATGATGTTCAAAATTACACTACAAGGTTAGGTTCAAGTGAATAAAAAAAGAAAGATGTGATTATACTATAACGGTTGGTAGTTACATTGTGGGCGTTCTATTACATTGTTAAGGTAGGTTTTTGTACTTGAACATGATTGAATTACGAAATTAATGTTTATTATTACACTATTGACGTACTATACGTGTGTTATTACTACAAACATTATGAACTTACACAACATCATAATTGTGTTACCACATGACGTCAACATACAAGATCTATGGTAAAGTTTCATTGTAATTGTTCAAATTTACACTCCAAGGTCACATGATTGCCTTAACGTTACATTTAATTACATCAAACTACGTTGTGGACGTTAGATTACATTGTTAATGTAATATATTATGGTTGAACGTTAATGTATTCCAGTTAACGTTCCAATAAAATAACACTAGTACTTTATTTTTTTATTAAGGTATCATAGACGGACCTAAACATTACATAAATTAATTTCAGCATGCTATATATATTCTCATAAAGTACTGTCATTTCCCAAAGCCCTATAAAGTACGTAGGCATTTTCATCAAAAAGAAGAGGAAGAAAAGGTGTAGGCATTTTCATCAAGAAGTAGAAGAAGAAAAACTGTCGACAATATTAGTGTCCTTCTGTACTTGTTAAGTATCAATCATAGTTACAAGCTGTAAAGAGCTATAAAAATGCAAGGAAAAATTGTCGAGTACAAAACTAACAAAAATTACGACTGTAGTCCTTCTGTGCTTGTTATACCTTTGCCGTATTTTTATGCTCGTTTGATTTTTTTTTCATACAAAACTAACAAAAATTTCTCAAATAAACAGGATTGTGACAGACATTCCAGGCACCACAGATGCCACATTTGGTAAGTCCTACATATACAAGATGTGAGCATTCATGGTGTTTGTTTCCCTTTCCTTCAATAAGTTGGCTAATTTAGGATTTAATTAATGGTATTAACAGGAAGAGAGGTGGTGAGTTATGAGATGCCGAAGCCCAATATTGGCATCCACAGGTTTGTGTTTGTTCTCTTCAAGCAGAATCGAAGACAATCAATCAACACACCTTCCTCGAGGGATCACTTCAGCACTCGAAGCTTCGCGGCTGAAAATGACCTGGGTCTTCCTGTCGCTGCCGTCTACTTCAACGCGCAGAGAGAAACTGCAGCTAGAAGACGCTAGCTAGTAGCTCTACCCAGAACTCCTCCATCCATTATCCATATATATGTTAAATAAAGGCTTCTTTATAGATAGGCTATTGTAACTCTTGTTTCCCGATAACCTAAATTTTAACTTGTTATTACAAATTATTTACAATGTATGCCACAATATCTTAATTATGTTAAAAAAAATATTATTACCTAAAATAATTATGAATTTCGTTGAGTATTAATAGGCATGATTTCAGATTTTGTTTTTTCCCTCTGAAATTTTTATTTTTTTTTGAAAAAAAAAAAGGAACATCTGGTGTGGCAAGCCATCCCTTTCGGGGCCATTTTGGAACCGGAAAGGCTATAAGAACTTTCACCCTATCCGTGGCCACAATCAAGCAGACTTCCATCCAACCTTTTTTTTAAGTAATTTAACATTATAAAATCCAAATAATAGGTTTAATTAATATGCTACTCATTAGACCACACAATTACTTATATGATGCATGTAATTAACAAGTATAAACTCCACAAGTTAAGAGAGAGAGGAGATACTCCTGCCGTGTGTGTTTCTGTGATTTTCTTGCTCTCCGATCAGATTTTGTATTGATTTCTGAAGGTTTCAAGTTGCATCTGATCAGATTTTATGGGGTCCTTTTTATCTTTTTTAACTGGAAAGTTATAACGGGGGAGGAGGAACGACCAACCAATTAATATCCCACCACCTGTCTTTTTAGGGTGTTGCCTTCCATTTCAACTGGAAAAGTTCGAGTTCAAATTTGTGTGTAGCAATTAACCTTAACAGCGCAACTCTTTAACCCCAACTCTGTTATATCCTATATACAAAATTATAAAATCATAACTCGTCGACCTATACGGCTCCTCCGAGGACAACATCCAAATGTTGATCGACACCAACGATTCCTACACCCAGTCCACTGGTAAAAATATCCGCCGGGCCATCACCAACGTCATCCAATTTGCCGATTCCGGCGATGTCCTCTTTTGTGACGGCTGTGGAACCCTATTAAGGTATCGGATAGAATAAGGAAGGAAACTGATTGCCAAGTAATCAGAAGATTTTTAAGATTGTTTTGATTTTTTTTTCTTAAGTGAAAATATTGGGATGAATGATTGAGAAAGATGACTTATGGGGAAACCATTTGAAGATTAAGGCCCGAATAATTAGGAGACAATCAATGGAGATAGGCAATTGATCATATTTGAGAACAATAGTGGTGTATATAATTGCATGGTTCAGTGCTTGGACAGAAAAGCTATGTGGAAAGTTGAAGAGAATAGGATCGTTCCATCAGAGGAATAGTAGTGAACAAGAAGAGCCGTGCGCAGAAAGTGAGTGAGAGACCCTTGGTATTATTAATTTATTGTTTTTTTAGGAGATAAAAGAGTTGAATTAGAGGCGTTTAGTGAATGGTTAGGTGTCAAAAAATTAGACGGACCAGAAAAAGGCCACACACCAAAATGAGCACAAACAGGCCCTCTGAGCAAATCACTTTTCCTGTTCCTCACTCATATTTTGCACGTCCAAGAACAGAAATTCGTAGGATTTGACACCAGCCAATGCAGCCAAACCACGTCCAGCTATCATGTCCAATCTTGTAAAAGAAGAGATAGGTACGTAGTTTTCAAAGGGCTAGTGGTAAATTTATGGGAGGGATAAACTACGGTTGGTGATATCTACATAGGGATTCCTACCGTTCGATTTGATGACAAAAATGTTATGTTCATCTGTATAATCATAAAAATTAATTATATCTATAATTACAAATTAATCATTGGAGATTATTTATAACCATACATATCGGATAATGAATTTCTCATCGATTAATGTACGGTTATATTCATCTCCATTAATACCAAAAATATATTCATTCAATTAACTCATTATAATATAATATATATTAATTTCATTAATAAATATCCACGTCCAATCATAAAAACATACCAATGTTTTTTGGAGTTGTTCATGACAAGCCAAAAGTGATAAATTGGTCCAATGAAAAAATAGAGAGAAAAGAATGACAAAAGCAAATACAACAACCACTAATGAAGAAAGACAAAGTAAATTTTCAAATAATTCTAAAACTAGTGACACCAAAACTAGAGCATTGAATTTAAAACATGGATGAGGTTTGATGATCTTTGATCTCTACTATAAACACTATTGAATTCTCATTGGTTTTGATTCAAAACGTTTGAACTTTCTCACAAAATGCAACTATTAATTCTCAAGGGAATAAGTTTGGTGAAAATACGTACATTACACAATACTATATTATATTATCTATAAGTTATATTATATATAATATGTATTATTTGAGTCGGATTTGACGACAGATATGGATCGAGAACCCCTATAACTATATCTGCAACCATAACCAAATAATACTTCCAATTTTTCCCCATATCTGAAATATACCCGAATTTTCATCCCCAAATCCGTTCCATTCGAGCGGTTATCCACGGTTATCAGGTTAATCGGTTTGAATTGTCATCCCTATACACTCTTTATTAATTATGTTTTTTTGTACTTCTTCAATTCTTTCGAGTTGAAAATTAAAAGGAATTTGTAGGAGATAAAAAATGGTATGTAGATAGCACCACCCTAAACTATTTACACATGGGAATGCTAATAATCTTTTCAGTAGGATATTCTTTTTCGGCTCTTGCTTTTATTTTGAAACGATGTTGTCATTGAAATTATCTAATTTGTATTTCACTCTTTAAAGATTAGTTCTACAAAATATCAATCAAATTAGAAACCATGTAACTGTTTGATTAACATTGTTTAAATGAGAATTATGGTTCATCCATATATTGGATAATCGTTAGAAACTAAACGATTTCAAACTTTAGTATTTTATGGCAAGATGATCTTTAAAAGGTGCCTCGAAAAATAAATGGGTTAGATCATCATGCCACATTGAAAAACAAAAAAGAGAACTGAAAAATAGAATGAGAATGTGCAAATAAGAAAGGTTCTAGCATTTTCCTTATATATATTTGGGTTAGGAACCAAGGAAACATGTTTTTGTCACATATTTTGACACTTATTTTGTAGGATCCATTTCATAATATAGATAGTTTGGATTGTTAAAATATATTACGAAGTGGATCCTACAACATATATGTCAAAAACATGTATCCCTGAATCCTAACTGTTTATATGTTACCCTATGCTCTCTCTCTCTCTATCTCTCTCTCTCTTTTTTATGTAATATATTAGAAAATCTTTACATTATGTTTGGATAAGGGAAATAAACTTGGAATTTGGATTAAAGTCTGAATTTATAAATTGACATACACCAATTCCCTTGTTTGGATTCATAAATATAGAAATTTAGAATTTCCACACAGAAAAAAATTTGGAATTTGGGATCTCCAATTCCAAAGTTTAAATTCTATGTAAATAAGTGTTATTTTCCAATTTCTATGATTGAGAGTTTAAAAATAACAAATTCTGTATTTAATTACATTGTTCTTTTAGGTTAATCAAACAAGAAAATTCACAAATTCTAGGAAATAAAATCCGGACGTTTCAATTTTCGTCATTTTAAAATTCCTTAGTAATCTTAAATTTCTTCATCCAAACATAGTGTTAGTTGCACTAGTAGGAAAAACATTTTGCGCAACGTAGGTACCTTTGTCGCGCAAAGTGAAAAATCGTTGCCTAAAAAATAGCACAACGAAACCTTCGTCGCACGCTAAACGTCGCGCGCAAGGCAGTGACAGTAGGGTTTGCGCAACAAAGAAGAAGCATACGTCGCGTAAACCATTTCTTTTTGTTTTGGTCAAAAATATCTTTTTTTTATAATTTTTAATAAATATTGTAATTAAATTATAAGCAATAATGAATTAACCAAGAAAAAGTATTTAATTATAAAATATATGAAAATGTACATACAAAATGTTCGAACAAAAAAGAAAAAACTACAAGTAGTCTTCTAGGTTTGATACATCAGGCTACTGGGTATCAACAAGGCAAGGTGGCTTTGAGGTCGAAGATGGAGCAAGATTAAGTGCTGGTAGCGAGATTTGGAGGTTGGACATCTGTATGGTTTGTACAAGGTCTCTCACCGTCCCGGCATAGGTCATCTTCTCCTCGTCTTAGGCCCTCATCTGCTCGCCCTGGACCGCAAGCTGACCTCTTAGGGTTGTCACTTCCTCCTTCAATGCATCGACCTCTGCTGTGTTCGATTTGGAAGAAGAGGCACCCGTCTCACGAACCCGCGCTTTCCCCATACATCAAATAACCTTGCCATGACGATGACCGAAGTTCTGATTCAGGACATCAGTCATGATCTGAATACATGCATCCTCAGGTACCGTGACACCTTCAATCGGGGTCTCCGGGGAAAGTTGCGATGTTGCTTCTTGGAGAACATAAGTGCTCTTTTCCACCATAGCAACCTGTAATAATAAAGAAAAAACATATAATGTTTAATAACAAAATATAAATAATATTTGAACAATTCATACATATAAGAATAATAAGAATTACATATACTTACATGAAGCTGCTCAGTGGTCTCATCACCAGGTCGAACATAAACATATTCGAACATGTCAATCTCTGGGAACTTAGAACCCCCTTGAAGAAAAAAACATTAAGAAAATTTTATTATTCAATAATAAAAAATAAAAAAATTGTATAAAATTTCAAAGTTAATATACTTTTACCTGACGTCGTGCCTCAAGCCTATACGAAAAGGGCATTGAACCGGAATGGTGGAGAAGTTTCTTTAACTCACGAGCTTTCTTGCCAGCAGCAGATTTCTTCTGTTAAACGCAAAATATACATGTTAGTGCGACTATTTGAAATAAATTAGTAAGAAAAAATAACTAAAACAATAATAAATTATTATTAAAATATTATGTACGTACCACAAATTTTGGGTCCATAAAATGTTTGCAAAGCCACTGCCAATCCTCCGGTCTGTCCTGCAACTCAATTGGAACATGTAGGCGAGCAATCTCTGGATCATCCCATTGCTTAAAATACGTTTGAAAATTATTCTTCCATTGTTAGTACCGGGTTGCTAAGGCCACCTCTAAGTAGGCCATGGCCTCGGGGAATATATCCTCAAGATCATAAATGACCTACGAATATGAAAAATAATAAAATAATAGTAAGAAATTTAATAATATTAAGATAATATATTTTGGTTTTTAATATTTGTAAACAAAATTAAAAAAATGATAAGGGCTAAAAATTAATATACTAACCGACAACTTGTGTCGCACCAGTTTCTTCATCTCCTCGAGAATTTCTACCCAAGAGTCCCACTGAAAAGGACAATTTTGTCGAATAACAACACCACAACTACTAACGACACTGCTATGCTGTTATGAGGTAGCCGCTCCACAATGTCGCGGGTCATATGCAATCTTGATCTTGGAGGCGGCCTGACGTACGCCTTGTGCCTGCTTCAGCATTCGACTAAGCCCCCTAGTGTTTTTTTTAGCTGGCCAAAATACTTAAATGGTGAAAACCTTAAGCTTAAATTGTACAAAAAATTTGACACAACCTCCCCTAATAGTATAGCATTTCCCAAAACCTTAAAACAGTAATTCACAACCCGTAACACATTTTCACAATGCAGCAAATTTTCACCATCATAAACATAATAGTTTTAAAATGAAAAAAAAAAATACAACGTAGTGAGAATTAGAAAAAACTACCTAGCTGGGAGGCCTCACCCTCGACTCTGGATGCCGAGGAAGTGTGATTAGAAGGCTCAGGCTCATGGCGGCGCCGGTGAGGCCACCGTGCACTAAGCGATTGAACCGACACTGATGACATCGATGAGACGGGCGGCTGGGTCGTCGTAGGAGTAGTCTCAGTAAGGGGTGTAGGCTCCCCAATCAATGGAGCACTCATGCCTGGAGCAGTAGATGCTGATAATGCAGGAGGCACATTGGTCACACTTCGACGATGAGTGTTCAACCGCGACATCTATACACTTTTTGAACCATAAAATTATAACATTAGAAATTAATCCTTTCTTGCATTTGAAACTAATCAATTAGCAGTCAAAGTAATAGCATATCCTTTCTTGCATTTGTTCACACACACACACACACACACACATATATATATATATATAAAACAATAGTGAAACGGTAGAAAGAATACTAATTCAATATGTCAACCATATTGTAAACCTAAACCAATGGGATTAGATGTTCCGTTTATGTGTATCTTGATTATTTTGGTCGCAATTGTGATGCGTTCTCTATATACCAAAGTGTGATATATTTTAGAACTTAGCTGCAGCATCTGTAAGTTGGTATCTTTTGAAGCAATTTGTAAAAGCTAGTGTTTAAAAGCCATTTCAGCATGCCAGCTTTTGTAAAATTGTAATTGCTACTACTATTATTAGGGTTAATTATAACAGTGGGGAATGTTTAAAAGGCATTCAGTTTCTATCAATTCAATGTCTAGTGAGAGAATCTTCATTGGTTTCCCTCACTCGAGTGCCTACTCTACGTACCTAGATTTCTCTTTGAGAATTTTAAATTATCTTTTACCGCTTCCGCTACATTATGGAATTAATTATTAAACGCGTGCCAACAGTAATATAGTAGAGAAAATACAAATGCATCTTCACTTATTGCTGTAACTTCAATTAACCATGTCCTAGTGACTAGTGTTAAATAGTACAGTAAATCACTCAATCATGAAGCAAACACATTCGAAGTGGACTCCTGAAGGGGATGTTTTGTCACATTACCTTCACAATAGGAGCGGCAAATGATGAAGGAATGAATGAAAATGCAATACTAACAATCACTGCAGCTGAGAATGCATCCAAATCCTGCAAAATAAACACAAGTAAATATGAAATTCACAGATCCTCTCCTCTGTGATTGAATTGAACCCTATCGAAAGAATCAGAGACTTTCACAAGCACAACTGCACCATGAATGGACACAAACTATACAATTTAGGTTTACCATATTTAACGTTGGAAAATCCAATTAGTGTTACATAATTCAAACTACAAATTATAACATATAGTTGATACAGAACCACTTCAATTTAGTCAGTTTCTTGATGCAGGCCACCTAAAAATCAAGCAAGCCAAACACTTTCAGGACAGCTCATTGCGTAAAATTTATGTAGAACAAAGCACAGAGGAATTAACAGAAAAACTTTCAATGATAAAATAGGAAATAGAGAAAATAAATAAGCACAAGAAATTGTAGCTGCAAACACTTTAAAGTATATTCATATATTCCAGGCTTGTGGCACCACCATTCGCAAATGCTCTCGTAGGGAGATTCCATCATGGACATTTTGTCATATTCATAAACTCAAACACTAAAGAACATTCTCCATGTAAGTTGTACCTGGGATGAAGATTTTTGCTGCCCCCTTCAAGGAACCTAAACTGTTACGTCTTTGGCCTGTCCAACTTAGCATGTATTAGATAAATTTGTCTTACATTAGCATTTATCAAGCAATTTAGAAAGAATAGATAACGGAATCACCTAATGCGGATTCATGACGATATAGGAAGATGTTATGCTTCTAAAACTTGATCAGCAATGAATAAGATGGTGACTTTACTCTAAGATATCTATACATATTGCAAGGTTTATAACTAAAAAAGCCAAAATATCTGAAGGCTCAACAAGTAATGAAAGGTGAGGTTTTCGAAAGAACATTCCTGATAAGTAGGCATAGTTTGTAAAAGTCAGACCACCCATGATACATGAGATGAAGAGGAAGTCAGTGAGAGAGATCCAATTATAAAACTGAAACCATCAACTGAAACCATACATGCAATAAGAAGATTTGGATGACAAACTCCAGTCGAAAACCAATCTAAGAGGAGATAAATAGCTAAAGTATGTCTATATAACTATAAAAGTTCCACACCACCAGCCATCTCCTCACATAAATAACACCAGAAAAATATATCAGTATGCCTATGCAAAAATAACACTACCCTTATGTCCATAAAACATTCGGTTTGGCCAGATACCACCTCAATAAACAATTAAACATAGTGGCTACAAACCAACAAAATTAACGAGAGAGAGCGAGGGAGAGAACAAGGAAAAGGCACAACATTCATCAAATTAACGCAGTACTATTGTTAATTCATGCATGTGCACAGACACGCTCTAGTAATATAGGCATTGAGTCAATCAGTGACTGTCACTACCAACCTCTAAAAAGGTGATCTTGAGTGAATTGGACAGGCGAATTCAATATCAGGGATCTTTGCCTAATAATCAAAATGAAGGAATCCAATATTAATACATGGGAAGAAAAAAAAACATTGGAGAAACATTATATTAAACAGAACATGAAACACAGCAATCCGATTGTAAATTTTAAGAAAACCCTAAATGGTGGCAACAAATCAATCATCAATCTACAAATGCAATTCAAATTTTAGGAAAACCCTAAATGGTGGCAGCATAACGATCATCAATCTACAAATTCTAATTTAAAAACCATAAAATCCCTACACCAGAAATTCACATTAATAACAAACCCCTAAATCAAAATTACCTAAATTTTAGAGGGATGATGGCTGGTAGCAGTGTCCTCGACGACAGTGATGGAATGATGGTGGTCGCAACGGCGGGGGTGTTGTCGAAGAGGAGAGAATTGACGGCGCAGGTGATGAAGTGATGGCTTGGGTTCTCTGGGATGTCATCGAGAAGGATGATGGATGGTGCCATTGTGTTGGTCGACAACGGTGATGGCTAGTGAGCACTGTGAGGACGAGGACGATTAAGAGTTGGAGAGTAAAGGGAAGGGAGTTGAGGGACTGAGAGTTTGAGAGTGATTCTGGAACTCGGGTGGAATTGGTTGAGGAGGATAGTCAGATGGAGTGGAGAAGGAATTGGGTTTGGGTTGGGAAGAGAGAGAGGATGAGGAGGAAAGTTGGCTGCAACAGGATGAGAGAGAGACCGAGTGAGAGAGATGAGAGAACGAAAGGCTTTTGCGCAAAGTGCCAACTTGGGAAAACTTGGGAAATTTTTTTAAAAAGGCGCCTATTTTTTACTATTGCACTGCCAAAATTATCACAAATGGCGCGACGCAGGTATACGTTTTGACGTCGCGCGATTTTTTTTATTTTTTTAAAAAAATATTATAAATTTTACTGAAAAATTTACTTAATAAATATATATACCATTGAACTTGATGGGATACGCATTGTACGAAACTAATTTCAACAATCCAACCGTCAAACTTGTTTGTATATATTCCGAGATCGCATACGTCAAAAATTGTAAAAAACAAACATCCAGAGATCAAGTAACGGGACAAAACTTTTCGACGGTTATAAATAAAAAATCACGATTTAAAAGTTATTTTAACTCTGATTTTGATGATTTTTTACAATTACACTCTACCCTATATGAATACAATGAGCTAATTTGATTGTCAATTTAAAATATTTACACAAATGGATACCACAAAATGTTATGTTAAACTTAATGATAGTATAAATAAACTCTAAGTGCTAGGGAATCTATCGTTTTGATAGGATACGCATTGTACGAAACTAATTTCAACGATCCAACCGTCAAACTTGTTTGTATATGTTTCGAGATCGCATACGCCAAAAATTGCAAAAAACAAACATCCAGAAATTAAGTAACGGGACAAAACTTTTTGACGGTTATAAATGAAAAATCACAATTTAACGGTTATTTTAACTCTGATTTTGATGATTTTTTACAGCTACACTCCTTGACCCTATATGAATACAACGAACTAATTCGATCGTTAATTTAAAATATTTACACAAGTGGATACCACAAAAATGTTATGTTAAACTTAATGATAGTATAAATAAACTCAACTATTAGGGATCTATCGTTTTGATGAGATACGCATTGTACAAAACTAATTTCAACGATCCAACCGTCAAACTTGTTTGTATATGTTCCGAGATCATATACTCCAAAAATTGCAAAAAAACAAATATCTAGAGATCAAGTAACGGGACAAAACTTTTCGACGGTTATAAACGAAAAATCACGATTTAACAGTTATTTTAACTCTGATTTTGATGATTTTTTACAGCTACACTCCTTGACTCTATATGAATACAACGAACTGATTTGATCATCAATTTAAAATATTTACACAAGTAGATACCACAAAATGTTATGTTAAACTTAATCTCTATTAATTAGTAAAACACTCATTGTCAACCAAAATCCTATGAAATTACCATTTTAACCCTCTAATTAAAACATAACATGAATAAGAAATATGAAGCAGAAATGTAATTTCACATAACCAAATTTTGCTGTTTTGTTTTTAAAAGCCTCACCTACATGCAAGATTCTAAAAAATGCTAGGCGCTAGTCGGGCGGTGGGCTAGCACCTAGCGCCTAGATGGCTAGGCGGGGTCTAGGTGGGCGCCTAGGTGGCCTAGGCAGATTTAGGTAAATTTCTTATATATTTTGTAAATAAATGCATACTGACATTTACAAAAAAATATTCTTGTATATCTTGGAATAAATATATTATATACCATATAAATTAGTTAAATTTATTTTATAGTAGATGATTAAATATTGAGGAATACATTATTTAAAAAAAATATACATATCTAACCATAAGAGTATAATATAAGATGATCTTATTTTGATCATAAAAAGAAAAATAATATAATGCAAGAGTGTAATATGGTGTTGTTTTAAAAAGAAAAATAATAAAATATTATCTAAATATTTTATATAATTTATTTATTAGGGGATAGTGGGTAATTATTGTTTACCGCTTTATTTTGTGATAAGGCAGAGGCTGGTGGACTTCACCATGCCAAACTAAGCATCTTTTCAGAGTCGGACTTTTCCATTTTCCCAAGTTTCCCTGCTGCCCATTCTATCTCTCCGCTCCATCTTCTTCTTCTTCATCTTTTCAAACTTTTCTCCTTTACCTCATCTTCTCTGTTTCTATCCCTCCATTTTCTTCTTTCCTGAAAACCCACAAATCAAACATCGAAAATTTCTCCCTCAATCCCTTCATCTCTCCACCACACATCTCCCTCTATCACCACCACACTTCTCCGTTTTCATGCACAAAAGTCTGGGGTTTGCAATACCGGTCAAATCTAAGATGCAGGACGACGAGAGACATCTAGATGTTATGGGTTTGCAATTTGCACATACACAGAGCAGAGAGACGAGGAACCGCTTACCATGCCGCCTAGCACCGCCTAACACCGCCTAGCACCACCTAGTCGGCCTCCTAAACCCTCTCCGTTTTATTGAAAACGGTTTGCCCAAAATTGCCACGGAAGCCCACCGCCCACCGCCTAGGCCAATTTTTAGAACATTGCCTACATGTAATCCTAATATATTTCTAATTAAAAAAATAAAATAAAAAAAACTTCCCACTCCCACATTCTCTATCGCTCTCTTCCTCTCTCCTTCTATTTCAAAAACAAAAATAAAAAAATTTCTCACACACTTTGTGTGTGCCCATATGATAGTGATAGTATAAATAAACTCTCAGTGTTAGGGAATCTATCGTTTTGATGGGATACGCATTGTACGAAACTAATTTCAATGATTCAACCATCAAACTTGTTTGTATATGTTCCGAGATCACATACGTCAAAAATTGCAAAAAACGAACATCTAGAGATCAAATAATGGGACAACACTTTTCGACTGTTATAAACGAAAAATCACGATTTAGCAATAATTTTAATGTCGATTTTAATGATTTTTTACAACTACACTCCTTTATCCTATATGAATACAATGAACTAAATCAATTGTCAATTTAAAATATTTACAAACGTGGCCCACAAAAAGCCTTTGTGCGACGCAGTTTGTTCGTCACACAAACACCCTTTGCGTGACGCATTGTTGATGCGCCGCGTAAATAGTTTTTGCGTGACGCATTGGTTGGTGTGTCGCGCAAAGTATGTTTGTGCAATGACCCCACTGTCACATCGCGCAAGTTATATATATAGTTTTAATTTTTTTGACAATTCTAGGTACATCTAGGAGGCATATACCACCTTGATTGCCTTCGTTATTTGGTATCAATTTTTTTTCACTTTGTCATTTTTTTTCTTAAGAAATTGATGGTTTAATTAGCACCTTGAATCTTGATAATGTTTGTTATTATTTTGTTTTCTTTAATAACAAGATGAGGAAGGCTGGTTTAGGTGAATGTAAATATTAAATGGATCTCAATAAAATTCACAACATTTTAATTTAAAAACTGCATTAAATCATAATTTAAACTTCATAATTCCCCTATAGACAAATTACAGTACATTATGAAAAAACTGTGATGAAGAAAATACTCGTGACACCGACAGAGATTAACGGACAGGAACTCGACTGCTTCATGTTCTGCAGAGGAATTAGGCTCTCGTTCATGACAACAGTCAGTAAAGTTAAAACAGGTTTCCGGCATTAGCAGAAAGTGAGAAGGAAACCGGCATAATGGACGAAATTTCCGATTCACTCGTGTTCAGAAAGTAGTATGAAAAACTCCTTGTCTGTAATTGCTCCCATCTCCATCGCTCTTTCTAATGCACTTTGCCCTCGCCCATCTTCAATTGACGGGCGTGGACCCCTGCATCACAAGTTTTCGTCTAAGAATTAGACAAAAGGATGAATTTGTTTCTGTCAAGCACAGTTTTCAACCCCAAATAGGTAATTACAGCAGACAGTCGACGGTAATAGCATAATAGGAGAAACATTCAAAACGCAACGGAAACTGGAAGATGATTGGAATATGTGTTCATACGGTAAATACAACGGCAAACAAACGGCAAAGAGACTTGAAATAATTAACTTGTATGCCAGGGTCCAATGTCCATTAAGCTGGCATACATATAAAGTTATCCCTGTTTTCTATCATATTTAACTTCTGCATAAAATTGGATCTTTAAGATTCACCATTCGTTTCTTTTTGGTTGTTTTAACTGCAATAATTTCACGAAAACTTAATGCAACTTTCAAGCTATACGCATTTTTTAATATTAGAACTGAGCAATGGAAGTTAATGGATTACCTTTGCTTGAATGTATTTTTCCTTATGCTCAGCCGAACTGCGTCCCTCTAGTTCTAGTTTTTAATGTACGTATGAACGATGGATTTTGAGAATCTTGTGCTTTGAATTAGAAAAGTCATTGGATGTCTGGGTGATTCCTGCGAAGTTGTCAGTGACTTGATTATGATTTCATAAAGCATGATTCTATATTTGATGTTTATAGATTGTGATCAATGACACTAATTTCACATGCGAGAAACCGATTGATAGTTTTGGATTCCGTTGAGTGGTCCGGAATCCCTACTCTTGCTCATTTTCATATGTTAGACTTGTACCCTGGATTTGAGTCAATGGGAATTACCCACAATAAATCTTGTGAATATAAATTAGAATTATCAAGTTATTACTTGAAATCCATGCAGGGAATTATATAGAAGTCTTTATTAATTATGAGCATTGAGATGTGATTTGATTGGCTGATTAACATAATTAAATGTTAGTACCGTGCCTCCTTGATATCATGGAATGGGTTACTTGAGATGATTGTGGAAGGATGTTGAATATGATTGTTATTAAAATGATTAGATCTGTGATCAATGCGACTAGAGGATACTATTGTGCTTTTTTGATTCTTTGATATATTACATGATATGAATAGCGATTTTATGTTGAAACATAATGATTTATATGATGGATGAAATAGAAACCTTGACTGTCTTGCAGGTTGTTATGTAGTCTGAATCGAATAATTCATGCTTATCAAATCCAAATGTTTGATTGAGGAATGTTATGCATTTTGGCTTTAAATAGACTGTGTTATATTTCGAGTTATAGCAATGGTGAAGTACGAATGGCTTAATTCCTAATGAGGGTACGTAGGGTATGTTGCCATATCCCGGAGATGGGTATGTTAGATATACGAGTATTTGGTGACGTCGCGTGTCGATCTAGGACGTATGTCGAGATCGGGGCATGACATTGTTCATTTTATTTTATTTACTTTTAATCTTTAATACAAAAATTTTAAATAAAAAAAATTCAGAAAATTGAAGAACAAAAAAATGCAGTTTTTAATTCTTGTTATTTTTCTCTACTTCTCTAATTAGGTTTTAATTTTGCGAGTGCAGGTTGCATCCAAAACTGATTCGGCCTAATCTCAACTATGGGCGTGCAATCAACATTCATTCACCCCAACACATTCATCCATTCCTCTACATTCATGAGATTAGGCAGTGCGGAGTGCAAAAACAAAGTTGAGGTTCAGAAATACTCACAGGGGGTTACTAAGAAGCTTATGTGCTACTTGGATCTGTTCACTCACACTCTCCCATTATAAAGAGACCTTTTGGGACCAAATCGGAATTGATTTGGTTGATCGAAAGTCTGATTTTCTGATAACTCCGAATTTCAGTTTAAATAGGAAACTTTTTATTTCCTTATTATCTTATTCTGTTATGTTTCCTAGTTTTAAGAAGACATTTTCTATGAAGAATTTTATTTTCTAGTAGTATAAATAAGGTTTTTTAGCCATTAGGGTTAGGGGGGAATGCACGCACTACTCTAGAGAGTTTTTGAAGTTTATTTTCAAGGTGTTTTCTATCATTTTTCTATTTCAATAAATTCCTTTTGTTTTATGGTTGTTCGTAACTAATTTTCCTTTGCTAAGGCGATGCCTTGAGTCTTAGCATGAATATGTAGTTTTTATTTAAATGCTTATGATATTATGCATGCATACTTTGAATTATTAATCAATCTGCTTTAAATTATCTCTATATCTTAATGCTTAGTTACCATTAGGATGTTTAGATAAGTAATCGGATGCAATTGGGTTGGAATACCACCGGGGAATTAAGTATTGCTTCTTGTGGTTGATAATTGTAATTTCACCTAGGGCGAATACCACGTCTTAAGGGTTGCATGGTTTTTCAAAAGGTTGTCACAAAGCGTAATGAGTCATGCATGTTTATATTTGATCTGAACATCAAAGACGGATTGCATGTTTGATATACGCTCTAGCTTGAATACCACAAGTACAATATGCATTAGGAAAACCTAACCTTCAAAGTTGCATGGGTAAGTCATAAGTAATTGGTAAATCTACATAAGATTGTTAAAGGGATGGCGGAACCCTAGTGCTCAAATTTATTTTCAAAACTATTTTCTTTTGTTTTCTTTACTTTGCCAATTTATTTAATTATTTTTAATTAAATTCGTTTTTAATATTTTAGGTCATAAAATCAACATTTTCCAAACTTTGTTTTAAATAGTTAATTAAGAATTAGTTTAAATACAAATTATTCAATCAATCCCTACGAAAACGACCTTGATTGAGATGCTATACTACGATGACCTTGTACTCTTGCAAGTATTTTTAAGTGTTTTCATCCCTACTTTTACAGGTGGTAAAAATGTCTATCATGAAGTTCAAGGAATAATCTTTACTCACCTTAATTATATTTGTTATCGCTACGTTTGAATGAGGAAAATAAAATTAGAGCTTTCAATCAAATTTAAAAATCTTAAAGTGACATGCAACAAATTCATATTTGAATTCATAGACATAAAAATTATTGTAGAAATTTCTTATAGAAAAATTTGGAATTTGGAGCCTTCAAATTTCAAGTTTAAATTACTAAGATAATTGTCATCTTTAAAATCTGCCGGATAAAGTCCAGCTTTAAAATTGAGCCAAGCTAGCCCAAAGCAAAAAAAAAAAAAAAGAATTGGGCTAGGACGGGCCCATCGGGCCTCGACTCTTTTACAAGCCTAATATTGACTACATGCAAATATAAGAAATAACCGTTGACCGAATGGACTCATTCAAAGAAAGTGAGTCTCTATTGGCAAACCATCACGTTGGGGTTATTTTGATTTTTAGTTTTTGGTTGGAATTAAGTTTAGGCTCATCTGGGAAGTGTTTTTAAATGACTTAAAATACTTTTAGAGAAAATGTTTTTGAGTTTCAAATGCTAATTAAAGTGCTTCTTGTAAGAAGCACCAGTTATGTACTTCTTACTGGAAGCACTTCAAGTGTCTTTTCAAGATTAACTTGCCTTTTACTAAATATTGGTTCCAAATTTTTTTTTAAAGTTCTTTCAGTCATTTAAAAGTACTCTCAAATGAGCTCTTAAAAACTTTGAAAACCGGCTTTTTCTATTTTTAAAGATTTGGCATATTTTTTAAGTCTGTTTTCAAGAGTTGGCCTACCAAACAAGAGTTTTGGACTTAATATTCAAACTATTCTTTAGTGATAAAAGTTGGATACTAAACACAAACAGTCCCTAAACTAGTCGTATTAATTTCTAAATCATTTTATTGTATCATAACTCATAAGTAATCAACAAATGAAAGAGTAGATTAAAGAAATTAAAAAGTAAGCAACAAATTAATAAAATATAAAGAGAAATTTTATTTAAACTCATATAACCAATTTCTATACTTAGCTTACTCTTTGCACCCATTTGATTTTTAACTAAACTATTAATATCTCTTTAAACCTAAATTTAATACCTAATATACCCCCATAAACCCAATTCAATATGTAGATTTATTTTTACACCCATGTGATTTTTAGAAGCTAAATTTGATGTGTTTAGACCTAAGTTTTTCCACAACACAAAAGCTGATAATTCAATTGTTACCTGCAGAATATGCATGCATGCTAAAAATCACTTGCGAAAAGCGATGTGTATAGTTATGGGATTGTCCTTTTGGAAATCATAACTAGGAAAAGGCCAGAGAGGGCTACCACCCCAGTGGGGAAAGCTAGTACACACATAAACAAAAACTGGATAAGGCTACCTGTTGGGAGTGGTGACGGGTTGCGTTCGGGTAAGTGCTTGCCTAATTTTCCAACAGAGAGGAGTACGGCTCTTATAGCGTGGAAGCTACTACACAAATAACTTCTACCATAATTAACGGTTAGACTTGTGATATTGAGTTAGTTTATTACTTGGTTTGCTTCTAGTGACAGAGGCTTTAAGTGCTTCAATAGAAATTCAACTGGTGTTTCATCTAACAAGTTTTAAGTGCACTTAGACTTGTTGAGAATGTGTCAACTTGCACAATTGTCACCTCACTAACACAAGCCCTATAATGTACCAATGAAAATTGTATACAAATGAAACTTCTAAAATAGAAAAGCTTGTTGATTTCTTGTGTTTGCTCAATTAACGATTTCATTCATGCATCATTAGTGTGCTTGATTTGAGCATATTTTAACATTACAAATGCCATAAGAAACTTGAAATTTCAATTAAAACAATCAGTATAAAAGTAGCGAACGAGGAGTCCACTTATGGGCAATTCAATCAGTTACTGGGTCCTTTCACACCGGACATTTTTCATTGTTGGATGCTTTCGTTGTATTTGTTGAAAAAAATTACAGTAAATAACTTCTACACTCTAAAAAATTGAAACCAAACGAACAAAAAATTCATAAATTGAGTCATACCTTGATTGGAGGATTCAAAACTTCAAAATTACCATCCATCAATAAATAAATAAAAAACTTATTTTTCTCTATAAAAGCTATTAAGGTTTTAGCCAAAACAAACATAGAATAAACAAAGAGTGATCATAGGGTTTAATTATAGGGTTTGGGTTTATTGATAAATTTGAGTTTTATTATTAATTTCATTTTGTACTTAATAGTAATTATGCAATAGAGTAAAATAGACAATTGACATTTAAAATTTAAGTTGAATGTAAAAAGAGGTTAAATGGGTTTAAATAAAATTTCCCATTAATAAATTATTTATAAGTAAAAGTCATAAATCTTTTCTCCTTTTTCTTCAATTGGACTTTTGGGAGACCAGCACTCATCTCCCATAAACAAAGTGATACCTTCCTTCTAGTGGCTCAGGCCCAACATCCAAATGAGCTCCAGTTTTCCTAACCGGATCACACATTCGTTTCATTTCCTTTTGGTGAAGCCCAAAAGCCTCCAGGAATGGCAACCCTAGAAGCTGCTCCAAGGGCACAGCCTGTGGGATCATTGCAACATCGCCAGTCTGCTCCGACGACGATAGTGCCTTCGAAACCATCGGGATGGCACGGGAGATGTCAGGTTACGGGCAGTAGGCAATTGGCAAGCAATGCATTTCCGGTCTCTGTGAAATAGCTGTCCCAGTAGTACTGTGTTTGAGGAATGCTGTCAACTGAATCGAGATCAATCTCGAAGAGATCGTCTTCATCTTCCATGTCCGGTAGGCCCTTACACAGTCCGGCATGTTGCGCGGAAGCAGAACCTCCAACGGGAGAAGCCATGATTGTGGGTTGTTTTAAGTTTCATAGACATGCTATATATTCTACTTATATATGTGCACATTTCAGATGTTTGGTGGTGAGGTTGCAGTTCAGGTGGGAAGTAGAACGCGCTTCAACAAATTTACAACGACAATAAAAGAATGTCGAGGTTGGTCTTTGAAAGCAAATACATCTTCCACAGTCAAATCCCACGTATGCGTGACGCATAAGGCAAGTCCTAGAGACTTTCATTATATCGTCAAATAAACGAGTCTAGACTCTCGATGCATTTAGGTGGATTCTCAAAATACTAGTACCCGAGATCCATATTATAACCCCAATTGGCAAGGAAAAAGGAAATTGTACTCACTACCAACTCAAATACAAATGATCTTCCAAATTCTAAATCACGATATGATATGTACACACACTTGCCACATCATACGATACAAAACTAATCCATTTTCCACAAGAAAATACCAAAGAATCCGATTTCATCACACGCAATGCGGTATCTAAAGTCAACATCTTTGTAAGTGGATGAGCAGTTAATAATTTAATAAAAGAAAGATGGAAGCTAATTTGAATCTAGAAAAGCTAACAATCCAGTGTCGAAAAGGAACTGTTGATTCAATATCTACCAAAACCACCAAAGTTTGAGTAGTAGTCCTAACTACCTCAACTGAGCACAAGACGTTGCACACTTAGGACACGCTACTTTTAAACCTTAAGTTAGTTAACAACCAAAAACAATAGCTCTCCGGAGTCTTAACAATGCGACAAAACCAATCTACGGAGTTTGGATACCAATCACCTAATAAGTGTCGTAACGTCTATTGTTATCTAGCTCTAAGGGCTCGTTTAATGCGTTATATCCATTCCAATCCAATCCTAGACAGCAAACGAGGCCTGAACATTGAGCATATAAACCAGGGCCACATTTTCCATCATTAAGGATAAATTCATCACGTTCAATCCTTTAAGCTAAAATTGTAGAAGCGATGCAAATACCATAAGCAGATCCCTATTTCCTTCTACACATAAGAACAGTATGTTCACTATCTTCAGTAATTTTTCTCCTCTCATCTTGCAAATTCAATGAAAGTTTCAAATTTCTTAGTTTCAGCTATAAGGTTTCTCTTCACCTACCGCACATTCTAATAAATCTATAGCGACTACAAGATATTTTAAGCAGATAAAACTACGTCAAAGTGTCCAACAACCTAACCAAAAAGAAATGTAAGAAACTAATGATCCTTCATTTTATGACTCGGCCACAGCCCCTAGCCAAAATCTACAGATTTACAGTAATTAATGGGAAGGCCCACTACAACTTCCTATTTCGCAAAGTTTAAGACCATCATAAAGATGAATTACCCATATCCTATGGACTACAGGCTTTGTTAGCCTAAATCAGCAAAAAAAAAATCATTTGAAGCTTTCACTTTTGCACCTAACCAGTTAAAATGAGCCCTACATGACTATTTCCAAACACCAAGAACACGGCGCTTTCTTTTATTATTTGATGCACGTGGCCTTGTGTGTCCAGTCTGTGCATAGCCAACCATCACAGTGTGAACTTGATTATCGTCTCAATTTCATGCTTCAGAGTGAACCCCAGATACAAACCTTTTAAGTCCCTATTTTGTTTCAACATTTAGTCAAGCACATCTTATGCTACAAAGTGGCTAGATGACAGAGCAACTGTTATATCTTAGCTTATCTAAGCGGGGAGTACATGAGCAGAATGAATCACTTAATTCAAGAGCTTATAGGAGAATAAAATCAAAAAAACAACAGCAACAATGCAATGTAATTGAGACGATACATGACGACAAATCCATTTCTAAATCCATTTCTAACAAGTAATACTCATGAGGTAAAACATTTTTCCAAGGAATCGTGACCGAAAATGATAAATTCATTTCGTCGTGATATCTCCATTTTCTACATGTCCCAACATACATTCATGATACTTCCAATTCACAACTAAATCACAGCTAAAGAGATGTTTTAACCCATTCACTATTAACCAACCAACAAAAATTTGCAATGCCCAAATTCTTTGACACCAAATTCCACTAAAATATCACAAGAAGCGAAAACAGAGTGTAAATCAAGAAACAAGCATACGCTATCAAGCCGCGATGCTCATCGCCACCGTCAGCAAGCGCAACCATGAGCCCTGTGCAAACCCTAGTAGCCCACAAGACGAAGACGGCAGCCACGGCGATCCTGAAGGTGCCGCCTTGGGGGACGAAGAGAGAGGCAGCCGATAAGATCACCACGGGCAGCATACAATACCCCACCACGGACGTACATCTGTGCAGGTCGAGATTGCCGTTACGCCCGGCGAGCATGTTGAAGACGATGTAGAGGAAGATTGATGAAACGACGATCCACCCGAGTATGACACCGAACTGAATTTTTCCGGCGAGGAGTTGGAAGAGGCAGAGTGACATGTAGAGGAGGATAGGCCCGGAGAGGTCCGAGTCCTTGTGGACCGCCGGGTTGGACCGGAACGGGTTGAGAATGGACTTGGTTTTTCGCCAGATTTGGTCAGGGTGGATACCGAGCTCGTCGAGGAGGGGCTCCTCGTCCTCGAAAGAGGCGGAGCCGCCAGGGACGGAGGAGGATCCGATCGGGCCGCCGAAGAGGGAGGAGGAGGAGGAGGACGAGGCGGCGGCGGAACCGATGTCGAAGGACATGAAGGGGATGGAGGAGGTTGAGGTGCGCGGGGGCTGAAACGGCGCCGTTGCGACGCGTCGTTGCTGGATGTTGTTGGCTCCGACAGCGCTTGGGTTGCCGCCGGAGGGGAATACCACAGGGGGGACGGCGAAATCCTTCGTCATTGTTCGATCGGGAGAGCTCGGATGGCGGATTTGGGGAATTCGGGGGCGAGATCGATTAGGGTTTGCAGAAATTGGGGGATCGAGAGAGGGAGAGGAAGAGGAAGAGGGAGGAGTGTGTGTGGGAGTATTCCAGCGAGGTGGGGAGATTAGTTAAACACAGAAAGCGGTTGTATTTTGGAGGGGGAATAAGGGCTTTTCCGTCTTTTCAGAGTTGAGCTACTGTGCTTTGCCGCCCGGTATTGGCTAGGTGACGTTCTTATGATGGTTAAATTACAGTTTGCCCCTTCTATTATCCAAGTCAACATAAAAGCCCAGAAAAAACCGTCGAAATTCAATACCAACGACCGCTACAGTGAGCGGATAATCTCCGTCTCTCAACTGAAAAATGGACGACGGCGGCGTTTCGAAAGCAGTGGCAGTGGTGGCCTGCGCTGCCACGGCGCTGTTCTACGTAGCCATTCTCTACGCCCCGACTCTGATCCTCCGTCTCCCTCCTCCTCCTTCCTTCAAGAACTTCATGATCCGACGGTTCTTATGCGCCGCCATTTCATCCGTCGTCTCAATCGCCGTCTCCGCCCTCCTCCTCCCTGTAAGTCCTCTTTAACTTCCCAGTTTCAATTGACCCAGTACAGATCTTCAGCTTCTTTGATTATCGCTTTGAACAATGTCAGCTCTGTAACTAAGCAGAAAATTTAGCATATTAGGAAATTTGACTGTTTTAGTATAATAGGAAGTAGATGAAATTACTGTTCAAGGAAGAAAATAGATTAAATTTCTGTTACTGGGTAATGCTTAAATGTTGAACAATTGAAATTTTGTTATTTTTTATCTCACTTTGTTAACATTGTTGAATAATGCCAGATGAAAAGCAGGGAGGTATCATCTCTGTTAAGTGTATACGGAATCCGAACGGACCATATTGTGAGTATATTATGCTAAGATACAATCTTGATATTGTTGGGTTCCTATTTGTTTTTGATAAAGCCCTCCTAGTGATTACCTAAAAGAAGCAGCTGTTTTTCGCTACGTATCGTGTGTAGACTGGAAAACGGTGAATGCTTCCTAAAATTGGCATGCTGAATCGGGATTTTATGTGTGAAACAGTGGCAAGCCATGGTCTTTCCTCTGTCGTTGACTGCTCTCATGTATGCTGGATCCTTGGTCCTTAAGGTGCTAATGCTAGTGAGTTCATTGAGGGAGGATATGAATTATGGTGGAGGCTTTTCGTTCGTATATATCAAAAATGTCTCACAAGAGGCTGTTGCCTGCACGCGCTCAGTAGCTTCCAATGTCTTGGTTTGGCGTAATTATGTTGTGGTAAGTTTCGTTGTAATTTTGGTGCTGAATTAAATTATTCCTTTTTTATGTAAACCCTATAACGAATATATTTCATGTTAACTTTTCCTGGTTCGCAAGTGGAATCTTCGTGTGATGAAGATATAGATTGAGTGTCCTACTTTTATCAATATGTATCTTTGGCTTCAGTTGGTTTAAATAGTATTTTTTGTGGCGTCAATTCATTGGCAGTAATTTTTCAACAGGCTCCTATTACCGAAGAGTTGGTGTTTAGAGCATGTATGATCCCATTACTTCTCTGCGGAGGATTCCAAAAATCCACAGTCATCTTTCTCTGCCCCATTTTCTTCAGTTTGGGTAAGTTAAGCAAATGTCATATTAGATGTCTGTCATGACCATTAATCTGGTTATTTACTAAGAACCTGGTTTTTGTGTATTAATAGTTGATGGCTTTGCTGACTGATAACTTCTACATTTGCAATGCTGTTAAATAGCAAAGCATCGTTCTCACTGTTTGTGTCTGTGTTTACTGGTAATTCATGCTTGTGTATATGTTAAAATATGATTTAACCATATCTTATATATTCTCCGTTTTCAAGCCCAGAGACCCTTGATGATTGACCCTCAACGTAAAACTACAAAAGTTTGTCTTCTGGTTACTTTTACTCTCTGAAATTCCAAATTTGTTAGTGCAGCAAAATCCCTTCGATATATTCCTTTGTGTGGCCGATATTTTTTTTGTCTGCTCTACATAAGTAATCGCTATGACATTTCATTTGAAAATAGTATAGTTTTCTTTTGTAGGTCACATTTGTTGACTAAACTTGGAGAAAATTTAATCTTATTGTGCAAGGTTAATTTGCAGCACATTTAAATCATCTAATGGAGGTCTACAGCAGGCAAAACTATAACTTGATCAAAGCCTTCAAGGTTATAGGTATGCTCAACTTTTCCCTCCTTGCATGGGGAGGACAGAGAGATTCAGCCTAGAAAATCGGTACCGATAGGCTGTTGCATCATGGAATCCCTCTCCCGTTTCTTTAGTACACTCAATCTGCGGTATTTTTATCTGTGAAAATGTACAATTGTCAACATGATAATCAATTAATTGAATGTGCGTTTGACAGGTCTCCAGCTTGGCTATACCGTCGTCTTTGGCTCATATGCATCTTTTCTGTTCATTCAAACTGGTAGGTGATAGTTAACACCATTCTGTATAATTGTTATTGTGTCTCTTGTCCTTCACAGTAGGCTTTTGTGTTACATTGATTATAATATGGTACTTAATGAGGTATGCAGTGTGCATATGGAGAGCTTTTTCATTTCCTTCTCTTTCCATGAGATACTTTTGTATGTTGTTGATACAAGTCATATTTATTCGATGCAGGACATTTTCTTGCTCCTTTAGTTGCTCACGCGTTCTGCAACTTTATGGGATTGCCTGTGCTAGTTTCACGAGGGAAAGGTATGCGAGTACAGTTTCCTAGCAACCCAATGAGTACCTAATTACCAAAAAAGATAAAAACTGCATACCTGAGAAATAATAGAATGTAGTTTTAGAAAGTAACCTGCTTGCGATTTATCAATATCAAAGATGTTGATCATACTCCAGAAACTTCTGCAATGTGTTATTAGCAATTCTAAAACCATTCTATGTGTACTATTGTTTTTCTTCGTTTTACCATCATGAAATTATCTCATGAAACTTGGGTATCTGCACTGCGCGTAAAGAATGAAGAGCGAATTTTCCATTGTTTAATCTTTTACTTAGCTGCACGAAAATCATGTGTGTAAAAGGAGATGGGAAGACACCCAAGCGATTGTAAAGAACAAGAATAAAATGAGCCATTCAGATGAAAAGAAGAAATAGGAAAGTTGCAACTATATTTTGGGGCATGGAGTCCTGATCACTGTAGAACACAACATAAACCTAGGTGCCCCTTTGAAATCACACACAAGGCGGGCATGGATGCTACAGAGTCTGTTCTGTTCACACAGTAGCAAACTTAAGCCAAATATTCTCCTTGTGACTAACCAGAACATCTTTCAGTACGAAGTGAAAATGTATCACTTAAAAGACCTCCAAAATTCTAATGCTGTGTTGTCTCCTTATGGCTGTGTGTTTTTTACTGTGTTGTGTTAGTTACATTCCTGGATCTCATCTTTATATTCGTTAATTTCCCAGGGTTAATAGCCGTGGCGTCTGTAGCTGGAATTGTGGGTTTCCTGTGCTTACTTTTTCCAATGACGCACCCAGATTTGTATAATGATAGGACAGATAATTGCAGATGTTGGCAAGGATATTGTTCTGGAAACTAAGCCTCTGAAATCTTCGGAAGAAATAGGTTTGTTCAATTCTAACTCCTTTTGTAGCATTATTTGGCGTCACATTACATTGCTTCTTCAGCTAAAAGGAAATATAGAAAACAGCTGGGCGTGACCAGGAGAAAGATAGATAGCTAAGAAATACCGCTCGTCTGTAAAATACTAAAATACAATTCTTGATTGGTTTCAGGATTGTGACGATTCATTTCTTAACAACTGCTCGTATGATCTGATGCGAAAGTAGCAGAGGATTTTTAGTTTTCTATTTGTATATTCTTCCTCCTTTATTATTATGCTGATTTCATGAACACAAATGTGGTGAAATTCATTGAAATCGTGCTCCCTTTTTTCGCTTACTCTCGAACAAAATTATGAACTTTTTAATGTACTACAAACCCACAGTTGGGATGCTATCACTCTCATTGGTGAGAGTGGGACCCACAGTTGGGATGCTATCACTCTCATTGGTGAGAGTGGGACCCACAGTTGGGTCCTATAAACATCAATGGCTGTGATAGGTTTATCCGTCCACAACTGATGTTAGCATATTCTATGCAGAGTAAGATCTGAAGTAGTCTCTTGAGAATAACTTGGTCCGCTGAAATTGGGCTCTGGATCGAAATTGGTTCGTCTAAATGCAGGCCCACAATCTTATCCACAGTCCAAGACGAATTTATGAAGAAAAAAAATCCTAAACATCTACCAAAACCGAAAGCCCCTTAATGAGAAAACTACGGCCCATCACTGTTGCTAGAACATCAACAAAAACAAAAATGGAGTTTTAACGAAAAGCCCCCAGTACTGTTCACTTTAACGAAAAACCACATTTTTGTATTAAAAAAGTCAATCTTGGTACTATTCATTTTACCCTTTATTTTGTCCTTATCATTAAAACTCAAAGTTTTCAAGCTCTTTTCATTAGTTTTCCTAAAACAAAAAAAGTTTCCCTTTGTCTTGTGTACTAGACCTTCTTTTACACTGAATGAACAAAATAGAGTTGGAATTTATATGAAGTCAGAATTAATAAATTAACATGCACAAATTCTTTTGTTTGGACTCATAAGCATAGAAAGAGTTTTTGTGTGGAAAAAAAAAAATAAAAACTTGAAATTTGGAACCTTCAATTCTCAAATTAAAATGTTCCATGTCAATAAGTGTTAATTACAAACTTCCATGAGTGAGAGTTTAATTAGAAAATATACAAAAAGAAAAAAAAACTCACTTATGAGTGGCCGCCAACACCACCACCCACCATCATCATTACCATCACGACTGCTGCCACCACCACATGGCGTTGTGGCCCCTGTTGCTAGCACCGCTACCACCCATTGTCAT
The DNA here is from genome assembly GCF_019419815.1 of Pyrus x bretschneideri. Lineage (NCBI taxonomy): Eukaryota > Viridiplantae > Streptophyta > Magnoliopsida > Rosales > Rosaceae > Pyrus > Pyrus x bretschneideri. The sequence goes on from NW_025999784.1 coordinate 1,349,974, forward strand.
CACCATTGCTGTCACCACCCCCGCCACAGCTCCCCCCCCCCCCCAAAACCGCCATCGTCACCACCACTATTAGCACATTCATAACTACTATCTTTCATTTGTATATTAATAGCTCTATATACACATTAAATTTCGTATGCGAATTCCATTTTTTTTTTAGGTTAACCAAATAAGAAAATTCACAAATTCAAAAAAATAAAATTTTGTTGTTTTATCCAAATAAGAAAATTCACAAATCCTAAAAAATAAAATTCTGTCATTTTGGAATTCCTTAATAATCTTAAATTTCCTCATCCAAACACAGTGTTAGAACATTTCATAATTATATTGTTAATTTTCCTAAACCTCATTCGAATCTCTCTTCTTAGTTGATATTAGATTACTCAAAATATCGTTGTAATAAAAACATTTGTAATTCCTGTACAGACATGAGCATAGTCACATTAATTAGAAATTGTGCTCATATATTGATTGTGAAGAAAATGTTCAAACCCCCTCCATACATTTTAGATTTGCCTAACGTAGGATATTGATTGTATCATAAAAAGTTATTCTTTTCCCTTGGGAAAATAACTCTTGCATCCCCGCCTTATACACCAATCGTGTCGATCTTACACGTCACATGAAAGTTTTGCAATCAAATTGTGAATTCTCTTAATAGAGATATAAATTCTCACATCCAGTTCCATGCACTAGTTGTCTATGCCTGACATAGCAAGTAAACATGTATGGCGAATGCGTGAGCATACAAAATCGGTATATGAAATCGGTGTAACCAAGTTTTCTCCCTACCGAGCTAAGAAGTACGGCATGGCACTGATTGTTGATCAAGGAATGTTCAATTAACAATGTTGAACCAAATCAATCTGTTAAGTACTTTAGGTGTCTAATCGTTTGGGCCACATAAACGCCCTCCAACACTTCAAACGTCTAGATACTGTTATGATGACTAGAATCTTAAGGATACTACTCTGCAAATGAAGGTCAATGCTGATGCAAAGAAAATAATAGCTAGGCAAAATATGGCATCATAGCAAAGAGAAAACCCATACAAATGTTAGGGTTTATTCAAATACCCTATAAGGCTATATCCCTATTTTTCCATATCTAATGGATTTAGGTTTGGGTTTTATCCATTAGAAGGACCGTTTCTTGGTAGGAAAACATTTTTATATCATGTATGTCATTGTAACGGTATTTTAAATTAATAATGTACTGTTATGTGGAAAAGCTCATGATTTTGAACTTGTTTGAAAGTGATTAAAATAACCAAAAGTGTTTTAAGATCATCAAAAACGTTTCTATCAGTGTTTGTCATAAAAAGTTAAAAATTATTATGAGAAAAGCACATTCTCTTCATTTCAAGTATTTTTCCAAAAAAACATACTTGCATTTATTATTTAAATGTTGACGTGCTTATAATAAAAGCACTTATGAGTAGAAGTGTTATTTAATGAAATAACCAAATAGGTACATACAAGCTTTGTGTTATTGATTTGAAATACCAGAACAATAGCATATGGTATCAGTAAGCCTTTATTTTCAGTTCATGAAGAAAGAGTAACTTATATAAAATGAATTCACCGTCACGTGACATTCTGATTTAGTAATGTAATCTTATGTCAAGAGTAATTTACACATGACACAGCATCATTATACCAAAATGTTAAAATTCAGTGAACTCATTTCGTATAAAGTCATTTTCACCATAATGGATTTCAATCATGATGCCTTGGTGCTATTTTCAACCTTCAAATTGATTTTCCTGAGTTGGTGATGTGGGTGGTAAGGTGTGTCAAAGTGTCATAACCATAGGATCGAGAGGGAGGGAGAGTAGGGACTGGGGAGGGTTTGTTAGACACATTCGAGTTCTGATTAGACATTCTTTATTTTGTTTTGATAGATTTCATTTCATTTGTGTGTGATGGTCAAACCAAGGGGATACGCCAAAAGATTAATGTCATGTCCATGAGTACCATGACTTTGATATAATTTGATATCGTGTGGGTTACCACTTGTATTTTCAAACTTCATAAACCCCCACATTGACTTTGTTTGCTGAATCTTTTGACGACGTTGGTTCTGATTAGATCCTCCCCCCATCAAACTCTCTTTTTAGCCTTATGGAATCCGAATGAAAAGGCTTTTTTAATTAAAATATAATTTTTATGACTAATTATATATTACATCCTAAAAGATTGAAATTGTATCAATTTGTGCTATTGGTTGGATCGATTCTATCATTCAATTGATGCCATAATGAGCTTGAGACCCTTACTAAGCTAACGTATATGCCATATTTGTACTTCATTGACAAAAAAAAAAAAGAAAAAAAAAAGCTTATTATTTTAATGGAGGAATAGACTTTCAAAGAGACATATGTGTAAGTTAATACAATCTCAAAACACCAAGGTTTTATTTGAGAAAACTGGAACCTAGTGACTTATTTTGAAAATCACTTCAAACCTAGATGGTGTATAATCTAGTTAGCCCTTTTTTTTTTTTTATCATCCATTTTGTTATCTTACACTTCTTCTGTCAATCTCTTAATAAACCTTTGATTTTATTCAGTGCAATGACTACAAAAAGAATACGAGGGTGTAAATGGTGAACAAAGAGTCCTGAAAGTACCCTTCATGCTGGTGTAGGGAGAGTGGTTCAAGAATGATATTAAGTGGTCTTTAGACCTAAGTTTGTTGATATGAGGGGGTGTAGTGTATGAAGACTTATATGGATTTTTGTTGAGTTTTTTTTAAGTGGTAAGACTTTCACAAATTTAGTAAATTTTTACTTACTATTATAATCTCTGTAAAATTCTATAGATATTTAATGATATACTTTTGTGCAAAAGAAATCAGAAATAATATACTTTTGCAGAATTATAGAGAATGCAATACTAGATTTTTTTTTTTTTTAAATTATGTGGATTGTCATGGACTTTTTAAGGACTAAGTAATTAATAAAATGTTATTATTTTTAAGTTTTTATTTTTGAAATGGTGACCATGACCAGACCATGACAAACTGGTCTTATAAGGTGGTGGTGGCAATAATAGTGGTGGAAGTGTCATGTGCTGAATATCGGCAAAATGGTGGTAGCATGGTTGACGTCTTTGGTGGCGGCAATAATAGGGTTGGGGTGGTGGAGGAGTTGGGATGGGGGCATTGATGATGGGATGGTGATGATGGTGGCAAAAGTGGCAATCATGGAGATGATGGTGTTGGTGATGGTCATAGCGATTAAGGGTGGCAATGATAGTCATGATGGTGACGGTAAGGAGGCGAAGATGACAACGGCAGTGGTGGTAGTGGTGGTGGAGGAAGGGTAGATGAGATGGTCATGGTAAGGTGGTGGTGGAAACATTGTGGCGAGAGTGATGATAATGATAGTCATTGCATTATGATGACTGGTAGAGTATATGATCAAATAATTGAGAAAAATAAAATCCATCTTCTTTTTAATGAAGAAATCTTAGGCAGGGGAGATTGTATTTGTTATGACAAAAAATTTACTATAAAAGCACTCCAACTCTATCAAAATTCATAACCTTTTAAACCCTTTAAAATAAATGAAATTATGAATACACCTAATTTTTTTTCTGAACTCACAAAAGTCAATACCATAAGATTTTTATATGCTTTTAAAAATCAATAAAAAGTTATTTTTATTTTCTTTGTCGATAAAGCATAAGATTTTATTGAATGAGAAAATGCCCATTAAAAGTTACATCTAACAAGCTCAATAAAAATTGGGGTAGACAAAAACCCATTCAACAAAAGATAAAACAATAAAAAAAAAATTTATAATCTATATCCCGCAAAGGCAAAATGCAACTACCACCACCACCATTACCACCTCGTCAATAGTCACAAGGGTAGATGCCCTAAGAAAACCAACTCTTCATTGAATTTGATGAAGGGTATCACAACACAAAATTTGCCAACACACAACAAGCAATTATTCCCAACCAAAATTCGCCACTAAAACAACCACACTCAAGAAGAGCCACCAGATATGAACCGCCATCACATGCCACTGCAAGGAGAACAAAAAAAAGGAAGGGGATCGACTTATGGGGCATCTAAAACACCCTCGCTTTGAGCCAAGCCTTAGCACGCTTGGCCCCGATTTTCCAACATGTCACTTGGGTCGGAGTGGACAATGGGTTGAGATCTGGCATCCAATACAGGTGTGTCATTTCTAGCTTTAGAAAAGCTTGTAGGAAGAATGAGATGTGTGAAGGAGGACCTAATGGAGAAGATGGTGGAAGATGGGTGTTTTGAAAGAGGATTGCAGAATAGAGACCAAATTTTCTTAAGACAAAATACGGTGATAGACACCGGGGAATCGGCAAACAATGATGGAGATATGACCAAAAAAGCCGAGAAAACATGGTTGAACTTCTAGGAAGGAAAAGAAGAAGAAGAAAAAAAGCAAGAAATAAAGGGGGCTTGCAACCGACTCCCACCAAAGGAAGGAGTTGGTAGCAAGAGGGGCCATGTACGAGAGAGAAAGCAGGAGTGGCAAGGTCTTCTAGGTACTGTTTGGTATGCAGACAAGACGGGATGGAACAGAGGTTGAGTGTTATGTTTGGTACGTGCAGGACGGAACGTTACAGTTGTTCCATTATGTGTTTGGTACGCGCTGGACGGAATGGAACCAAAAAATTAAATGAGTAACTTAACATGTTCTGTCTGTTGTTTGGTACAATGTTTATGCATGGGACGGGACGAGACAAGCGTTTATTTCCTTTTTTTTTTTTTTTGAACTTGTTCATATTTTGAACACATATATGCTTATCTATGACATATTTTGATTTATTTTTTACACTAGCACATGGCTGAAGATATATTATGCCATGAATTCTATCTTTTATAACAATACGATGCTTAGCTTCAATATGGTTGAAGCTTATCGGATCAATGATGTGAAGAGGCAACATTCAAACAATATGATAGTATAAGTGTAAAATTATGAGTCTCTATTTTCCAAAAGTAGGCTTACCATACATGTCTACATCTCAGTAATCTTCAAACAATAAAAAACAATTACAACAATCATTTAGGTAAAATGTCATCAAACTGTCATCAAACAATGAATTGGTACTGTACCAGAATAAGAATGGAAACATATCTATCAAAGTTTATTCACATTAACTTATGCCATTATCCATTATGATTGTTATAAAACAAAAACTAAATCCAACATCTATTAATTATACATCAGTAAGACATTTGAAATTAATGTCCCACTCAATCAGTAGACATTTGAAACTAAATCCAACATCCAATAATTATGTTGCAATTTTAGCTAATAAATGTCCCACTCAATCAGCAGACATTTGAAATTAAACTCCATGGTGTGATCCTGCTACATTTCTGTGTCAAACCCTGAACTCGAAATCTCAAATTGGAACTACAGCAGCATCCGAATATCACCAGTGGGGTCTTACATTTGTTTGCTCCATTCTTCACTTCTAATTCAAAAATCTCAAATTGGCATGTTAAATCTATGCACTCGAACTCCCAATTACACAAATCTTAACAAAGCCCAGTAATTAACAAATCAAATTTGATAATTAACAAAACCCAGTAATTAACACAACCCATTAATTAACAAATCAGCAACAAAAGATAAAAAAGAAAACCCCAATTAATTAAAACCTAGAAAACTTTCAACCGAAACGCAAAACAATGAAACAAAAGCTGAGATTCATCAAGCTATCAATCGCATACCTGGGTCAATCTGCAGCACGACAGTGGTGGCTCTATGTTGTTGCGTGCTGGCTAGGTGTAGTCGACGGCTACAGGAGAGGATGAGGAGGAAGCCCACGGGAAGAAAAAGGCAGCGACATAATGAATGTAGGGTTTGTTTTAAGATTTGGATGGTGTAAATATTGAAAAAGATAAGGGGTAGTTTTGTCTTAAAATGATATAAATTTGTGTTCCACGGATGTGGAACAAGTCGTTCCAGGGGGGAAAGGTGTTACAAAAAATCTGGCAAAACGCGTCACGTGGAATAAAGCGTTCTACCCGTTTTAGGCGCACCAAACGTGGGACGTTCCGTCCCGTCCCACGTACCAAACGGTACCCTAGAGAATGCAAGAGAGAAGAAGGGTTTGCAAACAAGTTTCTATAATTTTTTATTGAACCTTAAAAAATTTATATAGAATACACTTGAATTTGAAGGTCAAGTAAAATCCATTAAACTCCATATACAATACACCCTTAGTTTCTTTGCTGGATATTAGCCCATCTATTGTACTAAAAAATTACATCCCTTTTTTTAATATGAATCATTTATGAAACAAACATAATGTATTCATTTTAATAGAGACTTACATGAAATAGGAACGGGAATATGGCAAAGCTTCAAACCTATCACGTGTCACCACATGTTTTAACTTTCACACATAATATTAGTAACACATGATTGTTTTTGAAAACTATCACCTTACCAGTCCACCGTTTATGCTAGTTATTCTCCAATTTTGTGTTGTTTCTTAGTACGTGGTGTGAGGTTTAAGTTGTATCGTTACGTACGTTACATGTGCTTCATGTTGCCTACCTTCTCTACAAAGAATCTACCTTTCGGTTAGAATACATCTCTTTACGCATTATGTTATATGAACTCGAAATCTCAAATTGGAACTACAGCAGCATCCGAATATCACCAGTGGGGTCTTACATTTGTTTGCTCCATTCTTCACTTCTAATTCAGAAATCTCAAATTGGCATGTTAAATCTATGCACTCGAACTCCCAATTGCACAAATCTTAACAAAGCCCAGCAATTAACAAATCAAATTTGATAATTAACAAAACCCAGTAATTAACACAACCCATTAATTAACAAATTAGCAACAAAAGATCAAAAAGAAAACCCCAATTAATTAAAACCTAGAAAACTTTCAACTGAAACGCAAAACAATGAAACAAAAACTAAGATTCATCAAGCTATCAATCGCATACCTGGGTCAATCTGCAACACGATAGTGGTGGCTCTATGCTATTGCGTGCTGGCTAGGTGTAGTCGACGGCTAGGGGAGAGGATGAGGAGGAAGCCCACGGGAAGAGAAAGGCAGCGACATAATGAATGTAGGGTTTGTTTTAAGATTTGGATGGTGTAAATATTGAAAAAGATAAGGGGTAGTTTTGTCTTAAAATGATATAAATTTGTGTTCCATGGATGTGGAACAAGTCGTTCAGGGGGGAGAGGTGGTACAAAAAATCTGGCAAAATGCGTCCCGTGGAATAGAGCGTTCCACCTGTTTTAGGCGCACCAAACGTGGGACGGAACGCCTCGCCTCATTGCGTTCCGTCCCGTCCCACGTACCAAACTGGTACCCTAGAGAATGCAAGAGAGAAGAAAGGTTTGCAAATAAGTTTCTATAATTTTTTATTGAACCTTGAAAAGTTTATATAGAATACACTTGAATTTGAAGGTCAAGTAAAATCCATTAAACTCCATATACAATACACCCTTAGTTTCTTTGCTGGATATTAGCCCATCTATTGTACTAAAAAATTACATCCCTTTTTTTAATACGAATCATTTATGAAACAAACATAATGTATTCATTTTAATAGAGACTTACATGAAATAGGAACGGGAATATGGCAAAGCTTCAAATCTATCACGTGTCACCACATGTTTTAACTTTCACACATAATATTAGTAACACATGATTGTTTTTGAAAACTATCACCTTACCGTCCACCGTTTATGCAAGTTATTCTCCAATTTTTTGTTGTTTCTTAGTACGTGGTGTGAGGTTTAAGTTGTATCATTACGTACGTTACATGTGCTTCATGTTGCCTACTCTACAAAGAATCTACCTTTCGGTTAGAATACATCTCTTTACGCATTATGTTATCATTACGTGATGCAAACAAAAGTTAATATATCTTTGTTGACAGAACAAATTTTCTCTATTTTTTGGCTGTCTAAATTATAATTTCTAGTCAAAACCAGTTCGCCAGTTAAGATCTTGGTTTTGTACACATTTGGGTTACTTTTTTTTTTTTTTTTTTTTAACCAAGGATACAATACCAAGGCACAGAGGCCGGCCAAGAACAAAGAAAGCCGCAAAGGCTAACGTAGCAAAGGAACTAACGACAGAGCAAGGGCACGGGATTACAATAGACGCTGCCACATAAGGCGAACACGTCATCCACATTCGGATTACTTTGCCATGTGATTTACTATATCGCACAACTTATTCTGGAATTTAGCATTTACCAAATCTATGTCTACCATTTTCAGGTGCTTCTTTAAAAGGGTGAGTGAATACTAAAGTGATATGCAAAACAGAGGCTTGCTCTGTTAAATGTGCATTAGGCTAGGTTAACGTGTTTCATACTAGATAGAAATGGAAAACTTGGGACTACAAATTTGATTTTCATTTTTCTTTTTGATGGAAAATAAAACTGAAAATTTGATATTGACAAAGCGAGAGACATCATAATTTTCATTACTAAATTGGATTATGGGATTAGATTGCATTGATATAATGAATAGGAAAATAACTTCCGAAACAAATTCACCACCTCCCTAATATCTTGTTTCTTGTAAGTCACTCTTCTTTAATAAATATGCTTGTATGAATTGGTGCACGAACACTAGTTCCAATTTGGATATTGAGAGAGAGAGAGAGAGAGAGAGAGCTAAAATAATATTTATATTGCTTGCTAGATAGCTTGATACATCCTCGTCGTACAGAAATTTTTAATAACCACCCCACAAAAGAAAAATTACTGATAAAATATATGGAAATAGAAGAAGCAGAGGCATCCTTGGTGGTACAAAAGATACAGACTACAACTTCATATTGTCCTATTTCGTATCTAAAACTGGAACTACCACTGTTGCTAAATATTTTAAACAAAAACAAAAGCTAAATCCTCCTCCTCTTCCTCCTAGTGGGGTCATCACATTTTTACTTAATTTTAACTAATTTTATCAGATCATTAGTTGGTGGAACCATTAGCATTTGGGGTGGAGGAAGAGCTGAGGTTGAGGTCAGGAAGTGTATTTCCAGCTGCTGCATTGGCTTTTGTTTTTGAAGTACTTTTGGACAGCTTCTGCTGAAGCTCAGAAAGCAAGGCTTGATTCTCCTGGTTCAGCAGCTGTGCCTTCTTCCTCAGCTTCTCATTCTCTTTCATTATGTAGCAGTTCTGCAAGTACAGCTTTGAGTTCAATCTTTCCATTGCTGTGAAATTTGTCTGAAATTCCTGTGTTGCACTGAAACCAAATCCAAGAAATACAAAAAGGGTATCTCAGATAATATTATTTATTGGCATAAAACATTTTACTATTAAAAATGCACAAAAATGCACAAAACCAGTTCGCCATATTTCACATGAAGACAGTAACATTATACTATTAAAAATGCACAAAAATGCACATGAAGACAGTAACACTACTATTAAAAATGCACAAAAATGAACAAAATATATGAAATAAAATTAAAGGAAGGAAAAATGCCCATATGGATTTAATGAGAAATAGATTGGATCAAAGAAAGGTTACCCAGAAACAGATTTGGGTGTGAGAGAATTATTTGGTTGGAAATGACTTGGCTTGTGCAGTGCTTTTACCGGAAGCACTTATGACAGTTTCACAAAAAGAAGGTGATGACAACTGGAGAAAGCAGAGCAACTTATCAAATTTTGGAGCACTGAGGTTAGATTATTTAGATATACAGAGACATATAGATATATATATATATATATATATATATTTATAGGTGGGTTGTCTTGCTAGGAAAGAAAAAGAGAGATGGAATCATAAGTAGTCCAAAACTGCACTCAATGAAAAACAAAAGAATGGTTTCTTTCGGCTTACCACTGATGAAAGAAAAGGATCGAAATCACGTATTCGGAACTGCCAAAAACTTAAAACTTCTTTGTTTGATTACAAGAGCATTCACAAATACAAATCTTACCCTTTTCCACATTCAAGAGGTTGGTATGAATGATCAAAAGTTTTTAAGAACAAAAGTGATAAGTTCTAGAGAGAGAGAGAGAGAGAGAGAGAGAGAGAGAGAAACCATCTGGTACAATAAGTGTTGGAGAATCCAAAATGTGAAACGTTTCTAAAGGCGAACATTCCTTCCACAAAATGAGGTGTAGAACACACAAAGAACACTAAACGAAAAACAATGTGAATTACAATATATATGTATAATATGTGTGTGTGTGTGTGTGTGTGTGTGTATATGTATGTATATATTTGCTTTAGTAAAATGAGTAAAGAAGTGACCTTTAGAAGGTTTGGTTGGTAAGAGAGCGTTGGGGCCGAGGAAGCAAATCTTCTGGTTTTGTAACAAGATGTAGCAGTGAGAAAAAGAGAGATGAGTTTGGTATGAGGGACAGAAGGAACAAAGAGGGCCTTAATTTATAGAGCCAATGCCACCACTACCAGTCTTCCTAGAGAGAGAAACGATGCAACCATATGAGAGAGAGAGAGGGTTGTCCTCATGAGGAGAGAGAGGAGAGAGAGAGAGAGAGAGAAAGGGAAGGGGACATGCCCTCTCTATCTGACACAACAATCATGCATGTGTAAGCATGGAAGGCGGCCGGTTAGGAGCCTAAAAGATTTTAGAGTTTTTGGTTTTCTATGATGATGATGATGAATATGGCGTCATGTGAATGATGATGGTTTTTCGGGTTTTGCAGTACAAGAAATAAATATTTTTTTTAAAAAAAAAAACTTGGAAAAAAGAAAAACAAAATAAAAGGCATAGGGGTAATGTGGTCATAAAAATGACTTTACGGATATGGAAGAAGAAGAAGAGAGAGACAATTATGGGTAGCTAGGGTTTGTAAATGATGGCGGAGCTAGGGCCGTCCCAAGATTCGCAATGATGGTTTGGATTGGCTTTCCCTTCCCTTCTCTTATCTCCTCCATCATCAATTACAACTTGTGCAATCATTTCTTCTTCTTCTTCTACTTATTTCTTCTTATTTCTCTACTAACTACTATTTGTGTCCCTCTTTCAATTCCCCTTTCATTTCATAATTCTCATGTGTTGGGAACTGTTGGCAATAATCAATTTCAGCCATTATGGATTTTGGTTTCCCTTCCCACCCTTCAAGATCAAGAATTGGCGGTTTTGTTGCCCTAAATTCAACTTGCATTTCGTCATTTTGGTCAAGAAATCTATCTCATATCTTTTAGGTCTTGTCGAAGATTTGCATCCTTATTACAAATAAACAAACACACTATATGATTATTTGATTTAACTCGTATCTGTTTATATTTTGATATAACAGTGATAGTTTACCTACTGTAATATACGTTAAGCAAGATTTGAACTCAGATGCAAAGAGACAGACACACTACTATGCTTAACTAATCAAACTCACACCTGCTTTTTCAAATATATTAATTAAAGGGAAATGATTTTCACAATTCATCTTTATTTTTTATCATCGAAACAAATAAATAAAACGAAAACAATTATATGATTAAATATGAGTGTTAATTGAATAGTGTTAATGTGCCTAGAGCATTATTTGGTGACAAACCCATTACCCCAAATGTGAATCCCTATTTGCTAAAACAAGTGGTTCCAACGGAAAGACCAAAGAAAACAAAAGGACTAAAGAAGGGTATCCCTTTAGTAGGCCTTTGTGCCCTGTAAGTACAACAAAGTGACCATTTTGCCCTTGATACATAACTTGCACGGTTTGGCACCATCGATGGTGTTTTATTTTACGTTATTACAATCATAATTACAGGCCAAGCTAGCATCATAAGTAAAAAAGCAGGTTGTTTTTCTGCCAAATTTAAGGGTGTGAGCTTGAAATAATGGGTGTGGAGAGGGGGAATTCTTGGGGCCAGCCAGCTCCGAGCCCTCATGGGTTATGAGTGGCTTAACGTGAAACATCATGGTTTGACAGAGGGTGTTTTGGAAGGGTCTATCATCTGAGGGTAGAATCGTCCAACTGCCTTTGGTGTCCCTCGTGGACCTCGTTCATTTCAATCCTCATTTGGGTATATGCTTACCTCAATCCAATTATAGCAATGCAGACAATGACCTTTTTGTCCTCAATGGTTTGTTTTCCTTTTTCTTCCAATTTTCTCACATACTTGTGTGAATAACGTTCACCAAAAGGCCAACTCAACCCAAAATTGAGTTCGTTTCCAAGTTTAATTAATTAACATTTCCAAAATAAAATAACATTTTTGGTCTTTGTATGGGTTTTCAAACAACTACTGTCGCAAATGTGGGCTAGCTAGTTTGTCAAAGCAGTCGTTTGTTGCTTGTATGTATATTATAACCTTTTTTGTATATTATTATAATTTAAAAAGAAAATGCTAAAGATATTCTTTCAAAAGTGGGGTCTTTCACAGATATTTCTCTGTCGTCGTGTGTTTTCAGCATAATATTTTATAATATTAACCTAAAAATTATGCTAAAAATGTGAAGTGACGGATAATTTATACAAGATCTCACTTTAAAAGACTCATTGACATTTCTCTAATTTAAATATTATTTATAAACATTTAAATTGTATATTGCCTCAACTTTGGCAATATTTGAAGGAGGGCTCGTTGGGCCAAGTTTGGGCCCAATGGAATATCCTAAACTAGATTAATGCACTTTCTAGCCAAATTAGATTAGTGTCATTACATAAGTAAATCCTAATTAAAATAAAGTGACAAAATGCTTGATATGAAAGCCTTACTCTATCTATATAGGTTATTGTTATCCCATTAATAATGTGTTGGAAAAATATAGAAATATGACTTTTTGTATTGATGTGTGGAAATATTACAATATATATAGGGTTAGATAAAATTCTAGTTAGGGTTACATAAAGCTCTATTTAGGTAGGAATCATACACTAGTTATATGGAAAATTACATTCCTATGATACATACAATAACTACTGAGTAATTTCCTTTAATCTAACCGCCTTGCAAGATTGACAAGCTTGATCGAACGAGTTTAGAGCAAAGAAGACTATTATGGGGTTGATGGAGTGCTATGATGAGGAGAACAAGAAGTTGATCCATGGACAAATATAGCAAATCCGATGACTCCCAGAAGTCACTTTTTCACGAACAAAATGATAATCAAGCTCAATATGACATGTGCGAGCATGATGAACAAGATTAGGAGCAAGATAAGTGGCACTAAGATTGTCATAATAAAGCAAACACATGAAAGACAAACAAAAACCAAGCTCTCAAAGAAGAAAGCACAACCAAGTAGTCTCCGAATAAGCATGAGCAAGAGATATGTATTCGGACAACCAAGTAGTCTCCGCACAACCAAGTAGCTTCGATGAGGGATTCATACTCTCAACACGTCCCCTCACATGTGGTGAATTTTCAAACCTAGCACATGGACAACACAAATCGGGTGATGTGGAGTACATGTAGCCATTAGGCTTCACACATGAGACAACCTACTCTGATACCACGAAGAAATTTTACTACTTGTGTTGATATGTGAAAATATTACAATATATAGAGGATTTCATAAAGCCCCATTTACTTATTTAGGTAAGAATCCTACCCTAATTACTATGAGAATTTACATTCGTATAATACATACAATAATGATCAACTGCTTTAGTAGCTAGGCCAGAGCATCCAATTCCCAACTAATCTATTTCGAACGGAAGCAATCGATGAAATGGAGCTAGCTTACAAGAGAAGGCTTGATAAGCTTCAAAGTCATCCCATGACAGATTTTTTCATTGTTTGGAAGGTTTCACCTTCTTTATTGGGGCGTCTTCTGCCTCTCTTTCCTTGTTACTGATGCCACTACAGATACTCCTATCAGAGTGATTCTTCCCGCTTAAAAAAGAAGACGAGCACCCAATTCTGTTTTTGGAGTTCAATGGTCGACTTTGGTCGGATAGATAAGTTGGAATTAGAGAGTAGTTTCCTATAATCTAACGCAAACATTTAATATATGATACTCCATTGATTCGCGAGTTAATTCTTACTAATATCATTGTTTCATTAGATTCTTACTAAATTTAATGTTTAGGTAGGACTATAATCTTGGGTTTGGAATGGCGCTGGACTACAATAAGTGAGACTCGCCTCAACTACGAGGCGCTCCCTCCTTCACTAAACCTTGTTAATGAGTTCCAAACTTTTGCTTGGTAGCGAGACTAGAAACAAGATTAGACCCTAGCTTTCGTTTTCCCTAGGCTTCGCTGTAACATCACACATCTCCCAGGGGAGTGGATCCTTTAAGCCTTATATGTATATTTCCATCTCTACCTAGCATGAGGCCTTTTGGAAGCTCACTGGCTTCTGGTTCAGTAGGAACTTCGAAATTAAGCGAGTTCGCGCGAGAGAGCAATCCAAGGATGGGTGACCCACTGAGAAGTTCTCATGTGAGTTCCTAGAAACAAAATCGTGAAGGTGTGGTCAGGGCCCAAAGCGGACAATATTGTGCTACGGTGAAGTCGAGCCCGGGATGTGACATTCACCTTTTTTCTTCTGCAGTGCCGTTAGCTACAGCCCACAGCCGTTGCGGAAAAGTTTGGGCTTCTCTGAAATCTGGGAGTTGTTCACTTGAAGCCGACACATGAATCATAATCCATATCATCTCATTGCTTTAGGAAATGAGAGAAATGGATAGATAAGGGGAGAGAAAGTAGCTTCGGGGAGCAAGAGTGATGGAGAGACAAAGAGGGAGATAAGGAGATGAGGAGAATGGACGGAGCCAGAGAGAAGATGCTAGAGAGTATAGGTTTACCAAAAAAAAAAAAAAAAAAAAGGTTGATATAAAATATTATTAAATATGTATTTAGTATTAACTATTTAGTTTTTTAGTCCGACACTACACCAAACATTTCAATAATTTAGTCTATCTTAGTCTATTATAAACCAGTCCAATTTAGTTCCTAAAGTTAATCCACTCCGAAATAGTCCGGTGTAATAAATGCATCATGATAGGCTTAATTAACACTTTTTTTTTTTTTAACATCGAAAACCCCTTAGTAAGAACATCTCCAATGGTTAGGCTAAAAGCCAAATATTTTAGCCCGGAAAATTTAGCTTTTAGTTAGTTTTTCTGTTCCAATCGTTATAGCCTAAAATCTTAGCCCGAGATTATAAAAGAATGAACTTAGACTATTTTTTTTGTTAAATTAATTTTTTTTAAATAAATATGAAGACTATCGTAAATTAATTTTATGAACATTTTAATCTAAAAAAATTTAAATTCCAATAAATATTGGATGGAGTCCGCTCCGATTTCTGGGCTAAATTTTGGAGGGAATTTAACTTTGGTTTAGCATTTAGCCCAAATTTTCCTCTTGGGTTGGAGTGGATTTGGAAGAAATTTTGAGGGGTAATTTGGCTTTTAGCTCAGAGTTTGTCTAATGGTGCTACATGTGATCTGCCGGGGTCAAATCCATCGGTCATTCAAAACAAATTAAATAATCCGGTCAACCAAAACACAGGGGCAAAGGGGTGCTATCTGCAATATCCCTGCAAAGAGTGGACTCAAAATTGACAAACTGTTATAAATCTGGCTCTGGAACAACCAATGATGGCAATCTGCAACAATAATGGTTCCTCTTCCTCCCTCTTCCCCGAGTAATAATCCTTCCTTCCCCTTCAAAACCCTTCTTAAATAACCTTCTTACTTTTTGCAGCAAAATTTGAGCCACCCTTTAATATCAAAGCAAAAAAGAAAAATTGCAGAGAGGAGGAAAAAAGAAAAGAAAAGAAAATAAAATAAAATAAAACGGGGTTTCATGATTTAAAGGGGTTAGGGGTTGTTTGTTTTCATAAATGCGTTATGGCAGTGCTCAAGAGATTTGCATGGCGACAGAGGCATTCATGAACACCCATCATCATGCACATTGCCTATAATTACCATTATGTGTACAGTCCTCCTCCCTCTAGGGTTAAATGCCCCCTAATTTTTACCCAACACAAAAAAAAAAAAAAAAAAAAAAAAAGAAGAAGATGATTGCATTGCATCACCCCCTGGTGAAACTTAAATAGATGATCCCGGCAATGTCATTGGATGGCAATGGCATTGATTTATCCAAATTTCTCTTTTTAATCATGGGTTGGTTTCTGCTACTTTTTTTTAGTACCAATAGGCACTCAGTGGCAATTCTAAGCGCAACAGAAAAGTTGCTCTTTATGATCGAAATGTCACACTTTGAGTCGTGAAAATATCATATTTGCAAAGCAAGAGTAAAGTTGCATACGATTGTGATCGAAAGGTTACAGATTCAAGTCGTGGAAACAGCCTATTTGCAAAGCAAAAGTAAGGCTGTGTCCAATAGACAACCCCCCTCCTCCTCCTACCCCTGCAAAGCGAGAGTCTTATTGGCTTAGGATCGCCTTTTTACTTATAAACACTCAATGCTGACTCATAATTAACAGTCAAATATGCGTCAATAATTAATGTATGTGTGTACTCATAAATCGTGGTTTTTGTTATTTGGTGAACTAGTTGTAATGTGAGATTTTATTGACTTAAAATTGGGCAGTGGGCTTCTTCTGGGCATGACCTCATCGACAAGGCAAAGCCTTTAAGTAAAAGAACAACTTTTTCTGAGGTCGTTTTTAATGATTTCACATAATTCCAATTTCCTGCATGGCTAATGATGAAAATTCTACATTATTATTATGGTTAGTAAGTGCATTGAACCCTACACGTGAGCTAAGAAGGGTTTGATAATTTTAACTTTTTAGGGTGGTAATTTTGTTTGGGACCACACGTGTAAGAGAAGATCATAACCCTTTTTTGCTCTTCTGGGTTCTGGCCTCAAATCTTAAAGATCGCTAGTTGAATCCCCCAATGAGTTCACACGTAGCCTTCTAGGTGGGCTTGAGTGTGTCCAACTAGTTCAAATCTGGATTATGTACCCACCCCATTGATTCTCAGTTCTAATTGGATGCATGACACTTTGATGTAGAACTTGTTCGTTGACTAGAAATGTTTAGCATTTGGAAAGGACTTAGATATCGTAGATTTGATGTTAACCAAATATCTAGGAAAAGTGATTTCGTCATAGCATCAGCTACATACAATTTTGTGTACATAATATAGCACATGATAACATATGATATGTTAGTTTTGAAGAATGTCAAGTAACATAATTATGTTACGCCATTATATTTTTCAATGTAAAAAGAAACTCTATCTCAAATTCAACTCATCAGCAATAGTTTAAATCAAAGAAATATTAACTAAAGTAAATGTCATTTGCACTTCAAGTTTCCCACACTTCTGGGGGCCAACCATGGTGAAACCCTCATTTATCAGTGGATACCCAGTAGATTTTCTTATGTTGAACCCACTTCACATAGATGAATCCCACATAGTTTCCATTTTCATGATAGAAATAGTTAGATTTTAAGGAGTACCCTTTGCCAAAAAGGGAAAAAGCACAAAGGATACAGTAATATTACTTTGTTGTGGGACACCAACGAATCGTTAATGCATGACCAGACTAAAAAAATACGAAATTGTTTATGTAACAAATGGTAGAGTTACAAATCGTTATACTTTTTGCTTAGTTGAAATATTTATTGTTCATTGGACTGCCATATTTATATGCCTCCTGGAATTTTACTTTTTGTTTAAGAAAATTGAATAATTGATATACGCCTCTTGGAATGACACTATTTCAACTGATAACTAGGGTTTCGACATGATAGAACATGACGAGTTCATGAACAATATTTCAACTGGGATTTTTTTGACAATGTGGAATCAGATGATCATTTTTTGTTGTGGATAGGGATGGGATGTGGTTGAAATTTAGTTGCTTCAGTGTCAGGGATGTCAACTGATGATTTTCTTTATTCCACATTGTACTCATGGTCAATAGTGCCACAATAATTCTACTCAACATACGCAGTTGCAAGTCGGTCTTGAAATTTTTTGGAGGGTGTTGGACTTGAACGAACCTGCCTTACAACCAGAGGTATATCTCTTTATTATTATGTTCATAATTCGAATCATGTGGTGAAAGTTGTAAACATAATGGATATACTTTTGGTGATGCAACAAATTTTCTCAGTTTGCCTTCTCCTGTGACATAAGAAATGTTAGAGGAGTTATCTTATCCCGTTAAAGGAACACGGGCCATCTAACTCTCGATTCTAAAAAACTTAATTGGGTCCTGGGTAGCCCAAAGATACCACATGGAAAGCATGTGTTTTGGGCTTTCATTTTATAAAAAAAATCTGTGTTATTCATTGACTTGGCACATTGTTGTAATTGGGCTTTCATTTATGTATTTATTTTAAGATAATGATATTTGTGAGTGGAAACTTGAGTTAAGTCACATAATAAATCATCATAACTAAGAATCGAGTTTGAAATTTATGGAACCTCAACTTCACAATGTTTGGTTAGCATTAGAGTTTTTCTTACTAATGATTATTTGGAAGATGCGTATAATGTGAAGTTTGAAAGTAAGCCTCCAAACTTTTCACACCCTTGTGGTTCCACTTTGGCCTGGATTAGGCAAGTTGGAGTATTTTCACTTCTGGTAATGTACGTGGTATTTTGAATAAGCAACTTTTAGTCTCTTTTGGATGAGTCTTGTGAAGCTCCTTCTATAGTCCATGTTCTTTGGCATCCGCCTCCGTTTTTTTGGGTCAAAGTGACTACTGATGGCCTTGCAAAAGGTAATCTAGGTCCTGCGACTTGTGGTGGGGTTTTCCGAGATTATGCAAGTTATTTTTTTGGTGGTTTCTCCCTCGAGTTTGGGGCATCCTACTTCTTTCTATGCAAAGCTTCATGCTGACATCATTGCTGTGGAGTTGGCTCATGCACAGGGTTGACAAAATATATGACTTGAAAGTGACTCTTCTAGCGTGATATCTTATTTTGTTTATGGTTCTTTTTCTCCTCATTGGTCACTTCAGACATGTTAGAAAAATTGTATTTCCCAATTATAGAAACATGGTATTCTATTGCTCTCATACATTTCAAGAAGGGAATACAGTTGCTAACAAATTAGCCAATTTAGGGTTTCTCTCGTATTCACTTGTTCGATATTCTGCTCCTTCTGTAGAGCTTCTTCCTTTTATGCATTCAGATTTCTTAGGCATGCCAACCTACATGTTTGTCTTCCTTTCTTGACGTGGGAATTTTTTTTTTACTAATTTTTTTGGATTTTTTTGTTTGTTTGCAGCTTGTCTTGCTGGTATTTTGGACTTAAAAAAAAGTGTGTCATGTCATTGTAAAACATTTGTGTAATCTCTTAAAGAGAAACTTGGCATTTTGTAAGGTGTCAATTTAGATCACACGTACAAAACTCAATAATACCTAAAGTAATAGTTAGACAATATTCACATCAGACATAAAACGTCACTTTCCAATTCCTCCACAAAAGCAACCCATATGTTGATATTTTTTTTTATTAACCTTATATTGAGTACTAAATCAGAACATCATAGTCAGCTTAAGGTTAGGTAAGTTAGGCGGTTGCCTAAGGCATCTTACCTAAACATAAAGATAAATTCAATTAAGATAGTCACCTTATAATTGGGTACTTGTGCTTAGCTAATTATTGCATGTATTTGCGTAGCGACCTAAATCCATGCACAACCAGCTACTGACCTTGACAACATTTCTCAACCGTAACAAACAATAACATCCATGTTTTTTAAATTTGGGTTTTGGCTGTCTTTGAGTTTTTTTAACGAGAGCTATTAGACCCACCTTATTATTTTATTTTTTCGCCCACGTTATAATCTCATCCATCTTAAAAGGTTAAAAAAATAAAATATTATTTTCCCACCTACTATTATACTCAAAATAACCTTTAATATATACATACATATGAAATTATAAAATTCTCTCTTAAAAAATATAAACAAATAATATGTAAATGAAAACCACTAAGGTCTGCAAATTCAAATGGAAACGACAGAGGTATCTAAATTCAAAAGAATTAGACAATGACAAAATAAAAAATATGATGGACAAATTCAAATGACCCACACACAAATTATTCTTCTACCTTTTCAATGGAAACGTAATCTTCTACCTCTTCCGTATAAGTGTCATCTTCCACCTCTTCAATGAAAAGTCATTTTCTACTTCTTCAATGAAAAAGTCATCTTCTAAGTCCATTGATTTTTTTTTGCTTTCTTTGAGTGAAAGGAGATAAAAATATGAGTTAGGGTTTAAGGTAGAGAAATCGTCTCCCACGCCCAACTTTTTTTTTTTTTTTTTAAATTAAGCAAAACAAGATAATTAATGTCCTTATCGGTATTTTTGCAAAATGGATAAATTGGTAATTAAAAAAATTCATTAAAAGGTGAGTGGGAAGATAAGACATTGAGGTGAGAATAACATCATACTTTTTAATTTAGCTGTCACCTTTTGGATTTGGAGATGAATATCAAATGAACTTACTAACATTTAATATACATAGTGATTTATAAGTCATTTTGTGGAACGCGGCAAAACATGATTCACAAACTAATAATAAAAGCAACAACAATGAATTTGTAACTTTAGGGGGCGTTTGTTGCACCGGACTGTCTCAGACTGGATTAGCTTCAGGGACTAAGCTGGACTGGCTTAGACTAAACTAAGTTGGACTAGCTTAGTGAAGCGTTTGGTGTAGTGTCGGATTAACAAGTAGGATAATGAAAATAATACCGTAGTTTATCATCGAAATTAATGTAATATTAATTTGTTCACATAATCTCTCTCTCAGCTTCCCTTCTCGATCTCGAGTCCACCAGCAAGCTGCTCCACTTCCCTCATTAACTTCACAATTTCACCATCTCTCTACTCATCGCCTTTCTCAATCTCAAACTTTATCTCACATCATTTGCTCCATCTGGGTCAGAACAAAAACACCACAAACACTATTTTCCAACTCTAACCCAACATTTTCCTTGCTCTACTCACTCAACTCGCTCACAAGCGGCTTAATCTCCATGGCGGAACGAACTCAGCTCAGACTCCAAATCTGCCTTGCCCTGCACCAACGACTCCACCTGTTGCTGGCGGTCCTTGGTTTCCTTGAGCAGCAGAGAATTCAGAGAATTCAGCGACTTGAGGTTCTGGAGCTTCTCGGATGGCTTGTCCATGGCGGTGGTGGCGGCAGGAAATATGAGATTGGAGATTTTTTGCGAGTGATGGTTGGTGGTGGGAAATATGAGATGGGGGATTTTTTGTGGTTGATGTTGGTGGTGGGAAATATGAGATTCAAGATTTTAGAGGATGATGACCATGGCGAAGCGAAGCAGCTTGCTAGGGATAGTTTGCAGATCTTAATTAAATCCCATCGAAATCCAAAATTAGGAAGCCCAGAACTCACAGAGGGGCTCGCAGGGAGGAGGAAGAAGCTGATCTTAGCAAGTCCCATGGTTTGGGGAGGGCCTCACTAAGAACCTTTACGGAGGCCTCTAGTCCACACGAGTCCCTTATAGTCTCACTTAACTTAGTCCCAGCATCTATCAAACATGGTTTCGTAGTTCAGTCCAGTCCAGTCTCATTTAATTAGGCCAAACAAACGCACCCTTAGTGATTCAGAGCACACACTCATATATTTAGAATCTTCATTTTCCCCATCTTGATTGTATAAAAAAATAATAAAAAATAAAAGCTGAGATCGCACAAAAGGAAAGAATAATAGAGACCGTCAACTAATAATTTCCATTTTCCCATTAGATTATTAGGGTTAGAAGTAACACATACAATACATGGATTTTCTTATGTATAACAACTACAGTTTACTTCTTGCAGGCAGGATCAGACGAGAGGTTTGTGAGCCAAATGGAGTCACTTGCTATTGTCTCACTATCTTCATTCCGATGCCATGTCCACCAGTGCATGGGTTGCATTCACTACAACCAATTGCCCGTGCCCAAAGCTTGCCTCCCTGAAAACCGATATTTTGGGTTGCGGATTCAAGTACCTGGAATATTAAAAATGAAAAAGTGAGTGAGTTTGCAATAAATGAAATGCATGAAATATTTAAGGAACCGATAGAAAGAGCTGCAATTAATTAAGCCAACTTAATTACTTGCTAGCAAGGCCTTCACGGTTGCCACCATCTCCAATGGTAATATGCACTGGACCACAATTATTGGATTGATCGTTGTAAACGCGAGTCTAAGACAACAAAGTAAAATAAAACCATTAATGATATATTCAACCAAACCAAATAATTAAAAGCAATCCTAATCAATTTCGAATTTATGTGACTTTTGTAAGAATGATATTATTTGAATGCATACCTAAAAAATGAACGGTTCAATAATGAGATTAAATTATGCAGTAGGTTCAAAACGAGTTATTACCCTCATTTTATTTATTTTTTGGTTGAACAAATGATACTATGTATACTAAAAGGGTGACAGAGTGGGCTAAGTCTCACAATGAGCTAGCAATAATGTGGTTCCCGGTAAGGTTTTTATTGAGGCCACACTATCCTCTTGCCTTGTAAGTGTTCTTCTCTTTAATGAATATCGTACTTTCTTTAAAAAAAGAAAAACAAAATCGCCTTTGGTAAGAATCAAACCTAAGACCTCTCACTTACCAATGAAGAGGAAACCACTAGACTGTAGTACTAAGTGACATTACCCTCATATTAACTTATCAACTATTTAGTGCTTCAACAACACTTACTACATATATAGTATGATCAACTAATGAATTCATCAATGCGATTGCCTTAACATTACTTATGCGAGAAAATTCATGATTAATTACGTGTTTATTAGTGTGTTGTGCTCTATTCATTAACTACTTAATTAGATAGTGCAAAATGTGATCACTCTAACACTATTCGCACATTAAGTGAAGGTGAACTTACAAAACGCTCGTAGGCATGTACGTGCCCTGCATAAACCACATCAACACAAGCTTGATAGAGCAAATCTTCCATGGCCTCCTTCATGTCAACAGATTCAGACTCACCCTGATGAGCTTTATTAGAATTGTACCAAGGAGCATGGATAAGCACGACGATCCACGGCGTCCTCCCCCTGTCAACCTTTCCCAAATCGGCTTGCAACCACTGGTACTGTGCAGAACTAGGATCAAAATCAGTGTACGACCCCAACATGATCACATGAACTCCGGCTACATTGAATGAGTAGTAGAGGTTTGAGTCCGATCCGCTCTCTTCGTATGGCATGTGCCACCGTGCATTGTATGCGGTGAAGGCATGCGGGTGGACGATTGGGATCTTTTCGATCTCGTGATTGCCTTGTGTAACCATCCAAGGCCGTTTGCTTGCCAGTGGCTGCACCAGACGGCCAAATGAGTCCCATTTATTTTGGATGACGTCTGCATAGGATAAGTCACCTGGTAGTAAGAACATGTCGTGGTTTACTTTGTCTATGTGTTCGAGGGTTGAGGAGGTCCATTCAGTTTGTCCAAGATCACCTGCCAAGCATATACGTAGGTAGTTAATTTCATTTATTTATTAACGGGAAATAAAATTCGAACTCGACACTCTTTTAATATTGCAAATGCAATATCACCGGCACAAATTCCTAGTAATCATTTTTGTTTGTGACAAACAATGGGATATTTACGAATAATTTTTAATGGGGTGATTAGCTATGACATAAGAATGGGTTAGCTACAAGCCTACAACTAGATACAGACTCCACTGCAAAAAGGTAACATTAGCGTATGCACGCATGAGTCGAACATGAAATCTCCAACATAATGGACACAACTATCATTAGACCATGAGTTGTGCTAATCAATTAAACTAGTTTACATACAATGTACCACATGACATGTACATCCTTTGAACTGATTAATTCCATTCCATGTACATACTCAGGATCTTACCATACTTATGTTCACAAATGTTTGGCGGACATTCAAGCAAAATTTAAGCGAATCAATGATCCAAATTCAAAAAAATTTAACACTAAATTTTCAGTATAGTTATAAACAATTAATTTATTAAAAAATGGTTAATTGGTAAAATTTTGAAGAGCATCAATATATGAAATGAATATTTAGGGCATTAATTTATTAAATATGGTTAATCGGTAAAAAAAAAATTAAGAGCATTAATATATGAAATGAATATATATATATATATATATGTATGTATGTATGTATGTATGTATGAAAATGAAATAAATGGTAAATTAATTTATTAAATATGGTTACTTGGTAAAATTTTTTAAGAGCATTAATATATGAAATGAATACATATATATATATGTACGTATGTATGTATGTATGTATGTATATATGAAAATGAAATAAATGGTAAATTTAATTAAGCAATACATATGCTACATATTTACACATACCTACGATTGCAAATGTGATAGGGAATGCAGCAGGCGGGGTTTTAAAACTGAACTCAGGATCCGAATCAGAGGATCCACAGCGGTAGAAGTACGTCGTGTTGGGTTTCAACGGACCGATAACGACGTCGTGAATATCCCCAGATGTGTACACAAGATACGTGTAGGAATTTGTATTTCCAGTTGCAGAGCTTTCATAGACACCTGTAGATGTTCCATATACCACTGTTGCCGGACTAGGGCTGTCGGTGATCCATGTCACCCTCATTTTGTCCTCACCGACTACAGAAATATGCACCTGCATGTGCACATAACTAGCAAATATATTAGCTAGGGTTAATCTAAATACGGACCATCTAATAAGAGCATGATATTTTAAATCTCAATTTTTTTATTTAGTATTTACTTTGGGAGTTGCACGAATTTTACTCTCGTAGAAATAACAACACAATTCAGGAGACAATGCATCAATTTGTTATGTTGCCAGGCCTTATTGGTGCAATTTGGGTTTTAGTCTTTTTTTTTTATATTTTATAAATGAAGATATTGATCATTATACAACGTATAAGGTTTAGTTTATACTTCAAATTTGGCCTCTAGTGTCACAGGTGTCTGTCCCCATTTATTTGACTAAGAGACTCTCTATAATTAATTTATAAACATTTGTTCAACATAAAAAATAATCTAGGAATTCACGAGATTTTAGTTAATCACTCGCATTTCTTGTGGTTGGTGAGTAAGAAATTAAACAGATTTCTTCATTCTGGTAATCCATCTTGGCCTAATTCACCACCGTCCAAGCCTACAATCTTGCTTTCAAATTACCCCAACAAAGAAAACTTCTTATTCCATTACAAAAAAATTAAATTAAATTAAATTCTGGGCAGAGAAAAAAAAAAAAAAAAACTTGTATCAGTTCATAAAAAAAGAATAACTCAACGGTACCTGTTGTGGAGAAGCAGAACCAGGATCATCCGCAGGGATATAGAGGTCCTTGCGAGCCGGTGGACGATTGTACCCCTGAACAAATGCACCAAACGACACCGGGAAGGCCAAGCCCATTAACGTAAAAACAGCGAGAACCAGTCCCGGCCGGCGTTTGATCGCCATGTTTAACGTTTAAGGACTACTCCTCAACCTCTAATGTCACCAGAAAATTATCAAGAAAGCAAATGTCTGCTTCTTTCCTCTTCCTCGTATGAAAAAACGGAGTTGTCAATTAGATTAAACCCTATTTATTAAAAAACTTTTATGACACCCTGCCCCTGGATTTAACGTTAATGGACAATACCTCGCGGTTAGTATGTGACACGTGGGACTGCATCCAGATCGACACGTGTCCAAAAGGTATATCCAAAGGCATAACATATGGTAAGCAAATTCGAATCATTTGATGGGTTTTTCATATTTAAGAGTATGAAAGTGTTTGGCATTTTGGCTGCAAATTTCGTCACGGATTTGGTGATTGTTGACTTTAATTAGTGTTTGTTTTGGGAGATGCATTACGTCCACGGCTTCATTGCCTTTCAGCTTGGCAGTGACAGGATGTTTCTTGCTTGTCGTATCAGATCCCACGTATGTCACATTTGGCAAGTTGGAACCGTGGAGATTCATCACTTTCGATCTCCAATGGATTAGGGTTTTTGATGCATTCCGCCTCTAGTTTCAAATCCCTCATCAATAAGATCAAAAGTTGAAGAACGTATTTCAATTTATTTATAATAAAAAGTACAAAATATATTCGTTGATGCTTAAAATGATATAATGCTTTAAAGGGTACTTGAATTAAAAAATGGAAAAATAAATTAACTTCTATGATCATAAAATATTTGGGAAACGATAAAAGACACACTATTTTCTTCTTATTTTTATTCAATCTTGTTACTTATTTTCATTTGATTTGTTCAATTCGATAACAAAAAAAAAATGTGTGAGATACTTATGGAGATTTTTGTTCAATCTTGTTACTTATTTTTATATATATTATAAATACTTAAGGAGATTTTTGATATTTTTCTTTTTGTATTTTGATTACAGAAGCAGCACAATCTATGCTGATGAGAATTACAAAAGCAGATCAAGTAATTGGATGCCATTTTTGTTAAATTGCTATCTTGAAATTAGTTAATGCTTATTGTGATTGAGAATTATAAATTCACTCAGACGAATATCACGCTTTGGAGTCTCTCATATCTCTTTCGCCAAATTTCAAATACATGGAACTCCCTACCAACCTCCATCATATTTTATTATATTGACTATGCGTTAGGATTTAAGAAACATGTTTGAGGAAACTACAACATCGGTTTAGGACATTACATTTTTATTTTTATTTTTTCGCTTAGGACATTAGTTTATTAAATGTAAGATTGATTTTTCTCTAATATTTGTCCCTTTTAGCTTCGTGCCAATAACCAATTCTCAAGGGCCTTACAACTTACAAAGAGGTTTTTGGACATAAATTGTTTGTGAAATGTTAAAAGGATTCTTTCAAACGTGGGGTTTTTATGACTTTCCTCCACTTTAGTTTTTTGACACAATTCACGTGGCAATATTATGAAAGAGTGCCGAATTGCCCATTGAGAATCCCACTTTTGAAAGAGTCTTCTTAACATTATCCTTTCTCAAATTGTTTTTATAAGGGACTTTACAGAGAGTGTGGATTACACATTAGGAAATTGAGAGCAATTCCACCTCACTAAGGCAATAATTGTCAAGTCAATTGGGCAATTGACAATTATTGTCTTGAATCATCTCTAATGAGATATCAAATTATAAGACTCAAATTACAATTGATGGTTGATGTGAAAATTTGAAGTCTTATGTCAAATTTTGTACTTCTCCAACCGAACTGTCAAATATTATTTTATTATTTAGACAGAACTTTAAGTGGTTGTGATTATTAAAAAAATGTTGAAACAAAATTTTTATTGGTTCAAATGCTAGTAGAATAAGGTACCAACCATTCAAATGAATTCAAAATAAAATTGACATCACTAAGCTTTCAAATTCAATTTGCAGATAACACTTCGGTTGAAGAAAAATTTAATGTCAAATATGCACAATAGTATTCCACTTAGAATTTTGCCATTTCCTTTACACTATGTTTGGATGAGGGAAATAAACTTGGAATTTTGATAAAAGTCAGAATTTGTAAATTGACATGAACCAATTTCCTTGTTTGGATTCATAAACATAGAAATTTAGAATTTCCGCGTGGAAAAAAAACTTGGAATTTGGGACCTCCAATTCCCAAGTTCAAATTCCATGTAAATAGGTGTCATTTCCCAATTTCTACGATTGAGAGTTTAAAAATAACAAATTCCGTATTCAATTCCATTGTTTTTTTAGGTTAGCCAAACAAGAAAATTTACAAATTCTAGAAAATAAAATCTCGTCATTTCAATTTCCGTCATTTTTAAATTCCTTAGTAATCTTAAATTTCTTCATCCAAAAATAGTGTTAGAGATGCTATTAATAAATACTAATTGTATGAGTGGATCTCCAGATTCTCCACCCGCCCCATTAAATGAAATGCCCGGCTAATTAGTATTAAAAAATTATTTTTTAAAAAATAAATAAAAAATGATTTTATTTATTTTTAATTTTCTTTTTTCTTTTGTCTTCTACTTTTTTTTTTTTTTTGTCAATCTTTATTTTTGTCTATTGCAGCCTCGTTTCCTCCGTCCTTCATCTCTCCATCTTTTTCTTCCTCTGTCTCTCCCTCCCCTCCCTTGTTTTCTCCGTCCGTCTCAATCTCTCCCTCCCCTCTCCCTCTTTTTCTTCCTTTCTATGTTCGTTCGTATTTCAATCCGTCTGTCCCACTCCCTCTCTCTCTCTCTCCATCTCGAAACCCAGAAATCATGGGAGCCATAGCCACCAAGAAGGCCTCCCCAACAAACGAGGCCCTATCTCTGCCACCTTCTCCCTCGATCACCGTCTCCTGCTGCTGCAACCTTACATGCAAATTTTTATTTTGTCATGTTTCGTCATATCACCTGAAGCGCAGAGGCGGGGAAGAATGGGCCAATTGCTGAGTCGCGCCGCCGCGCCCGGGCGCCCCCGGGGGGGGTGGTGGGCCCACCGAATAGCCTTACTGATTTGGGTGGGGTGGAGCTGTTTTTGTTGGGATAGGGGGATCGAATCACCCAATTGCAAGGCAATTGGTTTAATTAGGTAGGGTGAATCCCCAACTGTCTTATATCTATCACAACCAGGTTAACTATCCACATTTTAGTCTAACGGCCCCATGATATCACCTAACTCAATATGTAAGTGAGGGGGCGTGTTAAAAATGTAAAAATTCACATCGAGAAATTAAGAAGTCTTACATGTAGATAGAACCCTCAACTTTCTAATAAAACATCATGTTATTATCATAAAATATTAGATAAAAAAACCACTTTGCGCCTCCTATGTACGTCTGTATTGGTCTTATTTGGTATAGCTAGTTAGTATTGATCATAATTTTATAGAAAAATAAAAACACTGTTCCAACTTTGAAGGTAGAACTTAATGATTAACAGAACTTATCCGATGCAATCCCCCTCATTAAAATACTGATTGAAGAGATAAGTTTTCTTCATGTCTAATTTTCTTCTAATCCTCTTAAAATGAGAAATCATCCACATCTACCTTTAATATATGCCTCTATTATTATCCATTTTTATCCAATCTTAAAGTTTAGAGAAGCTATAAGTTTAAAGCCGCGGATTACTTTTGAGAATGATCTGCATCATCAGCTAATTAAAGAACCAAAGTTTTTTTTTAATTTTTTTTTTTTTTTTAATGAGAATTGTTCTACTGGTATGTATGGATTCTGTGATGTGTTATAATTTATATACCCAAACGTACCAAGCTTCTATTTGATCAAGGTAGCGTGGTGAATGAATCTGTCGCGTGAGAGGTGATCAATGGTAGCTGGCGGCCGTTGGAGTTTTCATTGCAGTTGATACGTACGACTTTCCCCACACATATATCTATATCATACATATAATTAAGTCTGTTAATTATTAGTTAAAACCTAGGATTAACGTATATGCTTTAGGATATTCATCTGCACAATTACTTGCGTGTGGTTTGCATGATCCAGTTCAAAATAATTTAACACGGAATTAAGACTTGTTAATTAATTATGAAATTCATATAATTGATCAAGCCTTAGTCCAGAATTTGGATATTATAATTTTCTTCAAGTTTGCTTTCATAAACTAATTCATGAGAGAATATAGCTGACCATGTGAAGCCATTAAACGCGAGTTGATTATTTTCTAATGTGAGCATTGTACCTTTGATACATCCACATCGTTTGCTGATCTGAACTTGTGTATAGGAATGCTTGTTCATGAACAATAAAGCATTTAACAAAAACAATAATAATGTTTACTGCTAGTCATTTCTACGTCTTGGTTAATCACATGCATGGACATGTCCTTATATACTAGTTAATCGCTACCTATAAAAGTAAACAACCACGTAAATTATTTCTTAAGAAACAACCATGTAAGTGCACTACACATTTTTTATTCAATCATGAAAAGAGTTTTTATCTCCCTCATGTTATAAATATGCACTCTGGTTTATGACAGCTAGCTGATTGAAATGGCAGATCTTTCCAATCAAACGAAATATGAAAATTAGAATGAAACAAAACAAAAGTTTTCGTGTAGAATTAAGTATTACTTTTGAGAAAATTGAAACACTGATCAAGTATTCAAAGGATACATATGAAAGTAAATCAAAACTTGTTAAACAATATGGCCAGAGCCAATCAACTGATGACGGCAAATTTGCCATAAAAGACGTTCAAACTGATAGTCCACCATGAGTGGTAGAAGAAATATGGGTCTTTTAGTTCGACCAAAAGAAATAAACAAAAAGGAGAAGAAATATGGGTTTGGGCGATGTTACCCCATTAATATTCCAAACGCTAAATTCTTCTACTCAAAAGTACGTAGATACTTGTATCCATGCATTATGCTCGAGATGAAGTAATTTGTTTAATTGATTTCCATGTGATCTGTTTGGGCTTGAAATACAGAATTTGGGCTAAGAAGAGATAACCCGAGTTAAAAGACCACGATTCTCAGACCAATAGTTATTCCTCAGGCTAGCGTGCTCCCAGACCAGAAGAGCCTTAATTCGACCAAGTCCAAATGAAAGTAGGATTGCTAGGAGGTCCCCAGGCGCAGCTTAGTCGAGTCCTAGTTGAATTAGGATTGCTGAGGATCAGGATGAGTTCTTATAAAATTCAAATTATTAGGAGGATTATTAAATGTGTAAAGGGACTAGGTTCAGAATCCTAGTTTAAGTCGAAGAGGCTGAGACTAATTAAAGATCGAGTTTCAGCTAAAGAAGGGATTGAAGGGATAAATAGAGGAATGCCAAATAGGCTAGTCCTATCAGGACTCTACCTCGACAAACATGATTATCATGAAAATCCACTCTATAAATAGAAGTGGTTTTGCAATGTGAGAAGCCCGTTCAACTCCAAAAACAACTCAAAACGCTCTACGTGAAAATCCTCGCACTATGTGAAACCCTTCTCATAACCTTGAGAAAAATACTAATCATCGTAACCCTCTCGTTAACACATCTTCAGTTTTAATAAGTAAAAAGTATTGTGTTAACAACGACAATATCTTCAATTTTGAGAAGTAAATAGCACTGAAGCTACATAATCATGCGATTTAGAGTATCTTCAGTTTGAATTTACAACACTGCTTCTGATTTGTTGTTTATTTATTCAAAATCTTTGCCGACAAAGAGTTTTCAATTCTTTTGTCTAAATAGGTCACTCACTAGACTTTGACGAAGTGAGGTGTTAAATGATAGATTATTCTCAGGTGCACTCCATAGTTCGGAATTCAGAAGGTCGAACCATGTTCACCATAAAGACACTCATTTCCTTTGAATATCTTTGCTCGTACAACTTGATATCGATTTGGAGCACTTATATTCTCACGAATATAGTTGAAACAATCGAACCCAATGTAGAAGATCCTGAACTTTGCAGTTAATTAAGCAATCTTGTGTTTAGGTTCTAAAACCTTAGGCCAAGAGTTATGCCTTCCTCGATCATCGTCACTCAAGTGCAAAGTCAGTAGCGCGTTTGATACCACTATCACATCTATTCTATTCGCCCGGCCGAGCTCGGTCGCAAGTTGGCACCCCCACACTAACCACAAGGATGTAGTTAGCTCATAGTTACTCGATCTACGCGCTATGTAAGCTTTGTAATTTTTAAAATCAACAGACTAACAAACACGTGTATATCTCTTTCATGCACCTGAGTCTTCGATTGAGAAATCAACAAAACAAGGGACAAATAACACTCAATTTTCGGAACGTTGGGACGGCCAAATCCACAACTTTAACTAAACCTCTAGTATAAGGACTCCCCAGTCCCCACCAATCGGCTCGGCTTCTACAAATCTTTAAAGTCTTCTCGATGAGTATCGTTATCCTTCCATATATTTAAAATCTTACTATTGTTTTGGACCATTCATTCAAATGAAAATTGATTCGATAAATATTTCAGATTAACAGTTGACATTATATAACATACAAAAATATAATTAAATTTTAGCTTTGAAGGCGTTTCACATCAATCCCTACAAAGAGAGGCGGAAAACATTTTGAGGTAGCTATATCTGGGTGTACTTGAAACACTGCTACATGGAGTTTTCATTCTACGTATTATGGTATGATCAGTGAACGGCATTTAGGTCATAAGTACCACTTCAAGATTATAATATAAACTGTATGCGCTATAATTTGGTTAGAATATCATACCATGTGATGGTATTCCAGTACACTAAAAAATTGCTCTTTTTGGGTGATCTGGTCCAATCTACAAACTTGTTGTCATTGAAGAAATTTTGACATAGTATCTACTGAAGTATATGCCTTTATGTTTCTTAATACAAAATATTATGATCTGTTAAATAATTACAGTTAACAAGTTCCGTTACTACTTTTCAAAATGGATTGAGTGCTTGCTTGGAAATAAAATGTAAGTGCACAGCATGAAGGAAATTTGTTGCTGGCAAGTCACCTATCAAGTTAGCAAAGCAGCAAATTAACCTATTGTTATTTTGTCCGACGAAATTTGATTCGTCAGGTAAATAGTATTTTTTGGTAGTGAAGCATTTCTTTCCCATTCTTCTTTTAAGCAGGTAATTGGCCACTTTCGAAGCAAAATCAAGTTATCAGAAATTAGTCTTCAAGGAACAAACGCACCTTGTTGCTGTGATATAATTTGAGGGAGCAACGGTTTTAATATGTTAGCGAGCACCTTCGAGACTATCTTAAAAAGGATAGAGTGGTGCTATCCACACTTCATTTTTCCTTTCACACAATCCTCTAAATTTCTGTCTGTCGGCTCAAATGAAAGAAAATCAATAAACAAAAATTAACAAAACTGTGTAAGAGGTTAAAAAAAAAAAAATGTAGATAGCATTGCCCAAAAAATATTGCATAACCTAACATACCTTAACGTACATGTTAGGTTAAAGAGACTAACACGTGAACGAGAACAACAATTAGATAGTGAAAGAATTAACCTTCTACAATCTACCAAAATATGCAATTTTATTTTCTCAAGAAAGTCTAATAGAAAGATGCAAAAGTATTAAGTACCTATCTCATCCCATCATATCTTGGAGTCTTATCTGATGTCTCTTTCGCCAAGTTCCAAATGCATGGAACTCCCTACCGACCTACATCATATTTTATAATATTGACTAAGCGTTAGGATTTAGGAAACACGTTTGAGGAAACTACAACAAATAGGGTTTAGGACATACTTTACTGAATGTAAGATTTTTCTCTGTTACATTAATTTGTCCCACTTATTTCGTGCCACAACCAATTCCCAAGGAGCTTACAACTTGCAAACAGGTTTTTAGATATAAATTGTTTTTATAATGGACTTTACATGCTTTATAGAAAGGTAGAATTACTTTTCCTCTTGTCAATTGGTTTAATTAACTAGAGTGATTTTCAACTTTTTTTATGATGCCACAATCAGGTAAACTAGCTACATCTTAGTTTAACAGCTCACGTGCTTCCACCTAACTGAATATGTGCGTGAGGGGAGTGGTGTTGACGAGAGATTTTTTAGTATGCTGAGGATACATCGAATGTAATAATATTATTAGTTGGAAACTTAAAAAAAATTCAATCAATTGTATTATAACACTTAGTATACCAGACCGTGTTTCCGACATACTAAAAACTTTCTTCGTGTTGAGAATGTAAAACAGAGATTGAGAAATTAAGAAACCTTACATGTCGATAGAACCTCAAGTTTCTTATAAAACATAATATTATTATCATAAAATATAAGTCGATTATAAAACCAACTTTGCACCTCCTATGTACGCCTTTAGTGTATCATTTGGTATAGCTAGCTAAAAATTCCATTTGGTATAGCTAGCTAAAATTAATCATAACGTTATAGAAAACTAAAAATATTGTGCCCAACTTGAAGGTAGAACTTACTGATATTAAGAGAACTTATCTGATGCAATCCCACCTTATTAAAATGGTAAAGAAAGGATAAGTATCTTCATGTCTAATTCCCTCGTAATCTTCTTAAAATGAGAAATCATTCACATGTAACTTCAATATATACATCAAACATATAGTATATTATCCATTTTCATCTAATCTTAGAGACCAAACGATACTAATCTCAAAGCTTAGAGAAGCTACAAGTCTAAAACGCGGGGCACTTTTGAGAATGATCCGCATCACATCAGCTAATTAAAGAACCAAATTTTTTTGTTTTTTTTTGTTTTTTGAGAATTGATCTGCTGATATATATGGATTCTGTGATTATATACCCAAACCTAGCTTCCATTTGATGAACGTAGCGTAGTGAATCTGCCACATGAGAGGTGAGTTTTTATTGAAGTTGATACGTACGACTTTCCCCAGAGAGATATCTATATCATGCATGTAAGTCTGTTAATTATTAATTAAAACCTAAGATCAACGCATTACGCTTTAGGATGTTCATCTTCACAATTAATTGCGTGTGGTGTACATGATTGAGTTCAAAATAAATTAACACGGAATTAAGACTTGTTAATTAACTATGAAGTGATCATATAATTGAGCAAGCCTTATTCCGGACTTTAGATATTATAATCTTCTTCAAGTCTGCTTTCTTAAACTAATTCATGAGAGAATATAGCTGACCATGTGAAGCCATTAAACTCCAAACTCAAGAACCAGTTACAACAAAGGTCGTGGGACTGTTAGAGGATAGCTAATGGCTTATAGGATTTGTAAACAACATGCAAGGCATTAGCTAGGTATTACTAGTTAATCGCAACATATAAAAAATTAATAACCACATAAATTATATCTTAAGTAACATCAATGTAAGTGCACTATGCATTCTTTATTCAATCATGAAAAGAGTTTTTAAAAGGAAACAAGCGATGTGGCCAGAGCCAATCGACTGATAACGGCAAATTTATCAAAGACAACGTAACGAATAATAGAAGTGATATGGGTTTTTTAGTTCGATCAAAATAAATAAATAAAATGAAAGGAATATTTTTGAAATGTCACATGAACTTATATATTTTAATTTGTTATATGAACTAAAATTTTACACAAATGTCATTCCAATTTTCGGAATTATCAATTTGTCATCTCACACTAACTCTATTAGATTTTCCATTCAAAATAGTCATGTGCCTTGCACGTGACTTATGTTTAAAGTTATTTCAGATATTTCAACATCTCACTCCCCTTTTAATAAATTGTCTTCGACAAAAATAATTCTAAGGTCAGTCTATGGTAAAGATGAACATATTCTTATGTTAAAATGTCTTAAATAACCATGAACACAAGTTATGTGCAAAGCACTTGATTTATTTTAGACGGAAAACTTAATAGAGTTAGGGTTAGATGACAAATTAATGATTTCAGAAAATTGGTATGATAAATTACTTAAAATTTTAGTTTATATGACAAATTGATAAAAGTGCATAAGTTCATATGATATTTCAAAAAAATTCTCTAAAATGAAAGAAGAAATATGGGTTTGGGCGATGTTGATCCCTTTAACATTCCAAACTCTAAATTTTTCTTCTCAAAAGTAGATTCCTGGTATATGCATATTACTTGTATCCATGCATTATGCTCGAGATGAAGTAATTTGTTAATTGAGTTCGATGTGACTAAAGACACATGCATCTCTTTTACAAGCCCAAGTCTTCGATCGAGAAATCAAAAAAACAAAGGACAAATAACACTCATTTTTAAAAAGGTTGGGACCGCCAAAATCCCAGCACTCTAACTAAACCTAGTGATGAGTCTGATGACTCACCACAAATTGGCTCGGCTTCTACAAATGTTTAGATTCTTCTTGATGGGCAATGTTATCTTTTCATATGTTTAAAATCTTACAGTCAAATTGAATTTCATAAAGAGGTGATATTTATATAATACAAGGTAATACAATTGCGGACAATAAAGAAAATAAAATTGAGGGATACTTTGGATGCGGTCCCTAGTCCCTAATACTATTTGACTAAAACCTTACTTGTATTTAAAGTTTGATCAAAGTCCTTTGACTTTGTGCACCTCATTATATTATTACTAATATTTATATTTTTATAGTTTTGACATTAATTGTTTGATATTTTATGAGATTTATAATCCTACAAATTTAAAATCTCTCATTATAATACTATTAGAAACGGCTACAATAAAAAAATTCAAACATTTTGATTGAATAAATGGATAAAAACTATGTAACAATAAGAAATAATAAATGGCAAAAGAATGTATCCATAGTGTTAAAAAAATTGGTATAGTTTACAAAAAAAATTGGTACATTTCACATATAACAAGGTGGTACATTAATAAAGAAGAATGGGTACATTATAAATAAATTAGGGTACAAATAAAAGATTAAAAAAATTTTAGTACAAATGAAATTTTAAAAAATATGGGCGCAAAAAGAAATTAATGCATGGGTACAAATTAAAACTAAAAAGAAAATACTACAAATTTAAAAAAAGGTTGCAAATTAAAAGTGCGTACAAACTAAAAATATAAATATATGATAAAGTTAGCCATAAAACATAAATATACTATATGTAATTTTTATCATATATGTCACGTGACGGTAAACACATGGGCACAAATACAAATAAAACTATAAAAAAATATGGGCACAAAAATAAATTAATATATGGGTACAAATTAAAACTGAAAACGAAAATTGGTAGAAATTAAAAAGGTTTGCAAATTAAAAATAGGTACAAACTAAAAATAAAAATATATGATAAAAATTAGTCATAAATATAAATATACTAATTGTAACATTTTTAACACTAAAGGAATATATTTAAAAATAAAAAATATTGTATTATTGAAATAATTAATGATGTTAATAATACCCAATAAGGACCTTGATAAAAATTGAAAAGGAATGAGGTTTTAATCAATGAAGTAGCAAAAGGAGGGATGAGAACCTAATTTCTCTTACAATTAATCATAATGATATTTTTATAACTAAGAATTCTAAATATATAAAAGTCAGCACTCCTTCTAAAGTTGGTACATATATATCGCACATGCCCACTTTAATAGGAACCTAGTAAATACACGACTAGTGATTCAATTGTGATTATATCGTCCAACTAATCTTCTGTTCTAATAGGCGGTGTTTCAATAATCTTGCCATTAATTATCCTCTTTGATAAAACATCGGTCCACTTAAGCATGTTTTTCTTTTCTATCATGCTGCATTGGATTATGACGTGCTGCTGGATTGTTAGTAAATAATTTCATAGGTTGAGAATTCAATTTACCCAAATCTTTCAACAGGTTTCGAATCCATAATATTTTACAAATTCCTAACGTCATTTCATGGTATTATGCTTCTCCATTAGACCGGGCTACCACACTTTGTTTCTTATTCCTCCATGTAACTAAATTACCTTCCATGAATGTAAATTAACCTAATGTGAACGTTTATCATCCTTCTATCCTGCCTAGTCAACATTAGTATACCCTTCAACTTGGAGATGATTATTCTTCTTAAACATTATGGCCTTTCCAGGACTCTTTCAATTATCTTAATATTCTCATCACAACATTCATATGTTGCTCTCCCGGGTTATGCATGAATTGGCTGACCACTCCTAAAACATGTGCTAAATTCTGCCATATATGTGCTAAGTACATTAGTCAGCGAACTTATCTTTGGTATCTGCCCGTATACTATCCACTAGTACTTGATTCATATCTACTCTGAGTTTTAAACATTCTTCTAGTGGTGACTGGCTGACAAGCAGACATCACAGTGTCTTGTAACAAATCTTAAGTATATATACTTCCTTTGAGCCACATAAGGTAGATTATAAACAAGTGATGGAACTACGAGAACAATATCAAGGTTGATATTATTATTAAGGGATGCCATACCCTCCTAAGGATAGGGGCAGCATCACCATCAGTTGTGGTAACATCAATCTGAGTAGATGGTCTTATGTTTCGAATAAGCTTAGATTCAAATGTCATATGTACAGTAGCACCGAAGTCAATTATCCAAGTATTATTCGCAAAAGAATAAGAAGCTTTTAAAGCCTTCTCTCATTACTTGTAGAGGTGATCAAGGTCGTAACTCGCTCAACCACATGTTCTGGTTCATCCTTCATCTCAGCAATAGTAGCACATTGTTTGTTGCGGCAAGCATCACGATGTTTATCCAACCCTTCAGGATAACCAATTAGCTCGTAAAATTTGGCTTTGAGTGACTAAGAAGATTGCAACGGGCACGCTTGCTACGCGCAGTGTGTTCGGATGAATCAGTATAAGGACGACCCCCCAAAACCAGATGAATTAGACCGATTCTAAGAGGGACGGTTATGAATTAGCATCGCTTCAGAATTCTCCCCCTTGCCTTCATAGCATCCATCCTATCTAACTCGCGACATACATAGGCATAAGATGCTTGAAGGCTAGGATTGATTTTTTGCACGAAACCTCACTGTGAACTTGTTCAAACCCATCATCAAAGCTTCCCAGCAAAAGGTAACTCGTTGCCACTCTTGTGATTCCTAAGCAATGTTAGTATCTTTTTCACAACTCATGGATACCTTACTGTAGTGATCTAACTCCTGAAAATTTTCATTGAGATCACCAAAGTAGGTAGACACATGCTTCCCATTGTATTGGAAGTGAGACGCCTTCTAGCTCAAGGTATAAACTCGCACTTCATTCTTTTCATTAAAGAAAGCTGTCTTCAAGGCTTTTCAAATGTCAGTTGCAGTTGATAATCGAATATATCACTTCATTAGTTCTGGCTTCATGGAGAGTAGAAATCAGTTTTTGACTTTCTCGTCCTCGGAGTACCAATCATCGTACTTGAGGTTGTCTTCGGCTGGAGCCTTACTTGAGACACGAAGATTTCCCATCTTCTTTCTTCCGGCTTTGTACATCTCAATTATAGGTGCTGATAGTTCATAATTTTGTTGATCAGCAACACTTCAATATTAGAATTGGAGCTATCAGACTAAACAACAACCGAAGCAACGGAAGGCCTAGTTTGAGTGGTACCCGTACGTGATGAACTTATGTATCATTGGAGCGGTAAACAATTGGTTGTAGGAGATGGGATCGATTCGGCCTGCTCAGTCAGAGTAGAGGATTGAAGACAACATGAATCAAGCAACAACTGCTGCTTTTTTTGGGCTTGTTGCTTAAACAAAGCAACATGACGTAGGATTAGGGTTTCTGCGTTTTTTTTTTTTTTTTTTCTGACAAGCAACGATATTTGGTATTTCATTAATCATTCGAGAGCAATACATAGGTGTCAATTAGATACAATCCTCCAGTGACCAAGAAATAGATCTAGAGGTGAATTTGCGCAAAAGAG
The DNA here is from genome assembly GCF_019419815.1 of Pyrus x bretschneideri. NCBI lineage: Eukaryota > Viridiplantae > Streptophyta > Magnoliopsida > Rosales > Rosaceae > Pyrus > Pyrus x bretschneideri. The sequence continues at coordinate 1,389,139 of NW_025999784.1, forward strand.
ACAATAATAGTAAACTCTAGACATCTACCACATGTACGAGAACTTCACGTTACACCTATACAAACCTGTCACAAAAATGATATATAACAAATTTGTATAGGTGAATGCAAACAGTCACCGCCGAATTGCCCGGCCACATAAAGTCATCACGAGAGCGAGACCACATAATATAAAACTCAAAACGAAAACCAAGTACAACCATCATTGTAGTGCGGCCACAACACTCACTAGACGAGACAATAAAGTTAGACTAAACTAACTCAAAACTAAACTAAATTAAAATTAAACTAAACTAGGATTAAAAAAAAAAAAAAAAAAAAAAAAAAAAACTAATCTGAGAAGGGAACCACAAAACGACACCATCCGGTGGGGGGAAAAACCCTCAGGCAAGGATCACAGTCGTGCCGAGGCACAAGACGGCAGAAACCCCAAACACCATCCGGGTCCGCCAAATCCATAAGTCCAGTAGAGATGCAAAGATGAACCGCATGAGGCAGAAATTCCAGATCTGAAAAATGCAACCACCAACAAGAGCAGCCCAGACAGAGCAACCGCCAGATTTGCAAACCCAAACCAAAGCAACGCCACCAAGGAGGCGCTGTGCTCAAATCTAAGCATATTCCGGCAAATCACAACACCAAGTAGAGTGACGAAAATGTGATTCCAACGCACCAGTACCCTTGGGAGGGAAAATTCTTCTTTTGAACAAGTAATTGAACACTTCTGATTCCTGAAGCAAGAATCGAGTTATCAGAAATTAGTCTTCCGAGAACGAAAGAACCTTGTTACTGTGATATTATTTGAGGGAGCAGCTGTCTTAATTTGTTAGGCATAACCTTCAAGGCTATCTTGAAAAGGATAGGTGGTTATATCCAGACACTCATTTTTACTTCTTACACAACTTTTTTAATTTTCAACCCATCAGATTTAATGAATTGAAAAAAATAAAAATAAGAGTACGTGAAAGTTAAAAAAAATGTGTAAATAACACTACCTAATGAATATTAACCTAACATACCTTACATAGTTAGATTAAAAAGACAAACACGTGAACGAACACGGGCAAACAATTGGATACAGAAAGAATTAACCTTGTGCGGTCTACTAAAATATGCAATTGCATTTTCTCAAGAATATCAATATAAAGATGCAAAAGTATGAGTCTAGCTAGCTATCTCATCCCATCATATCTTGGGTTCTATCTCATGTCTCTTTCGCCAAGTTCCAAATGCATGGAACTCTCTACCGACTTACATCATATTTTATTATATTGACTACGCGTAAGGGTTTTAGAAAACATGTATGAGGAAAGTACAACATATAGGGTTTAGGACATACTTTATTGAATGTATTCTCAAGGGGGTTACAACTTACAAGGAGGTTTTTGGATATAAATTGTTTTATAAGGGACTTTACGAAGATTGTAAAATTATACATTGGGAAATTAAGAGAATTTATACATTTTTATGAGAAGTTGGTTTTTTTATTTTTTTATTTTTATTTTTTATTTTTTTATCAATTGATTTAATTAGTTAGGGTGAATTCTTAACTTTTTTGATGATATCAAAGCAAAGTTAACTAACTACATCTTAGTCTAACGGCCCACGTACTTCTACCTAAATCAATATATGTATGTGGGAGAACATGTTGAAATGTGATCAATAGAATCGATCTCAACTTTCTAATACACAATGTTATTATCATAAAGTATAAGTAGATTAAAAAAGCAACTTTACGCCGCCTGTGTATGCCTCTATTGGTCTCATTATAGATAGTTAGAATTGATCGTAACGTTATAGAAAATTGAAAATATTGTGCCCAAATTGAAGGTAGAACTTATTGATATTAAGAACTTATCTGATGCAATCCCCTCCCATTAAAACGGTGATAGAAGGGATAATTTTTTTTTTTCAAGTATAAATTGATAATTTTTTTTCTTGTATAAATTCCTTGTAATCTTCTTCAAATGAGAAATCATTAACATCTACTTTCAATAATACCTCGAATATAGTATATTATTTATGTTCATCCAATCTTAGAGATCAAACGAAACTAATATCTCAAGGCTTAGAGAAGCTATAAGTCTAAAGCCGCGGGGTACTTTTGGGAACGATCCGCATCATCAGCTAAAGAACCAAAATTCATTTATTTTCAGAATTGATCCGCTGATAAATATGGATTCTGTGATGTATTATAATCGTATACCCAAACGTACCTAGCTTCCTTCTGATCAGCGTAGCGTAGTGAGTGAATCTGGGTCACATGAGAGGTGATCAATGGTAGAATTTAAAACCTATTAACGTATATGCTTTAGGATATTCATCTTCACAATCAATATTTATATATATGTAGTAATGTTGTATATTAAAAAAAAAAATTGTTTTTTGCCACTCAATACTACGGTCTGGTGGTATTTCTCTTCACTTGGAAGTGAGAGGTCTTAGATTCGAATCTCATGGATGGCGAATTCGATACCAAATTAGGTTGTCCATTGTGTGGCTTAGCTGAACTACCCCTCTCTCTAGTGTAAAAATATCGATAAACTAAAAAAAAAATTGCTAAGTGTAAATTCTTTTTTTAACATAAAAAATTTGGAGTGCACAATGAGATATTTGGAGTGTCAATGGCAATAACAACACCCTAAAAAAAGATATATTTTTTAATTTTATTATAAAATAATACTACATATTCAAGTGAAACTTTAAATTTAGAGTTTCTTGAAAGTTTTATCTTGTTTGGTTGAGTAAGAATGAAATGCTTTCAACTATTTAGTGAAGGTTATGTTTGTAGTTCTTTTTACTTATTATTTAATGACATTTGTAAACTTATAATCAGTGAGTCCAAAAGTTTGTTTTTGGTTTAAGTTATTGTTTTCTAGCATCAATACGTTGTTCTACTTTTTTTTTTTTTTTTTTTTTTAAATTGCTAAGTGTAAATTCTTTTTTTAACATAAAAAATTTGGAGTGCACAATGAAATATTTGAAGTGTCAATGGCAATAACAACACCCTAAAAAAAGATATATTTTTTAATTTTATTATAAAATAATACTACATATTCAAGTGAAACTTTAAATTTAGAGTTTCTTGAAAGTTTTATCTTGTTTGGTTGAGTAAGATTGAAATGCTTTCAACTATTTAGTGAAGGTTATGTTTATAGTTCTTTTTACTTATTATTTAATGACATTTGTAAACTTATAATCAGTGAGTCCAAAAGTTTGTTTTTGGTTTAAGTTATTGTTTTCTAGCATCAATACATTGTTCTACTTTGTTTTTTTTTTTTTTTTTTTTTTTTTTTTTTTTTTTTGTTGGGAAACCATCTTAAGTAGGAGCTTTTTTATAAATTTTGCATAGAACCCCCGAAGTCTTAAAGATGGCCCTGGTTCTGCATGCATGATTCAGTTTAAAATAAATAAACTCTAAACTATAGAACCAGTTACAACAAAGGTCGCGGGGCTGTTAGAGGTGTAAGGAATTAGTTAGGTTTAGGGACACTGAAGAAGATAAAACAAAGAGATGGAGGAACGTTGAAGAGGAAGATGGGGACTTGGTGACCAATACCAAACTAATTGGCTCTTTATTCGCGAATTATGCTTGGTATTTGCAAGGAGGAATAACTCCTTAGACATAAGGATTCAAGCAGTGTTCCACGAAGTAAAAGAAAAGAAGCTAGATAGTTTAAGGCCACGTACAAAAAAAAAAAAAAAATTAAAAAAAAAAAAAATATATATATATATATATAGCAACAAAATACAAAAGCAGTGTACATACACACACACACACACACACACACTTCACTCGTAATACAGTGTGAGTACATGTGGATGAAGTGAAGTTATCCGACAACCACATGTGTTTCTTGCATTATATGCCTCACAAAGGCTTCATTTGCATAAATGTGTATCAAGTAATTTTGTGGATAACACGTTTATGCATTATAAAATGCGACTTGATTTTCTAATGTGAACTTGTACCTTTGACACATCCACAATATCATTTGCTAGTCTAAACGTGTACATAAGAATGGTTCTTCAAGAACAATACATAATTTAGCAATAATAATAATCACCAATCACTTATAAGTGCACGTATGATCGATATGTTGTCAATATAATAGTCATCTATTTGCTTTTAGCGAGGTCAGCATATGGACATGTTTTTACACACTAGTTAATCGCAACCTATAAAAATTAAATACCACATATATTATATCTTAATTAGAAACAACCATATAATTGCACTACGCATCCTTTATTAATCATGAAAAGAGTTTTTATCTCCCTCATGTTATATATATATATATATGCACTCTGGTTTACGACCAGCTAGCTAATTGAAATAGCAGACCTTTCCAACCAAACGGGATATAATTAAAAGGAAACAAAGCAAAGTTGTCGTGTAGACTTAAGTATTATTGTTGAGAAAATTGACAGTCCACTAAATATGAGTTTTTTAGTTCGACCAAAAAAATAGTAATTAAAAGAAGAAGAAAATGGTTGGCCAATGTTGACCTCATTTAATATTCCAAACCCTAAATTTTTTTTCTCAAAAGTAGATTCCTGGGATATTCTGATATTACTTGTAACCATGCATATGCCCGAGATGAAGTAATTTGTTAATTGAGTTCAATGTTCGACAAAAAAAAAAAAAAAAAAAAAAAATTGTGTTCCATATGGTGATTCACGAACAAATGTATCTCTTTCACACGCCTGAGTCTTCAACCAAGAAATCAACAAAACAAAAGACAAATAACACTCATTTTTCAGAGGTTGGGACCGCCCAAATCCCCACCACAAATTGCATCGGCTTCTACAAATGTTTAGGCTCCTTTCGATGAGTGATATTATACAACTATTTAGATTCCTCTCGATGAATAATGTTATCTTTTCAAATATTTAAAATCTTATTAATTCGAACCATTCGTTCAAATGAAAATCAATACGATCAATATTTCAAATTAACGGTCTACATTATATAACATACAAAAATATAATATGTATAAAATTTTAGCTTTAAAAGCATGCCATTTCAAACCCTACAAAGAGAGGGAAACATTTTGAGGTATTTGTGTGTATTTGAAAGACTGTTATATGATGTTATCATTCTACATATTATGGCATGACTACAAAAATAATCTCTTTCCAAATGAAAGGAATTCGTCTGGTCCAATAAGGTTTCGTCATCCATAGTATACAGTCCATTAAGTTGACAAGTTCTGTGACTACTTTTCAAAATGGATTGAGTGCTTGGAAATAAAATGTATCTGCACGGCATGAAGAGAATTTGTTGCAGACAAGTCACCTATTAGATTAGAAAAGCAGCAAATTAACGTCTTGAAATACTTTTGAATCTGGGACTCTTAAAGCATAATGTTTACATGCCCACCATTTTTTCTTTCTTTCTATTTTTACTTTTTGGTGTGGGTAAAACAAACTCCTATATTCCATGCAAGGGACATGTTAGTATAATCATTTATCAAATGTCATGCGTAGGGTGTGCCCCTTGAGTCTATGGCCGTCCCGGCTCAACCTCTTCGTATAGTCTTTCACTTTAATATCTTGTTTGTTACAAGGCCACGTGATTAGGCTCGGTTTTACTTCAAATAATCAATAAACTAATGATATTACCCAAGTTAATTAATATCACAGCCAAGCAAAGCCTAATCTGCATTAATAATATTATGCCAGATTGAACTATCATATAGATATAAAGACTGAGCATCCTAGCTAGAACGTCTGTGGCTTTGCTGTAAGTATTGCCAAGACCCCTTCAAACATATATATGCTTACTTCACGCCATTGGAATCTTATTATTTTATCCATTTTCCAAACCCCCTCAACCCTCTTATATATCTCTCCAAGGCTCTGAAAATATATGTATCCAATAGCTCTCACAAAACAAAAATGGAGAAATTATATCTTCATGTGTTCTCTCTCCTCCTAGTCATCTGTCTCTTCCCTCAACTCATAAAATCACAAGATGATGATTATGTTAGACAATCTCCTCGCGGAGTAATATTCACCCACCACACTAGTTCGGATGAGGACCCTCAACAGGTACAGTTTATCAGTAGTCTAACAGTTTATATAATGTACGTCTTATTGTCCGGACAGTAATGTTAGTATCTAGTATCTGAAACGGTAGCTCACTTTTTCGAAGTAATGGGGAAAACGACCGAAACATGCTATAGTTTTGAGCTCGGAAAATCAATTCAGACCCGACTATTATAATTTCTTGTTGATTATTTTCTTAACTATTTTATTAGGTGCATATTTCACTGGTGGGAAAAGATCATATGAGAGTTTCATGGGTTACTGAAAGCAAGCATGTTAAATCAATTGTGGAATATGGAAAGGAATCTGGGATATATAATGGGAAGGCAACTGGGGAACACACATCATACAAGTACTTTCTCTACAGCTCTGGGAAGATCCACCATGTTACCATTGGTCCCTTGGAGCCTGCCACTACATACTTCTATAGGTGTGGAGGTTCAGGCCCCGAGTTCTACTTCAAGACACCCCCACAAAAACTTCCCCTTGAATTTGCAGTGGCCGGTAAGTTAAATAACGGTTTTTCTTTCAAAGATAATTTACGTTGTCAGATTGTCAAATTTCCCTCTTGCAAGAAATTTATGGGTCAATAACTTTGCTTGGAGATTAGTAGCGGTTCACAAGAAATGAACTCCATGAACGTCTTTCTGAAATTAGATTGAATATTATGTTTTATGTTTGTTGGGGGTATGATAGAGTTGGTTATATATAGTTGCTTTAATTGTAATTGGAATGACAACAAATGTTGGAGATGAGTGTACAACTCTCGTTAGGAAAATTTGCAATTTTAGAAAACTTTCTGCGCAGACCTTGCCTATTGAAGTAAACCTCGCAAAAACCCAATTAAAAACTGTAAGAAATAATCTGACCTTTAAAAATCGAAAAAGATGAAGTCACAGCGACTTTAATAGTAAGCTTCTCCTTTGTCTTAGATACGTAGCGCTCAACCAAACAATAGGCGCCTTTGATCCAATAATGAGCGTATTTTTTGTGATCACTATTTATTAATAGACCAATACTAGTCACTCGCCTATTAGAATCATCATAGCGAAACCATCAAAGAATCCATATTATATCAGGAGTGTATTACAGTTCTTATACATATATAAGTTCTATTCCTATCAGAAACGACATATCAGCTTGCTTTTGAAAAAAAAGAAAAAAGGGAACACATCAGCTTGCATGTGTTTGCAAGTCTATATTTCTATTTCATTTTAATTTTAGAGGTCCTCTGCTTGATTCTGCAACCTTGGGTTGGCTAAAGACCATTTAACTGTTTCATGGTTAGTAAATTAATTAGGGAAACCGGTTGAAATGATGAAAACAAAAATCTCATTGTTGAAATAATTATTTTTTTAGGATTTTTGTCGATACATTGTTAATATTTAATTGGTAACGTCATTAAAATTTGATCGATATGTGGTCGTTGTTTTGAATTTAATCAATTCAACAATTGAGATTTGTACAATCATCATTTCAGCCAACCTCTTTTACTTAAGTGCTATCTAATTGTCTATATCAAAGAAAACTTTAGTCTTGGTAAAGGATGAATATTATACATGGTTGAGGTCATCCTGAATCAGCTGCAGCCCTACCTATTTATCTTCCAATTAATCAACTCTCTCATAAGAAGAATGTGTTTTGCTTAAGTCGAACAATACATATAATCAGAGATTTGGGACCAAAAGCTTAGCTTGAGCTTCAATTTCCTTAGCCTTGTGATTATATGGCTCTGAAGGATTAATATGTTTTGGAGTCATATATTATCTCTGTGTGTGGCTTTGAAGAAATCTTTGCCTGAGAGCAACTCACATGCAATAATTCTCCAGACGATTGGGCAATAGGAAATTATTGCCTTTGTGAATAATAATTGTCCGAATGCATATTTACCCTATAGATGAATTGCCTGAGATTGACGTTAAAATTTAATTTTTTAAAAAGTGGTAATATTTTGTTTAATTTCGAATAAATTTTTTAACCAATCTGTCACGTTACGTGTTATTATCCGAAATTACACTTTTTGTGAAAGAGTATGGTTGGGCCCCACCAACCTTTTTTAGTCGGTTGATGCACCTAATACTAGCGCGTGAAGTGCACACACCTAATGCAAAAAATAATAAAGACGTGGTTGACGTCTACCTAGCGTCAAATGGACTCAGCCGCACACAAGGACAGGAATTGCCTGATGGCTTGGTCTGGAAACCTTGGACCCACAATCTGGCCGACATTTTGGGTTGGGGTGAAGTTGGTTTTTTGGGTTTTGGGATTCCCTTGACAATTGGATAGGCCTGGAGTTGCTAAGAGAATATTCTCCTCATTCACCTTTGACCTCATAATCTCGCAGAAAGCCCAGTTGTCTTGAAGAAAATAAAAAAACCTTTTCCTTTTCTTTGAGTAACAACGATATTCTATTTTAAAGTAATATAAACTAAGCGAAGGGGAATTCAAATTCAGGTTCATTATAGAAGGACTTCAGGTCTAATCCATGTCGTTTAAACTAGCCGTTTGTATAAGACATTTGAGAATAACCCAAAATGAGAGTGCATCTGGTCTTCGATTTGGTTTGAAGGTTGACAAGTCCAAGGCCTACCTGAAGGAACCCAAAATGAGAGTGCATCTGGTCTTCGATTTGGTTTGAAGGTTGACAAGTCCAAGGCCTACCTGAAGGAACCCAGTACGGCAATTGCCTTAAACACCCAAGTTATATGCATACATATTAACCACATCAATTCTGGCTCGAAATTGTTAACTTAATGGTTTGCCGCATCACCCTAGAATATCAAGGTTGAGCAGCTGTCACATTAATTTGTTATAAGATCGAAGTTTGGTGTATGTAACATTGCTCATATGTTCACATATTGGTTTCAGGTGACCTAGGTCAGACTGAATGGACTAACTCAACCCTACAACACATCGGAAGCATGGACTACGATGTGCTTCTCCTCCCCGGTGACTTGTCATACGCCGATACACTGCAACCGCTTTGGGACTCCTTCGGCCGCATTGTCGAGCCCTACGCTAGCAAACGCCCATGGATGGTTACAGAAGGCAACCATGAAATCGAGAGCATCCCGATCATCAACCCTACTGGCTTCAAGGCCTACAATGCCAGGTGGCCGATGCCCTACCAAGAGAGTGGGTCCACCTCAAACTTGTACTACTCTTTTGAAGTTGCCGGGACCCACGTCATTATGCTGGGGTCCTACGCTGATTTTGATGTTAAGTCAGATCAGTACAAGTGGCTTCAGGCTGATTTGGCAAAGATTGATAGGAAGGTGAAGCCGTGGATTGTTGTGCTTCTGCATGCACCTTGGTATAATACCAATACTGCCCACAAAGGTGAAGGGGAGAGTATGAGGAAAGCAATGGAAGAGTTGCTGTACAATGCAAGGGTGGATGTGGTTTTTGCAGGGCATGTTCATGCGTATGAACGATTTGTAAGTTGGCTTAATTTGATTCCTTACGTGCAAATTAGTTAACAGTATGACTGGCTAATATTGTATTTTATGATTAACTTTGTTAATGATTGATGATATGCAAACTAGGGTTTCTAATGTTGTTAATGATTTACAGACAAGGGTTTACAACAATGAAGCTGATCCATGTGGTCCAGTGTATATCACCATTGGTGACGGTGGAAACCGCGAAGGATTAGCGTTAAAGTAAGTACTCTTTATTTTAGTTCAAACTATTGTAGTGCTATGTCAATGTACTCGTCTCCTTTCACCTAAGTTTGGAGTCCTCTGATCTTCCTAAAGATTATAACCAAACTTTAAACCATCTTTATACATATAGGTTCAAAAATCCGGCTTCCCCTCTGTCTTTGTACAGAGAGCCAAGTTTTGGACACGGAAGGCTCAGAGTATTAAACGAAACACATGCATTTTGGGGATGGCATCGAAACAACGAATCAAACTCCGTTGTAAAAGACCAGGTCTGGTTAGAAAGTTTGAGCAGCTCCAAAACATGCATGAAATCTGGGAGCCAGGAGGTGGGTTCATCATCTGTTAACGATGAATTATAGGTCGATCACATGTGACACACAAAGTTTACAATACCTTAGTCTTGTTGTTTTTTTAGATAACAAAGATTGGAAGTTACAAGGTTTCTGAGTGCATATGTTTATAAATTCTTGTTTGATAATTAAGTGCAAGGTGTGGATTATTACCTTTGAGTTCTTCTTTTATCATCATGTTTTTGTATTGGATGCTTTGTATAAAACAATTAGTGGAAAATAAACATCAGATTATGTTTTGTCTTGGATTGTGATGGTGATTTTTCTGTTTAAAAACGAACTACTGTAATTAATTAATCTTGTCAGTCCTAAAAAGGTTTGCAAAATAAGCAAATTTGTATTTGCGAGTCAAGGTAGTTGGTCGGAATGGTGAGCATGACTCCTTACACATAAATTCAAATCAATATTCCTATAAATTAGAGTAGTTTAAAATTTGCACCGCTGAAAAATAAGGTAAATATCCTATTTGCTAATTTGACACCCATAAAAGAAACCACGACTTAGAAGCTGGCATTGGTGCATATGGCATTTTACCGCAATGACAAAAAATAATCATATGCACTCTAATGCGGATTCGATCATTACCGATGCATTGGTGCAATTGACGTTTTATCGCAGTAACAGAAAATAATCATATGCATTCTGGTGTGGGTTTGATCACCACCGATCCCCCTTGCTTATAACAATTAATAATTTAACTCATAAATGCTATCATTTGAATTTAAATAATAATTAAAAAAAAATATTGGTGATGTCAACAATATTACCCAAACATACGACCCCAAATGATAATCCAAATAAAGCAGGCTGGTTGAGTGGTTCGGTAACTTGACTTACAAATAAAAGACCAAAATCATGCCAATTTTTAACTTAATTTTTTGTTAGTCTTTCCTTTTCCAAGGAAACAGGATGTGACAAGTAAATATATGATCGTACTAAAGTCGGAGGCAGATCCCCTTCTATTTTGTGCAGTAATAATTAAATCACGTCAATATTTTATGTTGATTTTTTATAAGATAATAAGACAAAAAACAATAAGAATATTAAATGTTAATGTAACTTAACCGTGATCGCACAAATAGAAGGGGATAGAAAGGGCATCCAAACAGGAAGGCAGACAATCTGCCACCACTAAAGTCTCGGTTAGAAGTGAATTTAACATGGCTGATATAGTTTTTGATGGAAATATTTTTGGAACTAATCTTTGATAAATATGTAAGTAAATCGTAGAAAATAAAGTGAAGTGCTTTTTGCAACCTCTAGTGCTTTTGAAACAAAAAAACATTTTCTTAAAAATGCTTATCATTTCAAAATGCTTCCGAATAAACCTTAATTTACCAATGCCTTGTCTTTGTTTTCCAAAATTAACGCTAGCAAGTGGTTGTTTTTAGCATTTTCTGAAAATGCATTGCTTGCATTTCAGTGTCTATGATTATGAACATCCAAAAACTGCCTGAAACTCAATAGAGTTCTTCTTTATGCAACCATGCAAGGATTGGTCGTTCACTCAAGCGGTTTACTTTTTGAACATGTGACGTCTATTAGACAAATGATGTAGCTAAAACTATTTTAGTTCCAAAAGAGTTTCTCTTTCAAAAGTGGCCACAAAGAAAAGTCTAAAAAACGTAAAAGATGCATCACTTGCCACCGAAAAATCTAAAAGAAACACCACAGAAGGTTAAACCCAAACTCATTCTTCGTATCACCTCCGGTGGAAAGGAGGTAAACATGCAAATCCAAAGAAAGCTCCCACATCACAATTGCAACAATTTCAGTCCTCAGTCGAACGCAAACACACAAAGAATCCTCAAATCTTTGTAAAGGTGAGAACATATAGTCCTGTTTGATCCTAGAAGGAGCTCGAGTTTGTGGAAGAGTATGAGCGAAAAACCCTAAATTCGTGACAAGTAGCCCCAAATCATTTCCCTTTTCTAAAAAGGCATTTTAGTAAACATGTTCATTGTGATTAGGATAAATCCTCACTTTACTTATTGAGATTGAAAATTAACAGAAGTAATCTACGAGTTCGTCCACAGGTAATTATTTTTGTTGTTTTGTAAAAATCTCCGTTAAATTAAGTATTTTCCTTTATTCGCTTTTTCATTTAACGAAGATTTTCACAGAAGGACAAAAATGATTGATAATAGACAAACACAGAAACTGTATCTATTAATGTTCAGTATCAGTGACTAAAATAAAAAATTCAGTATCTATTAATGTTCATCCAAATCAATCGAAAGCAAGACGTATGACGAGAAATTGGACCCGAAATTTCACTCCCAAGCAAAGATATTTTTCGTTCTTTTTTTTTTATTATTTTTTTTAGCCTTACAAACCAAATCCCACAATAATTACTTGCAAAAACTAATATAAAATTAAATTAAAAACCTAAGGGAATAGAAAATATTTATATCAGCTTAATTCCCAGGCGTGCCCGACGGACGGCCCTGATCAGATCGACGGTTCCGCGTGGCTTCGCCGACGGCCAGATTGATTGCAATCCGCCGGTGACCGATTTTTACTTTGGCAAATGTATTGAGATCTCAAATCTTCTCGAGCTTCTCGGCTATGACCAGGGGGTTGCTCCTGGCGATCTCCTCTCTCCCGAGCGTCTTGAAATCGAACGAACACGCGTGCTTCTCGGGGTACCTGTGGACGCCGCAGAACGTGGTGCCGCACCTGCACTTGAAGCCGGTTAACCCGACCCGTTTCCTGCAAACGGTGCACCGGTTCGGCTGCGACACCATCGCAGCCACCTCACGAGCCCGGAGATCTCCGGCGGGATCTTTGATTATATCTCCGACTACCTCCGGCAAAGTCAACTCCGGAGGCGGAGTCTGACATTGAGTCTCGATCGCTGCCGGAAAAGAAGGGAAAGATGTTGAAGGCGGAGAACAAGGAGGAGCGGAGAGAGAGGAAGAAGCGGCGACGGAGGCGGAGAGGGAGGCTTCGACGGTGGATTTAATCGAGGCCTCCTGCTGCTCCTTGATGCAGAAGTCTCTGTAGCATTTGGAGCAGAGGTTCATGGTGGCCGGGCTGCCGAAGAACCCGCAGTTGTTTGCGCAGAGGTGGTGGCCTTCTGGGGCTTCGCATCTGTGCTCTTCCGCCATGTCTACAGTCAATCAATTATTCAATTTCCGCCTCAGATCTTGTTTTTCTCAAATTCGCCGATCGGATTCAATCAGTTCAGATCGTCGTCTTCTCCGCCAAGGAGAATCGATTTCCGAAAACTGATCTGCGATCGAGAGGACAAAAATATTATAACAAATTTGACGAAAAATCTCAAACGGTTTTCCGTTAAACTAATTTGAAAAACCGGAGGATTAAATAATTAATAAGCTGTTTGGTTGCTGAGAAACCAAATGAAGGAAAAAGAAAAATCCAATTTCCGGTTCCCACACTCATAAAAAAACAGCTAGCCGTGCGGCTAATAACAAAAAACAATCCGCGTCCAGAGGATCCGCGTTTTTGGAAACTAATTTTTCGGAACTAACGACGCGGATTCTGGATTCTCCCATCTGTTTTCTTTCATTTTTCCTCCTTAATTTTCTCAGCTACCAAACAGAAAATCACCAACAAAAAAAAATAAAAAATTATATAAAAAAATAGTGGGAGAGGGAGAGATTTTAGTACCTGTGCGAGGAGGAATCCAGAGATTATTTGCGAAGCGAAGCGAGGAGGAGAGGGGATAAGATTATGAACGAGGAGAGAGAGAAGCTATTAAGAATCTTAAGACGGAAGCATTATTGACAAGGTCAGAGGCAGGAATATTAATAATTTAATAAAAAAGGGAGGAGGAATGGCGAAACGTGACAAAATTAGACCGTCCAATATCAATATTAATACGATTGATCAGCCATTTTTTTCCATCATAATGTCGTCAGAGATGTTATTATTTGATTTAAACTATAGTAATTAGACATATCGTGAGATGTTAATATATAATTCTTGTTATTTTATAATTGTGATCAATATAGCTCCTTTTCTATAGTTGTAAAAAAGTATTGAGGCGTTTGTTTAAAATTTTTTACGATTAATTAATCATTTAGTTTAATCAAATTTATCGTTTGATAAAAAAATTGTAAGTAATATTTTCACATTGTGTTCCCAAAAAAAGCACCGTAAACACTTTCAAATGTCAAAATTAAATTATAAGAATTGGAATTATGACAGGAGACAGCTTGGAAAATTCACATAAATAACATGATTGTGAATGACAAAAGGGTTACGGAAAATCATGCATCTGGCAAGGTGGCTTTTTTTTTTTTAAGCTTTTCATGTTAAATTTAAAATTGATAATTTGATATTTTAATTTATTTGAATTTTCAACCGATATATTTATTTGTAATTATTATACTTGTTGTACCAAATTAGAATAAAAATTTAACCACGTAGTATTTGATATTATGATACTTTATGTACTGAGTTATGTTCTCGAAATAAAATAAAATAAAATAAATCTTCTACTATGGGTAAGGGAGGGACGGGTTTGGTTGGCTTTGGTTGATGCCGCCTCCCTGTCGCAGTTGTATTCGGCACCTAAAAGCCGACACCAGAGCCGGTGTAGATACATTGAATTCGGTTCACCACCCCTGCCGTATTTTGGCTGCCATATACAACTTTCTTATGGCTTAAGAAAAAGGAAATATTATCTGCTTTTTTTACCCCAAAATTTGGAAAACGTAGAGTTTCTAAGATTACGAAATTAAGCGAGTGTAAAATTGAGCGCATTTAGTTTGATGCATTTTTTTTTAATTTTTGTTGTAGTTTATTTTGAGTGAAGTAAGGATTTGTCCCTCGGCACATGAGAGATTTGCAAGTGGTATTAAAAGGAGAATTATAAAAAGTAAGGGTAGAATGACGGCAAGTTCAGAGCTTTTTCGATTTCGAACCAATATTGAGCTAAAAAACTAAAATCTTGTCAACCACGTTGAAAGGGTTTTAAGTTTGAAGCACAATCAATTTTCGGCGTTTGCTAAAGAAAGTTTCAAGTAGTAAACCCTAAACCTTATAAAAAATTTATCGTCATAGTTTATCAGGCAACTTGAAGTTTACGGCTTGGTGGATGAGAGATTTGCGAGTGTACAACCAAGTACAAATATAAAACCTTAATTAAAATGAAAATCTGAAGTGTAACTTCATTGATAATATCATCACGAGGACATATTTCTCTATGAATTTCACTTATACATGTCTTGAAATGCACTTATTTTTCATATCCGAATGGATCAAGAAAAGAGCTCAACTGATTATTTGAACTTGATTCCGCAAGAGCATTGACAAGTTTCCTGCACACAATGCATGATGCAGTGAGGATCCTCACACTTATACTCATAGCATTGTTCTTCACTTATGCATTCCAGATGATAGGGTGTCGGAGACAGGGATGCCAACGCAGACGAGGATAGGGGATCAGCGTTCCTTGCAGCTTCCAGTTCTCTACTTTTAGCTCCATCTTGCAAACCTGCATCGACGTCCATGTCCGATAACATTATATATGCAATCCAGTACTAATATATATATCACCCTTACATATGTATATATCTCCACCTAGACATCACACACACACACACACACACATATATATTGATTCTAAATATTAATAACAAAACTTTAGGCGCATTGTCGAAGATATTTAAAATTTGATCAAATGAGGATCTACCAAGGATGAGAAGGAAGCACACTATTATCGCACAAGTCTTCGTCATTTTTCCTCGGAGGAGTATGTGGTATCTAAGTTAGTAGTGAAATTCTGCTCTTCTAAACTTCGTGATGGTAGCATTATGAGCCTATAGGGCCATATTTATATGGTGATCATAGGTGTTTTTGTATCCGTTGTATGATATTATACTCGATTAGGAAAATAACAATGTTGCAAGGTTTGTGCATTTCTGGAAACGTATCAAGGCCCGTTTTATAGCGTTTATGGAAAGAAATCACAATGCATTTTCTGAAGAGATTATAGTTAGCATAGGAGAACACGATGCACTTAGACACGTTAGAATCCATGAATGGAAGTTTCCTCATTGCTGAATGATTACTTGCTACAGATGGCATTGTGATCCCTAATCTGAGGAGATTTGTTTCCATTTTGAAGAAGAAAGGTTTTCCACAGAAGAGGCACGGCGTGTTTTGGTCTGAAATCCGTTCTCAGAAAGTTTCCAAACTAATGTACGGCAGAGGAGTTTTGGAATCTTATTGCATATAGGTAACTTTTATATGAACGGTACAGCGAAAAATTAGCACTGTACATGTTGTTTTGATGCAGTTAACAAAGCATACTGCATACCAGTTCTCACTGCATAATGCATTGTGTGCTAGGAACTTGTCAGTGTTCTTGTGGAAAAGACATGTACTTTAGATCAAATTCAAATAATCCCTTGAGATCTTTGCTTGTGGTATTAATAAAGGCAGTCGGATATTATGAAAAATAAATGAAAATCAAAACATGTGTAAGTGAAAATCAAAGAGAAATATATCCTTGTGATGAAATTATCAATGAAGTTATACTTGATGGTTTATATTTTTACATGTCATCCAATCGTATTATATAACTTTTAATGTATTTTTATGTTTGTAAAAATAATAAGATAATTACATTAAATTTATATGCAATGTATCCTCCATTAACTATACGAATAGAGAATGCATGGAAGTCTGAATACAATGAATACAAAAACACCTATGATCACTATATAAAAATATGGCCCTAGAAACTCGAGGCCTCATATCATGCATGCTTAGATAACTAGGTCACTCGTAATTGTCTTTAGCAATTCACTTAGTCAGTTGATTAACCAACTCCATCTATTCAATGCCTTCATAAACTCAATCTTGAACGCTCCTCAAAAAAACACTTTTTATATAATTCATTATGCTTTGAATAATAGTGCTTATGAGCTAAAATACTTTCTGCATAAGCATTCTAAAACGAAAAATAATAATTAAAACACTTTTTTCCTACCCTTATTTAATATTGTATGCGTTCAATTTGATCCGTTTACTTTGATGATCTAAATTTTTTATTATTTTTTATTTTTTTAAAAATAGTAATTATTATCATTTTCTTTCTCAAAAATGTCCCTAGTCATTGGACCTAAATGTCAAGGTCTCAGCCCACTTTAAAAAGAAAAAGAACTTTTTTTTTTCTTTTTTCCAACAAAAATAAAAAATAAAAAACAAAAAATCTGACACAAAGAGATAAAGCTACATACTTTGCTCGCATTCTGCTCCTCTATAAAAGCCCATTTTTTTCCATCATAATTTCGTCAGAGATGTTATTATTTAATTTAAATTATAATACGTAAATCTCTACTAGTTAATAAAAAAATTTTTGTCAATCAAAATATGATGAAATGATTAATTAGTCTTTTATGACACAAAAAAAAATGATGGGTAATTGACACACCCAGACCGAGATCAGGGCGTGCTGGCCGTCACGCGAAGGTGATGTAGCCATGTGCACAGTGCGGAAGCTATTAGAATAGTAATATAAAAGTACGAATAATCAAAAACTAGCATGCATAAGGTCAAAGTAAGTGTACTAGCGTAAGTGAGACGCTAAGTTCAGAGTAATAAGTCTACAGCAGTCCAAATTTAAATTAAACCGACAACAGTGCACCCGAAGGTGACCCTACATTGGTGCGTGTCTGTCAGAAGCGCCGGGAAGCCCTCTAGGAAACCACCGAACCTGCTAAGCAACTAGAACCTGGAGGGGCGCAAAACAAAAGCGTGAGTGGGCAAAACAAAGCTTTATGAAAACCATATAGTAAAGTACATTCTAACCCCTCGCCGTAAAACCTGTATACTTCCCAGAAAAATAAACATATATACGTATGTATACATAGGCCAATCATGCCCAAGAATATGCCATGTTCAAGCCTCATAATGAAATGCAAGTGCTCAGGTATAAATCGTATCAATAACATATCACTGGCAGCCGGAGTCACCTAAAGTGACTTGTGCGGTTGAATCTAGAGCTCAAATCTCAATCGCAATGACTAAACCTGCCCACGAGTCGGAACCACCTACGGTGGTCTGTACGACAGGCCTGGGTGTAATGCATATAAACGCTCTAGTGCTACGATCACGTGAAGGCTGTGCGAATAATCGCGAGTCACCTACGAGTCGGAACCACCTACTGTGGTCTGTACGACAGGACTGTGCACCTAACTTGGATCCAAGCTAAGCGTGTGGTGCGGGAGGTGAATGACACGTGAAGGACTGTGCCCTACTCAGGGCGGGAGCACTAACACCGGGGGTGCAGGTTATGAGCTCTCTAAGCACCTCTAGCCACTATTTATTGCGAATATTAAATAACGCTTACCTGGCACTTACCTGTGCCTCCACAGCACCAATATATATATATAAATGTATAAATGAATATATTTAATAACCATATATGCAACTAACCATGCATAATAACCAATAATAATAAAGGAATGGCATAAACTATTAAACATATACATAAATTTCTGGGAATTTTAAGTATATAGGTATATACGGAAAACAAAAGCCCACTCACTGGTATGTGGAGGGTCGTAGCCCCCCTGCCTCGAGTGAGCACGCTCGTCCTCGGGATACGTATCATCTATATGCGAAAATACTATAAAAACGTTAATTTTAAAGCACATAACCTTCCTTTCAAAATAACTTCTCATACATTGCTCAAAATGGACAATTGAATATACCAACGTGCTCTACACAACCTCAGGATCACAACCATAATTTTAGAAAAATTTTCCACCGCCGCACGCGCCCCCACGCGCCGGCCAAGGCACGGCCACACGCGCCGGCCACGCGCAGGCACGTGCGGTGCACACGGACGGCGTCAACTGACGTCGTGAGGAATATTCCGTTAGTTCTAACGGATTCCGTCAACGGCGTTAGGAATATTCCGTCAGATTTGACGAAATATTCCGTCTCCTTCCCCGGCCAACCTCCGGCGCCAGCGACGGCGCCGGAAAATCGCAAAACCTGTAAATCGTGATTTCTCCCTCGTTTTTCAACCATTCTTCGCGATTCTTGCACCAAAATAACACCAATAAACTAGGAGAACACGACCCAACAACTTTTAAGGGTTAAAATCTATGAAATCTTACCTGTCCACAAACTCCAAAACCGGCCAACTTCAAACCAGGCGATTCCGACGTCCAATTTCGTCCAACGAAGCATTCCGAGGCTCCTTGGGACCTCACTAATTCATCTACAAGCTTCAAAATTCCAAAAACGAGCTAAGTTATTCTTGCATGAATAGTAACTAAAACGGACCTTGTAAAATCGACGTGAAAACGTCGAAGTTCCTACCTGAAACTGGTACGATCGTGCTCCCCTCGACCTCACGATCTCGACTTGTGCCCTTGGTTTCCTCGATCTGCTAAGGTTTGAGGGGTTTTGGGTTTGTCCGTACATTCGAAGGAAGAAGAAGAAGGAATGAGGACTCGAGAGGGAGAGAGAGACAGGAAAAAGAGTCAGAGAGAGAGGGAAAGTGACAGTGTGTGTGTGTGTGGCCCAACACTTGCCAACACCACACCAAACAACACATAACATAACGTAAACAAACTAGGGGTAAAAATGTCATTTCACATGCACGTTTTAGATAATTTCGGGACGGGATGTCACAGTAATAATATAACTTTACAAATTTAAATTTTACTATTTTTTATTGAAGCCTCAGTTACAAGTAATGTTAAAATACATCTAATATTAAAAAAAAAATCAAAAACAAAAACCTCTCACTCTTCCCATATTCTCTCTCTCTCTCTCTTTTCTCCTTCTCGTTTTCTAAAAAATTGTTTTCACACACAAAATGTGTAGATAAATACAAGTGTAGATTAAAAAAGTATAGTAATTAGGCATATCGTGAGATGTCAATATATAATTCTTGTTATTTTATAATTGTGATCAATATAGCTCTTTCCTATGGTTGTAAAAAAGTATTGAATTCTTGCCTTACGGCGTTTGTTTAAATCTTTTTTATGACTAGTTTAACATTTAGTTTAATCAAATTTATGGTTTGACAAAAAAATTGTAAGCAATATTTTCACATTGTGTTCCAAAAAAAAAAAAGCACCGTAAACACTTTCAAATGTCAAAATTAAATTATAAGAATTGGAATTATGACAGGAGACAGCTTGGAAAATTCACATAAATAACATGATTGTGAATGACAAAAGGGTTACGGGAAATCATGCATCTGGCAAGGTGGCTATTTTTTATTTTATTTTATTTTTTTTTTTTTTAGCTTTTCATGTTAAATTTAAAATTGATAGCTTATGTGACAAGTTGACATTTTAATTAATTTTAATTTTTAATCGATATATTTCTTGGTTATTATTATACTTGTTGTATCAAATTAGAAATAAAAATTTTAACCACTTAGTATTTGTTATTATGATACTTTGTGTATCGAATTATGTTTCTGAAATAAAATAAAATAAAAAATTCTTCTACTATGAGTGAGGGTTTGGTTGGTAGGTTTTGGTTGATTCCGCCTCCCTCTCGCAGTTGTATGCGGCACCTAAAGCCGACACCAGAGCTGGTGTAGATACATTGAATTCGGTTCACCACCCCTACCGTATTTTGGCTGCTATATACAACTTTCTTATGGCTTAAGAAAAAGGAAATATTATCTGCGTTTTTTAGCCCAAATTTTGGAAAACGTGTGGAATTAAAACTCATTCCGTTGGTTTAGAGTTTTTACGATTACGAAATTAATAACTGACCAACTTTAAAATTGAGCGCATTTAGTTTGATGCATTTTTTTGATTTTCGTCATAGTTTATTTTGGGTGAAATAAGGATTTGTCCCTCGGTACATGAGAGATTTGCAAGCGGTATTAAAGGAGAATTGTAAAAAGTAAGGGTAGAATGATTGCAAGTTCAGAGCTTTTTCGATTTCGAACCAATATTGAGCTAAAAAACTAAAATCTTGTCAACCACGTTGAAAGGGTTTCCAATTTGAAGCACAATCAATTTTCAGCGTTTGCTGAAGAAAGTTTTCAAGTAGTAAACCCTAAGCCTTATAAAAAATTTATCGTCATAGTTTATTAGGTGACTTGAAGCTTACGGCTTGGTGCATGAGAGATTTGCGAGTGTACAACCGAGTACAAATATAAAACCTTAATTAAAATGAAAATCTGAAGTGTAACTTCATTGATAATATCATCACGAGGACATATTTCTCTATGAATTTCACTTATACATGTCTTGAAATGCACTTATTTTTCATATCCGAATGGATCAAGAAAAGAGCTCAACTGATTATTTGAACTTGATTCCGCAAGAGCATTGACAAGTTTCCTGCACACAATGCATGATGCAGTGAGGATCCTCACACTTATACTCATAGCATTGTTCTTCACTTATGCATTCCAGATGATAGGGTGTCGGAGACAGGGATGCCAACGCAGACGAGGATAGGGGATCAGCGTTCCTTGCAGCTTCCAGTTCTCTACTTTTAGCTCCATCTTGCAAACCTGCATCGACATCCATGTCCGATAACATTATACATGCAATCCAGTACTAATATATATATCACCCTTACATATGTATATATCTCCACCTAGACATCACACACACACATATATATTGATTCTAAATATTAATAACAAAACTTTAGGCACATTGTCGAAGATATTTAAAATTTGATCAAATGAGGATCTACCAAGGATGAGAAGGAAGCACACTATTATCGCACAAGTCTTCGTCATTTTTCCTCGGAGGAGTATGTGGTATCTAAGTTAGTAGTGAAATTCTGCTCTCCTAAACTTCGTGATGGTAGCATTATGAGCCTATAGGGCCATATTTATATGGTGATCATAGGTGTTTTTGTATCCGTTGTATGATATTATACTCGATTAGGAGAATAACAATGTTGCAAGGTTTGTGCATTTCTGGAAACGTATCAAGGCCCGTTTTATAGTGTTTATGGAAAGAAATCACAATGCATTTTCTGAAGAGATTATAGTTAGCATAGGAGAACACGATGCACTTAGACACGTTAGAATCCATGAATGGAAGTTTCCTCATTGCTGAATGATTACTTGCTACAGATGGCATTGTGATCCCTAATCTGAAGAGATTTGTTTCCATTTTGAAGAAGAAAGGTTTTCCACAAAAGAGGCACAGCGTGTTTTGGTCTGAAATCCGTTCTCAGAAAGTTTCCAAACTAATGTACGGCCGAGGAGTTTTGGAATTTTATTGCATATAGGTAACTTTTATATTAACGGTACAGCGAAAAATTAGCACTGTACATGTTGCTTTGATGCAGTTAACAAAGCATACCGCATACCAGTTCTCACTGCATAATGCATTGTGTGCTAGGAACTTGTCAGTGTTCTTGCGGAAAAGACATGTACTTTAGATCTTTGCTTGTGGTATTAATAAAGAGTCGGATATTATGAAAAATAAATGAAAATCAAAACATGTGTAAGTGAAAATCAAAGAGAAATATATCCTTGTGATGAAATTATCAATGAAGTTATACTTGATGTTTTATATTTTTACATGTCATCCAATCGTATTATATATCTTTTAATGTATTTTTTATGTTTGTAAAAATAATAAGATAATTATATTAAATTCATATGCAATGTATCCTCCACTAACGATACGAATAGAGAATGCATGGAAGTCTGAATACAATGAATACAAAAACACCTATGATCACTATATAAAAATATGGCCCTAGAAACTCAAGGCCTCATATCATGCATGCTTAAAGAACTAGGTCACTCGTAATTGTCTTTAACGATTCACTTAGTCAGTTGATTAACTAACTCCATCTATTCAATGCCTTCATAAACTCAATCTTGAACGCTCCTAAAAAAACACTTTTTATATAATTCATTATGCTTTAAATAAAAGTGCTTACGAGCAAAAATACTTTTTGTATAAGCATTCTCAAACGAAAAATAATAATTAAAACATTTTTTTCCTACTGTAACAACCCGTTCCAAATTTTACGTTTTTATTTTATTTTAAAAGCGTGAATTTACGAAATCGCCCTAGAGTCAAGGACTTTGACTTCTGTTGACCATCGACTTGAGAGATGTGAGACTTATTCTTTTAGCATATCCTCATATTACTCATTGGTACGAACGTATAGGCGAAAGCCGTTTGCGAGTCCGGATTATAACGGTATACTTATGGACGTTTGAAATTGGTTATTTAAATATTTGAATTCCCACCTTGTGGGATTAGTGGACCAATTAAATTAAAGGGACAAGGAACCAATTAGAAGAGAGAAGTGAAGCTTGCAGCCAATTAGAAAGAAAGAAGAAAAGAAAAGAGAGAAAAAAAAAAAAAAAAAAAAAAAAGGGGAAAGCTTCCCGTGCACCCATACCCGCACCACCGCGAGTCCATTTTCCAAGGCCGATTCCGGCCAACTCCGGTGGAGTTTTTCGATGCCACCACCACCATCTTGAAGCTCTCATTCCCCTCTACAAAACCCACCCAAGAACCACCTTGATTAACCATGGGATGTGGAGGTTTGAGGCCACGAAAGTTGACGAAAATCAATGGTGCTCTGGCCACCCTTCTCGATTTTCCGGCAAATCGGCAAAGCAATGGCCGATGCCACCACTTGGGCTTTGTAGCCCATCATCCCAGGAGCAAAACCCAACCAACCTTGACCCCGTTGGACCACCGTAGACGACGAATTGACGTCGGGAAGTTTTAGGCACCCGCCGGCTTTGTGGGCAAAATTGACCACCTTCCGTCCATTTTTGACTTCGTGTCAGGTATGAAAGTTGCTCCACTCACTGAGATCTTCATTTCTGTGAAGTTTGAGAATTTTTTGAAATAGTTGGATTTTCTGGCGAGTCGGGGCGGCCGACTGCCACCTGCGGCGGCGCGTGCGGCGGAGCGTGGCCAGTGAGCCGCCAATGCTATTTTTAGGCTATGTCGAATGTTTTGAATTCAATTTTGTCATTTGAATGACGTAGGTTGATCGTCGGAACCTAAATTCGTTATGATACGTTACTTGATAAAAATGTGAATCGATGATCCGACCGTTGGATCGTCACCAAAATTGGATACATTATAATACGTAATATTTAAAGATCATAGGAATTTACGGATCGGGAATCCGATTTGCGGATCTTCCTGAATTGGATTTGTAAGTTAGTAAAATAAATGTTCACGGCCACTTGTTTTGCAATTGGCGGAGATCTGACCGTTGGATCGTAATGAAATTTTAATATGTTATTCTAGAAATATATTGTGGATCGTTGGGAGTTACGGATTGGAAATCTGATATGCGAATCTTCCGGATCAAGTTATACAGGGTTGTAAACCCTACCGTCGATCTTTGATCGACGGTTGACTTGTGGTCAATGGGTATCAAACTATTTTAGAATGTTGTTGAGGTTGTGTTTTATGTGAATTACGTATTCTACTGATAAGAGTTCTGAGATGTGATTTGATAATTGGCCACAGGGACCGATCATTCAGGACGCCTTGATGCGTGTGCTAGAGAAGTATAGCGTGGACTCCAGGTGAGTTGATCTTTTCCTTTTTGTTGTGTATATTATTGAGAGTTCTATCGACACTTTTAAATTGATTAGGTATATTACCTTCATATAATTATTGTGAATGCTTGAAGTACCTATATGAACTACGAATGGCTTGATCCCTATTTAGGGTACGTAGGCAGTCTAACGAGACGTTAGATGCAGCCATAAAATATTTGAGACAAAAGCCTTGCTTGGGAAATTGAGTAATGCGAAGGAAATTGGTAAAGACAAGTTTTAGTTTTGTGAATTAGTTAGTTAAATTAGAGTTAATTGGGTTGTTATGGATAATTATCCCTGAAAATAAGTAGTTTGGGAGTATGGCGTTATTAATTGTACACTTCACACCATATTGTTTATAATTGAAAATGCTACGACATGGTTGAGTAGTAGATTGCATCATGATATATCCATATGTATATTACTTGCATATAATTATTGGGAATGCTTTCAAGTGCAAAGGTGAACTCAGGACACCCAGGTAAGTTCAGGTGAGTTTATGGTACTAGTTGAATCGATTGTGTTATAGCATGACTACAGTTATGAGTTAGGCAACTTCGATACTGTTGTACTGGTTGCCATGAGTTGCACATGTTATATTGAGATGCATTGAGAGCTCATAAACCTGCACCCCGGTGTTAGTGCTCCCGTCCGTAGACAGGGCACAGTCCTTCACGTGATGTTCACCTCCCGCACCTTACGCTCACCTTAGATTCAAGGTAGGTGCACAGTCCTGTCGTACAGACAACTTTAGGTGGTTCTGACTCGTAGGTGACCCGCGATTATTCGCCCAGCCTTCACGTGATCATAGCACTTGAGCGTATTTATTTACACCCAGTCCTGTCGTACAGACCACTTTAGGTGGTTCCGACTCGTGTGCAGGTATACTTATTGAGCTATTGGCTAGCCAGGATTGATGAGATATGGATAAGTCGTACAGGTCACTATAGGTGACTCCGACTTATATGCTAGCCAGATTGATGAGATATGGATAAGTCGTACAGGTCAATATAGGTGACTCCGACTTATATGCTAGCCATGATTGATGAGATACAGATAAGTTGTACATGTCATTTTACATGACTCTGACTGATATATCACTTTGTATTGATTTAGTTCATTTGGCCTACTTATTAATGTATGGTGGATTTGATGGCAAACCGTGGTTTTGGTCATTTCCGAGTATGGTTTGGATATATGTATATATGTTGTACTGTCTTATGGAAAACGAAACGGGTTTTACATTTAGGGACATTACTTTTAGAGAGGTAATAACTTTGGGAAGCTTGGTTTTATTGCTTACTCACACCTTCTGTTTGGTGCCCTCCAGGTTTTAGCTGCTGAGTTTGTATCGACAAGAATCTGTGGCGAATCTTAGTATTGATGGATATTTTTGAGGGTATGATTTTTACCCACATTACTGTACCTTACTTATGCTCTGACATCGTGCGTGAAATAGGTTCGCTCCCACTCGTAGCGCACTCTGGTATTTAGACACTTTTAGATTCAAATTCATTCACTTTTTATACACTATCACCTTTTATGGCTTCGTCACCTTCTAAGTGTCGGCCAGCACAGCTCGATTCAGGGTCCAAGTGGACTTTCTGGGTCGGGGTGTGTCACTTACACTCTTATTTAATCGTGTCTTCGTTCAATTTGATCCGTTCACTCTGATGATCTAAATTTTTTATTATTATTTTTTAATAAAAAATAGTAATTATTATCATTTTCTTTCTCAACACATGTCCCTAGTCATTGGACCTAAATGTCAAAGTCTCAGCCCACTTTAAAAAGAAAAAGATTTTTTTTTTCTTTTTCCAACAAAAATAAAAAATAAAAAACAAAAAATCTGACACAAAGAGATAAAGCTACAAACTTTGCTCGCATTCTGCTCCCCTATGAAAGCCCAGAAACCGTAATCCGAACAAAGACCCAAAATTTCCCTCCTTCCCAACACCCCAACAAACTGGCACCAGAGCTGGTGTAGATACATTGAATTCGGTTCACCACCCCTACCGTATTTTGGCTGCTATATACAACTTTCTTATGGCTTAAGAAAAAGGAAATATTATCTACGTTTTTTAGCCCAAATTTTGGAAAACGTGTGGAATTAAAACTCATTCCGTTGGTTTAGAGTTTTTACGATTACGAAATTAATAACTGAGCAAGTTTAAAATTGAGCGCATTTAGTTTGATGCATTTTTTTTATTTTCGTCATAGATTATTTTGGGTGAAATAAGGATTTGTTCCTTGATACATGAGAGATTTGCAAGCGGTATTAAAAGGAGAATTGTAAAAAGTAAGGGTAGAATGATTGCAAGTTCAGAGCTTTTTCGATTTCGAACCAATATTGAGCTAAAAAACTAAAATCTTGTCAACCACGTTGAAAGGGTTTTCAATTTGAAGCACAATCAATTTTCAGCGTTTGCTGAAGAAAGTTTTCAAGTAGTAAACCCTAAACCTTATAAAAAATTTATCGTCATAGTTTATTAGGTGACTTGAAGCTTACGGCTTGGTGCATGAGAGATTTGCGAGTGTACAACCAAGTACAAATATAAAACCTTAATTAAAATGAAAATCTGAAGTGTAACTTCATTGATAATATCATCACGAGGACATATTTCTCTATGAATTTCACTTATACATGTCTTGAAATGCACTTATTTTTCATATCCGAATGGATCAAGAAAAGAGCTCAACTGATTATTTGAACTTGATTCCGCAGGAGCATTGACAAGTTTCCTGAACACAATGCATGATGCAGTGAGGATCCTCACACTTATACTCATAGCATTGTTCTTCACTTATGCATTCCAGATGATAGGGTGTCGGAGACAGGGATGCCAACGCAGACGAGGATAGGGGATCAGCGTTCCTTGCAGCTTCCAGTTCTCTACTTTTAGCTCCATCTTGCAAACCTGCATCGACATCCATGTCCGATAACATTATATATGCAATCCAGTACTAATATATATATCACCCTTACATGTGTATATATCTCCACGTAGACATCAAACACACACACACACATATATATGATTGATTCTAAATATTAATAACAAAACTTTAGGCACATTGTCGAAGATATTTAAAATTTGATCAAATGAGGATCTACCAAGGATGAGAAGGAAGCACACTATTATCGCACAAGTCTTCGTCATTTTTGCTTGGAGGAGTATGTGGTATCTAAGTTTGTAGTGGAATTCTGCTCTTCTAAACTTCGTGATGGTAACATTATGAGCCTATAGGGCCATATTTATATGGTGATCATAGGTGTTTTTGTATCCGTTGTATGATATTATACTCGATTAGGAAAATAACAATGTTGCAAGGTTTTTGCATTTCTGGAAACGTATCAAGGCCCGTTTTATAGCGTTTATGGAAAGAAATAACAATGCATTTTTCGAAGAGATTATAGTTAGCATAGGAGAACACGATGCACTTAGACACGTTAGAATCCATGAATGGAAGCTTCCTCATTGCTAATGATTACTTGCTACAGATGGCATTGTGATCCCTAATCTGAAGAGATTTGTTTCCAATTTGAAGAAGAAAGGTTTTCCACAAAAGAGGCACGGCGTGTTTTGGTCTGAAATCCGTTCTCAGAAAGTTTCCAAACTAATGTACGGCCGAGGAGTTTTGGAATTTTATTGCATATAGGTAACTTTTACATGAACGGTACAGCGAAAAATTAGCACTGTACATGTTGTTTTGATGCAGTTAACAAAGCATACTGCATACCAGTTTTCACTGCATAATGCATTGTGTGCTAGGAACTTGTCAGTGTTCTTGCGGAAAAGACATGTAGTAGGCACTTTAGATCAAATTCAAATAATCCCTTGAGATCTTTGCTTGTGGTATTAATAAACGCAGTCGGATATTATGAAAAATAAATGAAAATCACAGCATGTGTAAGTGAAAATCAAAGAGAAATATATCCTTGTGATGAAATTATCAATGAAGTTATACTTGATGTTTTATATTTTTACATGTCATCCAATCGTATTATATATATCTTTTAATGTATTTTTATGTTTGTAAAAATAATAAGATAATTACATTAAATTCATATGCAACGTATCCTCCACTAACCATACGAATAGAGAATGCATGGAAGTCTGAATACAATGAATACAAAAACACCTATGATCACTATATAAAAATATGGCCCTAGAAACTCAAGGCCTCGTATCATGCATGCTTACAGAACTAGGTCACTCATAATTGTCTTTAGCGATTCACGTAGTCAGTTGATTAACCAACTCCATCTATTCAATGCCTTCGTAAACTCAATCTCCTCAAGAAAACATTTTTTATATAATTCATTATGCTTTGAACAAAAGTACTTATGAGCAAAAATACTTTCTGCATAAGCATTCTCAAGCGAAAAATAATAATTAAAACATTTTTTTCCTGCACTCTTATTTAATCTTGTATGCGTTCAATTTGATCCGTTTACTCTGAAGATCTAAATTTTTTATTATTTTTTATTTTATAAAAAATAGTAATTATTATCATTTTCTTTCTCAAACATGTCCCTAGTCATTGGACCTAAATGTCAAGGTCTCGGCCCACTTTAAAAAGAAAGAGAACTTTTTTTTTTCTTTTTCCAACAAAAATAAAAAATAAAAAACAAAAAATCTGACACAGAGATAAAGCTACATACTTTGCTCGCATTCTGCTCCCCTATAAAAGCCCAGAAACCGTAATCCGAATAAAGACCCAAAATTTCCCTCCTTCCCAACACCCCAACAAACTGACATGGACCAACAGAACTCCACCACCACCCCAACTCCCTCCACCTCCCAACCACCCACCGAATCACCCCCAAACGCCCAATCCCAGCCTCCACCTCAGCCTCAGCCACCGGCGCCCTCCTCCTTACCAACCACTCCAACCTCCACCCCAACCCCCCCTCCCCCAAACCCTAACCCTAACCCTAAACACTCCACCCCATTACCCCCACAACCACTACTTCAACCGCAACCGCCACCCCAGTCGCTTCCACCCCCTTCGCAGCCCAGAACTCCCTCCACATTGGCTCGTCCTCCCCCCTGGCAGCAGTCCCACTTCCACCACTACCCTTCGCCTTCTTCTTCCGCTTCGTCTGGCCCTCCTCCTCCGCCGCTTTCAGCCTCCCAGCCTCCCCCGCCGAGGGGCGGCATTTCCATTGGTGTTCCCGCGCATCACAGCGGCCCTTCTCCCCCCCAACCCGCTCCGTATTTGTCTTCCTATGGGCATCATTTTGGTGGGATGGGCCGCGGCGGTGTCTCTGTGCCTGAATCTGTATCCAATTCCAGTCCTTCCCAGGTGACATTGTAACGCCATTCATTATTATATCTTTGTTACTTCCCACAAAAGAAAAAGAAGACAATTTTATGGATTGTTTGATATTTTGGTATATGTGGGGTGACCAATTTGGACTTACAGTTTGTAATTTTACCGTGTTTTGATTTTGTTTAGATAGATATTTGTGTGGTTTACTTGCTGCTGGAATATTTAGTAGTAGTTTGTTTTTGGGGGATATATAGGTGAGACCGTCAATGCAGGGAATGGGGATGATGGGTTCACTCGGTTCTAGTTCTCAAATGCGGCCAACTGGGATTCCGGCACATCATCCACAGAGGACAGTTCAATCCTCTGTGAGGCCGCCATCTACTGCAAGTAATCAGTCCCCGTCTTCCCAAGTCAGTATCCAGTTTCTACATTTTACTATTTTAATTTCGATGTGCAATATGTAGTTTGTGGACATGTGGAAATCTGGATATATAATGCGACAGTGCTCTTTCAAAACTCATAAAGATGATCTATGTTGCCTGCTAAGGTTTTTCTGATTGGATTTATTGTGGAATTTGGTCTTTTTAACTTCAATATACTGTTAGCTAAGCAAACAAAGGACTGGAGTTGTGTTGTTAGGTTCTTTGTTCATGGTCAGTGTGGACGAGGAACTTAAAGAAAAGTGGAACTTAGGCCAAATTTGTTAGGAATGCTTACGAAAGTTAGATAGAGTGACTTGAATGCAATATATCTGAGGGAAGGTTCAAATTTGAATTCTTGAGCGTTTAGTAGCAGCTTTGTAATTCTTGAGTAATTCGTTGGTACTTGGTAGTGCTCTTCTAGTGCATTTTTAACAATAGAGTCTAAACTTTAAAGTTCCGTGGGACTTTGAAAATCCCTTATCCAAACATAGGGCAAAGAATTTGATAGTGAAGATTAATAAGTTATGTTATGGTATTGTTTGAATTTTGTTTCCGGGAAGCCGACGTCATTTTTCATTTAGTATTGTGTAAGTTGAATATGCTCGGGGGTTCCATTTGTGTGTCCTGCCTTTTTTTTTTTTACTGTTCTAATGGAACCATGCATTCTTCGCTTTTGACCTTAAACTTTAAAGTTCCTTTTTTTTTTTTAATGTTCTCCAAGTATGTTTGCATATTCCATTTCCTTTATGCAGAATTTCCAAGGGCACAGCCTTTTACGAGTTTCATCAGTGGGATCTGGTTCATCACCAAATACATCTCCAGGTTTGCAGCCTCATACTCAGCCATGGTTGTCATCTGGGTCACAAGGGAAGCCGCCTATGCCATCCCCTTCATATAGGCAGCAGATGAACTCGCCATCCATGCAGCAAAGGTCGCATCTTCCGCAGCAACAGCCCCATCCTACAGCTCCCCAGCAGCAGCACCATTCCATGCCTTCAGCTTCACAGCAGCAGCACCATCCCCTGCCTTCTGCTTCACCGCAACAGCACCATCCCATGCCTTCAGCTTCACAGCAACAGCATAAATCATCTGCGCAACATCAACAACCTTCCTCATCACATCAGGGTCCCGAGCATTTTGGCCAACAAGTTCAGCCATCAAGGGTCCCACAAACCATGCCTCGTCAGCAACAAATCACAAGGGTTCAGGGCCCTGTAAATCCCAAGTCTTCTACTCTTGTAGCTGCACAGCCTAACACGGTCCAATCAGGGGCCCAAAATAAAACACCAAGTCCAGAAACAGATGAATCTTGTAATAGAATTCTTGGCAAAAGAAGCATCCGTGAGCTAGTCAACCAGGTGAGTCATGTTGGCCTTCTTTCACCATACTTTGATATTCGCTCATGCTAGCATTTGTGCTGAGGTTTCATCAGTATTCATTGTTAAAGCTAAATCTAAGAGGCATTCCTTCTGCGTTGGAGTGGATGTTCATGTCACTTGTTAATGGTTCTTAAAGGAATAAGTTTCACCCATTTATATTGGGGAGAGAAAACATTATCTCTAGTATGTTAATTGGCAGCTCCAATCTCTCTAAATTGCTGTATCCTTTTTCTAACATATGCTCCACATTTAGTAAGAGGGGATTGCCTAACCCAGCCGCTTGACTAAAATATCTTTTTTCGTTTATATTTAAAAGTAATCTTCCTTTTTGCTTCCTGTTACTGAGTTTTTAGCTTTTGGATAGATTGATCCATCTGAGAAGTTGGATCCAGAAGTTGAAGAAATTCTCATGGACGTTGCAGATGAATTTGTTGATTCTGTGAGTAATTGAGCTAGTATTTTGTGTTTTGTTTTTTCATGCACTTAAAAGATATCCCTGATTATTAGGCATGTATGCCTAAACAAATGTTGGGAAATTAGAATTGCCTTATTTTGTGATACTGGGCCTTTTTGTATGCTGCTAACCATGGCTATTTTTAGCTTCTTCATATAATACGATCTGCATATGTTTCACAATTTCTTAATTTGTAAGTGCTTGCCATCTTTTTTTTTTTTTTTTTTTTTTTTTTGGTTAAACTCATGGGTATCCTTTGTGTCCATATCTTGTTTAGCTGAAGTAGGTGCTTGGATATAAAAAAATTTCCTCGATAATATGGCATTGTTGTGGCCAGCACTAACTTCATAGGGAAAGGCTTTATTTTGCATACTTGTTTCATATTGTCTTTTTGCTTCACTGCTTTTCAATATGCTCTATAATGATTGACTTTTCATTATCGCCGGTTATAGGTTTCTATATATATATATATTATTCTATTTTGTTCATAATTCTTATGTTGCCAACATGTTTTATTTTCCATGTGCAGATCACAACATTTAGTTGCTCACTAGCCAAGCATAGAAAATCAACTCAATTAGAAGCAAAAGACATACTTCTACATATTGGTTAGTTATGTGGGAGAAGTGCTAGATGATGTTTCTGTTCACATTATGTACATCTAGTGCTTAATATTCTGTGTTTATTCGTTTCGTCCAGAAAAAAATTGGAATATAACTCTTCCTGGGTTCGGTGGTGATGAGATTAAAGGCTTCAGAAAACCAGTAAGCATTGACTGACTGGTTACTAATACTTTTGTATTGTAAAACTTAAAAACGTATGTTTATGGTATGCAAAAAAATAAAAAAATAAAAACCTTTTAGTGCTTCATTAATTGTTGATTGCTTTTTGTGATGGTTTTGCAGCTTACAAATGACATGCACAAGGAGCGCCTTGCTGTGGTAAGTTTGTCCGGCGTTTTCTTTGCTGTTTTTGTTTGAACTTGGCTGGTTAGAATAATGCATCATTAATGGTTATGAATATGTAAAGCTTATTGTTGGGTTTGTCATGTTATATTTTTGTTTTATTTTCTCCTTCCCTTCTTTGCCAGATAAAGAAGTCCATAGTAGCAACTGAGACAGCAAATGCTAGGAATCCCACTGGACAAGCCACTGGAAATGCAAAGGGTGGTCTTGTTAAGACACCTGCCAACATCATACTCTCCCAAAACTCTAAAATGCGTGAAGTTACATAATGACGTGAACTGTTACGAGCAGATTTTATACTAAAAAGGTGTGTCAAATACGATGCTGATATTTGTGTTCAATTATTTTATTATGCTTACTACAAGTTTATGCATGTAGACAGTTCAGGATTTCTTAGTTTCAAGGTTATAATGTCTATCCTGTGATCCTTGTGGAAGTGTTAATGTTGGATTCTACTCTCGCTGTTAACTGGCCCTGGTGGTTGGTTAGCCAACAGATTGGTTTGTGTGAGGTTATTAAATGAATACCAGATGTAGACGGTAGTTCTTATAACTTCTCTTCCATTATTTACCAAAAAGGAAAAAAAAAAGAGTTCCTCCTTCCCTGGATTGGGGTTTGATAAATATATCAAATTGTGTTGGTCTGTAATTAGCATCAGGAATTAATTTTCGGGTCATGATGCTTCTGGTCTTGGGTTTGAATTAACAGAGTTCCAAATGGTCAAGCGAGAGGAGCGGTTGTCATGTCCAGTTGTTTCTGTATAT
The DNA here is from genome assembly GCF_019419815.1 of Pyrus x bretschneideri. Classification (NCBI taxonomy): domain Eukaryota; kingdom Viridiplantae; phylum Streptophyta; class Magnoliopsida; order Rosales; family Rosaceae; genus Pyrus; species Pyrus x bretschneideri. Next base: position 1,422,977 of record NW_025999784.1, read on the forward strand.
CACCTTTATCTTCTGCCATTGTTAAATGCTGCATGTGTGGTTTCAACTGTGTGCAGTTTTTACATACGATGTGAAGTACTAATTGTTGTGCTTCTTTCCAATTGTCGACAGGTCTCTGGCATCGCATAATTAGTGCAGGGGCCAAATTTTGCTGTAAAATTTCTTGATCTGACGATCGAATGAGGAGAATCCTAGCGGCTGAAGTCTTCCTGGAGGTAAGGAACCAGAAGTCTCCCCGGGGGGTTGCATTGAAAGTACGAAGTTCTGCTGAACCTTTCGGATCACCAGCAATACCTCTCTAACCAGTTGTATATGGAAGAACTCAAATTTGTCACTGCAGTGCATATGGGCAAGTTCATAGTGTTGTATTTTTCTTATCATCTATCTTTACCAATATAGTAAAAATTTAGATCGAAATTGATGTATATTTAAACCAACCTAAATAATAGATTGATTTAAACCAAATTAAACTCGCAAGCGCACGAATCAATTGTAGTAATATATGCAAATACGAGGTCGATCCCACAAGGATTGCTTTAACATCAATTTAACCGATTAATCACGCTAGACTTAATTAAGCAAATAAATGATAGATTGAATTGAATAATTGAGTAATTGATCAAGACTAAAATTAACAAGAAAAAGAAAAGACAATTAACTAAAACAAACACACGACACAAGAAAGCCAAAGGTTATGAATCCACCAATAACAATCATATTTACTTTTCCTAGAGCCAATTACTATCCAATTCCCATGCCAATTTTACAGGTTGTTCATTCTAATGTATGAATCAATCCGTGGTTAGGCATCAACTCTTGTATCTCTACATAATAATTATATCCTATTGGTTAGGCATACAATTAAACATATAAAAACCCATTAAGCATAGAAGAATCATGTCAACCAAGTAGGACTAGCTTGATATTGGTCATCCTCACTAGTTTGTGTACTCTTCTTAATCTTAGTTCCAATAAACCTAATTGATATTGGTCATCCTCATAGATTTATCTAAATCTCTAGATGCAAAATTCCTAAAGGTGATCAGTCATTAGAAACTCGAACCTAGAATAAAATACCCACAAAGATTAAGAATATAACATGGCATATAATGGAATAATAATCAACAAAGTACTTCGCAAATATTTATGTCATGGCTTCATCATAAACCTTAGAAAATAACTTAGTTACACATAGAAATAAAAATAAAAGAAAGATAGAACCCGGAATCCATGGCAAAGCACGTCCCTAAGCTCTTCTTCACTAATTGCGGAGATGGTGAATGGTAGTATGGTGTGGAGGTGGATGGATGGACGGATTGATGGATGGATATATGGATGGATGTTTTAGAGAGAGCTTAGGGACCTTATTTAAACTAGAAAAACCCTAAAAGGTCTGGGAGAAAGTCTCCTAAAATAAATCAAACTCCTAAACAATTAATGACACAAAATAAGAAAGAATCCTTCTTGACTTGGGAAACACGTCATCTGCCTTCCACGCCAGTTTTGGGGTTGATTTATCTTCTGGAAAATTCTGTAAAAATATGAAAAACGTAGCTTTATCTCTTATCTTTCCAGGCATATATTGCAAGACACTAGGAAAAATCGGGAAAGCCTTCAAATCTTCATTCTCCTACAGCTGTGCAATTCTGACGGGAAAGTTACTTCTGCGGGATTCATTTGTGAAACTAGAATGAATGGCTCCATGGAAAATTATGAAATTTGGACACAACGATCTTCAGCCTCTTATCTTCCTTCTCCAATTGGCCTTGCAGCAAAACTCCCCCGGAAAGTTGAATTATCACCAAAAACGTCCTAAGTGCACAGAATGGCTGAAACTGAGAAAAGGAAAGTAATAAGATTCTTTTATAATCAATTCCTTAACAAAACTTAGGGATAATTATTATGAAAATATGATAAATAATGCACCTATCAGAAATCTCAGTCGATTAAAACCCGATAAATTCAAAAATTCATTTTATTTTTTATGGAATTTTTCGTCGTGATATTTGAGGGCATGAAATCTGGTCTACTGAGCATGAGACGTGACAAATTGACATGATTGTAAGATAACAAGTATTCAAACATCATCTATCAATTGTTCTTTCATAATGTACTACTGAGCGGTCTAGAAAACCAACGATTGTATTTTGTATATACTATATACAAATCTAGTGAATTTTTCTCAACTGTTAGGTCCTGCATAAAGTTTGTGCCATTGAGTGGTATGTACAATTGTTACCGAACTCTATATTCAAAAGAATTTTCTAGTATGTTTTAGTGTATCTTTTTTTTGGTCAAGGGGAAGATTTTGTTCCAATCAAAACATAAATTTACAAACAGACAAAGGCCTAACAAACATCTATAAACAACCAAAAAGGGCCTAAATAGAAAGAAAAAACAACAGAAACAGAGAATGAGCCCAAAAGGTCAAAACCAAAGAACATCCGAGAAACGCCCACTGCCTTCTCCACCGACGGTCTCCGACCACTGCCGATCATCTGCTTCATTGACGTCTCATGCTCATAGCCATAAGTTAGGGTTAATCGTCATCCAAGAGGCCAATCACCAAGTGGAAGCTCAGAACAAGTCCCGAGCAACATTGTCGCAAGCGGCCCACACAAAGGATAACGTGGTGGTGTGGAAAACACCCGCGCCGGAACTCTACACATGAACTCGATAGAGAACATGGTTGAAAAACGAAGCAAGGAAGAACTAGGAAGAAGAAAACCCACGAAGTTGAAGGAATTGGATAGGCCAAATTGAAAATTGGGGAGAACCAACAGTAGATGCAGGGAGAAAAGTAGAAGAAAAGGGAGAAAGGACACAACACCTGACCCCAGCCGAAGCTAGGGCCGGTGCCACCGAAGAGTCTAGAAGGTCTCATAGAAGCACTCTCACAGTGGAGAAAAAGAAACTCTCACAGAGGAGAGGAGCTGAAGTTCGTTTTTCGTTTCAGTGTATCTTATACATTGAGATTTTTAACCACTAAATCATTCGTAAAACTAAATTATGTTGTTTATGCGGGAAAAAAAAAAGTGGCTTTTCCACGTGTTCCACATGCTTTTGTCTTGGCATAGAGAAGATTTTGTGAAATCTGTTGATCGGTAGGGACACCACCACATGTAGTGGACCTGCGAATTTCCTTGTCGCATGTTGGCTGCCGTGTACCCAATCTGAAGTTGAAGAGATACAACTTATATATATCACGTGTGTATTGTCATTAAAAATTCAATGATAATGAAACAAGAATACATGGTCAAAAACTTATATATTTTTCTTTTATTGACACGGAACACCATTATGATAGCATTTACGTGTGTATAAAATTTTCTTGAACTTGAAGTTTGAGCCAATGAGTACATAACATGTCATTAAATGTTAATACATCTAAGAAATATGCACAAAGACAAGAAAAGATTAAACAACTGAAAATGGATTGCGTGTGATATTTTGACATGGTACCACAACTTAATATTGAGTTTGGGACTATTATGAGAGCACGGGGGAGAATTGAAATTATCACAATAATTTAGAGAAGAGAGTTTCAAATGCAGAATGTATGAGTAGAAACTCAACATCTTATCCACTAGGATATTAGATCACATGCACTGGATACTTGATTATTCAAGTATGAGTAAACTAATCCTAATTTGAAAACCACTCATTGCTTGATCCGTTATGTGTTTAGTAAACACAAGATATGTCAATAACATAAATGATAATTCATATCGTGCAATACTCATTCACGGTGAGTAAATATGTCCTTAGCTTTTTTTTAAATTAAAAAAAAAAAAAAAAAAAGCAATTACCTTTTTACGACTTGTTTAAAAATGGTTAAAGAAGTTTTTTGTAATACGCACCAATCCTCCTTGTAATTAAAAAAATACTTGAATTTTTAATCAAAATTTTATTATGCTTCTAACAAAAGCACTTTCAACAAAAATAACACTAGCTTGTGGCTCGTTTTGTAACTGGATCTTAAAAAGACACTTGAAGTGCTTCATGCAATATAAGAAGCACATTCAAGTACTTTTGGAACTCAAAGAATATTTTCTCAATGAGCTCTTTCGATTATTTTAAAAGCACTTGCAAACGAGCCATTAATATTCTTTTTCAATGTTTAGAATATTTAATTTTGTAAGAGAGATGAGATGATGCTAATACTTTCACCGGACCCCTGCTTAATTGTAAAATTGAAGTCATCTTTTGTATAATGGCGGTGAAGTGCATTATTGTTGTTAGATAAGTTTAAATTTCAAAATTTGTGCAATAAATTTCAAACTCATTCAACAATAATTAGTGTGGTGGTGAACAAAAATAATTTAATGATGACGTGATCATGCAATGCTTATAATAGTGGTGTCTTCACATTGTTTAATTTATTACAGGTATGTGTGAGTGGGGTTTATTTAAAATATACTTTGATTAATGAATAAATCTGATTAAAAATAGAACCAAGACACGATTATTGAAAGCTGAGAATCTATTCTACATGCAGATGCAGGACCTTTAAGCAAAGCTCAGAATAACAATACATGTGTTGGATGCGTTCATACCAACTCACATGTACTAAATTTCATCAGAATTTCAAAGTTAAACGAATTTGAATAAAAATAGTAATAGAATGGATGACCTCTTGGATAGTCCTTGTGTTACATCTTTTTTTTTTTTATTAAAAAAAAACATGTGTAAAATGTTAAACTGTCACCATTCATAAAAAAATGACTTAAATGTAGGCTCTTTAAAAATAGTTTCGTAGTCGTTCTTTTAAAAAAAATAAGTTCATTCAAAGAGAGACAATTCGATTACAACCATTTTTAGTATAATAAAATAAAAAAGCATTTCTAGCAATAGTGGGTAAATAGGTATTTTGAATGGTGTGTTCAATGCTAGCAACCGCATCAACAAGAAAAGTTGCCTTCCGAAACACATGAACCCAAGATATAGAAGAAAATGATCGTGCAAGTAGTTTGATGTCCTCTATAATAGTATTTGATTGGTAAGGCGTTCCGCACTTGTTCAAAATTTAATCAATAATGAGTTTGGAATCACCTTCAACACAGACATCACCTTTGACTTTTACTGAGTTTTAAAATTAATTAACGAGTTTTGAATCAATATCTTTTTTTGTTTATATTTAAAATTAATCTTCCTTTTTGCTTCCTGTTACTGAGTTTTTCGCTTTTGGACAGATTGATCCATCTGAGAAGTTGGATCCAGAAGTTGAAGAAATTCTCATGGACATTGCAGATGAATTTGTTGATTCTGTGAGTAATTGAGCTAGTATTTTGTGTTTTGTTTTTTATTGCACTTAAAAGATATCCCTGATTATTAAGCATGTATGCCTAAACAAATTTTGGGAAGTTAGAATTGCCTTATTTTGTGATACTGGGCCTTTTTGTATGCTGCTAACCATGGCTATTTTAAGCTTCTTCACAAGGAGCGCCTTGCCGTGGTAAGTTTGTCCGGCGTTTTCTTTGCTGTTTTTGTTTGAACTTGGCTGGTTAGAATAATGCATCATTAATGATTATGAATATGTAAAGCTTATTGTTGGGTTTGTCATGTTTTATTTTTGCTTAATTTTCTCCATCCATAGTAGCAACTGAGACAGCAAATGCTAGGAATCCCACCGGACAAGCCACTGGTAATGCAAACGGTGGTCTTGTTAAGACACCTGCCAATATCATAAGCTCCCAAAACTCTAAAATGCGCGAAGTTAACGTGAACTGTTACGAGCAGATTTTATACTAAAAAGCTGTGTCAAATACGATGCTAATTGTGTTGGTCTGTAATTAGCATCAGGAATTAATTTTCAAGGATATGGCAGAATTTGAAATTATTATAATAATTTAAGAGGGGAAATTTCGAATGTGGTATGCATGAATAGAACTGAATATCTTATTCAATAGGATATTGGACCACCTGCACCGGATACTTGATTATTCAAGTATGAGTAAACTAATCCTAATTTGAAACCCACTCATTGCTTGATCCTTTATGTATTTAGCAAACGCAAGATATATCGGTAGCATAAATGATAATTCATATTGTGCATACTCATTCACGGTAAGTAAATATGTCCTTAGCTTTTAGAAGCATCTTTTAAATTTCAAGAAAAGTAGGCAATTACCTTTTACGACTTGTTTAGAAATGGTACGTTAAAGAAGCTTTTTTAATGTGCAAACCTTAACCAAGTTGATAGGAGTAGTGCGTTTCTATACTCACCAATCCTCCCTGTAATTAAAAAAATGCTTGAATTTTTAATCAAAATTTTGTTATGCTTCTAACAAAAGCACTTTCAGCAAAATGACACTTGTGGCTTGTTTGAAAGTGTTTTCAAATGGTTTGAAAGCATTTTGATGAAAATGTTTTTTCAACCAATCCTTAGTAAAAATGCAATTGGATTCTGAAAAAACACTTGAAGTGTTTCATGCAAGAAACACATTTTAGTACTTTTGGAAATCAAAGAATATTTTCTCAACGAGCTATTTCAGTTATTTTAAAAGCACTTGTAAACAAACCAATAATATTCTTTCTCAAAGTTTAGAATATTTAATTTTATAAGAGTGCATATATTGAGATGACATGATGCTAATACTTCCACTGGACCTCTGCTTAATTGTAAATTGGAGTCATCTTTTGTACAATGGTGGTGCATTTTTATTGTTACACGAGATTAAATTTCGAAATTTGTATAATAAATTTCAAATTTTTTTAATAAATTTCAAACTTATATAACGATAATTAGTAAGGTGGTGAACAAAAATAATTTCATGATGGCTTCATCAAGCAATGCTTGTAATAGTGGTGTCATCACATTGTTTAATTTATTTTAATACAGGTAGGTGTGAGTGGGGTTTATTTAAAATATACTTTGATTAATGAATAAATAAGAACCAAGACACGAATATTGAAAGTTGAGAATCTATTCTACATGCAGATGCAGGACCTTTAAGCAAAGCTCAGAATAACAACACATGTGTTGGATGCCTTCGTACCAACTCACATGCACTAGATTTTATCAGAAGTTCGAAGTTAAATGAATTAAATGAAAGTAGTAATAGAATTTGTGATAACTCGTTTCTAATTTTACGATTTTATTAATTTTAAATGAGAGAATTAACGAAAATGCTTTTAGAGGCAAAGGTTATGATTTTTGTTGACCATCGTTTAGAGAGATGTATGACCTACTCTTTTAGCATACTTGTGTAATACACGACGATATGAATGTATAGGCGAAAGCAAAATCAAAATTGAAGTTACTGTTAAAATTTTACGAAACACTGAATACTGAAGGCAAATTAGTAATTTAATATTTAGAGATATTTTGGGTTGTTTTGTGAGCCACGTGGGACCCACAGCCCACTCTGCCCTATTGCGCATCCGATTTTCCCCAGAAATCTGGGTCTCACTCTCTTTACTCACCCAATCCCCTTTTGCCACCTCACCACTCAACTCTCTCTCTTCACCTTCTCTCTCAGAACTTTCCCAATCGTCCTCTGCAACCACCGACGCCGAGGCAGCGATCACCTAACCCTCACCAGTTCTCCCTCTCATCTTCATCTCAAACCTCGAGGCCCTCTCTCTCTTCTCCCTGCCTTCACTGCTCAGATGCAGTCAAACCGTGATGCATCCACCATCGGCGGCGATGGTATGTCGCAAGATTCGACAAAAAGTGAGTCGGAAGTACCTTGGGGACGAATATCCTAGTTTCCCGGCCAAATCGGCCGGACTCCGGTGTTCTTCTTTGCTGGGTGTGGTCGACCAGCGAGCCCAGGTGGGTCAACTTGACCCTATTCGTTTTAATAATAAAAAAAAAGGGGGGCCCAAACCGAGAACCGTCCCGTTAAAGTTAACTGTTAACCGTTAGTTGATTTTTTTAAAAAAATTTCGGAAACCTTCCTAGACTAATTTCAACGCCTCGAGTCCGTTTTTAACATCCATGTAGTGAAATTCTAAAGTTTTAATGTAGTTAACCACCGGGGCATCTTGGTTAACTTTTTAGGATTGACCGTTGACCTTTTCAAAATTGTTCGGGACCCTTCTTAGCGTTATTTGACATGCTAATTCTGAATCTGCCACCCGTTTCTCCAAATTCAAACGTTTTAATTGAGTTTTACTAATGGGTCTCAATATTATACTTATGTGCGATTACTATCAGAGACTTCGTCTATCCTCAATGGAACGGCTACGACTTTGCAAATAACTATGAGTGGGTTTCTTGTATATAGTATATATATAATGGTTAGTTTCCATTTATGCATTTCATAAAGAGTTTTCTACAATACACCTAGATTAGCGTGACGTTATAAGATTTAGCACATCGATAGAAATTATGAAGTTATGCTACGTCCTACGAGATGCACAAGTATGCATATTATTATTGATGCCATAATTATATTTTTGGCTGTGAATGATATCACGTTGATTAGAATTATCGAGTCACTATGGTATGACTATATTTATGTTATTTGCTCATCGTTTACTACACCGATGTTAGTACTCGCCTAAGTTAGGGCTAGGCTTTCACGTGTATGTGCACATCACACCGTGCACTCACTTTGGATCCATTGTAGGTGCCAGTCCAGTCCTAGATTGCTGTAGGCAATTAGGACTCGTATGTGCTGCTCATAGTGTCATTCTTCACGTGATTGTAGTACTAGAGCATATATTATTGTTACACTCAGTCATGTTCATGTCAGAATATCTCTGCATCAACTCGTGTGTCAGCTATGTCGATGAGCATTCTTTATGATATGTTTGCTTATGCGAGATTATTTGATTACAGACGTCATGTGCTTACTTATGAAATTTATACTGTATTGAATTCTTGAGATTTGTAGGCTACGGTAAGTATTTTCTTACTATACGTAGTATGTATATTTTGGAAACTATACTTGTTTTACGGTGAGAGGTTATTATGTTTTTAAAAAGGTTTTTACAAAGCTTTGTTTTTAGACACATTCACCCTTATTTTTCGCCCCTCCAGGTTTTAGCGTTGAGCTTTCGTGTCGACGAGGATTCTTGGCAAATCTCGGTATGGGTGGCTACCTTTGATGGTATAATTCACATCCTATTTTACTTTACTTTACTTGTGCTTTGACATCACGTGTGAAATAGGTTCATTCCCGCTCATAAGCGCACTCTTATATTTAGGCATTTTAGGTTTAAATTTATTCACATTTTCCACATCACTACCCTTTATGGCTTCCTCATCCTCCTGGTGTTGGCCAACATAGCTCGATTCGGAGTCCATGTGAACATTCCGGATTAGGGTGTGTCAGAATTGGTGACCTCTTGGGCAGTTCTTGTGTTACATCCAATTTTTTTGATTAAAAAAAAAAACATGTGTAAAATGTTAAACTGTCACCATTCATAAAAAATTGACTTAAATATAGGCTCTTTAAAAATAGTTTCGTAATCGTCATTCTTTTAGCATAAAAAAAACATATCTAGCAATAGTGGTTAAATTCCTAACCCAAATAAAGATATCTTGAATGGAGTGTTCAATGCTAGTAACGGCATTAGCAAGAAAATTCACCTTCCGAAAGACATGAACCCAAGAAATAGAGGAAAATGATCATGCAAGTAGTTTGATGTCCTTGTATTTGATGGCCAAGGTGTTCTGTACTTGTTCAAAATTGAATCAATAACGTGTTTGGAATCACCTTCAACACATACATGTTTAAAATCTTTGACTTTTGCAAACTTCAGCACATCACGTAAATTGCTTCGGCAACAAATATAGTATTCTCTCCAAGAATGCGTGTCCCAACAACATTAAGAGAGCCATTATGATTTCTGATGACAAAACTTGCAACCACGTGAGATCCCACCATCGACCCATTAAAATTAATTTTGATTTTGATTCATGGAGCACAAGGGGCTTTCCACTTGATAATTTGAGAACATCTATAAACACTATTGACATTACAATCTAATTTTGAGAAGCTATTGGTGTTGTCGTCGTTAGCACAGTGTCTAATTGTAATTTTATTCACTTGCAAGTAAGAAATTTTATGAAGGGAGTTTTAACGAAAAGCCCACGATATTGTTCACTTTAAAGAAAAACCATATTTTTACACTAAAAAGTCAAATATGGTACTATTCACTTTACTCTTTATTTTGTCGTTATTATTAAAACTCAAAGTTTTCAAATCTTTTACATGAGTTTTACTTTTTATGAAGGGACACTTTGTATCCAGTCCCTAGTTGGTATAAATTTTTGACTAAAACCTTATTGTTTTTTAACTTTTTGATTAAAGTCCCTATAATTTGTCCACATCAGCATTTACTATGAATACATTTCCATGTCAGCTTTCTTTTTATTTTACTAAAATAGTTAATTATTGCATTTTTTATCCCACACTGTGTTTTTATTTCAGGGCTCTTATGCCTCCAACGCCTCTTATGCTTACCGAACTGAATTGACGCATCTGTTCCACCAAATAATCACGCTCATTTGATTTCCTGCAGTTTTTTATTTTTGTAACCTCAAATTCCATAATAATCTCACTCAAATTTTCAAATTCATCATTATTATTTTGATATGAATCCTCAATTTCAATTTTCGGCAAGATTTGGGTCAAAATCATATTTTATCCGCAAGTGTTCGAAGGAGCGCAATTTTTGGAAGGGGAACTTGTTGAATCAACGACCCTTACAAGCTAAAAATCCAGGTATTGGAACTTCAATGATTTCTGCATGTCCCTTATGGTTTTGCAATGTTTTTTTCCAGTGAATACCAAGTGTTTGTCGAAATGTTTGAATGATAATTTTGAGTACAATTCAATTGAATTGCATTGTATTCGTGTTTGACAGTGTGTCCATGAGATATTAACAAGCAGGGGGGTACAAACTATAAGACATTAACAAGCAAGGGGTTGCAAACTAGTTGGGCAGGGGTACAAACTATGAGATATTAACAAGCAGGGGTACAAACTAGTTGGGCAAGGGTACAAACTATGAGATATTAACAAGTAGGGGTACAAACTAGTTGTACCCCTTTCTATACTTTTACAACTTTTATTAATTTCCAACACAGCAACACATGAACCATTGGTAAAAAATGTACACAATGCGATTGAATTGTACCCATGCACAATATAATAGAGAAAAAGACTTATTCAATATTTTTTATAAACAATTTCTATGCATACAAAAATTTCATATCCGAAATTCTCTTTTAAACATTTTGACAAACATTTAGTATGCACCATAAAAACACTGCAAAAACTACGAGATACATGTTGAAATCATTGAAGTTCCCCAATACATGCCAAAAAAATTGTTAAAGAATCATTTTACATATGCAAAACCAATTGTGAAAACAATACTGCACTACCTGTAAATATGGGTACAAAAATTATAAACCCAAGAATCCACCATTACGGACAAATTGGTATAGACGAACTATGGTGCAAATTCCAAGAATGAAAAAATACCTCGAATTTTAGCTCGGAGTTGTTGTTGATTGTTCAAGTTACTCTGCAAAAAAATGCGCTCGTTCGAACGCTCGCGAATAAAGTATGACTTCAACTCAAATCTTGGCGAAACTTGAATTTGAAGAATCATATCAAATATAATAATGATGGATTTGAAAAACTGAGTGAGATTATTGTGGAATTTGCAGTTACGAAAATAAAAAACTGAAGAAATCAATTGAGTAGGATTATTTGGTGGAATGGATGCGTCAATTCAGTTTGGTAAGCATAGGAGGCGTTGGAGGCATAATAGTCGTGGAATAAAAACATAGCCTGTGATAAAAAATTGCAATAATTAACTATTTTAGTAAAAATAAAAAATAAATAAAAAAGCTGACATGGAAATATGCTGATAATAAAATGCTAATATGTACAAATTTCAAGACCTTTAATAAAAATGTTAAAAGTAACAAGGTTTTAATCAAAGAGGATCAATAATTAGGGACCGGAACCTAATTTCTCCTTTTAGGAATGCCAAGCCAAAGAAGGTGAGAATAATTAGATTTTGATTATAAAGTGACCAAATCCAGATGGCTGCGTGGGAATGTCAAATAATACGTGTAAAAAGCAAATAATTGATCTTAGTTAATTAATATATAATGATAAAGGTTAGCGACAATAAATAGTGCAGTTGAGAACCCTATACCCATTTCTCTTTTGAATTTGACTGCATTGGCTTATAAATTAAGCAAGATCGAATGTTGGGTTAAGATGCCTTATCTTATTAGCATCATAAAAGTAAAAATTATGAATAACTTATTCCGTCGTAAGTAATGAGTTTGTAATTCAGGTTGTTAATTGTGCAAAATTTTATTTCAAATAAACTTGTTGTCAATGTAAGTTAAGTCAGCTAGTTAGAATATTGTGTTTGTATTCTTACACTTGATCTTTTTAAATTCCTTATTGGATTATCCATTCTGGCATACAAGAATTTCTCATAACATAAAATGATACCTAAAAATTATATATACTTTGTGGGATGAACTCAACCAGTCCAAGCATTATGCTAAGGGCTAGTTTAGTGTTGTTGTACTTTTTTTCAAAATTGTTTTTGTTGTAATGTGAGAATCAACCGTTGTTAAAAAAAGAGAGAGGAGAAATTAGGTTCTTATCCCTCCTTTTACTACTCCATTGAGTAAAACCGTATTCCTTTTCAATTTTTTATCAAGGACCTTGGGTATTAATAACATCATTAATTATTGCAATAGTAAAATATTTTTTATTTCTAAATATATTCATTTAGTGTTAAAAATGTTACAATTAATATATTTATACTTATGGTTAAATTTTTTATCATATATATTTACTTTTAGTTTGTACCCATTTTTAATTTGTACCAATTTTCTTTTCAGTTTTAATTTGTACCCATATATTAAATTTTTTTTGTGCCCATATTTTTTAAAGTTTTATTTGTATTTGTACCCTTATTTTTTTTATTTATTTGTACCCATGCTAATTATATGTACCCATTCATGTAATTTTTTCAAAATTTTAATCTTAAAATGTACTCATTCTTAAATATATCAATTTGTTATATGTAAAATGTATTTTTTTTTTTTATATAAAATCTAGTCTGTGACATCCCACATCGTCCTTATATGTATATTCTTATCCCTACCTAGCATGAAGCCTTTTGGGAGCTCACTGGCTTCGGGTTCTATCGGAACTCCGAAGTTAAGCGAGAAGGGGGCTAGAGCAATCCCATGATGGGTGACCTATCGGGAAGTTCTCGTGTGAGTTCCCAAAAACAAAACCGTGAGGGAATGGTAAGCCCAAAACTGACAATATCGTGCTACGGTGGTGGAGCGGTCCCGGGAAGTGATCTGCCCCGGGCTGGGATGTGACATAATCAATATTTTTTTTCTAATCAATTTTTAAACTTATATGGGTACATTATTTTTTCTTTGATTTGAAAATGTATCCATGTCAAGTTTAATTGAAGAAATTTACTGATGTTATTAACCCTAATATCTTTTTTTTTTTTTTGGTTATTTTGAAGAATGTACCCATGTTTTGGTACAATAATTTTCTGGTTAATTTTTTTTATTAATGTACCCATGTTTACACACACACACACACACACACACACACACACACAATAGTATACTTATATTTTAATATTTTTAATCACACAAATTATGGTTTTTTATTTAAAATCTCATTAATATAAACAACTATAAATTTCAATTTTTAATTTAAAAAAAATAGTAACATCATAGAAATAAATTATCACATTAATTTCAGGGACTTCAATAAAAAATTGAAAACCAACAAGGTTTGAGTCAAAGAATATTCATAGCTCGGGACCGCATCCAAAGTCTCACTAAAAAAATGCAGGTAAGTGTTTAATAAACTATGGGGTGTGATATTCACACATCCCATTTTACTTTTCACTCACCCTTCTAATTTTCAGTCGTCGGATCATATGAATTAAAGAAAATCAACGGATAGAAATTAACAAAGGGTGTGTAAGAAGTAAAATAGAATGTGTGGATAGCACATCCTAAACTATAGTGCTAAAAGTGATTTTAGCAAAAGAGAAAAATGAGGGTAGGATTGTTAATATGACAGTTTCATTTATTAATATAGTTCATCTGCCTCCAATGCAAAAGCGTGTTTTTTAGAAAAATGTGAGAGTTGCTTATACTTTCTATTGTTTTAGATCCATGATTTTGAAAGGAAAAAAAAAAAAACACTTTTTTTTCCTTTTTTTTTCATTTACGAAGCACAATTAAGGCACCAACTCTTTTAAGAAGTTGCTTTTATAAATGGGAACTTTAACGAAAAGCTTCCGGTACTATTTAGTTTAATGAAAAATCATATTTTTACACTAAAAAGTCAAAGAATATTTTCTCAAGAAGCACATTCAAGTACTTTTGGAACTCAAAGAATATTTTTTCAACAAGCTCTTTCGGTTATTTTAAAAACACTTGCAAATGAGCCATTAATATTCATTCTCAATGTTTAGAATATTTAATTTTGTAAGAGTGGATATATTGAGATGAGATGATGCTAATACTTTCACTGGACCTCTGCTTAATTGTAAAATTGAAGTATAATAAAAACGAAGTATATATTGAGATAAGATGATGCTAATACAACCACTTTTAGTATAATAAAATAAAAAAGCATTTCTAGCAATAGTGGGTAAATTCCTAACCCAAATAAAGGTTTTTTGAATGGAATGTTCAATGCTAGTAATGGCATCAGCAAGAAAATTTGCCTTTCGAAAGACATGAACCCAAGATATAGAAGAAAATGATCGTGCAAGTAGTTTGATGTCCTTTATAATAGTGTTTGATTGCCAAGGTGTTCTGCACTTGTTCAAAATTAAATCAATAACGAGTTTGGAATCACCTTCAACACAGACATCACCTTTGACTTTTCCAAACTTCAGCACATCATGTAAGGCAAGTGCTTTAGCAACAGATATAGTATTCTCTCTAAGAATGTGTATCCCAACAACAATAGGAGACCCATTATGATCTCTGATGACAAAACCTGTAGCCACTTAAGATCCCACCACCGAACCATTAAAATTAATATTGATTTTGATCAATGGAGCACGAGGGGTTTTCCACTTAATAATTTGAGAACATCTATGAACACTATTGAAATTACGATCTAATCTTGAGAAACTATTGGTGTTGTCGTCGTTAGCACATTTATCTAATTGCAATTTTATTCACTTGTAGGTAAAAAATTTTATGACCGCCAAACCAAAGAAGGTAAGAATAATTATATTTTAATTATAAAGTGACCAAATCCATGTTGTTGCGTCGGAATCTCAAATAATACATGTGAAAAACAAATAATTGATATTAATTAATTAATAAATATATAATGATAAAGGTTGGAAGCCGACAATAAATAATGCATTTGAGAACCCTATACCTATTTCTCTTTTGAATATGACTGCATTGGATTAGAAATAAAGCAAGATCGAATGTTGGGTTAAGATGTCTTATCTTATTAGCATCACAAAAGTAAAAATTATGAATAACTTATTCCATCATCAGTAAGTAGTTTGTAATTTAAGTCGTTAAATTATTTACTGTGCAAAAAATTATTTTAAATATACTTGTTGTAAATGTAAGTTAAGTCAGTTAGTCAAAATTGTGCTCGTATTCTTACACTTGATCTTTTTAAATTCCTTATTGGATTATCTGTTATGGCATATAAGAATTTCGCATAACAAAAAATGATAACTAAAATTATATATACTTTGTGGGATGAACTCAACCAATCCAAGCACTATGCTAATGGCTAGTTTGATGTTATTGTACTTTTTTTCAAAATTGTTTTTGCTATACTATGAGAATCAACAGTTGTTAAAATAAAAAAAGCATGTAAGTGTTTAATAAACTATGGTGCTAAAAGTGATTTTAGCAAAAGAGAAAGATGAGGGTAGGATTGCTAATATGACAGTTTCATTAATTAATATAGTTCATCTACCTCCAATGCAAAAGCATGCTTTTTAGAAAAATGTGTAGAGTTGCTTATGCTTTCTGCTGTTTTAGACCCATGATTTTGAAAAGAGAAAAAAAAAAAAAAAAAAAAACCATTTACCAAGCACAATTAAAACCCCAACTTTTTTAAGAAGTTGCTTTTAAAAAACTTTAATCAACCCTAAACCGGCCTTTAAGCCTTTTCTTGGATAAATTAAGCCTAACTAAACTAAGTCGGAAGACCATTGCCTGGAGAAACTTTTAGATATACTTGAAACACCAAACACGTGGTGTTGTAATTCCAGTCAAAGTATAACTCATGTATAACTTATACACATCAATTGTTTTGTCCAGTCAAAATATAACTCATGTACAAGTTGAACACATCAACTGTTTTGTCCACTCAATTTATGATACATAAAAAATACATCGAGTAACAAGTGTTACATAAACACGTAAATATTTATAAATGAAATTAAAATTATTTATCTCTACATTTGAAGTAAAAATTTCAAGCCCCCAGAATTTATAGAGAAAAGTTGAAATTTTGAAGTTTTTACTTCAAATATTCTTTTGAAGTAAAAATTGAATTTATAGTCTTATCCCGTAAATATTCTTTTGAAGTGAAATCTACGTTAATTATGAGATGACAGAAGGTGGACGAGATGGTCTCTTACCATTTCTCTTCGCCAAACGTATTGACTGGACAAGAATCAGATCCACTTGAAACATACCACCTGGCGATCCCTGATTGGTCACCCAACGAACAAGTCTCCTCACCTTCGTCCGGCACCTAACAAAACCAACTTATAAATTCGCCGAGAGGCCTCTCGAGGCAGCATCGCTCTCGTCGTCCCTTCCAGTCCGGCGAAGCTCCAATTCCGGTTATATATATGTGTATGTATATGTGTATGCATATGATATAATATAATATATCACTCGCATAGACATGCACATTATATAAATACTCGCAGGCGTTTCCTCTGGATTGTTATTATCGTTCTGAGAGAGATATCAAAGGAAGGCGTTTGTTTATCGAGGGAGCGATGAAGAATTCTCACGACGTGGTGGTCGATGTCGAAGGCGACGGCGTTTCGGCTAATCATCTGAAGCGCGAGAAGCTCATCATTGATACCGACCCTGGAATCGGTGAGTTTTCAGCTTCAATTTGCTTGATATTTTCAAAGTTTAATGCATTAGTGTTCCTATTTCTTGTTTGGTTGCTGAGAAAATTTTCGAGTAGTAACCAGGCTGAAATTTTCGAATTTTTAACTTTTTGATGGTTCCTTTTGCTCTGTTGGCTGCTGAGAAAATTTGCGAGTAGTAACCAGGCTGGAATTTTTATATTTTGAACGTTGGGATGGTTCCTTTTGATCTGTTTGGCTACTAAGAAAATTTGCGAGTAGTAACCTGGAAATTTTTGAATTTTGGGATGGTTCCTATTGCTCTGTTTGGTTGCTGAGAAAATGCGGGAACAGTAACCAGGCTGGAATTTTGACTTTTGAGTTTTATGATGGTTTGAGTTGCGGAAGTGAGGAACTTTTTTGAGCCGAGCTTCAATGGGGAAAAAAAACTGCCGAGCTAGCCTCCACTGTCTAACTTTTGGGCTTAGCTTTCGTTTTTTCGTTCATTAAATCGACCGCATTTTGATGATTTCTGTTCTGAATATTTGATTGGTTTTATGCCAAATGGTGATGGAGTTAGCGTGAGGATCTTTAATTATTGAATTAGTTACGTATCCGAAATATGATCGTATTTTGGAGCGTTTCTTTGTCCATGCCTCACTTTTTGTTTGGTGATTTTGACTTTTTCATTACCATTTTTCGATAGTGATAGTTTGAACTGGGAGTTGAGGAGCATGAAGGGAAGGGTTAGTTTTGTTTAGAGTTGTCCCACATCGGAAAAGGACACTTAGCCGTCATAGTTTACGTATTCTTGGGCCTCTCCCTCTCCTATTGCTGATTGGATGCTCACGTTCTAATGAGTTTTATTGACTTATTCATGGTTAATCAGTGAACTTTGGAGATTTGAAAGACAATTGGAACTTAGAGAAACAGAGGAGGAGGAAGGCGTTGTCGGAGTTCCTTTTAATGTACTCTCAATGTCTTAATATGCCCTTGAGGGTTTAGAAACTTCATAAGTTTTACATAGAAATGGGCATTGAATAACATTTACTAAGTAGTTGAATGTTATGGGGAAAATCATTAGTTAAGGAATCCATAACAGCATTTAACGACTTTTCTTTTCTTTCTCCAACATGTTTTCATGTGTAATACCTTTTTATTGCTAATCAACAGATGATACCATGGCCATCTTAATGGCATTTCAATCACCGGAGTTGGAAATCCTGGGCTTCACAACAGTATTTGGTAATGTCGCCACAGAAGATGCCACTCGCAATGCCTTGCTTCTGGTACATGCTCATATCTTTTGATTTCCATCTTCTTGCAATGACTTCGGGTCTGTCTGTCAATCCCATTGTTTTTTTAGTATGTTCGTGATCAATTAACGTGCAAAAGGATAGTGTGAGATTGCAGGGCATCCAGGTTTACCTGTGGCGGAGGGAAGTCATGAGCCTCTAAAGGTAATGTTCTGATATGTATTCCTTTAGCTGGCCTAGAACTTAGGTTAATCTTCGAGCGTTCCTTTGAACATTACGCGTTTGTATTTGTGCATTGGAATTTTTTGGCCCTTTTGTTTCATTTAAGCCCTATGCCACCTGCTTTAGTTTTGTAATAAGCTAATAAGTAACTTCATTTTGTTTATCGTAACCATGTTTTATTGTGGAAGTAGGGTGGAAGGCCATGTGTTGCCGACTTTATACATGGTTCTGATGGGTTGGGGAACTTGCATCTACCTCCTCCAAAAACAAAGAAAATTGAGAAGAATGCTGCTGAATTTTTAGTTGATATGGTCTCTGAATATCCTGGTGAAGTTTCTATACTGGCCCTAGGTCCCTTGACAAACTTAGCATTGGTAAGTTGAAGAATCCTTTTTACTTCTTTGTTTTGGTGTTGACCGGAGCTTCTGAGACTTAAATCTTTCCTTGTTATGCGGATTTTTCTTTGCTCAGGCAGTCAAAAGGGATTCTTCATTCGCGAAAAAGGTGAAGAGGTTGGTCGTACTTGGTGGTTCCTTCTTCGCTCTGGGAAATGTAAATCCTGCTGCGGAAGCAAATGTAAGTGCCACCGTGCATACAACAAGTAAAAACAACGCTTCACCAAATTATTTCATGTTTTATTAAGAAGTAACTTTTTTCCTGAAAAATTTGCGGTATTTGTTTTCATCCCTCTTAGGATCTTACGGAGAATCCAATTTCTGACTTGCAGATTTATGGAGATCCAGAAGCAGCCGACGTTGTGTTTACGTCTGGGGCTAACATTACCGTTGTTGGAATAAACATTACGACCCAAGTGAAATTTACAGGTGCAACTTCCAGGCTTCCAGCTTACAGTTTGCTTAACTTTCCAGACCATATTCTCATGAGCTATGGAACTGTGACGTCCTAACTGACTTGATTATCGTATTGTGGTTTTAGATGATGACCTCCTTCAACTGCGGCAGTCTAAAGGAAAGCATACTCAGCTCATATGCGACACTTGCAAATTCTACAGAGACTGGCATGTGAAATCTGATGGTGTTTATGGTAAACTTAAGATATAGCCCTGTACTTACCCGTTCAAAACTTCTCGTCTTTCTATTTTTATTAGACGTTCTATCTAAATGACTCTCTGCCGTATGTTTCAGGGATTTTCCTTCATGACCCTGTCAGTTTCGTAGCACTAGTCCGTCCTGATCTCTTTACGTACAAGAAGGGCGTTGTGAGGGTTGAGACTCAGGGTATCTGCACCGGGCATACACTGATGGATCAAGGACTAAAAAAGTATGTGCAGATTAGCGTGCTCGTATGAATTCTTATTTTACGCAAATGCTTCTCTACGAGTCTAATGATTTTACACTGTCACAGATGGAACACAAGCAATCCATGGACAGGCTATTCCCCTGTTGAAGTTGCTTGGACAGTGAATGTGGATGCAGTCCTTGATTATGTAAGAAATCAGTTGATGAAATCGTGAAAGCTCGAAATGGAAGGTCGGGTGCTGCCTTCTCAGAGATGACCAAGCGCAGGCGCGAAGAGCGAGCAATCCTACCACGAAACTTATTTGAAACTGTAATATGTTTTCTGTATGCTGTTCAGTTAGACCTTTAATGAAGTTATTGACGAGGAATAAAAAATTCCTTTCGAATTTCTGTGCAAAACATTCGATTCTGTTGCTATACGATTACGCAGAAGTGTTTGCATTTGATATTCCGTCTCAATTCGACATCTTTAATTGCTTGGAGGTCCATCCATCCCTGCCTGCACCATCTCTAGTGGTTAGGTGATGTTTCGCAGAGCAGTTCGAGGGAAGATTTATAAGTTTGACGGTTTAGTACTATGTTCTGATTATATTTCTTTTCACCCACCCACTTAGTGTACACATATTATTGAGTAAATTACATAAAACTACATTAACTATGGATTAAACCACAACCTCGTATCTTATGTTTTAAACATTGTAATGTCATACCTTAACTTATGAATTCGTTATAATGTCAAACTTCCGTTAACTTTTCTGTCAATTAATCTATTAAATAGTGATGTGGCAGGAACAGAGCCTACTCCTTCACTAAGCCATAGTTTGGTACTGAGGTGATTCTGAAAAAAAATGGTTATAAAAAAAAGCTGGGAGCTTTTTTATATTTGGTAACCATTCAGCTTCAGTTTTTTTTCACACTTGTGAAAAAAGCTGAAAACACAAAGCTGTAAAGCCCAGTTTTGAAAAACCATTTTTTTTTTTCATATCTGTTTTATATAAAAGTTTATCAAACACTATAATACTGCTTTTTTTTTTTTTTCAAAAGCATTTTTACAAAAAAGTTTACCAAACATTCTGCTGTTTGATTTCACAACTGTTTATTCTCACATGCACAGCATAAACAATTTTTTTTGAAAGCACAGCAATACCAAACCAGCCCTCATTAGAATAATTTTTTTTTTTTTTAAATCTCTCCCTCTTTCTCCCCAGAACCCCGATCCTATTCAATCAAAGAACCAAAAGGTTCTTTCTAATGGATTTAACTTTGTTGCTGCTTACACTTAATCTCAATTGAAAACGTGTTCGAGTTTTGATTAAAAAAATCAAAATTTGAACACGTGTGTCCAGTTGAAATTGGGTGTAAGCAACTTAAAAAATAAATTTTCTCACCATTCCTCTTAAAACACATGTTGTATTCCCGTCACAACTAAAAATTTCTTCTCAATAATACCAGCTATTCACCATATTTAGCAGTGAAGGACCTTCGAGATCCGCACCCCTATTACTAGCATTAACACCGCTATAAAACTAAGAAACTCCCAAAATTCCGAGAAACACCACAATTTGTACCACCACTTTTCACTGAGCCATTGCACCCCACCCGCACGTGGGGGCGCATCCCGACACAATAATCAGAAAAAAAAATGTTTTGTCAGTTACCGTTGGGAAGCCACGTGGCTTCCCACGGTACGTTAGATCCTAACGGTCACTTAATGTGGACAGTTAGATCTCAACGGTAAAAAAAAATAAAACTGTCAGATTTAATATCCACCGTTCGATCTGAGATCAACGGTGGATATTAAAATGCTTTAAAAATTAAAAAATAAATGAAAAAATAGTTTAAAAAATCTGAAAAGTTATCGTTGTGACACGTGGCACAATCTGGAGCGTTGGAATTCAAATTTTTTTATATCCAACGGCAGAGATTAATTAATTGAATAAAAATTTAAAAAAATTGTAAAAAATTCAAAAAAATTCAAAAAAATATCTGAAAAATCTGAAAAAAATTGTAAAAAAAATTGTTTTTACTTTTCTATAAATACCTTCTCATTATCATCTACCTTCACAACAATTTCATATTTTCTCAACTACTTTCAATCACATTCCTTTCTTTGTCTCAAAGTTTGAATCCATTTTTTTTCAACAAAATGACCACTGGTGCAGGTACGAATTGGTCGCTTATTGAAGATGTTGCGTTGTGTACTAGCTGGGTTGAAGTTACTCATAGTTCGCTTACGGGTAATGAGATGCAGTTGCGAGAAATGTGGAGTCTTATTCATACCAATTTTCTTGAGAAAATTGGTGGGCAAAGAACCAAAGAATCGATGTCCAGTCGTTGGAAATTACTTAGCCAATCGTTTAGTACGTGGAGAGACGCTTTGGCACAAGCTAGTAATAATATTCGAAGTGGGGAAAATTACTCGGATATGGTAACAAGATATTATTATTTATTGTTTGTATTCTTTATTTGTTACGTACAAAATTTATTATTTATTGTTACTTATTTGTTACATTATAATTATGTTGTTTGTTACATTATAATTATGTTGTTTGTATTATTAACATGACATATATATATATATATATATATATTTTGCTTGTTATGATTAACATGACATCTATATATAAATATATATATATATAGAAGGAAGTTTTAACGAAAGAAACAGAAACTATGAATATTGAAACTGATTTTTGTGAATAAGGAAGCAGAAATTATGAATAATGATAGAGATCTTGAGAATTTTGGTGTGAGATTTGTGAAGATGGATGGTGGATTATATAGAGGATTCAGAAAGGATTAGGTTCTGCATAATGCCACGTGGCATGCCGTCATTCGTTAAAAATCTGATGGAAATCTATCATCCAAGATTGTTAACAGATTATGACACGTGGCATGCCGTCATTCGTTTAAAATCTGATGGAAATCTATCCTCAAAGATTGTGAACCGATTATGACACGTGGCGCGACGTGATTGGTTAATAATCTTATCAGAAATCCATATTATAATTATTTATTTTGTATTATTTAATAATACTTAGGATAATGACACGTGGCGCACCGACAACGATTAAAAATCTTATCCGATATTACATTTAAAATTATTTAGCAGTGGTGGTTTTGGGCAACGAATCGGCCACGGTCCGTCGTTCCCCATGGAAAAAGCTCTTGTTCGTAGCCGGGGTCGCATTCTTCAGAGGAACATTGCTATTACTGTTCATCTTAACACTCATAGCCGAGCTGACCAAATCCCCAAACAAATTTAGGTTTTTATTGACGGGCGGTGATCGGGGTGACAGAAATCGCCGGAGCCGTTGATTTCCAGCTTTTCCGAAGATATCCCCGACCATGGAAGCGGGGCGTTGGTCAATCCGGGTCGCTTGCTCTGGGTCGGAGCTGGCTGGTGGGTCCAGACGTGGTTCTGCTGGCGGTGGGTTGTTGCCTGGCCGGTCGGGATTGGGCGGCGGTGGCGGAAGAGGAGAAAGAAGAGGTCTTGTTCTTCTGGTCGTTGAGCGATTTGGGTCGGCTCAATTCGAGACCCAGATCGAAGTCGAAGTCCAATTCATGGTAATTGAATTGAAATTGTATACTATTCTGGATCAAAAGAAACGAGATCCGATTGCGTACCTGAGAGAAGAGAGTTTTCTGAATCTGCAGATTCCGGAGAGAGCGAGAGAGATGGCACGTAGTAGCTAGGCGAGTCCTAATACCATTTCTAGTCTGTAATTGAATTGAATGCTGATGTGTATGGTGTGTGTTGGTTTTGATGAGAGAAAATTTCTGCGTTGAGAGTTCAAGAGACTCTGATTATTATTCAGATAGTACAACTCTTCCAATTTGTGTGGAAGATTTAGCTACAAATAGGGGTGGTGGCAGTTCGATTTGGTATGGTGTATTGTGAAATCAAAACCAAAATCACAAGTTTTTGTGGTTTGGTTCAGTACGGTTTTGAAGTTAAAATCGAAATGAAATCAAACCATTGGTTCGGTTTGGTTTGGTTTTAAACAATTTTGGTTTGGTTTTATTGTTTGAAAAAATTGTTATGGTTACCTAATTGTATCTAATTCAATAAAAAAGTTTTAGTGTTTGAAAAAACTATTATGGTTACCTAATGCATTGTGACATAACGAAAAATAAATTGTTCATCCAATTCAATAAAAAAGTTTTGGTGTTTCAACTTTGCATCATTCAAGTTTCAAAGCTTTGCATTTTCCTTTCCTTTTGCACACTTACTAGCCTAAGATTAAGGAGGTATTTGAACTTGTGAACGGGCTTGAGAAGCCGATAGTTGAGAAGATCTTGCACGTTATAAATTTAAAACCAATGGATGAGAAACCATTGATCCTTATAAACTAGAACCTTTTAATTGGCTTGGAGGGGGTGGATTCAATTCATGTAGGTGTGTGTATACTTGGATGGAAACCTATCTAGTATCTACCCATTATTCGCATGTTATAAGTAAATTTAACTAAAACAAGTTATAAATCATAATTCTTACCATATTATAGCACTTTGAACTCTAAAGGCTAGGAGTTGGAATGAAGGGAGGGTAGGAGTGGGGGGAGAGGGAGAGAGAGAGAGAGAGAGAGAGAGAGCCTGGAGAGTGTAAATTGACAAAGAGAGTTAGAAACTTAGATGAATAAAGTTGAGCAGTACATACTAGAAAGAAAAGATAGAGATATGTGGAAATATTATGATGTGGTTGAGTCCATGCTAAATGTATGGATTCAATGAAATAACCAATTAAAATTTAACATTTAATAAAGTTATGCAGTTTTCAAAAGCTAAAACCAAAACCAAACTATTTCCTACATTTGCGGTTCGGTTTCAAAACTGTAAAATCAAACCACTCGATGCGGTTCGATTTGGTTCATGTTTCGATTCCAAGTGCCTACCACTAGCTACAAGTTGTTTAGTTGACCAATGATTTGCTGGCTTATATCATCTGTACTCATTCAATTTCTGGGATTTTTATATTGTGGGTTTGTATGATTGTTAGCAATTAGCTCGTTGACCAATATTTTGCATCACAAAACAAAAACACGTTAGTTGCTAAAACCAGTGGCAAGCAATGTGCAATCTCCCCCAATCAAAAGTGCCAAAAGGGTCCTTTATAACGAGAGATTTTTCAATGTGATCGACATACGAAATGGTATATCACGTATTATTATAAAAATGGTAGACTTTATGTATTAAAAAGTTAATAACTTGAAAAATAAAATTTCCCACCACTTATATAAAAACATGTGGTGTACCATCTGTATTCCCGTCACAATGAAAAATTTCTCCTTTATAACAAGAGATTTTTCAGTTTGACCGGCACATGAGGTGGTACACCACATGTCATTATACAAATTGTAAGATATGTGTGTTAAAAAGTTAATAACTAAAAAAATAAATTTTTTTATCACTTACATAAAAACACATGGTGTACTACCTGTATTCCCATCACAATGAAAATTTTCTCCTTTATAACAAGAAATTTTTCATTGTGATGGGAACACGGATTGTACACCATGTGTTTTTATCGAAGTGGTGGAAAAATTAATATTTTAAGTTATTAACTTTTTAACATACATATCCCACAATTTGTATGATGACACGTGATGTCACCCTATATTTCGGTCACACTGAAAAATCTCTACTTTATAACATCCCCAAGACCTCGATTTTCACCTTACTTTATAGCAACGCAGCCATAATTTTTGCAGGCAGTACACAACTATATATTTCTACACCCTAAACAAAAATAATTGTAATAAATAAATAATTTTAATTATGACGTTTCAATGGTGAAATATTATCATATCGTAATATAAAAAGAATATCTATTTATAGGTATGAACCGAAGTATTGTGCCTCTTTTAAGTTTATATGACATAGTTTACAATAGTCTCATGTTGTGGAGCAAAAACATAGCACACAAACAGACGAGTCCTAATACCAGTGTTCAAACTTTAAACCCTTCTACAACTACAAAAAGAAAATTAAAATTTCTCATTAACCTTCACATATACATTAAAAAAGATATTCATCTTTTCTTGATGAGGAATCCAGGAGGTCCATTCACTAGAAGACGTTTGCCAAGCCGGCCCCGTCTTGTTTGACAGATTACAGCCGTCAGACCAACCCAAAATGTTCATGTGCATAGGAATATATTAGGCAGAGTTATCATCTTGTTCTTGTTATTGTTTGTATGATGACATATTACATGATACATATTAACTTATCATGTATTTTTTTAATAAAATTGGGAAATATGCATAATTAAAGAGGCACTATAGAATACTATATCGGATTTTATATTGCCTGAAGAAGTTCAAGTTTTAATTGGAAATTTTGCAAGAACTTTATATATAATGTGTATTTTCCAATGAAATTCTTCTTTTGTTTCGCAAAATTGTGAGTTTGGACCACCAATTTCTTGGAATTATGAGGTTTGGCTTTATTTACTTGGACCGACAAAAAATGACTAAAAGAATGCAAATTGCAATATCACCCCTAAACATTCACATATTTTATGATCACCCAGAGGTCGACTGCGACTGTATAAAGCACTGATTTCTTCTAGTCCTTCCATATCTTCATTAAATTTAAGTGGTGCATGATCTCCAACTCCCTCTTAATTACATCTCTTCAGCAAATCAAAGCTTCTTTATTTCATAGTCTACCATGAAATCACCTCCAACCGTCTTCCTCCTCCCTACTCTCTTTCTCTTTTACCTCCTCACAGGTCTGCATACATGAGTTAATACTACGTGACTAAAGAAAATGGTTTACGCTCACTTTTTTTCTTCTTATGCACATTCTGTTTATTTATGGCAATTGACTATCATTCGGTTTATTCTGTCGAAAGATTAGAAATAAACGAGGTTGTGCATAAGTAGAATTGGGTGAAAGAATTTGTTCCCAATTTTGATTACCTGTCTTTGTTTGTTTTGTTATAGGACAAAAAGGAGTGCTAGTTTCAGCTGCTCACCACCACCATCACCACCACCACCACCACCACACACATCACCACCTATTTAATTGGCGGCCGACAAAGCTGTTTGTTTTTGGAGACTCGTATGCTGACACAGGAAACAACAGAAAATCAGTGGCTAGTTCTTGGAAACAACCCTATGGAATCACATTCCCGGGAAAACCCTGTGGCCGTTTCTCCGATGGCCGCGTCCTCACCGATTTCCTTGGTACCAACCCTCCTCTCTGATTCTCTCTAATCATGTGCAATTCTCTGCTTTTTGGTGCAAAGAGTGAAAGTAACATGCTGTTCTTTTTCTTTGCTCAGTTCTTTGTTTAGAACCTATGCTTTAGTGCTTTCTTTAGTGATGTATTATTGCTGTAAAATAGTACAGCGGTGGTGGGTTCCTCTTACCATAATATCCTCTTTGGATGGTTTTCTTTTGATCTGAATATTGTTGCATTGTTGGGTAAGCATTTTATTTTTATTGTTTGCTTTTAATCCACGTGTCAGGCCACCATCATGTAACTTCTTACCTAATCACATGAGCTAGCTCAACCTTTTGGAGTCTTGGACATTTGTCATCTGCATTATTGACTCTTAATCATGATTTGCTGTGTTAAATATCTACCTTTTTTGCTTGAACCTTCCTTATCCTACTCTGTCCCCATTGTCCTTTAAAGTTGTAAAACCAATCAAACTTACTTTATGTTCCTTCCAACAGTTACAATTTTGTTCATTTTCTCAGTTTCATCAATCTGATATGTACTACATTTGTGTTGTGAAGCAATAACTCTGTCCTTTAGCATAAAGATAATTAAAATGTTGCGTGTGTCCAGTAATTAAAAAATTCCATTAACTTTGGCGCCATGTCCAGTAATTAAAAAATTCCATCAACTTTGGCGCCATGCAATCTTTTTACTAGAATAGTCTACTACGTAGTCGACCATGTAACATATCTGGTGTTGTGACAACTTCGTATATAAGTTTGAATAATGTTAGAAAGACTACATTTTAAAACCTATATTAGCATATTATCTCTTGTGGCAAATGTTGCATGCAACCAATTAATATTTAATTAGATAAATTCATTAGTTAACGTGGCATGTATACGTCACTTTCAACATTAGATAATATATATATCAACTATAATACAAAAATATGGTCTCTCTAACATTTTCCTACAGAGTAATATTATTCATACTATGTTTTTATACCACATTTTTATACTATCTTAGGTGGCATCTGATGTGGACAGCAGCTACATCATTTGAACAATTTGCAAAACCTAAGGAAAGGAATGAGAAAAACTCATCGTATACCACAATCATCATTTAATTAACTAGTTTTTCCTAATTATTAGTTTATTAAATTATGAACTAAATATAAAAATCTGATTAATTCAAATAATGTGGTAATCCACATCAAATGTCATCTAAAGTAGTATGAAAATGTGGTACAAAAACATGATATGAATAGTATTACTCTTTTCCTATATGTTTTTCTCCTTTTCCTATAAGTTCTTCTCCATCTAGTTACCCAAGTCCAATTGAATGTAGTAACCAGCTTTGAGTCAAAATCAATTACTGAATATGTTAAAAGCTATAATTTAGAGAAAGCCTTTGAATATGTTTTATGCACTTGGTTAACCAATTCACGTGAATAAAATGATGAGTTTATATTTCAAATTATAATATTAATATTCAATTTACATGTTATAATATGCGTAGATTTGTTGTACAATGATGCTGTATTCTATTACCACACTATATATAAGTTCTCGAATATTTGATTACAATTTCTCTCTATCATTTTCAAACACACATGATATTGCAGCTAGGTTTATAGGAGTGAAGTCACCAATACCATACAGATTTAGAAAAGTCGGGGTAAATCATTTGAAGTACGGAGTTAATTTCGCATATGGAGGCACAGGTGTTTTTAAAACCTCGGTTTTGGATCCCAACATGACAACCCAGATCGACTTCTTTCAGAAGCTCATAGAAAACAGCTCTATCTTCACTCCCAAAGAACTTCACTCCTCCGTCGCCCTCGTCACCGGTCCCGGCAACGACTACGCGACTTATGTCGCGACAAATGGCTCTGTTCAGGTTAGCACATATAACATTTTTTATCAAACAAAATTATCAAGAATCAATATTTCGTTTAAAAAATAATAGGGTATTTGTCCTATATAGTGACAGCAGTATTGCAAAAATTACACTCTCGAATAATTGTTGACGTAGTAATAAAGACCCCAAGTAGATATTAGTTCACTTAATGTGAGTTTGATTGAAGATGGGTAGCAAATTAACTTTTAAAAATAGGTCAAATTATTTTGTTACATGACATTGTAATTGTATTTTAGATTTTAGTTGGAAGTAAAAGAATTGGTGGACTTGATGAAAAAAAAAAAAGGAGTTACACAAGTGCATTTGCAAAGAACCTTTATAATTATATTATTATTCTACATATTGTACATGTAAATTTTCGCTTTGGCTTATAAATATTTTCACTTTGGGTATGGTGTTGAGTATGAGTAGGTTAGAGATCCGGAGATCCAACGTTCGAAATTTTATTTGTAAATATATATATATATATATAAGGGGATGGTGAATATTTATTTACTATGTTCTACATTAATTTATACTAAAGCAGGGAAGATAATTTGTACTCAAAACACAAGAAGTCGAAAAATAATGTCCTAACCACCAAGACAATCAACATCTTCTAAACGATTAAATTTTTTTATTGGAGAAAAGAAAAGATCATGGAAGCTGGTACGTAAGCATTTCAAAGAATGGGATTAGGTAGATGATCTTCAGAAAATACTGGCTTACGTAACTTTGTTCCCTAGCTCAAATCAGACAAATAAAGGGGGTAAAGTGATGACACCAATTTTCAGTTTAAGTTATTTTTTCTTTGTTCTTTATCTTTTGTTTTGCCCTTTCACATCAAGCATCTCTTTCCTATCTCATTTCCAATATTTCTTTTATTTAAAACCAAAAGGAAAAACTAAAGAAATATTATAGGCATGTTATGAATTTTTTTGGCCAATTCAACGTTATTTTACAAATATTTTTTCGTACATAAACTCAACCTACATTTTATATGTATTGAACTCCTCTTGCTTTTCAATTATCTGTGTATATTGTAGGGTTGGCAACCCTTCATCACATCAATCGTGAATCAACTAACTGTGAACTTGAAACGTATTTATGCCTTGGGAGTGGGCAAAGTAGTTGTGACAGCTCTTCAACCTTTGGGATGTCTCCCTTCGAGGTCGGCATCATTTTCATTCCAACAATGCAATGGAACTGAGAACGCGCTAGTCGGTTTTCACAATCTTTTGTTGCGGCAAGCTGTGGCCAAGTTGAACAACGAAACCAAGAATTCTTTTATCATTGTTGATCTTTATGCCTCGTTCATGTCTGTGTTCAAGAACAAAGGAGATCTAGGTGAGTACTATATAAGTAGTATATAATGTATATGTCTAATGACATTGGAATTTATTGAACCGTTAGCCTATCTTAATCTGAGTATTCAAGCACATAAATATCAAATGAATTGCTAATACGTGAAATCATCTTGTTCTCTTGAGCAGGAAGCATAAAGTTTGAGAACCCATTGAGGCCATGCTGCATTGGTATAAACAGTGGGTATTTTTGTGGGAGTGTGGATGAAAGTGGTGCAAAGAAGTATACCATTTGTAAAAACCCGGAATCTGCCTTCTTTTGGGACACTGCTCACCCTACCCAACAGGGTTGGCGTGCTGTGTATTCAGCTTTGCAAGCCACACTTGAACAACTCTATTAACTTTGTGTCAAGCTAGATCCAGTTTGTTTTACATGCACTTAATTTCTTCACACGTGTCTTTGCAAGTTATCATTTGTAATTTTGAAACAAGTAGTTCCTCTCCAAAGTCTTTTTGATTACTATAAGCCCACAAAGATGACGAGATCACCAGAAAGTGTGAGACGAGATCACCAGTGTCACACGTCAGCACTCGCTGGGCACTGACAGATGCGGGTCTAGTACCGGCAGTTTATTAGCCACTTACAATAGAGTCTAACGCCACCTTTCGAAATAATCGACGATTGTTTGATTTAGTGTCAAGTACAAATACTTAGTGAGACAAACCTCAATGTCAAGATGTACATTAATTTGAGAAGCAGTAACCAGGCAAATCAACATAGTTCGAAAACAATGCAGCACAAGCCGCTAACGGAGGAGAATCATTTCAAATTAAAGTTGGAGAAGACAAGCCCATGTTAGCAAAATTGTTTGCAACAAAATTTATCTTCCGATATTGTGAGATAAGTAGAAAGTCATTTTCTTAGTGAGATAAGAATTGATTTTTGTTGTAGATCAGTTTTATATTTAATCACACTATGATCAATTTATAGCAGATCTAAAAGTATCTACAACCCTAATTTATAGCAGATCTAAATGACACTTGATCCCAGGATTTGTTAAAAAATATTTAACTTAGATGTACTTAATTCCAAAACTCTATAAAACTCATATTTGTTTAAACATCTACCCAAAATTAGATATGCATATGATGAGAATTTAGATATGCAGAATGAACGAATGATATAAAATGATTTAAACAAATAAACGAACTAAGAGAATCCCATGGAACATTCAGCTTTGCAAGCCACAGTTGAAGAATTCTTTTTAACTTTGTTTTACATGCATTTCCTTCGTAATTAGGTGATTTTATATAAGTTAATTCATTTGTAAGAAACTATCATTGTACGTTGAAATAATTTTTCCACTTGAAACCTTTTTTCTATTAATTCGTCCCCAAGACCTGCATCTTTCTGCAATTGGGCTATCCTCTTCAGGAATTTCCATGCCAGACAATCGCACTCAACAGACAAACCGTAACCCTAATTCTCGTTCATTAATCGATTTTTAAGCTTTCTAAAGCAAACATTGAAAGGCACCACACACGTACGTAGTTCTTGTGGTTAGCTCAAGCAATTAAACATTGAAAGGCACCACATGGGTGGACTATAAGTTAAGATTTGGATAGATCAAGAGTTTCAATTTTTGCCAACTTAAAAAAAAAAGAAGGAGAAATTAGGTTCTCATCCTTCCTTTTGCTACTCCGTTGATTAAAATCCTATTCATTTTCAATTTTTGATCAAGGTCCTTGGGTATCAATAACATCATTAATTATTTCAATAATAAAATATTTTTTTATTTCTAAAATATTCATTTAATGTTAAAAATGTTACAATTAGTATATTTATATTTATGACTAAATTTTTTATCATATATTTTTAGTTTTACTTTGTACCCATTTTTAATTTGTACCAATTTTCTTTTCAGTTTTAATTTGTACCCATATATTAATTTCTGTTTGTGCCCATATTTTTTAAAGTTTATTTGTATTTGTACCCATATATTTTTTTATTTGTACCTTTTATTTTGCTAAATGTACCCATGCCAATTATATGTACCCATTCATGTAAAACTTTTTAATCTTAAAATGTACTCATTCTTAAATATACCGATTTGTTATATGTAAAATGTACAATTTTTTATATAAAATATATTCAATTTTTTTCTAATCCATTTTTAAACTTATATGGGTACATTCTTTTTTCTTTGATTTTAAAATGTATCCATGTCAAGTTATCTTTTTTTTTTTCTTTTTTTTTTTTTTGTGATTTTGAAGAATGTACCCATGTTTTGATACAATTAATTTTTTGGTTATTTTTTATGAATGTACCCATGTTTACACACACACAATAGTATATTTATATTTTAATATTTTTAGTCCCACAAATTATGGTTTTTTATATTTAAAATCTCATTTATATAAACAACTAAAATTTCTAATTTTTAATTTAAAAAATATAGTAACGTACATAAAAATAAATTATCACATTAATTTCAGGGACCTTGATAAAAAATTAAAAACCAACAAGGTTTTAATAAAAAAATATTCATAACTAAGGACCACATCCAAAGTCTTCCTAAAAAAAACACACTTTTGGAAGTTAAAAAAGAAGTGGCTAGAATTTATAAAGCGTTAGGTTACTGCTTCTTTTATTGCCAATTGTTTTTAAGATGGAATCCAAACAATTTTTTTTATCAAGGTTAGTTTGGTATTTTTCAGTGTAAATATATTAGAGTGCTACTAGACCCACTCAATTTTCTTATTTCTCCACCCCATTATAATCTTACCCACTATAAAAATTAAAATCTTATTTTCCCACCCTCTATAATTCCAAAAATAACCTTTATCACAACACCAGCACCACACCATCATTATCTTGTTTCCACCTCCAGTCTCCTCTGGAACTTCCTTTAGCATCAAAACACGTCAATTAGCCAACCCAAAATCCCAAAATCCAATACCATTTTCTCAATCTTGTCCACAAGCTATGTATCTCTAGATTTTGTACTATGGCTACAAGTCACTTGCACTTGTAGCAACTATCAAGCAGTGAAGTTTGGGGTAA
The DNA here is from genome assembly GCF_019419815.1 of Pyrus x bretschneideri. Lineage (NCBI taxonomy): Eukaryota > Viridiplantae > Streptophyta > Magnoliopsida > Rosales > Rosaceae > Pyrus > Pyrus x bretschneideri. The sequence goes on from NW_025999784.1 coordinate 1,456,209, forward strand.
TAAAAAAAAACAAACTAAAAAGTTAATTACCACCGTGATGACGCTCTCAATCTCCACAACCATTCAAATTCAATGGAAATTGAAATTTAAGCCCCAAACGAGAAGTGACTTGCCCCGGAGGAGAGGAGCTCCTCTTGCCCTTCCTCCACCACCACAACTTTGCCATGCTCCTCCTGAACCTTCGTGCTTCCGACTGTGGTGGTCGGTGCAGAAGCCGAGAAAAGAGAGATGAAACGGAACAGAGAAACAGGGACGGAGAGAGATGATGGGGGAGAAATGGGGTAGGGGTTTAAAAGTCTTTTTATAAAATTATAAACATGTTATTAATATTTTTCAGATTTTTATTAAAATATGGGTGAAAAAATAAGATAATGGGATGAGATTATCAACACTCATATATTATTGTATTGAAAAAACACTTAATTATGAATTTCAACATTTTTATGTAGTGTAACCAGATGTTTGAATTAAATTAGGCTCAGTGAATACTATTGTTTGTTTGTTTTTTTTTTTTTTCTTTTTTGAACAAAATACTATGTGTTCCAAAAAAAAAAAAAAAACCTATTGTTTGTTAATCACGTCAGTTTATGTTTATATTTACAACTAGAATTGTAATCACAAATTGAGTAACGTAGAGCAAGTATGGTCGTTGGGCTTCACATGTGAGCCAAAATGATTCTGATACTATAAAAAAAGTTGAGATTTCACCATAAAATTAACGGCAGTATGAGAAGTTGCTCAACAACTCAATGTCCTTTTTTCATACTCTCATCATGCCCTTTCATGTATAGGAAAATTTTAAGCCTAACAGGTGGAACATAAATCAAATAACGTGGAGCTACGTGAGTTGTTGGGCTCAACACAAAAGACAGCCTAATACCGTTCATATAGAAGAAAAGCTTCAATCTGTCTCTGTATTGTACCTGTTCACAAAATGATGCGTAAACCATAAGCTGAACGCACTAGCTTTATATACTTACAAGCTACATAGTTTAGATTCTTTAGAAACAAAGCAACTACGTAACCACTGTTTATTACAAATGCTGACATTGGAAACAGGGTAAATAACTCTAAAGAAGATGTTGATATAAATGTACGGAAGAGCTGTATATATATGGCCTGGGTTGCAAATTTATCGTTTAAAACCTTTTTTTGTATAAATGTGAATAAGATGTTGGATAGAATTGTACAGAAGCAAGTTCTGCCAAAATTTCTGTTGGTCAAACCATTAGTAAAAAAAAAAAAAAAAATAGAGTTTGTTTGAAAGTACTTTTAAAATGGTTAAAAGTGTTTTTGGTGAAAATGTTTTAAAACTAATCCTTAATAAATAAGCAAGTAATCCTAAAGAAACATTTCAAGTATTTTCTATAAGAAACACATAACTCTAAATGTTTTTTAAACCCAAAAATATTTTTTCTAAAAACACTTTCAATGATTTCGAAAGTACTTCCAAAGCTAAAAACACGGATTCACTCTAAAAATTATAATAATTTTATCTTCGTCTTCTGAACCTCGTATATTGAGCGAAAAATCTTAGACCACTTTCGTTTTTGTGAGGCCATCCTTGGTCCCAAAAGCAATGATCTCTTTGTTTGATTCCAGGTCTTGTATATGCTTTCCACGTCTCAGTTCAACAAAATACAGTATATCGATATAGGGGGCTGACAACTTGAGAGAGCCCACATTCAAATCCATGTTTAGAGGTGCCCTCAGTTATGATTGATTAAACACGTGGGGACACTTCTCATTTAATTTAGTGGTAATGGGAAGAATAATAATAGCTTTCATTTGAATTCTGTTATTCAAATCTACTTGCATCTTTGTCTTCTACTTGTTGTTATATTACTTGTCATTTGAAAAATTATTATCTACCTAGTTCAGAAGTGACAAAATATTGCTCAACTGAGCCACGTTAAAATCGAAGATACCTATCATGGCCCATTGGAATATATGACAAGGGAAATCAATAAAATGCCTAAATTAAAATTCACAAGAAAATAAGTTGAAGTCCATTAGCAATATGGAATCCACCAAAAAATAGAGAAAATTCTAAAATTTAATTGATAATATTATAAATTGATTATGTAAATTAATCCTTAAAAAGCTACAAATCCGAATATGAAAGAAAATAAACAAATAACAAAATATATGGGGTTGAGGTTTTGGGGTGCTTTGGATCATTATTCCGTATTTGGCCTGTTATTTTATATGGTGTTGAGGTTAAAGGTTAAAGGTTAAAGGTTAAAGCTTTTGATGTTGGTTGCTCCCTTTAAAAATATTTGAGAAAGGGGAACTCTTGGATTTAACAAGAGCACTTAGTGAAGTATTGTCTTAAACTGGTTTCATAAGGAGTCTTGTGTAAGGGTTGGGGCTAAACTGCCTGTATGAAGAGCTATGGGCTAATTTAGTCCAGGACTCTTGGCTGTATATGTTTCACTAAAGATTAATTTGTCATTTAATACTACGGTTTTATGATATTTTTCTTTATTTGTAAATGAGAGGTTTTAAGTTTAACTCTTGCCAAAGGCTAATTTGAACCACATTATTGCTAGCTCATTGTGAGGCTAAGTCCACAATCTTTCCATTAGTGTAGATAATATCGTTTGTTAAAAAAAAATTGTCATTTGATGCTAAATAACATTTTAACTTAGCTAATTTGCATGCATTAAATATGCTCTAAGGTGTACAAATTTAGTAAGAGGTAGGACCTTCGGGTCCCCATGAGTATCAAAATTTTATCCTGTTTTCTCAAAAGGAAAAAAAATGGTGATAAATTTGAAGTATGTGGTGATGTACTCTAACGATCACCTTCAATGGAGAGGGTTAAAGGTTTAAAAACCAAAAAATAACCTAATTTGCTCAAAAATTCATCTCCAATTGATAGCCGAGCTATAATTCTGTGGAGCTCAGCAAGCCATTATTTAGCCAAAAGGGCGCTGGCTAAATGTAGCCCCTCTCTTAGCCCTTTTTGGGGTCCAGCTTCTCAATTTGTTATAATTAATTCAAGTTTAACGGCTAAATTTGAAAACATCCAAAGGTAATTTAATTAAATTAACTAATAAATTTAAAGTGTAAATTTAAAACTAATAAATTATTGAGGGGCTATGTTTAGCCCCTTTAGAAATAATATATGAGTATGGTCTGATACTGTTCATTTAAAAATAAATTTTTTTAGAACTATAATTTTGAACAAAGCTATATTTAACGTTCCGATTAGACATGACCTAATAACATCACATTTTGGCCTAGGCTAATATACATTGTAAGTATCATCACGTGTGCCAATATTGTCGTAAGATTTCCGAGTAAGCCTACATATAAGCAAAATAAACAGAGTCACACAAGTTGAGGTTTATTCTTTTTGTTTCTTATGTTAGCTAGTTAAGATGTAACACGAAGTGGTTGAGAGATTGAACATGATGTGAGTTTTTTCCGTATGCTCGGAACATAGTTAAATAAGTTATATATTATTATGCAAGTGAAGGTATACTTGGAAAAAAAAAAAAAATTTCCTTCACTTGTAAGTAACATACGGCGCCCCGCCTCATATTCTGGAACATTTAAAAATCTCATGAGCATGACAAGCACCAAGTATCCAAAACTCCAACCTTAATTCCTATTTGGAACCGTAATACACTGTTCTTAAATGAATTAAAGGCAAGGTGAGTCAAACTCATCGCCTAACTAACTAGGATTTGAGGTAGTACGTAAATGAAAACCCTTAACAGTTAATACAATATTATTAGTATTCATATTATCAATCATTATAGAACTTGTGGTTTCTCACGTCTTGAGCGTTCCCGTGGATTCTAGATTGTTATATTAACGTTCTATATGTGGTTTCACTCAAGCTAGCATCTGGAAACATCGAAACCCTTAACACAATATTATTATTTTTTTCCTAATAGATAAACGATATGTATGAATAGCAACCATATATATATATATGACACTTGGAGCAAATAATTGAATTATGTGGACAAATAAAGCTGACGAAACTGAAAGTAACATGAAGCTATACGAAAAGGACTAGGCAGCAGCAATGTATTAAAAGCGTGAGGCGTGGGCGAGGCGTCCGAGGGGAAGCCCCGTCTAGGCGTGAGGCGTGAGGCGAAGCCTCATGGAACCTAAAATTTAAATATATATTATATGTAAGTATATTTATAACAATATAATACTTTGTAAAAACAAATATAACTATAACTAAATCAAAGATAAAATCTTCTTCTTTATTACTAGGTCTCGTTGTACTTGGAAACTATGTCATATAGTCTCAAAATGTTATAATTCTTTATTTTATTGTAAGCAATTACAGAGAACTTCAAGGAAAATAAGGATGAATGGTCACAATTATAGGAAAATTTCAATCAAAAAATAAAGGCTTAATGTTGCAATTATAAGTAATTTAAAAGGAAATAAAGGCTGAGTGAAGTAGTTATAGGGTATTTAAAATGATATAAAGCAATAATTATGGGAATTTGAGGAAAATAAAGGGTTTAGTGGAGTATTTATAGGGTATTTAAAATGAAATAAATGGGCTGGAGTATTTATAAGGTATTTAGAATGAAATAAATGACGAAAATAAAGAGTTGAGTGGAGTATTTATAGGGTATTTAAAATGAAATAAATGGGCTGGAGTATTTATAAGGTATTTAGAATGAAATAAATGACGAAAATAAAGAGTTGGGTGGAGTATTTATAGGGTATTTAAAGACAAAAATTAAAAAACAAACTCAGCCTAAAAAACCCTAGCCGCTGTCTTCATCTCCATCTCCATCTCCTTTGCTAGTTTCTTGGTCTGCAACTCAAAAACAGCCCTACAACTAAAAGAAATCCAGATTTCTGCAACCTAAAAAAGAAAAAGGGGCGCCCAGTTGACGCCTCAGGCGCCTAGACGCGCCCCGACGAGCCTAGGCGAGTATTTCGCCCACTCCCACAAAACAGAGGCGAAAATGGTGAAGCCCTGCCTCCAAGGGCGCCTAGGCGCGCCCCGAGGCGAGTTTTTTAAAACATTGGGCAGCAGCACACCAACATCTAGAAAGAAGCAGGAAGCTGCTGAATTTGGATACATATAATTGGTTTGGAAAACAAACATAAAGTATATAGGCAGCTGCAGCTGTTCACAAAACAAAAAGAAAAACGGCTTAGTGCTTAATCAAATTTAATATATAATCTTGTTCATCGCTATCCTCCAAGCCATCGATCATAACTTGACCTAATAAGAAGTTTCTGGGTGGTGGAGGTTTATGGTTATGGCGGTATCTAGAAACTAAAGAGTCAAAGAGATATATAATGGCGCAATTGCATGATTAATAAAATTCAAATTCCCAGTCCAGGGGATTAGGGGGAGCAGAAAGGGTCCCATTTGTGTTCACCACTACTAGGCAGTAATCATCAGCAGGTGTTTACGAGAATATTACACGGCTCTTGTTGGAGTGACAGCATTATCCAAACTGCTTATAATTTTCCTTCTGCCCATAATTTTTTTTTCTTATTGTCATGCTATGTTGTTAGTCGCATGACGACTTATTCTCAATCAATTTGATAATAGAGTATTGTTTTAGTTCAAATGAAAACCGATTAAGAATGAGCACAGAGTATGCATATTAAGGGGACGTTTGTTGCACCGGATTGTCTCAGACTGGACTAGCTTCAGGGACTGAGCTGGACTGGCTTAGACTAGACTAACCTGAACTAGTTTAGTGAAGCGTTTGGTGCAGTGTTGGACTAAAAAGCTGGACTGACTTCTAATTCTAGTTCAATTCCTAGGCTTCCAATTAAATTACCTATTTTCCTTGTATCTTCGACATTACTACATAGAATGCAATTAGTCAAAACATCAACCTGGAATCCAATTAATCAAGTTTATGATCTCTTATTTTCTCAAAACCAAACATAATATACATATAATTAAGAAACATAATTCGCCGCACAAAATGCATTTGGATAAACAAAGATTGGAGATTTTAAGAAAATATTTTTATCCTAACTGACCTACAAAAGATTTCGATAGCTGGACAAAAACAGAAGTTGGTGATTGAACAAAGTTGAAGTTTTGCAAGGAAAGAATAAGATAATAAATGGGTGAAAATTTTCATCTTTTTAGATTAATTAAAGTTTTAATTCTTATTTTGTGGACTTTCTTTTTCTTGTTTTAGGAGAAAAATGGGGCACTATCAGTGCATGAACCTCTCTGGATTCATGCCTCCTTAATGGGCTCTGGTATGTTATAAACGAATCTAAAAAATCTCAAGCATAATAATGAAACACTGGATTCCAAAATGAAAACTGATGAAACGGACAACTTGCATATGAATCGGAATGGAGGAGAGATTAGACGGCGACGACAAGCTTCAACATTGAGAGCAGAGCCGCTGCCGCTTCTGCTGCTACTGCTGATCTTCAACGTTGAGGACGATGACGACCCTCCCTGCTTCTCTATTGATCTTGTCGACCGATTTTCAATTGAGTTGTGGTATTTGGGTTTTCTCCGAACGGCGAAAAACTTGAGATGCGCTTAGTGGGATGGGTGAAGCAAGGAAGATGAAGCAGATGGGACGGGCAAAGTGAGGAAGATGAAGCATATGGGATGGGCAAAGCGAGGAGGGACGAAGCGGTCTTAGTAGTCCACTCTGCTTCGGCGGGTCTCACTAAGAACGGCTAACGAAGCGTTTAGTCCATGCAAGTCCCACTTTGTCTCATTGAACTTAGTCTATGCAGCTAACAAACAAGAGATTGAACTAGCACTTAATCCAGTCCAGTCCACTGAAAGCTAGTGAGGGCAAACAAACACACCCTAAATGTAACTAAGAGGTGACACACGTTAAAAGAAGTGTCACACTTCACAATTGAAAATCATCAAAAATACAAAGTTCTTGCATCTAACCAAGAGTAAAGATAACACTCACGTTAAAAGAAGTATCACATTTCACAACAATATACCGTCATGAATGTGAAAATCTCACATCCAATCAAGAGGAAAGATAACACTTAAGAAGACTAAATATTTTAAGTTGTAAAACTACTATAAAGGCACCATAAAGAAACGATTGTACTATTCTTTGGTAATCTTACAATCGTCGGCAAACTAAGAAGATTTCTATGAGTCACCTCTAACAAATATGCACTCTTAAACCTTTGTCATCTGCATAAACTAATTAAGAAACACAAAAACCACCACCTGAGCTCTGAATAACATCCGCCACTTAGAGATTCGAGTTGAGCAGTGAATCGTAGACGCTACAAAAGTTGACCTTGACAGGGTGATCATAATGACCACAATCATAAATATTCTCATCAGCAGACCAAGAGAAATCATTATCTAAAAACTAGTCCTGAGGTTAATGATAAAATTTCATGGTGCCAACTGCTACCAATGGAAAGGTCAAAAGTTTTCATATAGATAGGACTTCCAAGTGGAAACACACGTCCAATTCAAACATGTGTACGGTTTTTCATTTCTTTATATTAAAGGGTAATGTTTATAAATCAGTTTCATCAATTCTTCCTTCTATCCTTAATTTGAAATGATCTCTAGTGTTTGTTATCCATCTAATGGTAATCAAGTTATTTTGTAACAATGAAAAATTGTATCGACATCAAGGAAACAATTATAATTGTAATGAATAGGTTTGTATCTACCAAGACCAAAGTTAATTTTATATGTAAATAGTTCAAAAATATATATTGTTAGAGAATAGAATCCCACATTGGACATATCACAAAATAATATACAATTAGAGTTTTCACCTCTAATATCACCGAGGTCTTTTGTGATAAAACTCAACGCATAGAAATAGATAAGTAAGTTAGGACAATACATGTAATGTTAGTGGTGGACCATGTTATGCCTATAAAGTAATCACATATATCATGTAGGTATGAAATACCCCGACCTAGTTTAGGTAAATTTTATATAACTATCATTTGCCAATACATACGCTCACATAAAGATTTTTCTTTTAGGCACACAACATAAATGTTGAAAGGCAGCAAAAGAAATGCGTACTATATAAAATTTTTAACTTTTAATGCTCTCTTTGTAGGAGAGAAATTTACATTTAACAGATTGCATTTCCTTTTTACTCCGTTTCTCTCGTAAGGTGATGAAGTCGCTTAGGTATATCATATATACAATAAGTTGATTATTGTTCGATGAGTTTGATTTAATTTATCTACTATACAAGTCTCAAAATTTATAGTAATTTAATAGTAATTAATAAGATGGTAAGAAAAATGCAGTCTTGTAAAATATGTCCCTGCATTAGGACGCTGATGTTGAATACTGCATTATTAGGGTGATTGCCACTTCTCGTTACAGGACAGATTTTCTGTCTACATGACTAAAGCATGCTTGAAAACGATATGTAAAAGAATTATGGATGCAGCAACCATCGATGTAAGTTTACAAAAATGTGGAAAATGAATGCATCTCTACTCTCGAGCGACACCTCATTACGTGCCGCAATAAACAACACGAAAATGACATGCCATCAGCATCTTCAAATTCCAGCTGGGGTGCTCGTATGACGATCAACGTCACTAACACATTTAATTATGATCTATTATCTTCTTCTTTTTCAGTAAATGAGAATTTCAAGTTTTGGTCGTAAGTCCTGACAAAGAAATATTAACATTATTCCAAAACAAAAGTAAAGAACATAAGCTCGACAAATACACATCAGAAAAAGGGGCCTTACCTTTTTCTGGTTACTAATAACTTGATATAGCTTTTTTATTTTAATTTTAAGGATACTTTTGCAAAACTAACCTTTCCACTTAACGAAGATATTGACAAATTTTTCATAGAATAATCAAAACGATTTACGGTGAACAAACTCAGGAAACACTTCTATCGATTATCATTGTCAAAGACTAGATGAGTAATCTCATAAATCATTTTAGCTAAAAGCCAGTTATTATATTGGTACCATACTTACTTGGTAGTTCTATGTTGTTATAGAGGAGGATCTTGACAGGGGCTAAATAGTTTATGGCTCAACTCACTCAAATAATTAACCAATTAATCTCATGCGCCAACAGTGCACTTTATTTAGAAAAAAGAACGAATGATGCATGGCTAATTAATTCTCTATTATTGGATTAAAAAAATGTGCTAATTAGTTTGAGTGATGTTATTTTCATCCCAACGTCTTACCTTCCTACCCACCTTTTAATAAATTTTTTAATTACAAATTTGTCTATTTACAAAAAGACCGACATTTACAAAAAGACCGATAAGGACATTAATTATCTTATTTTGTTTAATTAAAAAAAAAAAAAAAAAACCCAAGGTTGGGCATGGGAGACAATTTGTCTACCTTAAACCCTAACTCATATTTTCATCTCCTTTCATTCAGAGAAAGTAAAAAAAAAATAGCAATGGACTTAGAAGATGACTTTTTCATTGAACAGGTAGAAGATGATGCTTCTATGGAAGAGGTAGAAGATTATGTTTCCATTGAAAGAGTACAAGAGTTATTTGTGTGTAGGTCATTTGAATTTTTCCATCGTATTTTTAAATTTGTCGTTGTCGAATTCTTTTGAATTTGGATACCTCTATCGTTTCCATTTGAATTTGCAGACCTTAGTGGTTTTCATTTACATATTATTTGTTATATTTTTTAAGAGACAATTTTATAATTTCATATGTACATATATATTAAAGGTTATTTTGGGAATAATAGTGGGTGGGAAAATAGCATTATAATTTTTTAACTTTTTTAAGATGGGTGAGATTATAACGTGGATGGGAAAATAAGACAATGAGGTGGGTCTAGTAGCTCTCGTTATTTTTTTTTAGATCAAAGGAAATTTTCATTGAGAATGGTCAATGGCTCATATGAGAAAACATGTCAAACATAAGTCCTTACTCTTTAGAGGCCGCCAATAGAAACATTACTACTTCTACAATTACAAACTTTCAAATACACAATACAATTTCTTAGGCACGGAAAAACCATTTACAACTAATAAAAAGGTTAACACACGACACTCGAAAGTCGGAGAACTACCATAAAGGCCACAAGAAAAATATCGCACCATTCTTTGATGATTTGCAATTGTCCGTATAAGAATTACATCCTAAAATTGTCGATCTTCATTCTCATAATCTCTTGTAAAGCGCATAAACCACAAAACCACCATGTCATATTTGAATTTTGAACAACATTTGTTGCTTTAAGATTCTAAATTGAGAAGTAAGTTATAACTGCTACAAACTCTCCTAAACTTATTACATTGTCGATACTTCTATTATATGTTTTAGACTATCAAATATCCAAAAGGTATCTACAATCAGTAGTGAAGCCAAGAATTATTGAGGGAAGGGGCAAAATTTGAAAGGGTAAAAATTATTGCCGGCGAGGTTTTATGTCATGAAAACATTCCATAATGTGCTCATTCATTGCATAATGAAATGTTATTAGCAAGGGTAAAATGCTGTAGGAAAAGGTATTGAGCCGTTGGAAAAACTTTTCGAGGAAAAAATTTGTCGTTGATCGTCGCAAATTCTTCTATTCGAAATACTTTTTTTTTCCTTTTCTGATTAGTCATCCAAAAAAACACATTTTCAACACCAATCACCCTACGGTTTCTGTTAAATACTCGTTGAAGTCGAATTTTAAAAAGGTTAATAATCCTAAATTAAAGAGGTTTTTTGTCAATCCGGTGCAAATATAGTTTACAAGCTAGCTCATATAAGGTTCTCAAGCTCACAATGTCATCAATTTAATAAATTATCATACAATTAGGCCGAAGATAAAAATTAATACACTTATAATATATCTTATGATGCATTATGACACTTTTAAAACTTCGTGACCCATTTTAAAAATCATTCCAAATGTGAACAGAGTAAATTGTAGTTGACCTATTTTTTTAAGGTAAACTCCAAATACATACGACTCTTCATTTTTTTACTCATTTGAATAAATTAAAATGCACACTACTGTGAAAACGATCAAAACGAACACAACAAATTATCGAATATTTACATATATGTAAGAGATTGAATTATGTGCTAACTATTAGTCTAAAATTTATATACATTGCCAATATAATTTAAATACAAAATTAAATACATTGCCAATATAATTTAACAAGTCAGAACTTGAGGGTATATTTGTGAATTGCGAGTTTTGGGGCACATTTTGCTGCTCTCGTAAAAGGGACGGGGTGTAAGCAAGTGCGGAGAAAAAATGGGTGACCAGTGGTTCCCACTATAATCAATTTTTTTTTTATCTCAATAAAGCAAAACGGCTTCGTTCCGCCTAGGAATTTTCAAAAAAAATTATAACCCTTCGTTGCTGCTGCTGTGCGCAACAGCAAGGAAACCAAAGAAGTAGCCGGGACTCCATCATTTCCGACGAAACCAGAGGGGTGGAACCATCGCTCTTGGGCTTGATTTCAGCGAGGGGAGGAGCATCCGCCCCTCCTCGCTCCTCTGTAGCTTCATCCATGTCTACAATTTAGCATTTATATACCCATATATTATATATATGTATAGTAGATTCGTACGCATACAGGCCATACCATCACACTAATTTTTCTCCGATTCAATACTGGTTTGGTACTGAAGTGCTTTTATAAAAAGTGGGTATAAAAAAAACCAAGCTTAAAAAGGTATTTGGTAAACACTTAAGAACAGCTTATTTGCACAGTTTTGGATGAAATAAAAAGTTGAAAACGTGAAGTAGCAAAAATGAGCTTATTCTCATAGCACAGCAAAAACAGTTTTTTTTTTTTTTTTCAAAATACAACAATATCAAAACAGCCTCAATTAGCTGTGTTGTTTCTGTTTTTTGACGACAAGAGTGGTCCAGTCCGCCTAATATTGTTGTTAGTTTACTTCTCATAAAATTAAAAAGGCCGTTCTCCAAAAAGAAAATTAAAAAGGCCAGGCCAGTTCGTACAGAAACGAATAAGTCCACGTGAGTGAACGTATTTTTCATACATTTTTCGTTTTGTGGACTCAGATCATCACAGTCTGCTCTCGTCTCATACGGGTTCTTCATGCTAAATATTTTTCTCTCACTTTCCATATTTCAATCATTTCTCTTTGGAAGTGGAGACGTACACACAAAAAAAAAAAAAAAAAAAACCACTGAACTAAAAATTAATATTTGATTCTATTTCTTATTTGTTTATATTTACTTGTAAAAGGTGTGCGGAAATTATTTACGTGAAAAACCATGGAATCGCATATAAAATGTCATGCCATCTTGTGATCTCTCTCATTACCAGTCTCTTCCATGTTCCATTCCTTGGTCATATTTCCAATGGAGTTTGAAGTTTCTGGGCTCTTGCAATTGTTTTACACCTTCATTTGCTTTCTTCTATTCTCTATGATCTTCAGCCTTTTCCTATTGAGATCAAAACTATGGTGCAGTTGTGAAATTTGTCAGACCTATCTCACCTCAAGCTGGTCTTTAGAATTCGTAAACCTTTGTGATTGGTATGCACATCTTCTTCAAGATTCTCCAAGCAAAACCATCCACATACATGTTCTAAGAAACACCATCACAGCCAACCCTGAAAACGTCGAGTACATGCTCAAAACTCGATTCAAAAACTACCCGAAAGGCAAACCCTTCTCTACAATCCTTGGCGACTTTCTAGGTCAAGGCATATTCAACGTGGACGGCCACTCATGGAGGTTTCAGAGGAAAATGGCAAGCCTGGAGCTCGATAGACACTCGGTACGATCGTACGCTTTCGAGATTGTCAACCACGAAATCGAGCACCGTCTCATCCCTCTCTTAACATCCGTTTGTTCTAATTCGGATGGTGGTAACGGAATAGTCCTCGATTTACAAGACGTGTTCAAGAGATTCTCGTTCGACACCATATGCAAGTTCTCTTTCGGGTTGGACCCTATGTGCCTAGAGTTGTCACTGCCCTTGTCTGAATTCGCCATCGCTTTCGACATGGCCTCGAAGTTGTCCGCCGAGAGAGCCATGACGCCATCTCCCATAATTTGGAAGATCAAGAGAATTTTAAATTTGGGGAGCGAGAAGCAACTTAAAGAATCCATAAATATGATCAACGCTTTAGCCAAAGAGGTGATCGCCAGAAAGCGCGAATCGGGATTTTCAACCCAAAGAGATCTCTTGTCAAGATTCATGAGAAGTGTAGAAGATGAAGGCTACTTAAGAGACATTGTTATAAGTTTTCTATTGGCAGGGCGTGACACTATGGCGTCTGCTTTGACAAGTTTCTTTTGGCTCATGGGGACCCACCCGAACGCTGCGTCAGCAATTCGGTTGGAGGCTGATAGAGTGCTTGGAATCAATCAGGGTCTCAAGAGCTTTGAGCAAATGCAAGAACTTCATTATTTACAAGCCGCAATTTATGAGAGCATGAGGCTCTACCCTCCTGTACAGTTTGATTCAAAGTTTTGTGAACAAGATGATGTTTTACCCGATGGCACGTTTGTGAGGAAAGGGACTAGGGTTACTTACCATCCGTACGCAATGGGTAGGATCCAGGAGAGTTGGGGCTCCGACTGCATGGAATTCAAGCCCGACAGATGGTTGAAGGATGGCGTTTTCTTCATGGAAAACCCTTTCAAGTACCCAATTTTTCAACCGGGACTTAGGGTTTGTCTGGGGAAAGAGATGGCTGTGATGGAGATGAAAACTGTTGTGCTTTCACTGCTGAGACGATTTAACATCGAACATGCAGCACATGAATCATGTCGTGTGCCGAAGTTCTCTCCTGGACTCACTGCGACCTTAAGCAGTGGGTTTCCAGTGCTGGTGAAAGAAAGGACTAGCACCACCATCGTGTCATGAGTAATGAGTCATGACTCACGATGGGTCATATATATTCTGCTCAGCCATATGTGGTACATCTATTTTTGGTGCATGTTATATGGGTCTACCAATGCAATAGGGGTGCGCAGTGTGACATGGACGAAACTAGGCCAACCTGTGGCTGAATTCAATGTGTACCATATGTAACCAGAATGTCTGCTTTGGTGCGGTGTACGGTATTTATTTCGGTGTACAAGATGGTGGCAATGTAGCTGGCTTTTCTTGATCACTGTGCAAGCAGATACATATATATTCCTTCATGATATAATTAGCTAAAGCTAGTGATGATTTGCTTTATCTATTTGTCTCGTTTCGTACGCAGAAAGCTGCACAATATTATTTTATGTGAGTACTCTAAGGATGAAGATCCTTCTGATCAAGGAATGTGGACCGTTAGATTTTCATCCAACGGTTATAATTATTATAACTTTAAAATGATCCCCTATTTGTAGCCATTGTATTTTCATTTAACGGCCCATATTCCTTGGTTAGGAGGATCATCATCTTTAGATCGGGAGAGGATCCTGATCCATATTGATGTGAGTAGTCTTGATATATTGGTAGAAGTACACTTACTAATATATATATATATATATATATATATATGTATATATTCTACTTCCTTCTTATGTATTCACTAAATTAGGGTACTTTGTTATTCTATGTGAATCCACAAAACCACATATTCGCCAAAAGGGTTTGGTGACTTTGGCTAACTAGGTTTCTAGTCCTACAAACGAAACGATCTTTTTGATAAGGTGCTTTATTCAATATACCTTATAGCCAAAACTGTGCATTTGAAATCCAATAGTGAAAACTAAGAAATAAAAGTGCCAACATTTTTTAATAAAAGATGCATTCTCAAAAGACTATCACATGGCCTAAAAAAAAAAAACAAAAAGAATGGTCTAGCAATATTTGAAGTTCTCTTTTTACAAATGACGTATTTCAAGTAAAATTTTGTTAATTTCTCTCACATATCTTTATAATGCTCATGAAAACTTTTCTAGTCTCTCCTTTATATGTACAATTTTTGTGATATCAAATTTTTGTACTTGACCTTAATTGAAATTTAGAAAATTTTCAACCAAAACATAGCATTGCAAAAGTGCGCTCTTTGTAAAATTATAAGATAAGAGGAACAAAAAACAAATAATAGGAAGAAAGACAAAAAAAACAAAGCCGTTGGGCAGTTGGAACGTTGGTCCCAACTTATGAAGTGGAAAGTAAATATACTACAACATATGTGACAAGTCCACAAGGTGTTCACATGTGCCTTCCTTGGCTCCACGACACATCATATGTCATACTCAGTCAATTTGTACCACGCTGGCTGCAGTTTTCTGTCTTCCTTTTGTACATGATTTTAATATTTTGTGTGGCCTCTTTGCATTGCATATATTTTGCTAAAAGTGCCAGCAGCATGCAATATGTCCCAATTGATTCTCAGGTGAATGAACAACGATTTTGTGACAATTGGGTACTGTAACAATTATGTTTGCGAAGGTTTGGAATTTGCTGTAAAGTTGGCTTTCGATCGTGTGATTTGTGAAGGATACTTCACCTACGGGAAGAGTAATTATTGGTGATGTTAAATTGTAGCTAGCTCTTTACCTAGGTATCCAATTTGCGTTGCATATTAAGCGAGAGGCCAATAATGTGACACGTCGCTTAATTAGCTAGGTTTCTTTGTATCCTAAAGTATGAGCAGAATAGTTTGAGGGTTGTCTGATATTATTTAGGTTGTTTTTTTTTATGAATGATGATTGTAGTTAAGGTCAAGTTCCATCACTCTCCTCGTTTTTAGTTTTAATGTTCCATCGCAGGTTCATAAAAAAGAAAGAAGTATTTTTGCATGGTTTAGGGTTACGACCAAGCCGCTAATGCAGTCATTTTTTTCGTGAAGAGTCTAATCCAACCCGCAAGCGGCATTTCTATATTATTAAGACGGTTAACAATTTAATGTATTTCAAAATAAAAAAACTTATGATTATCTGTTGGTAATTAACATGATTAGTTAATGTGACTGGTATTTTTTTTCAAAAGAACTAGCTAATGGTATCATCATTACAGTCCACTCTTTTGGAACTCAAAATTATTTATAGAGATATTTCAACTTTTTCTCTAATCACTATCATGTGATTCACCAGCACCTCGATATATGACTATAATATTTCATGGCTAGAATATGACTCGTTTCTTTTATGTTGCCTCTTAGGCCGGCAGTAAAGAAATTGATTTGTCATAGCTCCACTTGTGATCGTAACAAAATAATCATATCATTAAAGTTAGTTGAAAATCAACCTATACATATCCATTCTCAAAAAAATCTTATTAGAAAATTAATCTGTGTATCCATTCAAGCAAATTAGTCCCCTTTTCTTGGCGGGGATCTCTCAAATCATGCATCTTCGTGTGAAATAATTTTAAAAGCCCATAAAGAGGAACACAGACGTAGGTCGATTCTAAGATTTTGTGTGCATACAAATTTGGTTACAATACTTACATATATTTAATACAATCCTTATATATATATATATATATATATATATATATATATATATATTTAGAAGTGCAATTCATTTTTGGTTCCAAATGAGGTTAGGACCAGACCTTTGTGGCCATGCCAAGATTCCACAACCAAAAGGTGCAAGCAAAACTTGTTTGCTAATGTTTCACAAAATGATTTTGAAGAATTGTTTTGTAAATTCATAGGATTTTACATTTTTATAATTTGAGAATAGGTTTGGTACTTTTAATTTGAGAATGATTCTTGTTTTTTTTAAGAAAACTATGAAAACGTGTCTGGTACTAATATAAAAGTGTCAAAAAATAATAAATTCATGTTTCCTAGTAGAGTAATACTAAGTAGATTAAATTTGCAAACTAAATGATGTGTCACCAATAAGAAATAAGCATGTTAATCAATATTTAAGTGATAATCCAATTATCAAGTTTCATGTTAATTAGTTTACAAAATTTAGTCTACAAATTTGGTCTTCCTTGTGACAGCCCGTCCCGAATTATTTTTATCGATGGTGTGAAAAGACTAAATTGCCCTTGGACGTTAGTTGGTGTCATGGGTGATATGTTTTGATTGTGGTCCAATTTATGTTAAGTCATAATTGTTTGGACCCAATTGGAACTAAATTTGTCCTAGTTTGTGGTTGGTTATTGTGTTGCCAACTAGGACCACACACACACACACACACACACCCAAACAACCCCATTGACCTTTATCTCTCCTTCCTTCTCGAATTTCTTTCCATTTCCATACAATTGTACGGGCAACTTCTCAAACCACTTGAGCATTCACGGATCAAGATTTTGGAAGCCATCTTCATGTTCCTTGGGAGCTTAGGAACACATCTATACCATTTTTAGAACGTGAATCCTTTGAAAACTCGAGAACCTAGGAATCCCAGATTTTGGGCACTGTTCATGTAGTCATGATCGTGGGATTTTCAGTGAGTTTTAAGGTTCTAGGAAGCTTTAGGACGTCTTCACGAAGCTCGGGAAGTAATTTTGAAGTGTTTTGGACGTCGGGAAACTCGAGTTCGTCGAGTTGCTGAGGTTGCCGGAGTGTTCAAGGTTTCTCTGACGAGATCTCGTGGATTGCATGGCTTGAAAGTGGTAAGAATGTGTTCTACTTGTTGTAAGCTTCATTTTGGTACAAATTTCATGAAATTTGGTTGAGAAATGGCAGAGATATCAAGCTTTGAAAATTTTTCAATTTTCGGTGACACAGACGGTGGCCGGCGGCAGAGTCTGGCGATCCACCAGAGAAGAAAGAAGAATATTCTGTCAACATTAACGGAATATTCCTAACGGCAGTTAAGTTTCCGCCAGGGTTAGCCACGCGTCTGGTCGTGCCCTTGCCGGAGTGTGGTGGCGCGTGGGTGGTCCAAAAATTATTTTAAAAATATAAGGATGTTCATGGTGTTGATTAGATCACGTTGGTATATTCAAACACCCCATTTGAGCAATGTATGAGAAGTTATTAGCTAGTTTCGTTTATGTGCTTTAAATTAACGTTTATATAGTTGTTTCGCATATAGGTGAGACCTATCCTCAAGACGAGCGCAGTCAATCAAAGCTTGGGGAATACGACCCTTCCACATACCAGTGAGTGGGCTTTTGGTTTTCCGTATATACCTATATACTTGAGATTTTTCCCAGAAAATTGATTTAAATGAAATTATAATTGAAATGCCATGCCTATTGATTTATGCTTAGACGATGAATTTGTATGATATTTGCATATTGTGATTTGACGCTGTGGACGCTCAGGTAAGTATCAGGTGAGTTGTAGATTGTTTATGTAAATTGGTTGATTATGTAAGATGCGTTGAGAGCTCATAAACCTGCACCCCGGTGTTAGTGCTCCCGCGCATGGTTAGGGCACAATCATTCACGTAATATTCACCTCCTGCACCATACGCTCATCTTGGATCCAAGTTAGGTGCACAGTCCTGTCGTACAGACCACTATAGGTGGTTCAGACTCGTAGGTGACCCGCGATTATTTACATAGTCTTCACGTGATTGTAGCACTTGAGCGTATTTATTTACACTTAGTTATGTCGTACATACCACTTTAGGTGGTTCCGACTCGTGTGCAGGTATATTTGTTGACATGTGGATTTGAGCCATACAGGTCACGTTAGGTGACTCCGGCTGACATATCATTTGCATTGATTTATATCACTTGGCTTACATATTTTTATGCTGAGATATTCGACATGGCATATTTGTGAATTCTGTTATTCTGAGCATGGTTGTGGTATAGATATATATATATATATATACATATATATTCTATTCTGGGAAATTATACAGGTTTTATGGCGAGGGGTTACTATCTTTGGTAATTGAAATGGTTTTGAAAAGCTTTGTTTTTGCCCACTCACACTTTCTGTTTTGCGCCCCTCCAGGTTCTAGTTATGAGTGCTTTGTGGTGGCTTGCGAGGAATCCACGACAGCTTTTACAGATTATCATCATTGTATGGTCACCTTTGGGTGTTGTATAATTAGTCTTTGTCCTGCTGGACTGCACTTAGGCTACTTGTGCTCTGGTTATGAATTCACACTTATTTCGTCTTGCACCTTATCTTATATAGTGCTCTAGTTAGTTTGGTTTTTATTTATTCGCATTTCTTATATTTTTATTGCTTCCGTACTGTGCACATGACTACGTCACCCTCACGTGACGACCAGCACGCCTTGATTTCGGTCAGGGTGTGTCATTCCTAGCATTATCTTTGGAAGTAATGTTTGTGTAATCTAAACCACATATTAATGAAACCTTTTTTGTCAAACCAATGAGGGTGAAAAGACATTTTTATCTTCTATCACAACAAAAAAGCTAAGGACAGAAATGTAATTTCACAAAAGCAAAATTTTGCTTTTTTTTTTTTTTTTAAGCCTCACATACAGGTGATTGTATCATGTCTAAATTTTTTTTTTAAAATAAAAAATAAACTTCTCTCCCTCTTCCCCTACTCCCATGTTCTCTCTTCACTCTCTTCCTCTCTCCTTTAATTTTAAAAACAAAAGTAAAGGATTTCGCACACTTTTTGTGTGTGGGCATGTACTATTATAAATTTAAGATAGTGGTGGTGGTGGTTGAGGTGATGGTTGAAGTGGTGGTAGTACTACAGTAGTGGTGACAAGATATATGTGGTGGCTAGAGTGGGGTAAGAGGCAATGGTAGAGACAATGGTGGTGACAACGACGATGACAATGGTGACAGGGGGTTGTTGTGTTAACAATAACAATGGTTGTGAGAGGGTGGTGGCAATGGCAATAGGGAGTTGTTATGTTAACAATGGTTGTGAGAGGATGGCTATGAAAATTGTTGTTAGGAGGTGGCGGGGATGGCCAAGGTGGTTGTGGCCATGGTGAGGGTGATGGTGGTGGAGAATGTGTGAGGATGATGGTAGAAATTTTATTTTACAACATTTTTTAGTCAATGTTTTGAAATAAATATTGGCAATGTTTGCTTCATGAAATGCTGCATTTCTTTGGCTTTAATTGGTATTCCTCTTCATTTGTAAGTGAGAAATTTTAGGTTCCTCTTCTCTTAGTACTATAGTCTAGTAGTATTCCTCTTCACTTGTAAGTAAGAGGTCTTAGGTTTCATTCTCGCCAAAGGCAAATTTGAACCACATTATTACTAACCCATTATGAGGTTAATCTCATCTTTTTTCGCTTAGTGTAGATAATATCGTTTGTTAAAAAAATTAGGACAAAACCAGTTTTTCATCAATTATAACACCTTTCTCGTGTACTTAAAATAAAAAAAATAAAAAAAATAAAAAAACACCTATCTCGCGTTACAAACGCTCTTTGTTGTTACAGTCGATCATGCCCTCGAAATCTAGTTCAACAAACCCCAAACTCCATCAATTTTGAATCCAAATCTAGTTCAAGGGTCGCCAGTGTAATTAGTAGCAAACATAAATTGGGGTGGGTGGGGGAGTTTTTACTTCTTGTTAAATAAAAAGAAGGGTATGCAACACGAGGACTTCTCAGGAGGTGGGTGGAGTAAAGGTGGGCTCGAAAAACCGAAATCTGAAAAAATCGAACCATTTGCCTAAAAACCGAACAAAACCAAATCAAATAGAACTCGAAGAAGTCAAACCAAATCGAAAACACCATTGTTTAAAACACCATTGTTTTGAAAATTAGGGTTTTTGCTAATCCTTCTCAAGTTACCAATTGAACTAATGGGTGCTAAATCTTGGTCATTATTTAGTAACATGAATTGGCCTAATGAATATGTTGTGATCTATTGGCTTTTTAGTGTGGAAAGTAGTAGATTTAGTGAAATTTAGTGTTGGAATCTGAGAGATTAACTCCTTACTATGATTTTTTTAGATTTTATTTTTTACTCCTTTAAGAACCAACCAGGTTTTATTAATAAAAGCCGAACGAAATCAAATCGAATTGTAGAAAATAACGAAATCAAACCAAACTGAATATAACCGAATCAAACAGTAATTTCGGTTCAATTTTTTATTTTAAGAAAAAAACAAAACTAAAATAATCCGAACACACCCCTAGGTGGGAGAGTTTGGTGGCTATTGTGTGGGGTATCAATTGCAAGGACATCGTCAAAAAGACAACGTTAATATTGCAATGGAGGAAGTGGAAGTCGAACCTCCACTCGCGGTCCTATTGGCTCCAAAACGCGGGAAAACAACCAAAGACCAAGCGAAAAACCCAAGCAGCAACAACATCCACTGATCAGAACCCAGACCCAGAGCCGGAGCCAGTTCGAATCGACCCGGAGCCTGCTCGGATTGAGCCGGAGGGAGTTCGAATTGAGCCGGAGACAGTTCGAATCGGGGAAGAAGGCTCGAGGAATGGGCCTAGGGTTAGTGTTTCCATGTTCGACGACTCGGTGGAGAATCACTTCAGAGTTATGGACACCATTGCCAAGCTCTGCGGCGAGGCGGAGGAGGATGGCGGTGTCGAAGACGGCGAGATTCAACGCTTATCGTCCTCAGTTACCTTCCTAAGGTAATAAGAAATTAAATGCCTCTCTGTTGTTAGTGTTTTTGTTGCTTAATTTTTCAAGAAACGTTTTTTCTTTTGTGTTCATTGTAAAGAAACGTTTTTGTTTGTTATGATGATTGCAAAGAAACGTTTCTGTTGATGGGAATGGGCGGATTTTAAGTATGAACCTCGAGATGTTCGATTTTCTTGTGGAGTTGGAAGTCCCGAGGGGGTGGATGTCGTCGGCGGGATAAACTTACGGCAATTTTCTTCTGCAACAGTTCCTAAGGTTATATATTCGAATTCGAATTTATGGTCGGTTTGCCTCTAATAGTTTTGCAAAGAATAAGCTGTTGCAATGTCTCTCATTTTCATATGAGAAACAAAATTGGCATTTGATCTAATTTTGCAGTTTACATTTTAATGCAGGACAAGGCACTTTCTGGTGGTGCACCATCTCCGGGTTGAGGTACGTGAATTGGCATTAGCATTGAGGCACTTTGTGACGATTAAGTTGTTTTGTGCTTGTATTTTTGCATTTCCTTTGCTGTCCTTTTCAAAGTTCTTGGAGATTGTTGCTTTCGTTGTTTTAATAAATTCAAATTCAAATTTGATGTTAGTCTTGTATATTGGATTTTCAGTGCCACCTAAACAAGGACTGATATATATCTCCAAATGTCCATTATACATTTTTGCAGCCAAGACTTTGTGATGTATGTTGGAGGGCCTTTTTGGGCGTTGGATTGGTGTCCTAGAGTTCATCAAAGTAGCGATAATCATCCAAAATGCGAGGTACATGGTCTTTTTGAGGCCCTTCCTTCTTTTTATTCTTGTCAAAGTCTGTTACTTTAAGGGTCTACAGCTTTCGCTACTTCTCATAGAAGGAAATGTGATGTGATAACTTTTGCTTTTTACGAAGTTATTTTTGTAATATTTGACTTTAACATTCTTGATCATTAGTGAATCGTGATAACTACTTGAACAGATGCCTTCAGAATATTAAGTGCCTTAAATAGTGAACTCTGAAATTTTAGTTTTGAGCAATGTAGGAAACTTCCCTTGACTAGTTTTCTCTCGAATGGATGAGAAGTCCCCTTTTAGGTGATTCTTAGTATGGTTTTCCATCTTGAGGCTTTCTTGGGTTCAGTTTCTTATGTTTACGTCATTAAATTCACATTAGTTTATTAGTCATGCTAGCAAGTTTGAGGCCAATGCCAAATATGTTAGCTTAAATCTTAAATACACATACATTTTGGAAGAGTTGGAACTTTGATGTTGGACCATAGTGATAATTCGTTTTCCTTATCATGAAAAGATACAAATGCTTAGGACTAGAGTTCAAACGTTTATGCTACTCTTTGTGTTATTATCAGCAACGTGTGTTAAATTAGTGAGGTTTATACAACTTAGAACTTTTACCATGTTAAAGTAGTTCAAGTCTTCTATATTAGACAACGTTATCGTCACCATACTTTGCAGTTTATTGCCGTAGCTGCTCATCCTCCTGGATCTTCTTATCACAAATTAGGCGAGCCACTGACTGGAAGAGGCGCCATTCAGATATGGTGTCTTTTAAATGTTGGTGTAAATAAGGAAGACATACATTCAATAGTAGAAAAGCCAAAGCAGGGGAGTAAGAACAGTGGAGCCAGACAAGAAAAATCAACCGAACCAAAGAAGCCTTTAAGGAGGCCTAGAAAGAAGCCAATAGAAGAAAAATCAACTGAACCAAAGAGGCGTAGAGGAAGACCTAGAAAGAATCCAATTGAAGAATCTGCTGACAAGAGGCCACAGAAGAAAAATCAACTCGACCAAAGAGGCCTAGAGGAAGACCTAAAAAATATGCAACAGAAGATTATGTTGACAACTTGGATGAGAGCAATAATTATGTTGAGGTTCCTGCCATTGAATATCCAGAGGGATCACTAGAGTTGCCTTCTACGGATTGTGTTCCTGCAAATACTTATGTACATGCTGTACAAGAAGATCATGGTAAACAATGAAAGAGTTACAAACATGTGGCAGCATCTGATCCAGCTCGGAAATCACATGTTCGGAGGAGAAAATTAAATAATATCGAAAGTGCAGGGAGTGATAACAGTGATACATATCCACCGTTGTTGAATCAAGATGGGGAGAAAGGATCATTTGGTTCAGATTATCATACACAGCGGAATTCAGGACAGGATCCTCATAACAGTTATGCATGTCCACCGTTGTTGGATCAAGATGCGGAGAAAGGACCACTTGTTTCAGATCTGCAGAATTCTGGACAGGATCCTCTTAATATTTATACAAATCCACCGTTGTTGAATCAAGATGGGGAGAAAGGACTGCCTGTTTCAGATCATCACACACAACAGAATTCAGGACAGGATCCTCAAACAAGTAAAAATGTTCAAAATAATGGTTACTCTGAAATTGGCTCAACCAGGTGTTCAGTAGCGACGGATGTTGCATTGCCACGAATTGTATTATGCCTAGCTCACCATGGAAAGGTTGCCTGGGATGTGAAATGGCGTCCTTGTAATGAACATGATTCCAAATGCAAGCATCGGATGGGCTATCTTGCTGTACTGTCAGGAAATGGGTCTCTGGAAGTGTAAGGCATCAACCTTCTTGTTTATACAGTGAACCTTTTTGTTTCTTACACTTTAGGTCCTTTTACATATTCTTTGTTTCGACCTCTTGATCTCTATATCTATTAGATATCTTCTCAAAGAGTTTTCAGTTTCTTAGTTTGCAGTCAAGATATATTTGAGACTTTTGAGTACAGTTGTTTACAAATCATCGCTAGCTAAATGACTTTGTGTTCTGCTATCTCATCATACTTATCCTGGACCTTTTAAATGCAGATGGGATGTTCCTCTTCCTCGTGCAATTGAAGTTATTTATTCTTCTTCATGTGGTGAGGGCACTGATCCTCGATTTGTAAAATTAGCACCAGTTTTCAGATGCTCAATGTTGAAGTGTAGTGGTGAAAAGAGGTACCCCAAAAGTATATTCCGCACTTTTGCCAATAGTTTGGAAATTTTCTTAGATTGCCATGTAATTGAGAGCATCATTTCCTAGTTTTTGACAACAATAAACTCATATCAGAACTTCCCTGGCTTATTTTGATTGCTGTACAAGATTCCCATGCGCATGATATCATCAGTGGAGAATTATTTCATTTGCTGGATAATCTTGTAGAATATTCATGGTTTTCTCACTGCATTCAGATGTCTTTTTGGCCATATTATGTGACATTTTATGATTCACTGGAAATTGGAAATCCATTGCTTTGTTTAACAGCATCCCTCTTACTGTGGAATGGTCACCTTCACCACCTCATGATTACCTACTTGTTGGATGCCATGATGGAACGGTAATTTTCTTGCACCTCAGCCTTTAATGTTTCTTTAATATATTTTCCTTGTAGACTTTTATCATGCTTTTGCATAGTTTCGAGTAAGATTTCATGTTAACTTGATGAAGGGTTTCCGTTAGAAGGATAAGTAGTGTATTTTGTTCTTGAATTTGCTAGTTTCATCTGCTCCATCCCATTCTGCGTCCAGTTGGAAGGAGTCTGTTTCTTGAGTTATTGTTCTTTTTTTTCTTGATAGTAACTAAAAAGTTTTTTTGATATATTCAGGTTGCTTTATGGAAGTTTTCAGTAAGTAATGCATCCCAAGGTATGGCTAACAGAGCACCTAAAAAATGTAGATATGGTTTTACATTTCTGTTGGAGTTATGACTTTTAACTATATTAGTAAGTAATCTAAGAATGTTAGCTTCAATTCTCCACTTGTTCAGCAGATAAAGGCCTTTACTTTGCTTCAGAGCAGATACAAATCCAATTAGGGCACTTGCTTGGGCCCCTGCTGAAAGGTTAGCTATGTTGGAAATCAATTTTATTTACTTCTTTATGTGGTACTTTACAGTTGAAGTTCCGTGCAGGTATGGGTGTTGTAATGGTTGTCTTGAACGTCACTAAATTATGATATAGGGCATAGAGATTGCTATTTCAGGCTCTTTTTTATTTATTTTATCAATTTTATATTTATTCATTCAAATATGTGAAATGGAACTCTCTGAATTTCAGCAATTCAGAGGGTGCCAATCTTATAGCTACTGCTGGACATGGAGGCCTAAAATTTTGGGACCTGTGGTAAGTATAATGGCTTTTTTTTTCTTACGCTCATATGTAGTTTCTCCTCCTTTATAGTTAGTTAAATGATTGTGGTTTTCAGTGGAAATTGCATTTCATAATAATATGTATAACTTTTGGTTTTGCAGTGATCCATTCCGTCCGTTGTGGGACCTTGATCATTTACCAAGGTTCATATATAGCCTGAATTGGCTTCCAGATCCAAGGTACACAATCTTTTTGTCTGAAACATAAGTGTAACTATCTGGTTGGTGTGCATATGTACTCATATGTATTATATACTTTTTAGTTTTAGCGAGTGTTGTGTTTTTTTTTAATTTTTTGTAGGTGTGTTATTTTATCCTTTGATGATGGAACAATGAAAGCTATCAGCTTGGTGAAGGCTGCATCCGATGACCCTGTAACAGGAAGGGTTGGAACAAAACAACCAGGCCTGCATAATCTCAGTTGTTTTCCCTTTGCTATCTGTAGTGCTCTTGCATCGCTATTAACAGGTCTTCCTTTTGCTTATCTATCTGGAGTTGTATTTCAGTTAATTACAAATGTATGCATAATGCATATGGGGTGTGCTATCCTCACACCCCTTTTTACTTCTCACACACCCTCTTAATTTCCAGCCGTCGGGTGGAATGAATTGAAGAAGATCAAAGGACAAAAAGTAGTAAAGGGTGTGTGAGAAGTAAAAAGGGGTGTATGGGTATCATACCCATGTATTGATTATGTTAGAGTTGACCACAATGGTACATATCAGTATGGCCTAACGGGAAATGGCTCAACCGTCTGCAACCTGGTGCTAAGTTCGGTGCACTGAGAGATCCATACTCAAAATGAAAAGTGGCCTTATTTTTCTTTTTAAGGAAAAGAAAAGAAAATTTATGTATAGTACCTGGATCTGGATCTCTGAGGTTCAATAGTCTCCTTGACTGCTGAATTTACATAAGCAGACTGTACATAAGATTAGATAGATACTATGAAATAGTATCAGCTCATTTCTTCCAATTTTCCTTGTTTGGACTTATTCGTCACGTGATTGAAACTGCATAAGCGTTGGCTACTGAATTCTTAAATTTTTTGGGAAAATGTTGCTGTGTCTGAAATTCCTATTCTCCCTTGATGCTTAGCCTCCTGTCTGCCAAGAATTTTAAATCATTGTCATTGACCAAAATTTCACACAGCGAGCATGCTACTCATATCTGTGGCTGTGCCTTGCTATTTTTTTTTATAAATAAACTTTGGGAGCGGGAAGAGTTGTCTGGATTGACCGTGACAGCGGTGGGATTTCCTGATTAATCTACTTTGTCATATACTTCTGTGTAACTTCTGATTCCAGCATTTTTTTTGTATCCTCTAATTGGAGAACTCCACTTTCAAATCTCAGGTATGGTTGCACATTTAAGTATATAACAACTTGCAGTTCATTTGTAACAACGAACCGAGCAGGTTTTGTCTAGTCTTTTTTTGTTCTCATGAACTCGGTTTCTGCATGATGCTTGGACCCTTTTTTTGTTGCGAAGGCTGATGCTAGGATTTGGTAATTGATACAAATGAACTGCAAGTTGTTATATACTTAAATGTTTCGTTTTTGTTTTCATA
The DNA here is from genome assembly GCF_019419815.1 of Pyrus x bretschneideri. Lineage (NCBI taxonomy): Eukaryota > Viridiplantae > Streptophyta > Magnoliopsida > Rosales > Rosaceae > Pyrus > Pyrus x bretschneideri. The sequence goes on from NW_025999784.1 coordinate 1,483,265, forward strand.
TAATCAGCTTACAACCAAATCTCTGGAGAAAGATCCTCGACGGAACAGGGCCCCACATTTTCTGTGTGTGTCATTGACAATGGAGGAATCTGATATAACCATCAATACTCCGGTATCAAATTCCCCGTTCCCACTGAAGGTAGTTCGCAACAATGCCGACAAAGTGAAAACTACTAATGATAAGACGGCAAGGGACAACACATCGGAAGATCAAAGTTTAGGTAAAGCTTTGTCAATTGCGTAACCCCCGACATTTTCTTTAATCACCCTATGTTCTTAGTTCCATCTTTTGGAATGTTCATCAAATTGTCTCTTTGTTGCAGCTCCTTGTTATGGTGATGATCCGGGTATTGAATCGGACACTGGGGGAAAATTGGCTTCTCTCAAAAGCCAAAAAACACAGAAATCCAAGTCCAGTACGAAAATGCCAGATGATGACTGGGCAATGGTATGCTTAGATGAAGAGCCGACTAATACGCAGGAAGAAGAAACTGGGGTGGCTTCTCTCGAAAGCAAAAAAGCAAAGAAATCAGAGTCAAGTAAGAAAAAGCCAGATGATGACCAAGTACCGGTATGCATGGATGAAGAGCCGACTAATCGAGAAGAAGAAACCGTGAAAGAGCCTGAAGTTTTCCCTGACAAAATAGTAGCAATGCATAGAGTGAGATGGAACACGAACAAGGGTAGTGAGAGATGGCAGTGTTATGGAGGGGCGGCCGGAATTGTTCGTTGTCAAGAGATTGTTTTGTCCGGCGTCGATAAGGCGTGGGCAGCAAAGAGATGAGAAGCCATGTTTCTTGTATACAGTTTTGTCTGTAAAAAGGAAAAGAGAGAACGAAATTAATTTATGAAACAGAGAAGTAATCAAATTTTGAGTTATTTAATGCCATTTCTTCGAATGCAACTTTTACCATTTACCACCGCAAGCGAGGGGCTGCGCCGTCGACGGAAGTCCCCCGCGCTCGCGTAAGCAACTTATGCTAGCAGATTTCTTTGGGAGCTCTTTCAACATCGAAAAGAAAAGTATCATCAGGCTAAAAGTGAGTAGGTACAGGCACTATTAATTAATTAGAGTTTCCGTTTTGAGGAACTAGCTAGTCCTTTAGTTCTGTGCAGAATAACTACTAGTTAACATTCTAGTCATGCGTTAAGATAATACTAGCAATTGCACACGTGTTATGCACGTTCGTGTTAAAATTTTGAAAATAAAACTTATAAAGCGAGAAAATATAAAATGATCGCTAAAGCTTTTTGGTAACGACCTTCAAACGATTTTTCGTTGCAGAAGAAGTTTCATAACTCTAACGACTATTTTTGGATAACTATTTTGTCAATAAAAATTTATTTTATGTGGGAGAAAATCATGAAAAGAAAATGGTGGCAACTGATTTGGTTACCTGATTGTGAGGCTAAGAAAATTATTATTTTTAATTTACTATATTGCCCATAACTTTTATTTTGGTTATTTTTCTTCAGTTTTGCTCATCATTCCGACAAGAAGTGGTAAATATCCTGAAGCTAGCTATAAGATAATTTATATGCATTTGATGTTTGTAGCTAGCTAACCACCTTAACTACATACCCTCCCAAGATCCAAAATCCAAGCCACCAAACTCTCAGACTTATTTGGACTAAAACAGCGGTCCCTTATTCTTTGTTCAACACAGACAAACCAGCTCATTTCACTCTCACTCCCCTCACCATATTTTGCGCAGAGAGAGAGAGAGAGAGAGAGAGAGAGAGAGAGAGAGAATGCATTGAGAAGAAGATGCACTGTTAGTTATGAAGCTCTCTCCTCTTCCTCTATTTATAGCAAATTAATCAGTCCTTTCACTTGTCTGTTTGACAGAGAGAGACAAAACACACACACACGCGCACTGATTTAGCAAATTGAAATACAATGAGGATGTTACAAAATCTACTGGTGATTCTTGTATTCAGTACTTATTTAGCAGCCACGTTGGGTGAAGGAATACGTGAGGATGGCGACGATGGTAGGAAGGTACGTATGTTCCAGACGATAATATTTTCCATTCCTCTCAGCAGTTCATCATCATTTTGTGCAACAACGTTATCATGTTCTATTGTCAGAATGTAAATTAAGATAATATGATATTCAAAGGTGACAATGTAACAAAGTGATTTGGTCAAATGTGACAATGTAACAAAGTGATTTGGATTTGTACTTTTAACAGCCTTACATTGTATACATGGGAGAACTACCAGCACCCGAAATTTCCGTCATGAGCAGACACCATAACCTGCTCGCGCAAGCGATCGGAGAGTAATGACCAGCTTCTTCCAACCAATTTTTTTCAAATTTTTATATACGGAGCTATTCTTGAGGATCACCGAACATTTTCCCTTCAAATTTCAGTGTCAAAGTAGCCAGAGAATCAAGAATTCATAGTTATGGAAGGAGTTTCAATGGGTTCGTAGCAAGATTGTTGCCACATGAAGCACAGGCACTCTCAGGTTCTTCGAAATATAACTGAATAAATAAGTAAACAAATGATGCTACCCTAATTAGGTCCCGAATTATTATCCGAATCATTAGGCACTGCTATTTATAATTTTTATGATTTTCTGTGATTTGTAGATGATGATAGTGTTGTGTCAGTGTTCCCAAACACCGTGCGCAAACTTCATACAACAAGGTCATGGGATTACCTAGGGTTGCCGTTGAAATCAAAGAAAAGGAACTCTCAGATAGAAAGCAATACCATAGTGGGCGTGTTGGATTCAGGTTGGTATAATCTGCCATTCTTTTCTCTCTTTTCTTTTATTGATAGAACCGTCGTTTATGAGATTTGAACTCCATACTAGACATCATTGAACTAAATGATCATCAATTCATCGGTGTGTTCTGTTATTCCGATTGAAAGACAATAGCAAAAGAAACAAAGTTGAAAAATTGTGAAACAAAATATTTGTAACCTTTTCAAATTCTGTGTGTACTAGGAATTTACATGCAGGCTCCCAGTTTCAACGATAAAGGCTACGGACCACCCCCAGCTAAATGGAAAGGCAAATGTATGAAGGGTGCAAACTTCACAGGCTGCAACAAGTATGTCTCTCCCTCCCTCCCTCTCACTCACTCTAAATCATTAGTTTAAAGACACGGGCCAACGACATACTACTAACTACACTGATGTTTTCTAAATTCTATTAACTTGCATTTTATTAGCTGCACAGCACGACATGTCTGAAGGTTTTATCACGAAAGTCCTGTGTAGTTAGAAGTGCAGTCATTAAATAGAGCTATTTAGTTTTGTTAATTTTCCGAGGTGAGATTCTTGTATTCTTCAACATACCAGTCTCGTGAAAACCTTATTTATATGCTTTTTTTTCTTGAGCAGCAAGGTGATTGGTGCCAAATATTTTAAATTGAACATTGCCCGTACTTGGGGCATTCAAAGCCCAGTCGACGATGATGGCCACGGCACTCACACTGCCTCCACCATTGCTGGTGCAGCCGTCAAAGGTGCCAGCTTATACGGCGTTGCCAAAGGGACTGCACGTGGGGGCGTGCCCTTGTCACGCATCGCCGTGTACAAAGTGTGCTGGAGCACTCTTGGCTGCAGTGACATGGATATTTTGGCCGCGTTTGATGAGGCCATTGCCGACGGTGTGGACTTAATATCGATCTCAATTGGTGGTCACTCGCGGAGGTTTTTGGACGATCCCATTGCCATCGGATCATTTCATGCCATGAAAAAAGGGATTTTTGTGTCGTGCTCAGCTGGGAATGATGGGCTTCCGGCCAGTGTGCAGAATGTAGCACCATGGATTATGACAGTGGCTGCTAATACCCTTGATAGGCAGTTACAGACTGTAGTTAAACTTGGCAATGGCCAGAGGATTTCTGTAAGTCTCTCTCCCTCTCTCACTAGGATAATCTGATAATAGTCACCGATTCTAATTGCACATAAACGCGGTTTTACTCACCCAATCCAGTGCAACTAACGTCAATGGCTATAGTCATATTTTTTGTAGTGTCTATCTCACGCCCAAACACATAAGAATACAAAATTATCATGCAGTCTGATGAGTTAACTGATTATTCAATCAATTGTAGGGAAATGCACTCAATACCTATTCGCCGAAGAAACTGATGTATCCTCTTATAAGTGGAGCCCTTGCATATAACACGAGTAATGAATTCGGGGGAAATGCAAGGTATGAGTTTTAGCACAGTCTATTGTTTTCACATAATTGTCACATGTAACACGTTCGATTATTACACAGTACGATTAGTTACATTTTGTGAGAAGGCAAACATATATGTGCTCATAAGAAATATCCTTCAACTATCTTGTAAATTCGCCTTGATAACTTTGTTGGAACTCAATGCAATTTCAAGAATATAAACCCATCAAATGATTTGAAAATGATAATGGCAGTGCTTGTGATTCCTGGACTCTAAACGCTAACCTGGTGAAGGGGAGGATTGTGTACTGCCAAGGGTTTGGTTATCAGGATTACACTATTCAACGGTTAAAGGGTGCTGGAACCCTAATTTCACGTGATGAACTTAATGATTATGCATATAGCCCTATAATCCCTGGTACCGATATCCTTGTCCAAGATGGGATCAAGATCGACAAGTACATCAACTCTACCAAGTATGGTTTTGTATAGCTCATTTCAATCTCATATTTCACGGCTGATAAATCTTTTTCAAAAGGAAATGATTTCCGCATACCACTTTTCTCTTTGTGCACAACCCTGTCTTTTTATGGACAAGACGAAAAGGAGTGGGCAGAAATCAGTTTCCTTCTCAAGTATGAAAAAACCTAATAATCTTTGTGGTTTGGAATGAACTAACTCCAGAAACCCTACGGCAGTCATATACAAGACCAGAACTCCTCGAATGACCGCCCCCATCGTCGCTTCTTTCTCGTCAAGAGGACCTCAACAGATAACACTCAACATCCTCAAGGCATTTCTCTCTCTCTCTTTCTCTCTCCTCTTTCTCTCACTCATTCTACATATTTGGTTATACTCAGGTACTATTTTCATGTACAGCCTGATATTTCTGCACCAGGGGTAAACATATTGGCTGCATATTCAAAGATACCATCCATAACTGGTTACCCAGAAGATCTGCGCCACAATGTGTTCAATGTGTTATCAGGTACGTCCATGTCTTGCCCTCATGTAGCAGCAGCAGCAGCCTATGTCAAGTCTTTCCATCCGGACTGGTCACCTGCTGCCATCAAGTCCGCTCTCATGACAACTGGTTAGCCTTCCCAAACCGTACTATCAAAAAAAATACAATAAAGTCCATCAAAGCAATGCACTAACCAATCTTTTCACTTCATTTGGCTCAGCCACACCAATGAAAAACGAAACAGCAGATACCCAGCTAGCCGCAGGAGCAGGACAAGTAAACCCGAAAAAGGCGGTGCATCCTGGTCTTGTCTACGACATAACCCTAGATGACTACTTTAGTTTCTTGTGTAAGGAAGGTTTCAACGACACAGACATTGGAAAACTTGTTGGGGATAAAAAGAATTACAATTGCTCAAACTTTAAACCTCCACGAGGCACAGACGGCCTCAACTATCCTTCTATGCATCTTCAGCTTCTCCCGAATGACAACTCTAGCGTTTCAGCAGTCTTCTACAGAAGAGTTACGCATGTAGGGTTCGGTAATTCAGTATACAAGGCAAAGGTGATGAATTCGAATGGTCTGAGGGTGAAAGTCATACCGAATACGTTGACCTTCACTAAGTTGCATCAGAGAAGGTCTTTTAAGGTTGTCGTGACCGGTCGCCCGACGATGACCGAAACAGTTATGCATGCTATACTTCAGTGGGATGATTCTATACACAACGTTAAGAGCCATATCGTAGTCTACAAGCATCTCAGTTAGCTCCAGTATTTGGTAGCTTTTTTTTTTTTTTTTTTTTTTCCTATTAGTTTTCATTTGTGCTTGTAAATAAACATTTGTTCATCACTAAGTTTCTTTCGTATCGAATTCATTTCAGAGACATACTTCCATATGTACACTGTCTAACACCACAACAATATATATATATATATATATATATTATATAAACAGCCCATAGATAAAATTCATACGAATTGGATTTTTACAAAACAAAGATAAGAGATCTGCTCCAGGCCCAAAATAAAAATGGCTTTACATGCGGATAATAATTATCTCATAAGTAGGAAAGAAAATGTGTATTTTCAATCCACAAGAAAAAAAAAAGGGGGCGTGCAAAATATGAATTCTCATTTGTTTCTGCAACAAAAAAGGCGGGGACTTTGTAGCTAAGATCACCCAGGAAGGTCTATCTCAAGGTATAAAATATGTTTTGTTAAGTTGTTCATTTGTTTTCTGTGATGTTGTTTTCATGTGTTGCAGACAAAGGTGTTGTCTTTTTATTTCTGAAGTCGTTCAAACATCGAAGTTACTAGCCTACTGCCACAAAGAAAATACAGCAATTCACGCCTCTTTCGAGAGAACGCAACTAATTCGCATACAAGGATGAAAATGGAGCTTGCCAACAAACAACCGGAAACGGTTTCTACGCACAAGAAGCATCTCACGTGGCAGCCTACTCCTCTGATCATGACGGTCAAGCAATCCTAGCAGCTTTTTAAGTTGGAAGACGAGAAAAGAAGTCTAAATTCCCAAGAAATTCCTGTGGCAGAACAGAGTTCGGTGCATGACGAGTCTACCAATCGAAGAGAACCCCCAAGTTGTTCATTTCTGCTAGCTCGAGAATTTTCCAGCATGGCATGTTTGCTAGACATAGTCATGCGGGAAACGGAGACTTCTGCACGATGGTTCCGGATCTGCACGTCAAAGAAATTTACCGGCATGACATGTTTGCTTGCAGACACGGCGATGCCAGGAATTGGCACAATGATGTCCGCACGTGAACACTTCGAAGCAACAACACTCTTCACCTACGCATTTTAAAGTAGGACAGGATGGATTTAATCTCCAAAATCTATATAGCCTCATCTTCTTATTGTCATGAATATGCCTAAACTCAATCGAGATTACTCTAGACACCTGAAATCATCATTTTCTTTCTTTTTCCATTGTTTCGCTATCGAATGCCTAAAGATCAAAACAATATAATTTAATAAGGACTTTTTCCTGTACTCGCATCATAAACATACGAAACATCTTGCGGATGAGTAATTATCTGTACTTTTCTGCGGAATGATGTTGCCTACACCAATTCAAGGTACCGCAAAAACTGCGGGACTGGTTTGCCAAGCCCGCCATTCATCTTCTCAGTATGGTTTCCGATGATTTGGCTTGAAAAGTAAGCCATCTCGGGCTACATTATCTAGTTCTCAACGATTTCATAACAAAAAAACTACCCATACATATTGAAGGGCCAGAACAAAGATTTCCAGTTTTTCGTCTACACCCCGAAACAACATATAAAATACAAGCAAACGCCTTGAAGATGTACCTACGTTGCAGGCCACATCTTTTATGTCATCGACTCAGTAACCTTCTATAATTAAAGGTTATAATTAAGGTTAGGTGACGTGCTCTGGACTCAAATCTCAAAGGAGTCCCCCTAAAGTAAAAGGACCTGCATGAAAACTATGAGAGAATTTATAGTCAACATGTATCCAAGCTCAGCACTGTGTCCGACACTGCCGGCCATGAAGGCTCTTTAGCTTCGTGAGATTTTTCCTCCTCTTTCTCGCCTCAGCTGCTGCATTTGCATCTACGAGTTTCCTAGTAGGGTAGATGATTGGTTCACTATTCTTGTCTGACAAGGCAGAGAACTCGTGAAAAGAGTTCAGAGTGGTTACAGTGTAATCTGATTCAAATCCGTTCTCATTCTTGATACAAGATGCAACTCCAGAATGGTTGACTGATGCCGCAGAAGGGAATATTTCCTTGCAACCATTTTCCATCGGGTGAGGTCCTGTGTGCTGATCACCTCCATCAAGAGGAAACTGATCAGGGGTCTCATTAAGATCACGTGACAGTCTGCCTTCAATTGAAGGGGAATCTTCTGTTTTTAATCTAACAGGGAAAGAGGACTGGTGGTTGTCCAACTGCGCAACGGTTCTTGAAGATGAACTAGCACTGAACTGGTTATTAAAAGAAGTCTCTTCTTGCTTATTGTTCAAACACAAGGAAGACTGGGGTTGGAGTCCATTCCCATTATCAAAGTGAGGGATGAACCAAGGACACGGAAACACATATAAAGGAGCTCTCGCTCCATTGATGTTTGAGGGGTTGTCTTGTTCAAGAGAAGAGTCAGCTGCACCATTAGCCGGCAATGAGATGTTTGACGGAATGGCTATTGGATTTTGTGGTATGTGCTGCACCTGAGTAGAGTTTGAAGACTGGATGATAGAAGGCCAGAAAAGTGGTGCAAATGGGGGACGGTTAAACAAGAAGAACGGGGAATTTGTAGATGAAGACGGAGGTATCTGCATCTGCACATAGGCTGACATATTTTCACCTGGTGTTTTATCATCCTCTGCCCTTATCACCTTAGTCATCTGCAAAATGAGAGAGCATGTCAAACATGCGATACCTTGTTAAGATAAGACAGCTCTTCAAAGTGTCAGGCATATCTTTACCTGAACTTTCAAGTGCTTATTTGTTTTCTCCAAAGACTGGAACTCCTTTACCGCTAGCTCCTTTTTCTTTGGATTCAAAGATGTGAATAACGTTAGTACTATGGTTAGATAAGCTCTAGACTCGAATATATGAACCAAAGGTAATAAATATAAGAATGAGAGAATGAACATACAGATAGATAGATAGACCGATGGTTATAAATACGTGTGTGTGTGTGTGTGTGTGTGTGAGAGAGAGAGAGAGAGAGAGAGAGAGAGAGAGAGAGAGAGATGGAGAGGGAGAGGGAGAGGGAGAAGGAAGCAAATCAAGTTTATAAAATTTCATTTGGGACTAATGCCTACCCTTTTCAGATTTTCATTCTCCAATGCCAGATCGGCAGCTTTTGTGGTTAACTCCTCACATAGAGCCTGAAGAACAAGCAAAGATGAATGATTTACTAAAGTATAAATGTACGATATCCAACAAAGCAATCTGCAATGGACACATACCATGCAATTTGAGAATAAGAAACACAACCGGTCAACATCTATTTTTTCAGAAGAGAAAAAAAAAAAAGAGAAGGCTAACAAAAACCAATGCACCGTGTCACACATTTAATTTACTACTGCAATGGCATATTGTCATACTATGGTTAGAAACTTCAAATAGCCATTAATTGAACAGCAACTACAATCCAAAATATTTAAACGCATTCATGTCATTAGTTATTCCTGAGACTAGAAAATGCAAGGAGGCCCTCGGGTGATAAATGATTAGTTCAGAAAGGAGAGGTAAAAAAACAACCACTTCAGGGTCCCAAAGAACAAATTAATTATATATCCTTAAGCTCAAGAAACAGACAACAGACTATCTCTCGATCTTAGGACAGGACTATATCCATCACAGAGGCTCTTGACTAGACACCTCATGGTTCTGTAAGGTAAAAGTATTCTCTGTAACTAGTCCTGTCGTCTGCCTAAACCCCAACCAATACAAAGCTCAGTTCCCTTTATTATTTTATACCACACAAACCTGATTTGTCGAACAAAAAAGAACTAGAAGAAAGACATATTCAACTAGTAGAGTGAAGCAGCCTACTTGACGTCGACGAATTGTTTGTCTAGCTGACTCACGATTTGCCAATACTCTGCGTATTCTCCGCTCTTCCTTTTCCTCCTAAACAGCGAAAATATTGATTAACTAAAAAGACAAATGTAATCACAAAACACCACTGTAGAGGGAAGAAGTTTAAACGTTGTCAGTACCTCAGTTAAATTCCGCCTTGACTTGCTGCAACTAAATGAAGGGTAACTTGTAGTGCATATAGGACTTGGCTTATTTAATTCTGGATCATGCTCAGCCCTCACAACCTTTTCACTCAGAACTTGCTCAGTCTTCACCAGTTCTGTAACGACATTTGTGCATACCATTTCACATTGCAGCAAACCTGTCACAGCTTGATCCTGATATAGACAAAAATATTTCTCAAATCCAGGAGAAAATATTGCGATTTGGTGACTGAGCCCCACACACTTGGGAGTCGGGAGACTGGGTAGCATAAGTGTTAGTGATTGTGAAGTGTTATGTGCAAATTTGAAAAACAATTCAAGCTAAACTGGCCATGGACTCGGTCCCAATACAATGTACTTCGTTTGTCTCCAATCCTAACAAAAACAACATTAAATTCCAGCCATATGTGAACTAATTATGCATCCAAATTGTTGGTGGCTGAACTATGCAAAACTCGTATTTGAATCAAGCCTTATCAAGCCTTCAATGGGCAGAAGATAAAGTAAATTTGACGCATACACAAATCGGAATCCTTCCCCGAAAAAGGGTTATCTTATTTTGCAAACATCTTTACTATTTTTATACAAAGAATCAAAGTTTAATCCCCAAACGGATAAGTTGCCATTCTTCCCTAAAAGTCCATCATTTCCTAAAACACTCAAGTCAGCAGGATCTTTGAATTTTTCCAATACAAGTAAGAATACTAATTTCACCCAATACAAAAAACAACCATTTCCTTTTTCTTTCAAGTTTCAACGCCTACTTTTTCAAAACAATAAATCAAAATAAATGATAATTTCAAAAAAAAAGAATATAAGCAACAAAGACAACGAACCTGAGGAAGATCCGGACATGTGGGAGCCGGGTCAGGCGGGTTCAAACCCGACTGACTCGGCGGAGACCCACTCTTGACTCGCTTCCCGGCTCGCTTCCTTTTCAGCCCCCAATTCCCAGCAGATTCGGCGCCGCTACTCTCGCGCATCGCCAAATGCGCCAAATCCGCGAGCGCCTCCGCCGCCTCGAGCTCCTCTTTCACCATCGGATCCACACCGCCGCCGCTTCCACCAAATCTCTCGACCGCACCGTTCGTCGACGACGAATAATAACCGGAGTCGGGCGGCGACGAAGACCCCGCCGCCGTGGACCCCGTCGAGCTCGAAAACGACCGCCCCTGAGAAGAAACCATGGCTTCCCGCTCTCATAAAACACGAAAACACAACCGCACGCAGATGAAGTGTTTGCGTATTTGCGCGACTGAGAGTTCGTACTTGTTTCTTCAGCATACGGTAAGCTACTGAAGCGACAGAGTGTGAGAGAGAGGAGAGAGGAGAGAGAGCGACACAGGGTTACTGGTTCGAAAGCAAAAGACCCGCAGGGTTAGCGACAGAGTGCCACTTGTCGAGCCACCTCAGGCCACGACGTCTTCGCAAAATCGAGCTCCATATATGTCTTCGCGCCACGTTAGCCGAACGCGCAAGCAGGGCCTCGCACGTGGGGGCGTGGGAGGCACTGCACACGTGGCCGGGCCTTTAATGTACACGTGGACTTTTGCCTACTCTGCGCTTTTTCGATGCCGTTAATTCGAGTGGCTGGCTGGATACGTGGAGGTGGATATTTTTCGTTACCGCGCGGTGAAAAGCGTGGGTTTTTACTTTTTATCTTGAGTCGACACCTGAAGTGGTAAGTAAAAAAGGTTGCAGTTGTCACCGTGTTGGGTCCCAGTGCTTGGCTGTTGGTTTGCTGGGTCTCCTTGGTCCTTTTGTTTTGAGTCGACCGCCTATGTCCATGTCTACTGTCTATGTTACTTTTCGTTAAATATTTAATACTCGTTTGATAATTATTTCATTAGTAGATTGACAAAATGTGGATAATGATTGATATATAAGAAATAATGATGAGAGGAATGCAACTAATACCCCGTATTTAAAAAAAAAAAATGATTATATATGCGTGTTTGTATATGCGAAATTATTTTATGTAATAATTTTATTAGGTTTCTTTTTATACGTTATTTGTACAAGAACTTATATTTTTTATATGTATACTAGTGTCAACACAAGTTCATTTTTGCTACAGGGCTATTTCAAAAACTAATTAATATTATTTCATGTTCATATGTAATTAGATATATTTTTAGTTTGAATTGGAGAAGGAAATTATGATAAGTTTGGCTTGATTTTTCTCACAAAGGCTAAGTGACGTTTTTGCAACCATTAGAGAATAAAGAGGAGTTAGTCACTACTCTAGATATGTTGAGGTGGGATTCTATATCTTATAGAGTATGGATGTGGCCCTAGGGTATTTGTCCACTTTGCATGATAATTTTTGTTTATGACTAACTTAACACATGTTGCTTTGTCATATGAACACATTCTATTGTCAATGATTAACTTCACATTTAGTGTGTTTCTATTAGAACACATAATAGGGCTAATGATTAGCTTAACATTTGTTTTCTTTCTAATGGACCACATATCATGGTTAATGATTAGTGATGATTCATCCCCCAAATTTGGAGAGGTGGGATTCTATATCCTTTACAGTTTGGACGTGAGGAACATCTTGCATGATATTCATTAGTTCATAATTAACTTAACACTGGTTGTTTTTCTATTAGACCACATTTCATTCTTAATGATTAGGACAACAATTGTTTCTTTGTTATTGGAACACATTTTATGTCTAATGATTGGCACAACACTTGGTTTCTTTCTATTGGCACACTTGTGGAGGTTTTTGGAGAGGAAGATGTCATGCAATCTTTATAAGGAAGGAGCAAGAACCAACGGAGGACATGGAGAGGACAGAGGAAGAAGAAGAAAAAGAAAAATAATAACTCCAACAAAAAGCCATCCTCCCTTTCATATTACCTCTTTATCTTTCTTTTACATACTGTTAAGGCTTTAAGCCATCTTCCATTGTATTTGTAAGTTTCTCATATATAGTGAAATACAATGAAGGCGAAGTGGATGTAATCGATTTGGCAAACCACTTAAATCTTGTGTTGTTTATGCATTTACATTTGAAGATCATTGCCATGAAAAGCACTTCCACCAAACCATCGAAAATCTCCGTTTATTTCCCTTGAGAATGATGTACAAAAAAGTGTGAGACAAATCCCAGAAAAATACATGAGGCCTTACTCAACAAATCTCTCCACCTAAGTCACTGTCATTTTCATCCATCAAAAGAAAGATATCCAAAAACTAGAAATTCGTCCCGCCTATTTAACAGACCAAAACACCAACATCCATAGATTAAATCATAGTACTTTCTTCATAAGAGTTGTTCGCATGTCTCTCTACCATGATATATCCAAATTTTAGGAAAATCCAACTATGCGATCGTCCAATATGTTTGAAATACCAACTCAGTCTCTAATCCCACAGAAAACTGGACAGCCATGTTATGAGTACCAAAACCCCATCTTTCGTAGCTCCGATCGAAACACTTCATTCACAAAAGTTGTTCCTTATCATCTCCTCTATAACATATCTAAAAACCACGACAATCCAATCTATGTGCTGACTTGTACCCCAGTTCGAACAGCTGATGTTCAGTTAAGATAGCCTTCTCTGCCAACCTCTTTGCATGGTCAACATCTCTTAGTTTCTTTCGCTCACTTTCATGGAAGTTTTTCAGCAATCCGACTCCTATTACATATGTAGAATTTCAGCTATATTAAAAAAGAGGAAGGGGAAGTGGTGAAGGAAGAAGGACAACAAGAGGGAGGATATGAAATTGAAACAATAAAAAAAATGAGGAAATTGTAACGTATTATTTATCATTTATGTTGATTATTACTTTGTTGTTAATATTATGATTATATTGTTATTGTTACTAATCAATTGGTTTTATGTTAAAGCTTACATGCTTGTTAAAGAAAATATGATTATTGATATCTATGTGAACATGACACATACATATGCATTGCAAAGCAAGAAAGAGAGTTCAGTTGTGTTGAGTTGTGTAAAGTGTTTGAGTTGAGAGAATATTCAGGGGCTGAAGTTTGCCTTGAATATAAAATAATGAACCTTGTATACGTCAGGCGTCGGGGGAAGGGCTTGAGTATACAACTGGTTGGTTATAAATTAATGAAATCTTGTATATGTCAGGCGTTGGGGGAAGGGCTTGAATATACAATTGGGCGTTGGGGGAAAGTGCTTTTATAATAAAGTCGAAACTGAGAATTTAATTACAAAAATTGGGTTTAACGGATGAACAGGAGTTAACTCATATTATAAGGTATTCGGAGCCAAATGGTATAAGCATGGTATGGGACGTGCATGCTTCGATGCCTTATGTATGTGTTAGCGGGATTAGAAGGGAGTGAGTACATTCATCCACCTCATTTGCATATATTTCATGCATTTGAAAGAATTGTTACAATTTAATTATTATTTTGTTGGTAGTTTTTGTTGTAATTTGTGCGCTATAATTATTCCGCTGCGTATTCAATAAATTTTATGTAGTAAACTTAAGCGTTTAGTATGTAAAAGTTGTTAACTAGTGTTATAAGATGTATTGTGTAATCAACTCCAAATAATTTAATTTTAATTTTTCCACCATATCTTGGTTGTAGAATTTATTTCTACAGCTAAGGTATGCCTCACACCCTATCTCGTGATTAGTCTTTATTCGAGGGTCAGGGCGTGACAACAACAATAACAATCAAGTCTTATTTTAATAAGTGAGGCCAGCAGTATAAATACTAGAACGGCACTTTGCTTGGTTTTGCACCAAGTCTTTCATTAACTCCATGTTCTCCATATTTTTTCTTATAGTCGCTTTCTAAGCCTTCTTAGATCTTCCTTCCCTTTTTGACCTTAGTCTCTGTCTTATAGTAGCAAGCATATGTAGGTCTTCGGTTCACGTGTCCAAACTACCCAAATTGATTTTCTCTCATCTCATCTTCAATTTCGACCACTCTTATTTTACCTCAAATATTCTTAATTATATCATTTATGGTGTGTCCCCATATCCAATGAAACATTCTCATCTTTGTGACACTCATGTTTTGCACGTATTGCTTGTTGATCGTCCAACAGTCCAGCAATTGTCCTATTGGCAGTCCGATCGCTCATTCTTCCACGAATACCTTCCTACGAATATTGTCCTCTAGCTTATGAAAAATAGCGGTGGAAGGGATGAGAAAAAATAAATGAGACAGAATATATAAGAGAATTACACTGAGTTCTTCAACCTACGCAAAAGCATTCGAATTAGTGCGTAAAATTGAAGCATACAATTCTAGCCAACTTACTAGACTAAAGTCTTCAACTTAAAATAATTTTGGTTTTTAGTTTTAACCTTGTCTACATTTCATTACATATTTCTTCTATTTCTTTCCCACAATCTTCCACCACTCTTTTATATCATCAGTTCTACGATGTATTAACCTCTCTATTTCTAACACAAAAATAAAACTTATAAATATAACAAGATGGTAGTTTTTCACGATTGATGAGATTACGCCATAAATTAAAGTAGTTTTAAAACAACATTTTTACTTTACAATCTGATATTTTTTAAATAAATATAGGAGGTATCCAACTATACATTGATGGTAGTCTAATTTTTTTTTTTCTTATAAAACCCAATACCAGACACGGATCAAACAATATATCAAAGTAGAGTTGGTCGCCCCAAAAAATGCATTTATGAAAACTTGAATTCGAATTGAGGGTTCTAAAGATTTGCTTGGTTTTAAGTAGACCAATCACGTGGGTCACAACTTATAACCAATTATAACATAATAAATGGGTAGTACCAATGCATCCCCCTAAGTCTGAAAACAGGTCGTGTGTTGTCGTTTTCATGTTATACTAATTATCTTAACAAGTCGTGTTATGTTAAATCAGTTATTTTAACAGGTTCTTAACAGATGACTCAATAATTATCCAATTCACTAACAGATCGTGTCGTTTCGAGTTAACAAATCATGCAAGAAATTGTTATTCATAATATCTAGACCTGGCAAACAATATCTTATTTGGTTCTTAACGCATGACTAAATAACGACTCTATTGTTAATGGGTGCCGATAACGACCTGACTCGTTAACAAGTTGACCTAAAAACAATAATTTCAGATCGTTTTGTATTGAATTAACAAGTCGTGCAAAAAATTATCAAGCTAATCGCTCTCCCAGAATGTTGTGTAGTATTTGGGCTTGGGCTATCTTTTATTGGTCCTCTCGAAAATTAGATCTCTCCTATTTCACATGCTTTCCGACACAACAAAATCACACAACATGTGTATATAATATAAACTGTGTACAACCTTGAACAACATATATGTGGCGATACAATTGCCCACCAATCCTAGGACGATGGCGCAAGTGTACCTCATTTATCTTCATTGGTTTTATCTGATAGAATTCAACTTGTTCACGAGCTCTAAAGATCTCGAAAATCAACTACTGAACATTTGGGTTTTTATTACCGTCTTGACTTCTTTTTTATTTATTTTTAAATAGGGACACTTGGTGGCAAGCTACAGTTTTAAATGGAGATAATTGGTGGTAAAGTTATTCCCTCCTTCCGAGGGTCGGAAAGACTCACAAAGACATTTCAACCTCTCACAACAGGTTTCGAACCCGAAACCTTCAATTTTTAGTTTGAATGAAGCCTCGCAATCCGTCATTTACCACTGGACCACCAACTAATGGTTTTTACTGTCTTGACTTGAATTTATCCAAAATCGCTTCCCAAATTAAAGAATTAATATATGATTTTCTTTTTGGCTATCTCGAATCTCCGTCTTTAAAATTAGGTTTGATTTTGTTTTACTGAATCTAAAATTGTGATTATCATGGGATTACCAGGACTCGAGGCACAAATCAAAAACTTTGTACAGTCCATGCTTCATGAGGTAATTAACCCTTTATTCTGGTTTCTTTGGTTAAATAACACATATTAAGTCATTCTTTTTTTTTTTTTTTTTTTTCATTTTAGATACGAGAAGAGGGTATTTGAATACAGGACCTAAGGTGCAAGGGTCGACGCTCTAAACAACTTGAGACACAATCCCTTGCTACAAAGACATGGAATATGTATGGATGTTCTGTGACAACACAAAAAAGGTTAACAGAGTTGAACAAATATTTGTAATCTCAAAAACTCAAAACTCTTGGATGCAATAATATTCTTACTTTGCATTATTCAATTTATATGTATCTACAAGAAAAAAATGTTATGTGTAACCGATTGTATACATTTAAGTTTTTATCTGCATCATCATGTAACCAATAAGGTGATGAAAGAACTAATAACATAATTTATATGAGGATTTTTTTTTTTTTTTTTTATCTTTCACTTTTTTATTTTCTTTCTTTCAAGATTAATGCTTTTATGGTTCCAAGAGCTTCCTTTTCTTTCTTTCTTGTGCATTATCTTTGGAGTTTATTTTTCTTTTTGGTTCAAAAACTGCATCTAGGAAATGATTTTAGTATGTCTCTTTTCTTCTTTTGCACACCCTGATATTTTTGTACATTGATTCCTCTTTAATCTATTCAACCTAAAGATCAAAATTAAATAAAAGTGTGTGGGAAGATATTCGCGGAAACCACTTCCCAGAAAAATCAGGCAGTCATGTTGCACACGAGCTAAAAGTTCAAATAGTATGTGCTTAAATTTACCTAAAGAGCAAATAAAAATGCTAACAAATAATGGGATACCCTTAAATACCCTGGAACTTTTGTTAATTCATTCATTCTCAGGGGGTTAGAAACTTAGATTACGTCTTTAAACTTGATTGGAAGGAGTTATTTGGGCCACCTGGCTTTTTTGAGCACTAATCTCACACTAATTGGTCCAAGTACCCGTAATGATTGAGTCAGATAAGCCTGCGTCAATCCAAGTATTCGTCAGGGACAAAAGTGATGACTTTTCAACGTCAGGGACCGTTTCTAACAAAAATCCGAAGGCGAATGTCAAACTTAACCTTGCTACAGTTCACTTGTCACATAATGGATGAACAGAAGCGGTAGTGACTCCGTAAAAACATGACAAGATGTAAGAAAGACAATGCTCTTGACCATTACTCACAAAAGTTGAGTTTGACAGGAAGTTGATGAGATGCAATTATTTACGTTCTCTAAAACATCCATTAGGCATGGTGCATAAAACTAATGGTGACGACGATGATTAGTGCAGTTCAATCACCATGACGCTGTCTAAACACCGTTATTGATATCCGAGGTGGACTTCAATGTAGGTGATGGGAAACCAGATGTAGGTGATACGAGACCAGAAGTAGGTGATGCGAGACCAGATGTAGGTGATGCGAGACCAGGGAACCGCCTGTAGGATGGCGTTGGGGGAGACTTCGGAGATAGGTTAACAAACTCTAAGGCCTGCGTTCTCAGCTCTACCGGGTAGTCAGCAACACAACCAATTCTCGGGCCAGCTCCTGTTGACCACTTGAGTGATAGCTGATGCCCGAGTTGGTATGATTTCGCTGAGGTCTTGGAGTTGATCCTCTCCAGTATCTTATTCTTAGGCACCTCAGGTCTTGGACTATGAAGACCTCCGGATAAAGTCCTTTGGTAATCAGGTTTGGCTTCCGGTTGGGGAAGTTCCGTTGGTTCTGGGGATTGGGTTTTCTCAACTTCGCTTAGAATCTCCGGTTGAGGAGTTTCAAAGTTGGCTGTCATTTTAAATGTAGTCCCGCCATTAGACTTGCCATCATCGTAGCTATCAGAATCGTCACTTGCCTTGCGTATCTGGGGAATAAGAGAGTTTAAACACACCATTAGCCAAATGCCGATTAACGAAAACACAGCAGAACAAAATCCCCAAATGTTCACCGAAGTACCAAAATTTTGTGGTAATCGTAGTTTTATTTTCAAGGTTGCTAATTTAGAATAAAAGCGCTAAAAGAACCATATGTTTTCTCAATTACCTTAACTTCATCAAGGTTCACCCCGTTTTCCTTGAGAACTGATAAAAATGTATCAAGCCTGTCATCTGTTGGCCGGTAATGCCCGCTATATGCAGAGATTGACTGAAGAATCAACGATATAAGGATCAGATGTTATATATCCAACATAGTTCATCAGTACTTTAATTTGGCACTGCCAAAATATTGCTTGTGCATGTTAAGTTCGTTTTTGCTTGCTAAAAGATCAAAGATAACCGCTATAAACAGTACCTTCAGAATTCCTTTCTCTGCCTCTAGCCTTCCAGCGGCTATCGTTGCCCCTCCGGCCAAGAAGCTAGAATGATGAAAAACCCCTTTCTTTTTCTGAAAGAATCAACAATGTATTAGCTACTTTCAGGTTAACAACAGAAAAACTGAAACACGGGAATATTATATCGTTCAATTCTTACCACGCCAGCATAGAGTTTCTTAGATGTGCTCATAACGAATATCCACTTAGCTCCCGGCGATCCATCCTTTGTATCAAGAAGCTCTTCGGTTTGCGAGTGAATAAGTTTCCCTTCCTCAACAATGTACTCATACTGCATTCTCTCTTGCTAAATTCATCAACAGTATCCACAACCATAAAAAGCGTTAAAAAAAGAAAAGAAAATTTCATGAATCGTGTAATGTTGAATTGATTCATAGAAGCACATACAGGTCCAAGATACTTGATGCATTGTTGTCGAAGCTTCGATCTCGGGCATTCTTTCAGGTCAATATCTTTTCCATCTCCTATATCCAACCTGCAAAGAAAAATTAAAATAAAAACCAAAACCAAAAAAAAAAAAGGAAAAAAAAAATTTTAAGCAAATGGTAACTTTTCCTTACCAGTAAAAAAATGGCTGACCAGCATCCGCTTTAGACCACTCTTCATAATACACATGCAGGCTATGACCATACCTATGCCTTGGATCAATCTGAATTTTACACACGCAAATTACCATTCAGTAAAAGCTTAAGATTGAAAAGAAAAATCCAAAGAAGTAATTTAAGAGAAATAATTACAGGCTTACAGCTTCAATCCAATGCTGAAAAGCCAATTTCTGTGCTTTGGCGTCTTTGGACAGCCCCTGGCCAACCTGCCAAAAGGCCCAACATTATTGCACTACATTTCACATTTTTACCACACAAAACAACTAAATTCGATAACTAAAGTGATTTCCGCACGCTCTTTTGTTTTGCTTTCACGCACGCCTTTTTTTTTACTAAGAATCAAGAGACTGAAGTAAACATAGGAGTGCGCGGAAATAATTTTCAATACGAAAAACAGCAACTACCCACAAATTATATATCTTTTTTGATCCAAACCCAGAAATTAAAACGTAAGTTAAAAAATATATATATGAAAAAAAATACAAAATTTTACCTTAGAAGCATTCTTGCCGACACGGTTCCATCGTTTAGTGGCAGATTCAATTCCATGATCAAAGAAGGAAATCGTACTGCGGTTCAATCTCCAAGCATCTATCACTTGCCACCTTCAATAAAAACCCCTCATTTTTCAGTTAATTACATAATGTTCGTGCTTCTGTGTGAGCAATGAAGACTGAAAGAGTTGAAAGATAAGGACATAGCACAGAGATTTGGTACTTTCTAACTCACCAGTACTCTTCGACGACGACGGCGGAGTCGGCTAACCTGCGCCGGGTGCGGTAACTCCGATACACCTTCTGAACCTTCACCGCGGCAGTCGACTCCGACCACTCGCCCCCCTGCGCGTCCGTCTCACTCGCCTTCGCCCCGTTGTCTACCAACGGCGCTAGCACTTCGTAGGCCGCGCATTTCGGGTCAACTCGGGGCATTTCAGAGCTTCGGAAGTCGTGGGAACCGAGGTCGTTGTGAGAGTAAGAAAAGGAAGGGTTGTCGAAGGCGGCTGGGAGGCTCTGAGTTTGAGTTTCCACCTCCATTTTTTTATCAGAGAGAGTTCGAGAAAACGGCCGGAGTTCGGAATGGTATTCTGATGGTGATGGGCGAGTCCGAGCAGCGGGTGGTTTTACCGGGAAACCTACCTGTCAACCTAAAGCATTAAGTAGCTGGGTTTCTGAGAGTGAGAGGGTGGGGTGCTACGCGCTTGGGGTATAGATTGGGAACTGTACTCGCTGGAGTGGCTCGAACTGCGAGAGGAGTGTGAGGAATCAAGTGCCTGCTGTTCCATGAATTTATAGGGGGAAATAGAGGATAAATTTGTGTGTCACCACCGACCCTACCCTAAAATATTTCTACCCTTTATCATCAAAGATTTTTCAACTTGTCGGAAAAACAATTAAATATATCAATATCAATGTATCATAATACAATAGAATGAAATAAAAAAAATATTTTTAACTATTTATAGTATGACACTTGCTGTGCTAAGCGGTGTTTTCAATACATTGAAATTTTTCTATCAATGTCATAATACAAGTGAATGAAATTAAAAAATATTTTTAACTAATTGTAGTATGACATTACTGTACTGAGCAGTGTTCCCAGCACATTGAAACTTATTAGAGATGAGAAGTGTTAACAAACCCTACTTTTATTAGAGATGTGGTACAAACGTAATATGAAAATTTGTGATAAGTCTAACGTTGCTCGAATTCTTATAATTAAGTGTTAAGCGGCGGCTCGTGATTGGGTATCGAATTCATGGTTAATAATTTATTATTGAATTCGTTACTTAGATAAGTTGAAGATAAAAATGGACAAGGATACCAATAAACTTACAGTTTATTGCAATTAATATAGACACATAAATATTGACTCACTTGCACATAAAATGAGCATGATCATTATGTGATCTTAATTATTGACTGGCACATGTTAATAAAATTAATTTTTTTTTAATTTTATTATCAAAAACTTAATATGTATCAGTTTATAATTAGAGTCACAGAAAAGCCACACCCATTTTAAATGCAAAGTTCTGATCTCTTATGCAGAAGGAGCTAGCTATAATAGAGATAGACTATCATTAATATGGTCAATTTGACTACTGTTGTTATTGATGATTATCGATAATTTAAAGGAGTCAATTCTTAAGTTTCTTTCATTAAGATCTTGTATTTAATAAAGATCAATGATTTGCTGATATTTAAATCGCTTAAAAGTATGATTTTTATGAAAAGATATTTTTATGGATTACACAAAGAAATTTATTTACGAATAATGGTAGGCAAATTAACTATTTAAATTGAATTTTATAAAATACATGACGTGATTGTTGATGATTCAGATATTACTTAAATGTTGATTAACGTATTTTTTTATTTTTGATGACACATCATATGATTTGAATTTAATCTAAATTGTTGATCCAACCAACATTACCTTTTTTAATAACTAATGGTAGTGAAGAGATTCGTATTGTGAAGTTTTAAGGTTTGCTATTCAGAACATGACACATACCTTAGATGTTAACATATGACATAACGCTCTATGCTTTACGCACAGTGAAAAATCTCACAAAGTTTGAGAGTGATTCACGTGTGTGGCTCTCTGGATTTCAGCTTTCCAAGTCAAATTGTATATGGACATGTGGAATGGCACGAAAGCCATGTAAAAGATAGCCCCCAACATTGAATAATTAATGTCTCAGACTCTTCAGTCTGCTTATAATTTTTTTTTTTTTTCATTTTTTTGCCGGCCACAATTTATTTATTTATTTATTTTTTCTTCTGAGGTCAAAAAGTAGTTGCATTGTGCGTTTTGGACATTTTCCTGAGTTAGGAAAAAAAAAAAAATTTCTTAAACTCTAAATTTGTGTCCGTATACCCATTTGGAATTCGTATATAGGATATCGAAAACGTTTTCAAGACAAGAGGTTTTACTAAAAAGTCTAAAATCAAGCTTTCCACCGTCCAAATCAATTTGATTAGTCATTTGTGAAGAACAAGAAAATTTTCATTGTAACCGAAATATAAGTAGTATACTATGCATTTTTATATAAGTTTGTGAAATTTTAATATATAAATTATTAATTTTTAACAACATATTCCGCTATTTGTATAGCAACACGTGGTGTACCACCCCGTATTCCAATCATACTAAAAAATCCCTCGTGAAGAATAGAGGACAATGTATATCAATTTCTATGCAAATTCTCTCATTCCACGAGGATAACTCGCATAGATGGCGGATTCACATAGGGACTTAGGTGGTTTTGGAAGTCTCTAGCGGTCGGAAGAGAAGTTGGTGAAGGCCTCTTAGGACTCGTTGAATGCTTGATACGAGATCATTGTGTCCGTTAAGTATTTAATGAAATGCAGATTTAACACACCAAATGGTGAATTAAATGCAATTCAAAAAACATTTGTAAGCGAAAAATCACTCTTTTACTCTAGGACCCCTGCAGTTAGAATCTGAATCCGCCAGTGCTTGCATCTATTTGATCGTCTAAAGGTCATTCTTCCTGACATAATTTTTTACCACCAAAACGCCTTTGTCCGTAACCGCCAAATCAAGGGCAATCTATTTGTCGCCCATGAAGGCTACCATTATTTTGAACTCGAGAAGAAATGGAAGACAAGTGAGATGACTATGAAACTGAATATGAATAAAGCCTATAGTAGAGTGGATGTGACATTTTGGACTAGACAATGTTGAGGATGGGGTACGATACTACTTGGGTAGCTTTGGTGATGAGTTGTGTCGATTTGTATTCCTTTTAGATCCAAATTGTGAGAATTCTAATGATCCTCACATCTTAATCATTTAATTTTTTTTATTTAAAATTAAACACAAATAGTACATGATGAAAACTGACCATATTATGTACAATGAACGGTTATGATATGGGGATCCCCACAAAGTGAATTCAAATTGAGGATCCCCACAAAGTGGATCCGAAGAGGATCCTCTTCCGAGTTGTGTGAGATCCATATCCATGTCAGTTGTGATTAATGGGAGGCCGGGTAAATTTTTATGTATGTTGGAAATCCTTATATATATCTCAATATATAAAGGGTCAAGATTAAAAAATTCTAGGACCTCACTTTAAAGGCTCGTCTAAGATTTCCCAAATTCTCAAGACAGGCTCTTAGGTCCTTTGCTTTCCCACATCTTCTTTGAGAACGATTCACTTTTTTTTTTTTTTTTTTCTCGTGGACCACCAATAAAAATTGTCGCAACATTTTGAAGATATTTGATGATTACAACAAATAATAAACAAACACTAGAATTATAGTTTTGTAGGGTATATGTTTGGATGAGGGTTTTACAAGATTCAATGAATTAATGTTAAACTAAGAAGAAATTGACCATAAAATGTACCATGGAAAGGACACTGATACTATTTTTTGGCCACTGGATTAAATAAAGAAAATTTTAATGAAAACTCCTAGTACTGTTCAATTTAACGAAAAGCTCATACTAAAAAATCAATCATGATACTATTCATTTTACCTTTTATTTTGACCTTATCGTTAAAACTTAAAGTTTTCAAACCATTTTCATTAGTTTTTCTTTAAATAAACCCAAGAAAAATTGAATGATAAAAATTGACAATAGTGTGCAAAATGAAAAAACGAATACATGGAAATTATTTCTCATCTATGTTTAGACTCAAGGATATGTGTCTGGTTCCTTTTATTTTCTCTCAGTATAGCTTGTGTAAGAAAAATTAAATAAAACGATGATCATTCAATACAAAATGACATTCTACTTTATGGTCCATCGTCATGAAGTTGGCAAATGTTGTAAAGACACAAAAAGAGATGATGCCAATACAAAATCAAGTCTTGCAAAATTGAAATATAAAACAAATTCATGAGAGGATGGTTTATTTTTTCGAGAAATGTTAAGGTAGAATTTTTCATGGATCCTCCATCACCTTATATTTTTTTTACAATATTTTATAATATTAGTACAAAAATTTACGTTAAACTATTAAATGACAGAAAATTCATATAAACCCCCTTTTGAAAACGTCGCATGTAACATTTCTCTTTCCAAATATGGATATCTGTATTTGTTATTTTCCTGATAGAATTCCAAATTTTTTGGTCTCCTCCAAAATCTGTACTGACTTATGGAGTGGCGTTTGATCCGCGGCTGTAAGACAACTTACGCGCCTCCAACGGCGAGGGAAGGAAAGGGATACATCTGTGCGTTTGGTCGTACGCGCGTCCGTGGCAGGGACACTTCCAAATTATGTCGTGTCGTATTTTCACTTTTATTTTTTGTCTGCACGTTATGTCGTCGTAGTATAATTTTATAAAACGGTAGACCAAGTCTTCAAAACGACACCAAATCTGATGACTAAAAATGGTGAATCCACAGCAATCGAGTGCGTTGTGCCCTGTAGGTTTTGGTCACACGTTACGCTGGCAAATGAAGACCAACACTCCCTCTTAGTCTTCGTCTTAGTCTTCGTTTGTTGCTTTATCTTCCTGGAACAAACTAAGATTTGTCAGTTGAGGTGACTTGTGGAATTCGATTACACTTATAGCATGTTTACTAATCCGTAATCGAAATGAGAATAAGAAATTCGATTCCGATTATGGATTATACATGCGTTTACTAAAATTGAGAGGAATCAAAAGCGCGTGGGGCTCACATAAGAAATGGAATCCAATTCTTGAAATTGAAGGATTTGGATTCCCAACATATACAAGGTATTTGGATTCCGGATTGCCCAAGCAATAGGAATGATAATTTTTTTCCCTTTATGCCCTCACTTACTTTCATTATTTCCAAGATTATCCTTTTAACCCTACTTATTTTTCTGAAAATGCTCCTAACAATTTCTTTCCATGTCATTCTAGCTCATTAAGCATAATTATGTGCTCATTCACATTATGCACAACTCCATACATATGTCGAAGAGAAAAAACTACAACTTGAGCAAGAAAATTTAAATTTTAAAGTCAATACTTAAATTTATAAAAAAAATAAACAAAATCATTTTAGTATGTCTATGAAATAAAAAAGCAATTTAATTTTTTCTTACTATTATATACTATATCAAATTTTATTAAAAAAAAGTATATAAAATATTTGATTTGATTTGAGACAAGGACATTTTAGTAATCATACTGATTTATATTCCGATTCTGCTGAATTAGTAAATAGTTTTATGGAATTATATTCCGATTCTGGACAGTTTTAGTAAACCACTTCAACAGGAATCAGATTCTGATTCCACCTCATTTCAATTCCTCCTCAATCCAATTCCTCTCAATTTAATTACGAATTAATAAACGCACTATTAATATATTATATGAACATGGGATCATCAATCATGGATCCTGGAAATTGTGGTGAAACATGATACACGGGTTGTTAGGGTTGGCGACTATGAAGTGTTGCAGTCTTATTTTTGGAGAACACTGTAGCGGATTCAAAGGCGCTGTTACGTAGGATCACTAGAACATTAATTTTTTACCCAGTTTTGTCGTCAAGCCAACGATACGACTCACTGTCTAGCTAGCTCGCTATGCTCATCATTTTGGTTCCTGTTTTATAACTAGTTTAAGGAACCTCCAAACATCATCTTAGATTTATTGCTGGAAGACTGTATTGAGTCATGGGCGTTTCTTGCACCCATGTTGTACTGTGTTACTACTCCGTTAACACTTGTACAACGCAAGTGGAGTTTAGTTGGTATGACAATTGTAGTATGAACTATAAACTTAGATACGAGTTCTACTAATCTCGATTATATATTAATCCGTTGCACATATTGAGCATGCTTCTTGTGATTAGAAATACCTTCTTTGACCTTTGATATACATCACCTTTGAGGTTGCTGACGAAAATAAATAGATGGATTCATTCTCGATGAAATTGTCATAACTCTTTACTTTGATACATGACAATGAAAAATCGATAGAACTGGCCCTAAAATTTATACACCGTAAATCATTTTAATCGTTTTTCCATGAAAAATCTGTTGAAAATCTCCGAGAAACTTCCCTTTGGCTAGTGGCAAAATCATGTATTCGTAGTTAAAAAGTAGCCACTTATATAGACTGGAAACAAAAATTTAATGGGGTTCTTTCATCGCTAATCTTGGTTGAGAGACTAATATATACTTCATTTCTTTAACGTCAAGTGAATATGGTTATGTGGATATAGATGTCACACCACTCCTTTAAGTGTGCCAAATCCACCACAGGGAATTAATATACAGATAAGCCAATGCACAGAGGCTTTTCTTTTGTTTAGACATATATATTTGTCATTTACCAATGATCAAGCAGAATTTAATTAAATTGAGCTTAAGCCAAAGTAGTTAGAGGGTTTGGTCCACCACTACCGAAATATAAATTTTCTTGTCCATTAATCTGGAACATGAACCTAACCTTATTTATAATCTACTTTCTATTAATCACAGCAACTTAATTAGGCTGTTCACAAATAGTTGTGTGGATCACACAAAGTTTCTGAAATTTGGGGGAGATCATTATAGTATAGGCAATGGTTAAACATATAAATTCATGCTATTAGTTAGTTTATTGGTGGAGTCGAGTTTATTGGTAGTTCCCTTTTCCGTTAGTTAGCTGTATTGTTTTGTGATTTGTGGCTTAGCGGTTTTGTGTTGTGTTGTGTTGCTTCGACGAGTTGTTGTGGTCTTGTTATTTCAATTGTGATTGATGTGGCATCGCTATATTTTAGCAATGGTTTCATGTGAGCATTCAGAGCCAATCTTCCGCGTCTATTGTCTTTATGATTGACTTGTATCATTTGCTTTAGTTCTTGTAATTCTTGTGGTAGTCGTGTATGAATTTTATCTCTTTTGTTATTGTGCGTATTTCTCTCCAGATCAAGAAATTTATTAACTTGTAAAAAAAAAAAAAACAACTAGTAATTAGGTTACTAACTGAAAGTTTATTAAAACCAGACTCTAAAACTAAAATAAAGGAGAGACAATAGGAAACCCCAGCTCCAAACAAAGAAAGTCAAAATCTTATCTTGGCATGCCTTTGACCTTATAATATATACAAGAAAGTGCTTGGTCAATGTGGTGTGCTTCCCTTGTACTAACTACGTTGTCTGTTCTTGCTGCTCCCACATAAACAACTGATATATCTCAAAAATACAAGACATTCCTTATTCCCTAATCCTTATGGAACAATGCATTATTATATATAAATGAATGCTAATGCTCCATTTTTGAATGTTTAATCCTCTTATGGGATCGCATAAAGCAAAAGCAGGAGTGGAAAGAACAATGTGTTTCCATTTCTGTGATCCTCAATCAAATTATTGCTATAACCCTAATATTATAGAACTTTATATATGTGGCCTTTTTGCAGTCTTGTATATTAAAATTCATTAAATAATTAGTTATACCAACATAAATAGGAATCAATATCATCATTTAATCAAACCAATTGGTATTTAAAATTTTAGAAATTAATTTTTTTATGCATATATTGGTCTTTGTAATCTTGCAGTGCTTGGTGATATCGGCTTTCAATGAAGTACTTGAAGTCTGCTTATTACTTTGCAATTAGTTATTACTTTGCAATTAGTCATACTTTATTGTAATATTTTTTTTTAAAATATAATTTTCAGAAACTCGTTTGAAAATAAATGGTTTATGAATTTCTCTGTAATGCCCTTTGCTCAATGATGAAATATTGTACTTTTACTAAAAAAGAAGTTTTTTATGCATGCACGTTCCCACTCGACATTAGCATTTACTGTATAAAAAGTTCTATCATACGCAAGTTACGCATCATAGATATAAGTTGAGTCATGGCTTAATAAGTTGATTGATGCGTGAGGTTTTATTTTAAAATTGTATTCTAGGGAAAATTACTACTTATAAAAGAGTTGCATTCTCCTGATCACTTGAATTGAAATATTTATAATCATTACCATTGCATTTAACGTCAAGAGCGAATATTGAAACATTAAAAACACATTTATTCGTTCTCTATCCTCAATATCCCACCCAAATGTGAATGGTTTTGTATTTTTTTATCACCCAGTTACAAGGAGAACATTTCTTCTACTTAATAAACCTTTTAAATTCTTGGACAATCATCGATCTTTCCATTGTTGTACAATTATATTCGATCCAGCTCCTAATGGAGCAGAACTATACATGGTGTTGACTAAAGACGAATAATTCTCTGGTGCTGCACAGGAAAATGTAAGTAGGTGAACTTATTTAATTCATCACATGTTTTTGGTGGCCTCGCCATTGTGACCAAACCATGCATGCACTTACTCGAATTTTTTCAAACTTGTTGGGTAAGACCAGAAACCCTAGTGCTCTCCGATCACTTGATCGCTTTCCATATCGATCACTGTGTACATGCACTATGCACATATTATAATTTTCCTACACGTGAACGTACCACGGGCTCATCCTTGGCCTCTTTTGTTTATTATTAGAGAGAGACATGACAAGTAAACTAGTGACATTTTATGTTAATAAAATAAATATATATCGTTTAGATATTTTTTGTTTTATTAATATGGGACTTTAAATGGCACTGTATTTGTATCAAATAAGGCGTTATAGTTATTGAAAGCATTGTTTCAAATATCAATCGGTGAAAATCTCAATATGTATTTGTGAAAATATCGATGAATATGTCGATATTTGTTGCTTTCAAAGGAAGTTTAAAATGAAATTTTAGAGAATATTAAACATTGGTTTAAATGAAATATAAGAGTTTCTCCGATATTTAACTGATATGTCGAAAATATTAACAAATTTGTGTATCTTAGCTGGAATTTAAAATTTTCCTGATATGAGGTGAAATTTAATTTCAAACACTGATAAGAATCATGTATATGTGTATAACTACTACACCATGTGGAAAAGTAGATATTGAAAAAAATAAAATAAAAGGAAGACAATGAAAGAAAGTGAAAGAAAATGATGGTTCACAATTTTTCTGGCTCCATGCAATCCATTCGTTGATTTTTTAAGGGTGTCAAGAGATAGCGACTCATTGGATAATCAATTTTTAAGTGTAGATGAGCCAGCCAAGTGTGTGCTGTGTTTTCTATATTTTAGTTATGAGACCAAACTTGTTCTTAATTTTGTTAAGGTTAACAATAGTTTTGTGACAAATTGATGAAGTAAGAACATACGTGGTTTATGCATTTATTTATTGTACAACTAGAAACCTACTATGCTAAATGTATTGTTTTTGTTTGATTTATTTATTTTTACTTTTAAAGGGGAACAACTAGTCGCAAATCACGGTTATCCACCCATTTCAAAGGTCGGGAAGACTCGCAGAGGTATTTCAACCTCTCCCTGGCTACAAATCTGGCTTACAAACCAGCCTTTTTTTTTTTGATTTATTTAATTTGATAGTAACAAGTAAATAAAAATGTCTAAGAGGTTAAAAAAGACGTGTGAAAATCAGTTTTCTTTTTAGATATTGTATATATGAGCTCTTGCACACCTTACAATCTAGTTTTGTTGGAGCAGGTTCTACGTACAAGATTCCTTTTGCACATGTGCGCGCAATTCCAGTCTGTGGCTCAAGTTGGTGCTGGAAGTGACTCATTTATCTACTCTATTGGGGATCCTCTTAAACAATTTGGCAACTCATTTGTCTACTCCATCAGAGATATTCTAAGTATACAACTCGTTTCATAATATTCATGTACTGAACTAAGCCACCAACAGTTATTAACATTTCAGAAAATCATTATCACTACGATTAATTATTTGGACTGTCAATGTATTGTTGAGTAGGTGTAGATTGTAGGGTTCAATCTGTATGTTTGTAATGCTTCGCTCTACGTACAAATCAATCACTGATAAACTGCCATACATTGATTCTAGTTGCGCTGGTAGAAATTAAAGATAAAAGATGATCGAACAAGTGAGGTTTATGTCTGAGGTTTGAGGTAATTTGGATTGTTGAAGATGGTTCACGTAAAATCGCTTGAAATTGATAACTTCCAGCACCGCACCTAAAGTATTTAGGTAGTTTGGGCCTGTAGTGGACCTTGCCTCCACGAAGCGTTAGCTCCTCAGTTCTTATAGGGACTCGGCTGTGCTTTTTTTTCCCTGGTTATGCTTCATCTTCAACCTTATATTGCTCCAAATTTTAGTATGTTGAGTGTGTTTCCCTTGCATCCGTTAGCTCCTTCATTTACTCCTGTTTACTGGCAACTACCACTTGAGATTGGGTGAAGGTAAATACTAATGGGTTCGGCAGGATATGGTGGAGTGTTTCGAAATTCTAATGGTGTGTGGGTGGGGGCTTTTAGGGCAAATGCACATGTTGCTAGTGCTGTTGAAGCTGAAGTTCTTGCAGGTTTGGAGGCAATCCGTGTGGCATGGGTGCGTGATTGGCACCATGTGTGGTTGGAAACAGACTCCTTTGTACTGTAATGTTATTCATAACATGTTTTTGTACCACATTTTCATACCATCTTGGGTGACATTTGATGTGGACAGTCACATCATTTGAATTAATTAGATTTTTTTAATTTAGTTCATTATTTAATAAACTAATAATTAAGAAAAACTAGTTAATTAAATAATGATTGTGGTATATAAGAAGTATTTCTCCTTCCTTTCCTTGAGTTTTGCGAATTTTTCAAATGATATGGTTGTCTACATCAGATACCACCTAAGATGATATATAAATATAATACAAAAACATGATACGAATAACATTACTCTTAGTTTTTTTACATCTCCTTCTCCTTCTATTTCGTGGAAGTTACGTAATGATTGGGCAAATTGTATGTGGCGTGCTTCTAGGTTGCATTTCCATATCTCACATATTTTTTGTGAAGGTAACAGAGTAGCGCGAATTATGGAGCTGGCCACTCCGATTACTCATGGTGAGATTTTGTTCTTAGAAATCCGGCCATATTCAATTAGAATTTTAAAGAATATAACATTTTAGGTATATTCAATTATGAATTTGGAGGGAATTAGAGAGATTTCGTCGTGTATTTTCAGTATTCACAAATCTCACATCTTTCAAAGAGATTTCGAGAGAATTGAAATAAAATTTTACATAAAATCTCTACAAACCAATTAAACTCTATCAAAATCCATGATTTATAAATTCATTAGAATCCCTCAAAATCTCAATGGTATATACCCTCCTTAAGAGTAAGATTAGAGTTGTAGTCCAACGACCTAGCTTAATTGTGTTTACTCTCAATAGGACAAGCAACAACAATAGATGAGAGAGATCAAGCCACTTATACGATGCAACTGCTCCCCATATCATGGAGGCAATCAGTTTTTAACGAGTTTGTAACCAACACCAATTCAAAGTTTCGAGTTCCAATATTTCGCTTCATTAACCAATTATGTATATAATGTGTATTAGCTCTAAACATATCACAATCCCTCACTTACTTGTCCGACATACCAAAACCAATAGCATGTGAAACACTTTGAAAGAAATTTCAAAGTTGACATGCATTTGTTTAGGAAGACTGTTGCCCCCTTCCAATAGAGGAAGTTCAAGAATTAATTGGTTTCTATATCAAAAGAAAACGTAGTTAATTAACCACAAGTGTATCACTTATAAAATGATTTTTAATTGGTCATTTTTCTGTACGACGATATTTACATAAGTTTCTACCTCAAAAGTATATATCCCAAACTTGAAACGAGGTTAAAGTCGAATAAAAAAGTCTGCAAAATAAAAATACATAAATACTAATCTTCAAGTGTAGATAAAGTCATTATCCACGTTAAAGCTAGAGTTAAACATCTTTTACTGTATAAAAGTGCAACGAGTACTGATATGTAGAGTCATCAAGGTTCTAAAAGACACTAGGTGCTGGTTGGGCAGCGGCTGAGATCTAGTGCCTATGCGGATTTAATTAAATCTATTATATTTCGTGTAAATAAGTGTTTATTTATATTTAAAATATATATAATTTCATCATAAACTTCAAAATAGAATGACATATATATTATGAGCTATTGGAACATAATGAAAACATTGGAAACAAGCATATACTGTGTGTTTATTTAAGTATTCAACAAGTCTCTTACAATTTATTGAAAAAAATAAAATGCAAAATGAAAGTTATCTATTTTCTGTCTAAGTGAGTCGCAATCTAGACGATCTTGGCAGGTTAGGTGGGTGCCTAGGTGTTCTAGGGGGGTCAGTAGGTCTAAGCGCCATTTCTTAATTTTCAAATGCCTAGGCATTAATCAGGGCGAGGCCTAGGTGGCGCTAGGCAGAGATTTTTAGAACAGTGAGAGTCACATATATATGTGTGTGTGTGTGTGTGGAAGGAGATAAGCACTTTGTAATTAAGAAGAAACCTAGCTTCCGATCCAGGAAACTACAATGGCTGATTCCTTGGAGCAGAGGTTTAATAGATTGAGGGATGCAGGAACAAAAAATCAGGATAGTTCTACAAGTGTTGTTCCAAGCAGGTCACGACCGATCATCCAAAGTGTTTCCAGAACTCTCCGAAGTAATAAAAATTTGGAGAAATACTTTGAGCCAAGGGTACTAGCAATAGGCCCTATCCATCATGGAAAGTTTCCGGAATGGGAGGAGCTCAAATACAGATTGGCAGCGGACTTCGTCAACGACAGCGGCCGGAGCGAAGAATTTTTGTACAAGGAGATTGAGGACAACATCAAGGAGTTAAAACAATGCTACGACGAGAAAACAACAGAGCGCTATGATGGTGATGAGGCGAGCCTCGCCTGGATGTTTTTCGTAGACGGTTGTTCAATCTTGCAGTTTATACACAAGTATTCTACCTTGGAAGAGTTTGAGATAAAGAGAGACCAAGTGTTCTTTGCTGAACAAGACTTGTTCTTGCTAGAGAACCAAATCCCTTATGAAATCCTCAACCTTTTGATGAGCTCAAGCATAAAAAATGAGGACCTTTGGAACGGAATCCAGGTGTTTCTTGATATGCATAGTACTGCAGCTTGTGCATCAGCGAAGCCGTTCAGATGGTATAAAAGGATGATGCGACAAGATCTGAAATTTGAATGGCGTTTGGGAGTATGTATGGAAGATTCATGGCCTACTCACCTTCTCGAGCTTCTTCGAACAAGAATGCTAGGTCCAAAAAAAAAAATGGCGGCGAGGCAGCTGATAATGTACTTCTTCCACCATC
This sequence comes from Pyrus x bretschneideri, assembly GCF_019419815.1. NCBI lineage: Eukaryota > Viridiplantae > Streptophyta > Magnoliopsida > Rosales > Rosaceae > Pyrus > Pyrus x bretschneideri. The sequence goes on from NW_025999784.1 coordinate 1,517,060, forward strand.
ATTTCGCAACGCGCAGGAGCTTAAGGCAGCCGGGATCCATTTTAGGTGCAGTGAAGGTATGCGTGACATATCTTTTAAATCACTATGCTTTGCAGGATTTCTCTTTCTTCCACCAATGAACGCGGACGCAATGCCTTTGTTCTTGAGTTTGATTGCTTACGAAATGTGTCCCGATTTCCAAAATGATTACGCGGTCACCTCTTACTTAAGCTTCCTGAGTTCACTCATTACTCATCCCGAAGATGCAAAGCAGCTAAGGTCAGCCCGCATACTTCACAATAAACTCGAAACTGACGAAGCACTCGCTCAACTCTTCAACGAGATAGGCCCTGATTTGGTATCAAACCCTTCGATAATTCACATCAGTAGCAGATTAGAAAAGCACTACAAATCCAAGTGGAAGGCATGGATGGCTCAGTTCTTTGAAGATCATTTCAGTAGCCCCTGGGCCATGCTTGCGTTCATCGGTGCTCTAACGGCACTTTTCTTGAGCGCCATCCAGACTTGGTACTCAATCATCAGTTATCATCATCCTAAATCTTAGGATTCTCTGTTGGTATTTTCAAAGCTAATATCGAAGAGAAAATCACGGCCTCGTCCACCTTCATACGATCTGTTTGTATTCATTCTCGCTATTTCGATTTCCTTGTAACCAGCTCATTAAGATTATGTTCATTCTATTAAGTTGGCCTTCGAGGAGGCTTAGCAAATCCTTTGGTTTGTTGATTATCAAGCGTGACATTGTTGAATTCTGCCAACAGAAATATGTATTGTATCTAGAATATATTATATGAATATTAAAATACTTGCATCACAAGTAATAAAACTTCTTTTATAAGGGATTGTATCAATGTTTGGCTTAAACTTTATATTATATTTTTGTTGTTTGATGTGTATTTTTATTTCATGTCTCAAAGTTAAATTTTTTTATTTTATTAATATGCACATTGTAGTTCTTCCAATTATAAAATGAGGCTAGTGGCTCTTTACCACAATGGTAGAAAGGCGTTGAGCTATTGTATGACAGCGTAAATTTGAATCTCTCCAATGACTAAACCCTAATATCTAATCTAACAAAATGTATTGTTTAATAAAAAAAAAATTAGAAAATGAGAAAATATTGAGAGACATTAGTGACCCATAAAAAAACATCGAAAATACAATAAACCTAAATGGGCTGGCAGTTACTTTAATCCGGCCCAAACCCGAGTCTGACTGGGTGTTGTTGTCCGATCAAAACCCTAGCAGCTCTGCATAAAACCTCATTTCACTATCCTCCTTGCTTCATTTCGCATTCGGCTGCAAATTTACCCTCTCTCTCCGCACTCTGCAGATCCAGAGCCCTCTCAAGTACTCTCTCTCTCTCTCTCTCTCTCTCTCTGGATTTGAGAGACTAATAGCCATTTTTACTGATTAAATTTGTGTTTGACAGGCAGAGATGAAGGTGGTCGCTGCATACTTGTTGGCTGTGTTGGGCGGCAAGACCACCCCTACCGCCGAAGATATCAAGGACATCCTTGGCTCCGGTAACTTTCCCTTTTGCCCTCTTGTGGTTCTTTTGCTCGTTCTGTTTATAACCTATCGAAGATTGCGACTTTGTGGTTTCGTAGTGCGATATTGCGTGTTGATTTGTAAATCCCATTTCTGTATTCGTATTTTCTATGTGGGTTTTGAATTTTGATCCCTATCAGGTTGAGATTTTATTTTTTGATTTTTTGTGAACCTGAATATTTGGAAGTGACAAGGAATTGGGTTATGTGGATGTGTTATTTTTCGGTGTTGAATCATGGCGATAATGATTGCCTTTCTGTATTAATGTACGTATGGAATTGGATGGTTCGACTTTAATAGTTTTGGTTATTGTTTGTTTGTATTTTTATGTACTGGAATAGCAATCCATATGACATATCTCTTTTTTGGTAAGATGAAGCAATTGAATGCCGTTATAATACCCATATTTCCTGAAATTCTGTTTGGTTGCATATGGTTATCGGTCTGACGACTTCTAGGCCTCGTTTGGCCTCTAGGATTGGATTGGATTGGATAACACCTAAGTTAAATGTATATTGAAGGTAGAAAGCAATTATTAGAAGAGGATTAGACATGGAGGAATCTTGTGCCTTCTAATCCTACCATTTTGGATGATTGGAATGACAAATTCTCTTAATGAGTAATCCTTCGCTCTAAACATATGCATTTTGATCTTCAACATACCTTTATTTAAGTGGGTTATCCATTCCAATCCAATCCTAGATACCAACTGAGGCTCAAGAGGATAGCAATTTATTAACTGTATTGGAGTTGTTGAATGCTTATGTTGTCTGTGCTTTCTACTCTGGATGTTAACATTAGGAATCATGGTGTTGTGTCTATACAAGGTATTATTGAGTCTGAAAATTTGGTATTGTTTACAGTTGGTGCTGAGGCTGATGATGACAGGATTCAACTTCTGCTCTCCGAAGTCAAGGGTAAGGACATCACCGAGCTAATTGCCTCTGGAAGGGAAAAGTTGGCCTCCGTGCCAGCTGGTGGAGGTGGTGCTGTTGCTGTTGCTGCAACTGGCGGTGGTGGTGGTGCTGCTGCTGCCCCTGCTGCAGCTGAGGCAAAGAAAGAGGAGAAGGTTGAGGAGAAAGAGGAATCCGATGATGTAAGTTACCTGGATAATCTCATTAATATTGGTTTGATGCTTTAATGACTGCTAATCCAATTCTGTTGCTATTATTTCTTAAGACGTATATGATTAATAGCTTCCATCTCAACATGATTTGTACATGTGCATGGCGGCAACCTTCTGTTAATATGGTCATGTAAATTCAGTAGACATTTGCCTTTGTTTGAGTTGTGGAACATTCAGATGCACGTTTGAGTTGTGGATACATCAGACGACGATATAGTTTTCTTATATTTCTCGTTTTTTTCCTTGTTGCAGGACATGGGATTCAGTCTCTTTGACTAGAGCGGTTGGAGTGCATACATCCCGGTTTTCTCTGTTGGAGTTAAATAGAAATTTTTATTCAGTTGAATGTTCGGTTTTTGGATCTTAGCCAGTAGAAGACATGATCACAATCTAATATGCAGTTGGTTATGGTTATGCAATTGTGGTGGATTTGAATCTTCTTTTCTATCCAAGTTTATGAATCTTTTGTCTTCCTTCTATGCCAATTGCTCTTGCAAATTGGTGAGTAGCTTTATTTATTTTGTTTGCAGTTGAATGACTTACATGGCATGAACACACCTGCCATTGTAATCTCGTGCCAATAGTGTAACGACGTTATTTTATTATTGGCACGAGATGCTACACATGACGTCATTTTACAGTTTAATGAGACGATTGAAGCGAATTCAATGGCCTTAAACGACTACTATTTTGACTTCAAAAATGTTGGAACTCAAAGGTTGAATTCGTAAGTATAAGCCCAAATCGAACCAATGTTTGTTACAACACCCTCTCATTCCCAACATTTCTAACCACCTTTGTCTCAGTAAAACAGACTGGAAACAGAAAGTAGTTTTCGGAAAATTGAAAAACCGAAAACTGTTTTCTTACTTTCAGTTTTCAATTTTCAAAAAAAAAAGAAAAGAAAATTGAAAACGAAATGATTATCAAACGGTCCTTGTGGCGTGAGGCCGGATTTTGTGAAGAAAACAAAAATCTACACAAACCAGTTGTTCGGATGAATGTGAACTAGATGAATATAGCAAAAAATTAACCCTTAATTTCAAAAATGTCGCTTTTTATAAAAAAATTTCAAATATATTCAAATCTCACTTAGGTGACAAATACCCTCAAGTTGAATTATCCAATTAACTAAAAAATTATTAGATGAAGAATTAGAGAAAACCCTACTCAAGATTTTTGAAATCTTTTATAAAAACTAACATTTTTGAAATCAAGGGTTAATTTTTTGCTATATTTGATAAATTCTAGATTGAATATGAATCACCTCTATCATTTGGCAATGTAGACAACATTGGTTTCCAAGCCAATCTAATCATATCCAATCCAATTCAAGTCACTCAGCAGAATCACATCGATATTTTCGTCAACTTGCATATCACGCTCACAACCAATCACACCCACTAGCACAAGAGGCAGAGTTTATTACAAAAGATCTTGGTGCGATTATATATTGTTTTTATTTTTGTCAGAAATTCTTACTTTCGTTCAACAATTACAATAACAATAAACACTGTAAACACTGAACATATGACTGAAGCCATTGAAATCCCAAATTATCTCTAAACCTTCATCAAGAAGCTATAATCCATTTATTTTTCCCACCACAAATGAAGGTTAAATCTTACTAGCGAAAGAGAGACCTTCCGTAGCAAGCTGATCTAAACTGGCAACAGGAGGTTGGGCCTTTGCAACTTTGGCAATAGCCTGGTTTTCCTCCGGTGTGCCGCCCTCCAGAAATGCTCCGACCACCTTCCCATCTTTAATCCAGTATGATCCAAACTTCGCCTTTGGTGTGGCAGGATTACTGTCGCCGAAGAGCACAGTTTCACCAACATTGTCACCATAGAATTGCCATGAAAGATCGAAGGAGCGGGAATAGAAGAATGGAAGGTAGTCATACTCCTCAACTGTCTTCCCTTCCTCGCTTGCCTTGATGGCCTGCAGAAATCAATGACAATAATATAATTCACACGCCCACGTGCAGAAGCCTTTCAACCCGAAAACATGACAGATTTGACAGAATGATATAGATGGGTTCGTAGTTGAAAATTCCATACCTTTACAGCCTGCTCAGCAGATTTGCGTGCATGGTCAACATGCTCAACTCTCCTAATCTCATTGTACAACTTCAAAGGAAAAGTGGCGACATCACCCACAGCATATACATTTGGAACACTTGTTTTGAAGAATGCATCAGTCTGCAATCAACCGGCACATATTAAAACGGATGCCATGAAACATTCACTACAGAAACAGGATGACTGATCAAATGTTGAAACTGAAAATATATATCCAATATGATGAAAATACAAACACGACGAAATCCTTGAACCTTTCTTTCGCTATTGTTTACTTAATATGGGCTAAAACAAGTGCTTATCTGTGTGATTAACCAGTAAAGGCTATGAAGATTGATACTGCCAAGGACTCCAAGCATCATAAAAATAAAGATACCGGAAAAGGGGAAGGAATCAAGTGATTTCGGAAGTTGCACGACCTTAATGCCACCTTTCTCTTCTTCGACTTGTCCCTTGAACAATGTTGTCAGGGGCCTGCCCCCAACACCAACAACAACGATGTCAGCTTCAAGCACGGTGCCATCCTTTAGGTGCACTTCCTTAACCTATATTATGACAAAAGTCAATATTCGAAAGGGCAGTTTCATCGAAGCATGACATCCAAAACGACAAGCAATCGTGTATGCACCTCTCCATTTGAGTCAGCAGTAAATCCAGTCGCAACTGTTCCCTTGATGATTTGAACTCCTTTGTTTTTATAATAGCCCTCATAAAAAGCAGCAATATCAGAAGTGAAAAGCCGAGGCACTGCAAGGACAAGGAAAGATTAGAGGAATGAGGCACATAGAATAGAAAGAGTGGCCAAACTCATATGCATACAAAACAATAAAAAGCTTGAAGCACTATTCACTTACTGCACCATGGTTCCGGGTAAACCATTTTAACATCTAAATTGTTAATTCTCAAAACTGCACCAAGCTCGAGACCTATGTACCCTCCTCCAACAATCACAGCCTTCCCATTCTTTTTCGCTTTAATTGCTTCGTTGAGTTTATCGGCATCATCAATTTCTCTCAAATAGAAGATGTTTTTGGCATCAGCTCCTTTGACACCAAAATCTGTCAGTCTTATAACCTACGAAAACATAAAATCCATTTGATTTGGTATACAAAGCTAGTTCGCTCAGAAAAGCTGAGGCATGGAAAATTCCTGGAGTTGCTTACGGTTGAGCCGGTGGCAATGACGAGAGTCTCATACTTGAAGGATTCCCCAGTTCCACTGACAAGAGTCTTCCCAGGAAGATCTGCTTTAACTATTTCAGTGCTAAGAATCAATTCTATTCCTGAAATTATAAAATTATGCCTCCATCAGAATGCTGCATTCTAAAAGACCCAGAAAATGGAAGATCAGAAAATTGTTAAAATGAATTTGGGACAATAACAAGTAATAGTGGTTTTCACCGCGTCTAAATACTCCGGAAAGCTCTCAAACATTCTCCAATCAAAATTGGTGTATGCTGTACTGTGAAGAAGAAAAACATACCTTTCTCCTTGTACCAGTCAGGAAGCAATCTTTCTCCTCCACTTCCAACGCAGACATGAAACCCAGGAAGTCTAGCAGGAGCTGCAAGACCAATCCCAACAGTAAGTTACAATGTCACAGAAAGTGATGAACTTAAAAATGAGGTTGCTCTATGTTGACGTGTCAGGTGCAAGTAAGAATCCAGAGGTCATAAGACACAATTCTGCTTAATTTAAGCACTGGACATTTGGAATAAAAGTCACACAACTTACACTCGGGGAAGAGATAAGCCTTGCTGAGTGCAGGACGTTCATAGGGAGCCACCTGGAAATAAAAGAAATAAAATTTAAGAATTTTTGAGAAGTTAACTACGTAATAACATTTGAGAAGTTAACTACGTAATCAAACAGAATTAAATTCCACCGCCATTAGAGGATAACTACTTCAAACAGCAGTAATAACATTTAGTACAGAAAGTATACAGGTAGCAAAAAATGAGCATCGACATAAATAACACAAAAGAGAGTATCTTAACCAAAGTTTAATGTGAAAACTGAAAAGCACATCATCAATTAAGCAAGCAGTCGGCAATACTCATCATACTAGATGTAACACTACCACAATTCACATTTTCTAACCTCGTTACCAAAATTCACTACTGATTGCATTAAAATCCGAAAAGAATATAATTTTGCTCAATAATATCTCAAATATTCAGTCAACTGGATACAAAAACACGTGAAAGCGATCATTGGAAGACATACCGCCTCTTTGGAAATGACCGCTAGTTCGCCTGGCTTAAGCCCCTGCTTGGCAAACTCCCGAGCTGCATAACCCTATAGATTTCGAAAACAAACGCATATAAAACTTAAATATTGATCAAGGCTTCCACAGTACAGCAAAATCATCACAAAAAACAGTTTTTGAAGCGTGATCAAAATTATAAAGGAATTTATTTGTCATAATTACCATAATTATGTACTAAAACAACTACAACAGAAACGCATTGACTTCAAGAGCATCAAGTACTCAAAATTTCGTAAATAAAAAACGGAAATTGAAAAAATCAGATTCGATCTATGCAGATACTTCAAATTCAAAGACAGAATTATGTACCTCATCAGGATCGACAGAAAACTCAAAAAAAAAAAAAAAAAAAAAAACGAAAATAATGCACAAAATTAACAAAATTCGATCAAACGGACAAGAATCGATCGCAAAGAAACTTACAGCTGAGACTCCGCCGCCGAGGATGACGTACTTGAAGTTCTTCGCCGCCATTGATGGTTGATCGGACGAACGAAACGCGCGTTTCGATTCTTCTTCTTCGCTTTGAATTCAGTTGGTGAAGACGTGAGAGGGATGCGATAAGGTTTTGTGAGCTCAGTGATTGTCAAACTATTTATATGGTGACCGGTGCTTCCTCATTGGACAGTTTGGACTAACCTACGTCCCCCGTGTTAACGGAGTTTTTCCACGTGGCGAATCAAAACACCGTACATCTCTGCTGCCTGTGCAATCGCCACGACAACCGATCCGTCCGTTTAATATTGCCCAAAAAAATATTTAGTTTCTAAATAATAAAAAATATAATTTTCTGAAATTTCATTTTAAATAATAAATATATAGTCCTTATTAGCCCCGTAATAATATCTCCTTTGATGTCTAAGATTGAAATGGCTGATACTCTAAATTCAGTGTACACCGAATAAAAAATGAATATCTATTTTTAAATTTTATCTGAATTTATTCTTTCAATTCTCATAAAAACTGCTAGATAAGAATGAGAAAGTTTACTTCATGCTTAATTCATTGTGAACCTTTTAACTGTGGAAAAAGAAATTAGAAGTTGATTTGTTTCTTTCTTCAATAAATATTGAATCTAATGAGCTATTCAAGTCACATTCATTTATAAAACAAACTAAGCCTATGTGATCTCTAAATCTTCGTATATTTACGTATCGTGAGGAGGAATGGTTGATATGAAGAATGAGGTATGAGTTTAACAGCCCTCCCTCCTTGGTAATAAAAGACCTTGATTTTTTCAGGAGCCATTCGTTTTTTTGTTTCGTTTCTTGGTTGTTAGTATACAAATGAATGAGAATGATATTCTTTCCTTACAAATTGAGACATTATAAGTAAACAACTCTTATTTTTATTGTGTGGGAGCACTGAGTGGAAAAACAATCCAAATAAAAAAGAGTGTTTGAAAATTAACATCTATGGTGAAATTTGAATAAATAACTTGTTTTATTTGGATTATGATATTGCTAAACAGTATTACGTGGTTGCCCTCTTAGAAATTGAGATCCACTTTGTATCTCTATGTCCCGAGCTCGCGGATTGAGAGATTCAGACCACTTAATCTCAATCCTACAGCCCCAATCAGCCCATTTCACTAGCCCAATTCACTAAAACTCAAAAACTTGGACTGCTTAGATCTCTATCTCTCTCTCTTGAACTGTTTAATATTTTTCGGTTTGCCGAATCTAAATACAGAAATCCGAAGTGAATCTCTTTCCCCCTTAGCAAGCCCATCAAGTTTTGGTTAGTTTGTCCCTTGATTCGCTAACCAATTGCTCATCGAATTGCGAGGTATGGTTAGTCGATTCGTGGTTTGTTCTTTTTGGAAGATTCAGGGTCAATGTGGCTTATGAATAGCCTCCTCGATGATTTAAAGTGTTGTGAATGTATTTTATTGGCATGTGACTCTTTTTCCTTATACGAAATTTTTCATGTGATCTTATCTATAGGAGGTTATTTCTAGTCCATCTTTTTTGATATGCCTCCTTATAAACTCTATTAACGTTTTGAGGTAGTGAAATTTGAGGAGGTAAATTGTCTGCCCTCCTGTTTGAATGCCCTTTTCATTCCTTATTATTTTGTGCGATCACGATTAAGTTACGTCAACATTTTATATTGATTTTTTATAGAGATAATAAGACAAAACGTAATAAGAACATAAAATGTTAACGTGATTTAATCGTAATCGCAGAAATAAGGGGAGATAGAAAGAACACCCAAACAAAAGTGCAGATAATCTGCCTCCAAAATTTGATTCTTAAAAATAGTGCTACGTTGAAAAAAATCAAAAGTTACGTGAAACAACACGACAATATTTCTTGGACAGAGAAAATCTTACACAGTAAGTGCATAGGGCTGTCCAGTGTGAACCCAATTTGATCCTATTTTCACAGTAGGTACCTAGTTAAAAGTTTTTTGATCATGGCCATTGGATTTGCTCCCCAAAAGCCTATTTAACAAAAAGACAAAAAACCAAAAATGGAAAACCATAATCCGCAGAACGAATTTGATCCCACATGAGCAGAACGCAATTGTTGCTGCTGCCGCTACCATTAGGCCGTCTTTAACCGATGGTTAGCTAAATGATTCGTTTGAACTCTCTGGTTCTTTAAGATACTAATATTTTAATAAACAGTACAGGGTCATATTTATCTCCATCTCCAACCGAGGGTCAAAGGATCAGAGGGCTCATTTTAGCCTCGTCACAAAAAACCGTCTCCAACTGAGAGCTAAAGGGTCATCGAGCCAAACATAATTTATTATTTAAATTTAAAAAGTAGTACAACTTAAATTAAATTTCAACGGCTAAGCGACATTAAAAAAATATAGGAAAAAAATTAGAATTTAAAAAAATATATATGAACCAAATTTTGTAAAATAGAAGTTACAAAAAAAAAAAAAATATGAAACGAATTTTGTAAAATAGAAGTTATAGAAAAAAAATAGAAGTTATAGGAAAATTTTTGTAAATGAAAAGTTAAATAAAACTGTAAAAAAACAAAAAAAAAAATCAAAATAGAAGTTATTGACAGGAAATCCGACACAAAAAAAAATTCTAGCCAGCTGGAAAGGGTTAGCCCTTCCCTTTGAGATTCCGTCGGCCCCACGAGCCATCTAGACTAGCCATCGGTTGGAGACGGTTTTCGGGCTATTTTCGGCCCTCTGGACTCTTTGGTTGGAGATGGCCTTACCACTTCGCCAGCAAACACAAAGGTAGGTACCCTAAAAATAGACTTCGCGTAGAATTTGATGAAAGCATTGCAGCATAAAAATTCAACTTGAAAGAAGAAAATAGTCTTAAACAAATTTCACCACCAAAACCGCCACACTAGAAGAAAACCACCAGATCCAAGCCATCTTCACATACCATTGCAAAATGAACAAAAAAACACATACAATTGAGAATAAGATGGGGTTAAGGGGGCATTTACAACATCGTTGCTTTGGGTTATGCCGCAACACGCTTAGCCCCTATATTCCAGCATGCCAGTCGGGCAAAGATTAGTGAGGGGATGATTTAGATCCGACGACCAAATCAGGTTTACCAGTCGTAACTTTGAGCAAAGGTTGTGGGAGAAATGGTGTGTGAGAAAGGGTGCTTATAAAAATGATGGAGAATGATGGGTGTTGAGGGTTGAAGAAAGGTAATTTCAAGATAGGAATTAGGTAACGCCGAAAATAAAATATGGTGATAAACACTAAAAATTTGACAATGAACAATGGGGTAATGGTGACGCAAGTTGGAAACATAAGCCATCCACAAAGGGCATAAAATTTGACGAAGCATGCTAGTATAATTGTCACATTCCGACCTGGGCCCCCACCACATCCCAGGTTCGACTCCACCGTAGAACAATATTGTCCGTTTTGGTCCCCGACCACGCCCTTACAGTTTTGTTTTTGGGACCCGAAGCCAATGAGCTCCCAAAAGGCCTCGTGCTAGGTAGAGATGGGAATACACATACAAGGCTTACAGGATCCACTCATCTGGGTGATGTGGGATGTTACAATCCACCCCCCTTAGGGGGTCGATATCCTCGTCGGCACACCACAGTCAGGATTAGTCTCTGATACCAAATTGTCACATCTCGGCCCCGGCCCCCATCACATCCCGAGCTCAACCCCACCATAACACGATATTGTCCGTTTTGGGCCCCGACCAAGCCCTCACGGTTTTGTTTCTAGGAACTCACACGAGAACTTCCCAATGGGTCACCCATCTTGGGATTGCTCTCGCGCGAACTCACTTAACTTCGAGTTCTAATGGAACCCGAAGCCAGTGAGCTCCCAAAAGACCTCGTGCTAGGTAGAGATGAGAATACACGTATAAGGCATGATCCACTCCCCTGGGCAATGTGGGATGTTAGACTCAAGGTAAGTGCACAAGCCTGTCGTACAGACCACTATAAGTGGTTCCGACTCTTGTGCAGGGATGCTTGATAAGCTATATATTAAGTCGTACAGGTTACTATAGGTGACTCCCGACTTATATGCTAGCATTGATTGATAAGCTATTGATTCAGCCGTACATGCCACAATAGGTGGATCCAGTTGACATACCATTTCATATTGATTTATTTCACCTGGGTTACTTATTTTTGTTGAGATATTTGACATGGCATAACTGTGAGACTGTTGTTTTGGTTATGGTTTTGAGTTATAGTCACTCCTGTTATTTCTGGGAAATTATACAGTTGTTATGGCGAGGGGTTAGTGCCTTTGGTAATTGAAATTGGTTTGAAAAGTTTTGTTTCACTCACTCACATTTTCTATTTTTGCACCCCCTCTAAGTTCTAGCAGCAGAGTTCCGTATCGATGAGAATTTGTGGCACTTTTCAATACAGATGTCTTCTTATGATGGTATAATCATTATCTTACCTTACTGTACTATACATATGCTCTGTATTACGTGTGAATGGGTCCAGACCCGCTCACCGCGCACTCGTGTCCTTAGGTACTTTAGATTTTAATTTATTCACATTTTATACATTATCACACTTTATGGCTTCATTACTTTCCAAGTGTCGTCCAGCATGGCCCGATTCGGGGTCCTAGTAGACATTCATAGTCGGGGGTGTGTCAATAATGGCAAAGCACATTGACAAAATAAGCCATCCATGAATGCTGGGATGATTGTAAAGCACGCTGGGAAAATAAGCCGTCCACGAATGACATAACATTCAAGATAGGAAAAGGAAAAAGGAAATTGCATTGAAGAAATGGTTGCCAACCAACTCCAACTTAAGGAATGGGGTTGGCGGAGAGATGGTCTTTTGTGCTTTGCGAGAAAGGGTTGCCAACCAAACCCAAATTGATTGTGCACCTCTAAATTTTATATATTTATAAAGAAAAATATTCTTAATAAGAAGTAAACAACTATGATTTTTTAATGTTAATAACAGTTATATTGTCTAATTTCCAATATTAATATTGAAACTTTTAAAGTCAAATTTCGTAAAATTAAGTTTATTTTCTGCCCTCTTCCTCGATTTTATTTTTTAATTTATAGTAATGCCAATTTTAAGCAATAATTTTTCTAATTAAAATAGTTTATTGTCCCATGTAAACTTGAAAATTACGTCGACGACTGGCACTTAGCGGCATGAAACGGTAGTTTTGTAAACGGAAGCATCGACGTCAGCAGTGATGATAACGACCATCATCTTTGTTAATTGTCAGTCATTACCCAATGGATAAACATTTGATTAGCACTAACAAAGGGACCCACATCTCTAACCACCAAAGGAATAAACAAGAAAGAAAAAGGAGGTCTAGTGTTTAGGTAATAAACAAGTGTTTTTATTACGACAATTCATACATATAAACATACATTTATATTTAATAAGGTTAAAGTTTATACAATTAAATGGTCATTTTTTTTTTCACAGTGCACATTTCATCTGAATTTTTGTTCGATAGCATCACGTGTGGGTCAAGTGTGGCACTTGATGAAAATGTAAATTGATTTTTCCTGAACACAAATTTAAAATGTAAATTGTTTTTGTAAACGGAAATGTTGACATCAACAATGATGATAACGACCATCATCTTTTTTAATTGTCTTTCATTACCTAATGGATAAACATTTGATTAGCACAAACAAAGGGACCCACATCTCTAACCACCAGAGGAATATTTAGTAAGGTTAAAGTTTATATAATGAAATGTCGTTTTTTATCACAGTGCATATTTCATCTGAATTTTTGTTCGATAGGTTCACGTGTTGGTCAAGTGTGGCACTTGATGAAAATGTAAATTGATTTTTTTTTAACACAAATTTAAAAGGTAAGGAAATATGTACTGCATAAGGTGTACAATCTGATTGTCACGTCAATTTATGAATCTATCTTATTGAATGACGGTTCAGTATTTAATCGCGTCATCACTCCCTCCACAACCAACAGCGACAACACCATGATTGAAGATGGTCACTGGTTCCCTCTGAAGACGCCACTTGAATAAAATCGTAAGCCGGAACTGCAACCATTAATGTCAACGGGATCAGATTGATGAGCGCGAGTCAAAGCCCAGTTAGTTCACTCAAATATAATCGGGCTTTCAACAAAAAAAGTGTTTGAATCATGTTGGGCTTTTAGGTTATCCGGAGTCAAAAGCCTTCTTGTGCAAATGAAGGTGAAGGATGTGGGAAATAAGAGGAATGGAGAATGATGAAGGATTGTGGTAAGTGAAAGGAGGGAGAAATGAAGTAGAGTATAATAAAGATTTTGGTTTTAATGCTACGTAACATTCAGTGTTGAGTAGAGATATTTTAGTGTGATTGGAATACAGACACATACATTATATGTCGTTATATAAGTGAAGGAATACTTTGAAAACAAAAAACTTCCCTCCACTGGTGTAATGCTATATGGCGTACCAGCCCGTATTTCAGGCACATTGAAAAATCTCTCAATGTTATAAATGTTTTAGCTGTTTTATTTAGATTCCACAACTTTTAAGTTTTCTATTTTTAATCTAATTCATTTATTTTTCGTATTACTTAGAATTAAATAAAATTTAAAGGGCAAATGGCACATAGTGGAGCTCAACCATGCATTAAGAATGTTTTTTGCTTTTCAATTTAATTAGGGAAAGGGATCATCTCTAGATCCCTTCCTCCAAATCAAGGAATCCGGATCCTTAAAATTTGATCTAATGACTATAAATAGGGGGTCATCTTAAACGTTATAATAACTTTAGTCGTTTAATCAAATTTTAAGGACTCGGATCCCTTAATTTGATGAATTTGATAGAAATAATCTAGAGAGGATCCCTTTCCTTTAATTAGGGTTAATGGTTTTCCAAGCCTGTTCAACGTGTAGGCAACTCTGAGCACAAAATTAATATTTGATTGACCTTCAAGGTCGGCGAACCATATGGTACTATAATGAATCATGGCTTGAATATTTTAATCAGTTTGCTTTTTCAGGACAATAATACATATTACATTAAAAAATGGAGAAATTTGACTTATTCGCAAAATGCTACCAATAATAAATTAGTATCGAACTTTTTATCCATCGAAGTTTAAATAAAAGTGAAAGCCAACAATAATATTTTCCTAATAGATGGTCTCTACCCATCAAAGAACCAAATAATGTTGATCAAAAGAAGAGAAATGCTAATGCGACTTTCTCAAAGAACCACATGTTTTTTACTTAATGTTCTATAATGTTGGCACGAGAACGTTAAACTGTGAGGTGACAGAAAATCCATAGAGAATCTCAGTTTGAAAGAATCTCCCTAGTATTTTCTCAAAAAAGAATAATAAAAATGGGATCTAAGCTTAACCATTGTTATCATGAACTAATTCATGGCTTGTATGGAACTGTTTTTAAAATGACTGAAAGTGCTTTTAAAAAAAATGTTTTTGGGTTCCAAAAGCACCAGTTATGTGCTTGTTGCAAACAACAATAAAGTAATTTTCCAAGATTCACTTGCCATTTTACTACAAATTATTTTCATAAGCATTTTTACCAAAAACGTTTTCAACCATTTTAAACATTTGCCTATTGGAAGTTAAATTAGAAGGCTATTTTCAAGTTTCAACAACGTCATTCGATTCAAAACCTTTGATATCCCAAAAGAAAATTGCTTTATACCTAGAAAGCGTAGAATAAGGAGAAAAAAGAAACAAAAGAAGATTTTACGGCTTCACTTTAGGTGCCTAAGGACTTGGGATTAACAAATTAATAGGGCACTTTATATGGCTAATCATGCCTTCCCATGTTTACTGCTTAAGTTGAGGACCGAGGAGGGGCCAATACAGACACCAACCATCCCTTTCGGCCGGCCAAGGAATGAACTTGGCACATACACCATGAGAGATGGATGGTTCCACTTCATAATGTACATTGTATGCGGTTGTATTTTGTACATCCATGTATATATCGATAAATACAATTGATCATGAACGTTCAATCGAAAAATATAATTATCTATTATTAAGCACAATTCAATTGCTGAAGACAGTTTTCTCTTCAGATTCGCCATTTATTTCACAAGTAAAGAATCAATGACTAAACACGTTCTATGGAGCACAATTTTAATTTATGACAGTGGTCATGATTTAGGTTTGCAGTTTCGTTTAGGGTTTTGGTCTACCAGCTATATGACTAAACCTTTAAATAATGGCCTAGCACTTTTTTTTTTCAGCTTTAAAAAAATTTATCATTTCAAAATTATTTTCAAATCCAGGGCCCACGAATCATTTTTTATGTTATTTCATACTATATACAATTTCTTTGTTTGTGGGATCATTTAGGTTGAAACTCAGCACCTTACTCTTTAAAGTATTTATTTACTTGAATAATAAGCGATTCCAATTATCGTATCACTTGGAAAGATAAAAATAGAATATTAAAAGTATTTTCTGTAACTGTATAATGAAAATGAATGCTTACATACCTTTCAAACTGATATTATTAAAAATATTATGTTATCAGTACTGTAAATTTGAGCGTGATAGAAACTTGTACCAAAACATGATAAAGCATGGGATAGTTTTGGTGGTTATGTATAATGTGAAGAGGCTGAACAAGGTGGGGTCCGACGATGTCAAATCAATCACATGGTGAAACCATGTCGTGTTTGGACCGACCCATTTCAAATTTCGTTTTCAATTACAAGAAGAAAGATCTTTTATTAATTGGACTTAGTGTGTCGGGGCATTCAATTCGATAGAAACCAAACATTACATGGCCACACAAAATTGTGTTTCCTCCCTCTGAGTCTCCGTTGATCGCAGTACTTCTACACCTCCTGTGTAAGAATGAGGACCCTCTCTGGACCTTATTGGAAAGATCCTGAAATCTTTAAATTATGTTCGTTTATCATATATTGTACTATTAGTCAGTCAGGTATTATTTATATTTAATTTTAAATAAAAGTATTTAAAATGATTTCTGACCGCACAATGTACGATGAACGGACACGATTTGAGGATTCTAATAGTACGGTGTTATTTATATTTAATTTTAAATAAAAGTATTTAAAATAATTTCTGCCGCATAATGTACTATGAACATACACGATTTGAGGATTCCCAGAATCCTCACAAAAAGAATTCGGAGAGGATCCTCATTCCCTGTATAATATCGTTTGGGATTTCAAATATTTTAACTATTAAATTTGCTTGAAAATATAAAAAATTACAATCTAAATGATTAATATAATATGATTCAGTATTTCGAGTAATTTAACTATTAGATTTGTTTAAAAGTATAAGAGTATAAGAATTTAAATTTAACGGTTGAAATATTTAAACTAACCGATACTTCGGAGCAGTACTCATTGTTAAAGGGTAAATGTGACATACTAACGTTTAATTTGGATTGTTAAAGATATAGAACTTGTTTGGATGTGCTTTTAAAATGACTGAAAGAGCTTTTGGTGAAAATATTTTTGAAAACAATCCTTAGTAAAAATGCTAGTAGATCCTGGAAAAGCATTTTACTTAAAATGCTTTCTAGAAGACGCACATAACTGGTATTTTTTGTAGAAAGCACTTAAAGTGTTTTTTAAATCTAAAAATATTTTCTCTGAAAGTATTTTCAATCATTTTAAAAGTATATCCAAATGAGCTCATAGTTATTCGAGGACTTCTTGATCATAACTTGAATTCTCTCGAAATCCTTTGAGCAAAGCTCAAATCCTACTCGAAACCCTTCAAGCATTAAATGCTCAAATCCCTCCCAAAACTCTTTCTTATTTTCCTTTTATCGATCAAAGAATAGAGAAAGAAGAGTTTCGAAACAAGGTGCAATGAGTATTTATGCAAAAGACCCAACCACCCTCTCGAAAATTCATTTAATTGCTATATTTGATGTGAGACATTTGAGCCTTAGGGCTGGTCTGGTATTGCTATTCTTTAAAAAAAACTGTTTCTGCTGTGCTGTGAGAATAAACTCAATTTTGCTGTTTCACGTTTTTTTTTTTTTTTTTTTTTTTTTACAAAAACTATGAAAATAAACTGTTTTTAAGTGTTTGTCAAACATCTTTTTAATATTAACTTTTTTTATATCTATTTTTTGTAAAAGCACAGTCAGTACCAAACTAGTACTTAGATTCATTACTTGATAGCATGATGAAGATTGAAGACCAATGATGCACTATTTTGGCGATGACTGTGAGAGTGTCCATATAATACATTGCGTAACGTCAAATCCATCACTCTTTTATTTTGTCTTGGTGTTTGCCGTGTCCTTTTGACTGTGCATCCAGGACAAACCTTTGTTGAACATAATCATGATATACTAATTAGGTGGTTAATTAGCAGGTAAATTATGAGATGCGGTTTGACATATGATAGTCCATTTTTGTCTCATACGGTTGTATTTCAAATACATACGATATTATTTATATTAAGAAATGGATGAGTGAGATAAGTTCAAAGTTTATAATATCGATATGGAGAGAAATATTAATATGCAAATTTATGAAAATATTGATATCGGTTGCCTTTAATGAAATTATGAAAATTTGCAATGAAGTGAGTATATCAACTGACTCAAATTTGATTGGAATCAAATAAAAATTTCTCAAAAGAATCCAAAAGTTCTAAATTTGTAATGGGTTTTGGCAAAATTTCTGTACGAAATCAGTACATATCGTTGATATTCATTGATTTTCCTATATCTCTCCGATATATAGTGAAAGGACATTTTGACGGAAATATCGACAATTTCGTAGATAGTTAAACAATGTATAAGTCTCACAACGAGATAACCATAATAATTTGGTCAAATTTGGCTTTAGCGATAATCAAACCGATTACCTCTTATTTACAAGTAAAGATGAATATTACTAAACCGTAATACCAAATGATGTCTCATATAATTGTTAGATTAAATAATTTGAAAAAAATAAAATAAAATGTTAGGTAAACCATCAATTTGGTTCATTCAATGTTAATACTACTATGTTTAAATAGTTATTACTTGGTTACTCAAAGATGAGTATGAACTCCTACTCAAAATTTCTCAAAATTGTTTGTTGTGAATTCATAGAATTTCGTGTTTATAATCAAAACCATTCATATTATAAATCACCTTGTAAAGATTACCTCTACAAAAAATCAATTAAAACTAAGGTCGTTTAGTCATCAAACTGTTTAAAAACAAATGATGGAATTGGAAAAAGCATTACAAACCGTCTATGTATTTTCTACAATAGATTGACTAAATGAACTTAGTTTTATATTTTTTTTTGTAGAAACGATCTTTACAGTGTGATTCATAGTATAAACGGTTCTTATCATGAACATAAAACTCTATGATTAAAACACTAAAGGTTTTGAGTAGGAATTCCTACTCATATTTGAGTAACCTAGTGTTGTTCGTACAAAAATCCATCAATTTAAAGAAAATACTTAACTTATTTGTACATTGTATTTGTAGCCATTTTTATATCTGACCATTTTCCCTCCAAACAAATATAAAAAAGTGTAACGTGTTATATCTGTCCATTATCCTTCCAACCAAATAAAAAAAATGTGTAACGTGTTATATCTGTCCATTTTCCTTCCAACCTTAACAACCATCTACGTCATATGAAATATAAAAAAAGCGTAACGCGTTATATGCTTGTAGCATTCCTTCCAAACAAATTAGTTTACTTCAATAATCATGTCATTGTGTATATTTCATTACTAAATAACGTGTCGTACGTAAACGACAAGATGGATGAAAATACAGCTCTAGCAAGCTTGGAAAGTTTTGTTGGAGATGAGAGAATGGAGCCTAATAAACATGTTCAATCGAAAAGTCGAGATGTCATGCATTTGATCGCTTGAAACTTGCTTGCTTGAATGGTTAAAATGATAAGAGCATATCTGCTAACTAGTATTTAGATAGAAAAAATCGGTTTTAATCGTACTTGGGAAATAATTTAATCTCATAACTTTAAATATGAGTGAAAACTTTAAACTAGCTTCTTGGAGTCGAGAGTTTAGAGCCTAATAAACATTGTCTAATCAAAAAGCTTGAATGACAAGCATTTGTTCGCTTGAAACTCGCTTACTTGAATAGTTAAAATGATAAGAGTAGATCCGTTTTTAAAATAACAAGTATTTAAAGAAAAAAAAAATTATTTTTACGGGACTTTAGAAGTAATTTGATCTTAGGACTTTAAATATGAGTGAATGCTTTTAACTAGTTTTTTGGAGTCGAGAGTTTAGATCCTAATAAACATGTTTAATCAAAAAGTCGAAATAACATACGTTTGTTTGTTTGTTTGAAACTTGCTTACATGAATAGTTAAAATAACAAGAATAAATCAGCTTTCAAAATGACAAGTATTTATGTAGAAATAACTGTTTTTACTGTACTTGAGAGATAATTTAATCTTAAAACGTTACATACGAGTGAACGCTTTTAATCATCCAGATCCAATTCCCGTCATCTTGATAAGTAATATTCAAATCCATACTTTTCTAACAAATATGTATGACACGTGATGTGATTACATCTTAACATATTCTAAAACGAATCCAAAACAAGTAGCTAAACCGACAAGTACTGATGTACAACAACAAACAGTAAAAAACAACTCACTGTAAAAAACACGAAAACCGAAAAAAAGCCTTTATTGCCATTTGGTACTTTTAGTGGTATTTCTCTTCATTAAGAGATTTTACGACTTTCGCAATTTGAACTATACTATTACTATGTTGAGCTTAGTTGTTGTCTTTATTTTAATATAAATAATATCATTTGTTTAAAGAAAAAAAAAGAGAGCCTTTATTTGTCGGGATCAAATTTTTTGCATCCAAAATAAGTGTGATCTTTCTGTGGTTCCAATAAGTACTCAACACTTTAAATTTGGAATAAAACATAAAAAAATTACAATAATAAATACGTATCAGTCACTCATTAAGGCTACGGGACACCAATTTTGAATGAAGAAGATTTGGTCTTTTATTTGGAAAAAGATATGGAATCCGAAGATCTTGTAATCATGTATGTTCATCGTATATTGTGAAATCATAAATTATTAATTTAAAATTTAAAATTAACGATAAATGATATCTTGCGAAAATTGATAGTACAATGTACAATAAACGAATATAATTACAAGATCCTGAATCCCCAAAAAAAGAATCCGGCAAGTATCCCTTTCCCTTTTATTTACCCTCCTTCCCATATTTTTCACCCCAAAAATCCAAGAACCGCCCTAAAATTCAGAAAACGATTGTGATATGGACAATCCCAAGATAGTATTTCAAATTAATTTTCACATTTTTCGATGGACCCTACATATACGGTGGGACCGGGACCCACATTCCCTCAAAATAATCAGTGCAACCAGAGCGGAAAGAGAAGTCAGTGTTTTGTTTGTTAGCTCGCCATCAATCCTCTTCTCGCTTTCCCCTCTCTCTCGCCATCGCAGCACCTCCAAAGGTTTCTAGGGTTTGTAGCGCGCCATTTCCTCAGAGTTTTACTTTACTCGCCGAATCTTGCGCCAATGCGTCTGTTGAGGAAGCTCAATCAGGTATTGTTCTTCGCGTTTCTCCGATCTGGGTTTGCTTTTGAGCGTGTTCGTATCTCGAGATTTGAGCTTCTGGAGCTCTAAGAAGCTTGGCATTTTCATTTTATTTTACTTTTTCTTGAATTATTTTTTGGTTTTTTGTTGGGTTTGATTTGTTTGGTGGGATAAATTTGTTGGTGAATTTTTTTTTTCTTGGTGATGTGCAAAAAATGATTAAACTTTAGCTTGAAGAGAATTGAAAGATGGAAACTTGGTGTAGATTTCATGTAGTTTAATGATTTTTTTGTTTAAGTAGAGGAAAATGAAATTAGGGGAACAAAAAATGCATCATTTGCATTCCATTAAATTGATTGGAAATCTGTTTCGTGCCGGTTCTATGGTCGAAAGATATGACTTTTGTGTGATGGTGAAAGTTTGCTTTGACTAAGCTCATAGGGTTTAGCCCGAGTGGCGAGGGCGGGTGGGGAAATGGATTTAGGATTAGGCTAGGTCAAATGTTCCATTATGTTCCATTGTAACCAAGTAACGAAAATGATGCTTTGCCTAAGCTTTTGGGGTTAGCCCGGGTGGTGAGGGCGGGCGGGGAAATGGATTTAGGATTAGTCTAGGTCAGGCGTTCGTTTCCTTTTCATATTGGAGTTTTTCAAGTTTCGAATTGGTGGAGTAGTGTTGCAATGTTGTGTTGGTTTGAAATTTGAAATCTTTTCAGGAACTCCTATTGTGTGTCACTGAGTTGCTTACTTCCGTTTGCACTGACGGAAACTACATCTGCTGTTGGGTGACTGATGTTCTTCATACTTCTGTTGATGTTTCAGGGACTGCATTTTATCTTTTCCAAAGTGAAAAGACATATGGCTTGATGTGGGCAGTTTAGTTTATAAGGGCACAAAACAGTTTTACTCACAGCTCGTGACTTGTTGGAATCTTTACCTGAAAGGCTTCTCACGGAACTGATCATTGTAAAGTTGCTGGACTAAGCTCTTCCACGTTTTGGTACGCCGTTTGGATTACGTGACCAGACTGAGTAACCCTAGAAATGGGTTCATTTGCTGGTACATCTGAAATTGTGGAAGCGAAAGATGAGCTGACTACAGGTCAATATTCTCATGGAATACATCAGCCGAATTCTGGATTTAGTAAAGGTGACAAAGATTGGAAGCCTCCTCCTGTTCTAAAACTGGGATACAAGGATTCTCTAGAAGATGATATTAATAAGCTCTTCGAGGCAATCAAAACTCCATCCAAGGGTTCAGATCATTCAAAGCAAGTAGGCGCTAGCCCTTTAAATAGAAATGCCTTAAAGAAACCAATTACAGTGGGTGTGTCTCGCTCACTAGGGATTGGTAATTCAGAACCGGCAACACTGAAGCAGGCGTTAAGAGAGCTCTCTATTACCAAGGCATCAGAAATGGCTGCTATGAAACGATTATCAAAATTGACAAGTCCTGCAAGACCCTCGGAAGCTGGGAGGATCAAGACGTTATACAATGCAGTTGTTGTTCAACCCAGTCAATCTGGTGCCTCCTCAAGTGAAGATAGGGGAAATATGGTTGAAATCTCTCTGGTGCCAGAAGAAAGCATTTCAAATTCTTGTGAGGAGTTGTCTGAGCATCCTCAAATGTCCAAGATGAAGTCATCAAGCCAGAGTGGACATTCTTCTCCTCGATTTGCCAATGGGAAAGCAGAAAATAACTCCGGGAGCACAATAGTGCAAAATGAAAGTACCTCCAGTTGCAAGTTAAGGACAGTAGGGGAGCAAACAGTGAAGGCGGAACTGGGACAGAAGAAAAAAAATAAATCTAAAAGTGATCATATTTCAGAACTTGCTGAAAATGTTCCTTCCAGGACCATGTTACAGACAAAAACTAAGACGGAGCTGGTGAAGAAAGAGAAACTTAAATCTACAAGTGGCATTACATCAGTACTTGTTCAAAATGTTCCTGCCAAAACCAAGTTAGCTAATAAGCTATCAGCAGCAAAACCAGGGCGGAAAGTCAAGTTGCATGTAGTACCTTCTTCATCGAGTTCGGTGAATCGAAATCTGGCAAGCAAAGTATCCAGAAATGCCCTCCGCTCTGTAAAAGCAGCCAGCAGGAATAGGAACATCGTAAAGAAGAAGACAAGGCAAGAGTCAAGTTCTGTGGCCTGCAACTCTAGTAATTATAATGAAGTTGATGCTGATTTTGATCCTTGTACCAGTCAGCTGGTCTGCGAGAGATGTCAATGTGCAATACAAGGTGCTGGACAACAATCCAATCAAGGTTCTTTGGCACCCCAGTTTAACGGTCTTACTGCTGAGGTAAACTCAAATAATGTGCACAGCATTCCAGGTAAACCGGGCTTCACTTTCGACAGCAGTAATACTGGCAATAAAGGGGGAGATGACATTATGAAAGCAAAAAAGAACACCAAATCAAAAGAAAAGGGGGAATTCTCCCAAAGCTCAAAAAGTAGCCAAGGTGATCATAGTAGTAGTACGAGTTTGAGTGACGAGAGCAATGTCAGTGGATCTAGTTGCAGCAATAAGCCTCACATGTCGAAGGATGTGAGATGGGAGGCCATCCGTCATGTTCGGTTGCAGCATGGATCCCTGGGCTTGAGACACTTCAATCTTTTGAAGAAGCTTGGTTGTGGAGACATAGGTACTGTATATCTTGCTGAGCTCATTAGTACGAATTGCCTTTTTGCCATAAAGGTAATGGACAATGAGTTCTTGGCTAGAAGGAAGAAGATGCCTAGGGCGCAGACCGAAAGCGAAATACTGAGGATGCTTGATCATCCTTTTCTCCCTACACTGTATACCCAATTTACATCAGATAATTTGTCATGCTTAGTTATGGAGTATTGCCCAGGTGGAGATCTTCATGTCCTCCGGCAGAAGCAAATTGGAAGGTGTTTTTCTGAAGAGGCAACAAGGTAGAAATATTTGAATTAACACCTATATCGGACTTTTACATTTCGTTTTGGATGCTATTTGACATTATCTGCAGTCAAGCATTAGTCACAAGATAATAGTCTAAGAAAATAAAAAAAATACACCTTTGTAACCTCCACCTTCACCAACACTCACCACCCCAACTACGTATATTTTATTTAATGTGTTTTTCCCAGTCAGCTATCACCGTAAGGGATGCCTTCTCTTCTCTGAGAGAAATTGCTACATGACATCATGAATTGTTTTTTGTCCTTAATTTTACGGGTCGTCTCTAAAGAACTTCATTATCTAATTCAGTGGAGTAACTGACCATTAGATTCATGTCCTCTGATCTAGTACTTTTTCGTGTATTAAATAGTTGCTGGAATTTTACCATTACAAAACTAATTTAAATCTTTGTGCCTTCAGGTTCTATGTTGCGGAAGTTCTCCTTGCTTTGGAGTATTTACACATGCTTGGGGTAGTTTATCGGGATTTGAAACCAGAAAACATTCTAGTCCGCGAAGATGGTCACATCATGCTCACAGATTTTGACCTGTCTCTCAGGTGCACTGTCAGTCCAACTCTATTGAAATCACCTTCATGCGATGGTGATCGTGCAAGATTGTCTGGTCCGTGTACACAATCTAGCTGCGCTGAGCCGTTCTGCATTGAACCCTCCTGTCAAGTCTCATGCTTCACCCCTAGGTTTTTACCAGCTGCTGCAAAAACAAAGAAGTCCAAAAATGACCCTGCATCCCATGTTAGATCATTGCCGCAGCTTGTGGCAGAGCCTACTGATGCTCGGTCCAATTCCTTTGTCGGGACCCATGAGTACTTGGCTCCGGAGATCATCAAAGGAGAGGGTCATGGAGCTGCAGTTGATTGGTGGACGTTTGGTATCTTCCTTTACGAGCTTCTATATGGCAGAACACCATTCAAAGGTATTAACAACGAGGAAACATTGGCCAATGTGGTGTTGCAGAGCCTAAGGTTCCCAGAGGGCCCCCTTGTTAGTTTCCAGGCTCGAGATCTCATCAGAGGTCTGTTGGTAAAGGAGCCAGAGAATCGGTTGGGATCAGAGAAAGGGGCCGGTGAGATCAAGCAGCATCCGTTCTTTGAGGGCCTCAATTGGGCACTGATACGATGTGCCATTCCGCCAGAACTGCCCGAGTTTTGCGATTTTGAAATTCCCGACATGCCTGCTGCTCAGGAGAATACCAAGTATTTGGAGTTAACAGCGACGGGAGAGCACCTAGAGTTTGAGTTATTTTAGAGGAAAATCACAAGTTTTAGGAGAAGAAGCTTTCTACTTTGTGTATGTATTATTATCTCTTGAAAGACCTCCTCCTTTCCAATATATAACTCATAAATCTAGCTTATGTATATACTTTTTTAAGCTTTCAGCAATGGCGCATATATCAGATTCCGAAATTTTGTGCATTTTGAAATATCGATGGTCGGATGGTGTATCACGGCTAGGATGGTCCGCGCATGACAGATGCTAGCAACAATCGTCCATGCGCAAAAATCTACTAGAAAGGCAGAGTCTAGGCTGAATCGTCATCCGACCAACCAAGTGAACCCCGAATAAAATCTCAGTTCAACGCAAACCGAATTATATATACTGATCGAAACGCAAATCATTGAATCGTATCGAATTGCAATTCTTCCCCTAATCATTGTTTCGGTGGAAAGAAATTACCATCCGCTAGCTAAAAGAGTTCGAACCTGGCCGGCCTAAAACGGACGTTTATTTCGGTCCTAACTCACCGAAACCTTTTGAATTGTTCAGTGGGGACTGCCGCTGCCGAATTATTCAAGTTGTCGGCGGTGGTGTTTGCGGAACTAGTGTGACTATAAGCCACCTTCATTACGGAAAGGACACTCTGCTTCCATTTTCTAAAGAGAGAGAGAGAGAGAGAGAGAGAGAGAGAGATCACCAAAGCTTTTCGGCATCGGAAAACCAGAAAGCATGGCTTCGACCTCCGACGACGACTTCATCACCGTCGTATGCACAAACCCCAGTCCAATCCAACTAAGCACCACCCCGGATAAAGAAGTTCTAATTTCTGTCGAGAATATCCTATCCTGGGATTTGCCAGCCATTCTCCGTCACCAAACTGTCAGAGTTCAAGCACATCGGAACAGGTGCTGCCTGGCTTCTCATTTTCTCACTCATTTTCCGTTTGTTTCCCGATAAAATTAAATGCGGCAAAATTAATTTTGATTTTGAGTTTTTGAATTCCATCTGTGCTTGCAGGCTTATCCACCACTCTTCGTACTTCCATGGACTCCTAAGTGGCAGCTTTAGGTAATCGATTTCCTTATCCGAAAACTGAATCCGAGCTTAGAACTTTGACTGTAAATTTTGATTTTTTTTTTTAATTAAAAAGCTCTTTAATTTCTTGAATTTGATTGCTTCCGGTTAAAAAATTTGAATTTTTTTTTAGCGAATCGGGCCGGAATGTATAGAAATTGAGTGGAACCTGGAAATATTTCTAAGCATTCTCAATTGTTTATATGACTCCCCATTGCGATTGGAAGTTACATCTGATAATTTCCTCCTTCTTTTTGAGGTAAATAAATTTAACTTTTTACTATGTGCTAGTTTTGATCCAATGGTGTTCTTATCTTTTATTCATTTGGTTATTTGTTTTTGCTTGATCTTAAAATTGTTCAAACTGTTCGACATTGTTGAAGAAAAATTGCATTTCATGACTTGAAGGTTGAGTGTTTATTATTTCCACCTTTCAAATCACATCCAGTGTTTTGTGAAGTTAATATTATTCTTTTGAAAATACTGCGTTGCGTTTGCGTTGCAGGGTGCACTCTATTTTGGAGTGGAGATGCTTCTCGTGAGATGTAAAACTTGGTTTTCTGAGGTAGTGTCGGCGGAGGTTCAACCACAAATACAATTGGATGATTTGATTTCTATTTGGAGCTTCGGTGTAGAGCACGGTGAGAATGATTTGAACCTGAAAATTTAATTTTTTGAAAAACTCATGTTTGAATTTAGCATTGTTATGTTCTCCAGTCTAATGGATGAAATGGAATACATTGCAGCCCTTGATTCTCTTCCAGAATTGTGTGCGAGCTATCTTGCCAGAAATTTTGTATGTTCTCAACTTATATTGAACTTCTGTGCACAATCATTATGTTTTGAAAAGCTTTGTGCTATGCACACACACCCTTTTTACTTCCCACACACCCCTGTTAATGTTTGTCCATTGATCTTCTTCGATTCATACGATCTGACTTTCAAAAATTGAGAAGGTGTGTTAGAAGTAAAAAGGGTGTGTGGATAGCACAACCCTTTGAAAATTCAATCATGCTTCAGTATTAACTCATACATCTTTTTGAAATGGAATTTTTGCTGAAGTGGCTAGTGACGGGTTGTGGATTTATATTGATGTGATGGCTGATGAGTAGAAAATTATGATTAATGTGAGGTAACATTTCAGTTGAATAATCTCTCTTTAGATTGGTTTGGTTTAGTCTTAATATTCATCGTACAGGGTCTAAAATAAAAGAGACGGTTCTGTTTGAGATGGTTATGATATGAGGAGGATATAAGAGTTGAAGGGAGCCCAAAAGGGAGATGGGGAGAGACGAAGAGAATTGACATGATTACTGAAAGGGAAATTTTATTTCAACCCATGTAATCTCTCTCTACGCCCAATTTAAATTGTAAATGAAAATTATCTTTTTTACCCTATCACGTAATTACCATCAAGTACAAGACAAAGTTAACCCTAAAACTAAAATTTATCAATAGACCCACACCTAATATTCAAACCCTACCATACAAATCACCATTTTTACATAACACTATCAATACTGACAGTAAACATTGACAAAAACACTGAAAATGACCTTCAAATCGTGGCCCAGAAAGGGTCTGATCAACTACTAAGAAGTCGAAAGCTGAGCTGATCAACTACTGAGCAAGTCCCAACCAGGCCACTACATAATATACTGGGAGATCAAGGGGAAGTTGACGAGAGAGTTCTTACTGAATGTTGTAGAGAAATGGATGCATCGTTTTTGGATCATTGCTATGTGGTCTCGAGGAGAAGCAATTCGATCCGGCCTCTTGAGCTTTGAATTGTGGAGAAGGGAAATTTCAAGAAAATTTGGGAACAATTCATAAAAAAAATGGGTTTGCAATGAGTCAGTTTAAGACCCCTATATGCACTAGCTACAACGAGCTCTTTGGCATTCTCAATTTATGCACCATTAAGAGGGTTTACAACACTGCTTATGTTAAATAGCGACGTAACTGTATTTGGCAAAAATGCATTTGGCGAGTCAATCACTCACGAATCAGTAAATGTACGTATAGAATTCAAAACCAACACTTCAGATCGATGTTAAATAAAGTTCAACCAAGTCCTGATCGTCATAATTATAATTTTAGGGTTCATGTGGACATGATGTATAAATAGATATACAGATATGCCTTCAATTGAAAAATTAAACTGATCAGTTCTTCAAATTATTAACGTTCAATAAGCAAATAACATATAGAACATTTTCTTATGTACCCAAATTCAAGCTAGTTAGCTATGAGGGGATATTTTTTTTTTCTTCTGTTAAGTCCAATTCAATTTGGGATTTTATTTTATAAATGGGTGTAAAGATAACTTCACATTTTGATTTGGGTTTGAAAGGGTAGTTTAGGTAGTAAACTTGGGTTTAAAGAGATATTAATTCTTTAATTAAAAATAATATGAGTGTAGAGAATAAGTTGGGTGTAGAAAGATGTTACATGGGTTCAAATAAAATTTCCCTTACTGAAAACACCATGACTGTTGATCTAATAGTCTCCTGTCATTCTGAGCATGTGGCACTTTATTGATGATGTGCTCATGAACTCACGGATATATGGCTACTACTCTTGTTTAATCTGAAAAAGATGCTTTGGTATATTTCTTCACGATCAGGTCGTTGCTAATAGTTGAATGGGAGGAGATTGTTTTCACTTAAGTGGCATCAGATCCTAGGGATTCATATGTTAACAGGCTTAGGATTTCTGTGTTTTGTGCAATATTTGTTCACTGTGCCCAACCTATTCACTAATTGAAACTGACAGATTATGCTTTGGTTTTCCAGATGTGGGCCATGTGCATGGATTATTTTGTAGATATTCCTTACGACTTATTACTATCTTGTGTAAAGCACATGGATTTGACAGTCGACAGGTTAGTTATCCTTTGAATAGCCTTGCTTAATTTTCTGTTAGACATATTGGCACTCTGATATCTTACTCTTATTTGTCTGTCACAGCGAGATGTATCTTTCCAATGCACTTTTAGTTTGGCTTGATGCTAACACAGAAAGGATGGATGGCTTGAGCAGAAATGAAGATGTCCACATTGGCATTTTGAAAGAGGTACAGATCAACAATGTTTCATGTATATGTTGAGGACCAAAATGATATATAGCCTTGGAAAGTAGCTTGTTTACCTAGGATCTACTACTGCTGCGAGTTATATCATAAGCAATTATCTTCAACCATGAATGTGACTCCATATCAGTTTTTGAAAAACATCAACATGTTAGGTACAATAAACTTGACAGCCAATCCATAGCCTGCATAGTTTTAACTGGATAATAGGAAGGAAATGTCGTAACTTTCTGATGAAAGTCACCAAAGAGTGAGTTACCTAATAATCATAACAAATTGCCCCATCGAGCAAACTTTCAGTTTCATTTAAAGGCAGTTAGCACTAATTGTTACTTGGATGAAACTTTTCCCAATATGCCTCATAATATAATGGGGACAATGTGGCATAATGTTATGTTCACAAGTTTGTGGAAATAGGTACGATAAGGGTAAACTATAGATCTAAAGACATGAAGGGTAATTACAGGTCTGTAATTAGAAATTATTGAACCATGTAGAGGGATTATTTACTTTGTGAGTTGTGATATATCGTATTATAAAAGTTCATTACTTGTGCTACCAATTGATCCCTCATATTCTTGAAAATAAATATGTAGGGGATTTTAGCAGTGTTGTAATTGCCCTTGATGTAGTTAAGCTGTAAATTTTACATCATCTGTCTTTGTCTTTGTATATTTTCTGTATATATATTTTTTTTGAAGTTTATATGATAAGTATAAAACTTAGTAAAATAGTGATTTAGTTCTCCTTAGTCATTCAGTAGCATTAAATCTGAATTTTCTGAGTTTAGGTATTCATAAAGCCGAAACCTGAAATACTACCATTCAGTACTTATCTGCCAAAATCTTTAGTAAACTGCAATCTTTGTATTAAATCATCTATTGGTTGCTGTTGAACAGATCCGTGTGCGCCTTTTGCCATTGTGGTTTGCTGCAGGTATGCTTAATTTCTGATAGTAGATAAAGGGCACCAATACATACTCATTTTTTTCCTATTCTTACACAAACTGATCGGGTTCTTT
Source organism: Pyrus x bretschneideri (assembly GCF_019419815.1). NCBI lineage: Eukaryota > Viridiplantae > Streptophyta > Magnoliopsida > Rosales > Rosaceae > Pyrus > Pyrus x bretschneideri. The sequence goes on from NW_025999784.1 coordinate 1,547,414, forward strand.
TTTCAGAGAAAAGAAGTTCTTGTCATTTTTCTAAGTTTGCTGATCAGAGCAGTTGATTCAATTTTCAGACTACTTAGAATTCCATCCACTAGCTCAATAGAAGCCTTGGCCGATGGTCATTTGCATGACTTACGTATTCGGCTGACAAAATTTTCTAAGGTATTCCTGTCACTAAGGACCTCAGAACTCCCTTTGGAAAAGGTTTTATTTTGTTTTTTCAGTTGAGGGTTTATATCTTAGTGGGATAAGGCTTAGTTGTCGGTGTAGTTTGAGGGTTTATATGACTCAAGGTACATCATACATGCAATGAAAGAATAGCATTTCAGTGTTTTTTCTGTCCTATCATGTGCATATGCATCATATACTTTCTTGAAGGCGGAGGGGGAAAGTAACAAATGGGAGGTTTTTTTTAGGATTTATTTATCTATTTTTTTCCTTTTAGGAAGTTTTATATCCGTTTCCAGTAGATGCTAATCTCATTTTTTTGGAAGTTATACAAAGGTCTATCAGATAAACTCTTCTTAAGGGTTAGAGTTACTGTTCATATGTAGACGGTAGTGCCAACTGCCAAGGTCTTTGCAAAGAGTAATTAAGGGAGGTTATATGGGTGCATTGAGAATCAAGATCCATCCCGTAATAGAGAGACTAAGCAAATTTTGAAATTTATTAGGAAAAAGGATGGAGATATTTATGTGCATGCTGTCAAACTATTGATATCATAGATTCGTGGTCTATAGTTTCTGAGTATCTGAAACATCAAACATTTGGCGGACAGTTAATGTTCATTAGTATATAACTTGGTCTTTTTCTTTGTGCAGAAAGTAAACCTTTCAAGTTGCCCACAGATGACATCAGTCGTGCTACTTTTTTCTTGCTTCCTTTTTCAAACAGTATGGAATACACTCTAAGGAGTATTGAACAGTCACCATTTAACCTTAAACATCTTGAACGAGAATCTTCTGCACTACTGAAGTCGTTGCCAACTTTGTCTTTTGAAGCGGTACAAGAGGTGGATATTTCCAAGTGTCCAAGGTTACATCTTGAAACTGCCATTGAATGCTTCTGCAAATCATTTCCATCTTTAAGAACACTGAAGGCAGCTTTTTTATTGAACTTCAAGATAAGCACTTTGCGCAAACTGGTGCTGAAATGCCCCATGGTCTGTGAAGTTGACTTGACTATTGACACTACTCCAATTATATCATCACAAGTGTCTGTTGTATCCTCAAGTCCAGATATAACACCGCAAATATCAAATTTGCCCTTAAATTGTCGGGATATGACTTCTTTTTACTCTGGACCATCTCTTGCAAAACTCACGTTGGAGGGCCGAAGCGATCTCTATGGTGAGATATTTTTCAATAGTTCCAGATTTTCTGTGGATAAAGTCGTTAATGTTTCGTACCTCCAAAAGATAGTTTGGCATACTGATATCATTGACAGTTGTCTTTGTTAGACTTGTGGACAAAGTTAGTGGAAAAATGCGTACCATTCTATTGCATATAAGGCATGATATCATCGTAAAGTCCATAAAGTGGAAATTTGGGCCTATCTGTAGCATGCTATTGATGAAAGCATATGATACACATTTATTAATAATGTTGGGCCAGGGATTTTGAAATGTTCAACTCTGACATTTGAATGCTGCAATGGTGGAAATATTGGATTTCTTTTTTGAAGTATGTTTCCTTGTAATTTAATTAGCCCTGGAAAGGTTCAATATTGTGAATGCGCAGTTGCACACACATGAAGCCCATAATGCACTATACTTGTTTTTCCTTTTTATTGGTGGCGCCTGATTTTGCATCATTGTTCACCCCACTAACATTTCCTTTCAACATTTATGCCAGATTCAGATCTTCAGTACATCTCCAGATTCTGTGTCTGCTTGCAATACCTAAACCTCAAAGGGTGTATTTCATTAACTGATGTTGGCATAGCAAGTGTTCTACACAGATGTATTAAGCTGCACTCCGTTTTAGTGTGTGACACCTCTTTCGGGATTAATTCAGTTTTAGCTCTTTGTTCTAGCTCTTCCAATCATATTGCTGTCCAACAAATTGAAAACGAGCAATTGGATTCCCTGGCACATAATCTTCAAACACTTCACATGGGAAGCTGCAAGTGTGAGTGTCAATTCCCTTGTTACTTTTGCTTTGGGAGTTTATGACTTGAACTTTGAAGACTTATGTCCATCACCATCCTCATTCTCTACAGGCAGAAACTCTAGGATTTCATTTTTATTTTTTATTATTTTCGTTTTTGAGAATTGAGATACTTGGTATAATGGCACCATTTGTCCATATAGTTCACAGAAAGTGTAGTGTATAGCTTCTCTGTCTTTGACCAGTGCTTCCATATACAAAAAATAAAAATATAAAACCCGAGAGAAGTAACAATTTCTAACTGAGAAGTCTTTGAGAATTTGCTTGACTAAGATTTAGCTTAACTGTACTTGCTATTGGGTACTTGAGGTTAGTAGTAAGGCCTTTCTTTGTCTTTCTGATATATGTTGGTCCTATAATCTTCTATTATATGAAATTCTTTCTCATCATTGACCGTTAACACAATTTCTGTCATTTTCTTGTATTTACTGATGATTTGAGATGATCTAGGAGACTAGGACCTAAAAAGTTTTGAAATGGTGGCTGTAACAAATCCAACCAGTTCAGATAAGCTGCGTTAATTTCATTTCCGGGTCTAGATTACGTAAAAATGGACCAAGGAAATGCCTAAAGTTCACTGGATGACATGTATGCTGTATGGTCAATCGTTTTTGTTTCTCAGGTGTTGATGAAGCATCTCTTGTAAAGCTTATGTCTCAAATGCAAAAGCTGAAGACTCTTTGCTTAAGTGATACTTACCTTTCTGATGGTGCTCTATATAGTTTCAGAAGTTCTTCCTTGGAGATGCTTGATGTTTCTAATACTGGGGTGAGTCATCAAATTTAGTGATTATACACACATATGCATGTGATTGTGAGAAATAAGTTAGTTACATGGCTATACTCCCTTAGCGGGTAAGTTAATCCTGCAACTACATCCTAGTATGCTCCTAAGGTTCCTATGCATCTATGAAGTCAATTGGCCTTGCACATAAACCCTTGTGAGTATTAACATAGACAACACACTGTTTCTTGCATAAATCTGGTTTATATAATTGGGGAATCAACAGAAGGAAGCTGATGTAAAACTCTTCGAAAAGTTCAATTTGGTAATGGATATAAGACATCCTGTAAAACCCATCCGTGTTCCTATTATCATGTAACCATGGTAATTATGTGCTTGTAAATTTCAGGTTTCAAAAGCTGCTTTAGCTCATCTCATCAGTGGAAATCCAGGTTTAAAGTGTTTGAAGGCGAGAGGATGCAGGAATTTGTCTCAACAGGAAAGTGAGGCTCAGAAGCGAGCATTTGCTTCCTCCTACTCTTGCAGAGAACTGCATAATGAAATAGGAAGAACTTGCGTACTGGAAGAAATTGCACTTGGATGGGGATTTTCTTACTCCTCTTTGGAAGCTCTGAAACCCGCAGTCACATCACTGAGGAAAATAACTGTGGGCTTAGGTGGATCATTAGGTGAAGATGGACTGAGAATACTACCAACTATTTCTCCTATGCTGGAGTCAATTATTCTTTATTTTCAGGTAACTTGTTTGTGGATTTTGAGACAATTGTAGGCAATACCTGAAACATCCCTTGTGGCTTATGCTGTTATACATGCATTAGCTGTAACATCATCACTACTAAAAGTACTCGGGGACAACTAGTTTTAAATATTGAATTTTGTGAGAGAGACACTTCCCCTATTTGCTGGTTTAGTTCACCTATCAGATAAATTCTTATTGATCAGATCAGCATGAGTTAACCGATGTCTCCTTAGGTATATTCATGCAGTTTTGGTGATATTAGTTTTGGCGAAAGACACACTTTTTTTTCTTCTTCTTTCGATTTCAAAATATATGTTTCTCTTGCATCAAAACCTACATTTGAATATGAAATATACAGTTATTGTTTGTTTGTACAATGATTTTGATACTTTTACAGGTAATATCTGATGGTACCATTATGAGCATCATGGAAAATCTGAAGAACTTGGTAGTTTTTGCTTTGTATCACTGTCTTGGTGATGTATCTATTTTAAGCTTTAAGTTTTCCATGCCAAACCTGAGGACTTTGAAACTTGAGCGGGTGACCCCTTGGATGACCAACAATGATTTGGTTATTCTTACTCAAAGCTGTACAAATCTGGTTGAGCTTTCGCTGCTAGGGTGTACGCTTCTGAATTCAGGTTAGGAGCTATTTGTTTCAAAGGGTATCATTTGAGCTTGCCTTCAATTGACACAGCATGTAGACATTTCCTTAGTCATATCTAATTCATGATTCTATTTCCCAATAACAAGTGCTTCAGTGGGTAACCTGTTCTTGGTTTCTTTCTATTCCATTACAGGAATATCCTTTGTTGTGTTATCTGTGTGCGAGTGTACCTCTAAAGCAAATTGAAAATAGTAGCTACTCCTTTTGAGGTAATTGATATGCCACTTTAACTTGCCGTTCTTTCTTGTTTGCAGAGTCTCAACGGATAATTTCGCATGGATGGCCAGGCTTGGTTTCAGTCCATCTTGAGGTTTGCCGTTTTCAAGTGCTGCTTGTTTTCTAGCCATGATACTTATATGTGTCAATGACTGGTTCACTTGACACATAATTATCAGTTCGACGTGTGATTTTAAAATTCTGTTCTTCTTGTGTTTTTGGAGGTCCCCTGCACTACTTTAACCATATTTGTCAGTGTGCCATGTATGACAAATGTGATTGATTTTGATGTTTAGGAGTGTGGACAAGTGACAGCGAAGGGGGTTTCTTCTCTTTTTAGATGTAAAGCTCTTGAAGATCTCCTGCTGCGTCATAATGTGAGATTTGAGTGACTGTTTCTTTTCATCTTGCATTCACATCTGATAAATATTGTTGTGCTGCTACTACATATATTGCAATTGGAACATCGTATACCTTCCGATAATACTAAAACTCTCTTTATACAGGGCCCTGGGATACAGAGAAGCTTTATTTTCGACGCCGCTTCAAAGGTAATACCTCAGTTCTTGTATTCAATTAGAGGTATCAAGTTTAACGGTTAATAAGTTAATACAATCGCGTGTCTTTTGTGTTGAGTTCAGATTCCAATGCTTAGGAAAGTATCGTTAGACTTGTGTGATGCCAGTGAAGGTGATTTTGACATTCCGAGTGTAAGTTAATCTCTCTCTCTCACGCGCACAAGCGCATGACCTTTTTCACTCAAGCGTTAAGTGTTTCCTTCAAAACAACCTAAAGGGATCTACGTTGTTTGCTGTAGTATGCAGATAGGTATTTCTTAAGTACTGTCAAGATTGCAAGATGCAAGACCGAGAAGTGTGGCCGGAACGTTGTGTTTCTCGAGGCTCGTAGGAGGCGGGTGCACAAAGAAACCCTTGTACTGGTATGGAACAGCAGCACCGTCGCCAGGACAGTGGTGAAAGAAAGGCTCTAATTAACAACAGTGGCGAACAATCTCACGCTCTCTTTTTTTTCTTTCTTTTCTTCTTTACACTTACTGGAGATATTGAAGCCAGAATGGAGTAATTTTGGGGTTAAGATATAATTTGACCCAAATAGTGAGTAGTTTTTTAAATGAAGAAAGAAGGTGTTCGATGAAATGCCTCAGTAGAGTTCTCTCCCATTACAACAAATTTTTAGCTCCACCGCTCTACGGGAACGTTTGAAACTCTAACCTCTTATAAGCGTTACATAAATTGGATTTTATCTTTTTTTGAACAACCGATATTATTTACACTAAAAGGAGAAGAGGCAGGCGTAGCTTCACAATGAGCTAGTAATAATGTGATTCAAATTTGTCTTTAACGATAAATCGAACTGATAACCTTACCAATAGACCGTAATACGAAATGACCGTAATACGAAATGACTTATTCAAATTGGATTTGAACTTTTAAAACCGAACGACTATTTAAAAAAGAAAAAAGAAAAAGTAAAAGTAAAATGAAAAGTAAACTGAAAACGAACGGTTCGCAAACGGTCGTTGTGGAATAAGGTTTAAAATTGGTAGTACGAAAACAATCGCCGGCGCCTGGCAGAAGAGTCGGATTAGTATTCAACACCAAACTCTTTTGAACACTGGGAAACTGGGATACTGGGTTTTTCTCTCTGCCGCCGCCACGAGCACAGGTTGTCGCTGCCATTACCTACCTCCACTCCGAGCTCTCACCCTCCGTCGCCGCCATCAATTCGTAGAGGTTGATGGGTGTCATTGATATATACAACGTTTCCTCGCTCCGATTAACCACCACCCGCAGGCCCAGCTGTGGAATCGAAGGGAGCAGAAGGAGGAGGGTGGTGGCTATGGCGTCCACAATCCCTGTGCAGCAGAAAGAAGTCAACGACGGTCAACAGCGTTTGACTGGCGACTCATTCATTCGACCCCATTTGAGGAACTTGTCTCCTTATCAGCCCATTTTACCATTCGAGGTAATTTCAAATCCAAAAGATTTTGATTTTTCTTCCTCTGGTTGGTATGAAGTTACTTAGGTTATCACTATTTTTCCAAGTTTCTTTTTGTTTATGTGGATTTAGTCAGCTGTATAATGCATTTCAATGAGCAGGTTGAGAATTTTTTATCTTGGAACTGATATTTTCGTACTATTATCGCGAATGTATGATGATATGGTTCTAGTGTTGACAAAATCGAGCTGGAGCAGCATGCTTTTAATGAACCCTTGAGTTTATCCCATCTTGATTCATCTTAATTGTTATTTGAACTTGTAAAGATTAGGTCTTTGCCTGGGATGAGATTGTCCAGGGGAGGATGATGAGGTCTTTCCCAGGGATGAGATTGTCCGGGTGAGGATGATGATCATTCTGTTAAAGAAATTGTTTATCTATGCTTTCTTTTTGTTTCTTGGGATTTTGGTTGCTGTGTATACATCATTGTAATGGATTTTTTAGGTTGAATTCGATATCTCTTAGTTGGTTGTTACTGGATTATGTTCAATCTGTTCCATTGTTTCATTAACTTTTTCTGCTAGTAAATTTCTGTCCAAACCAACGAATAAGTTTCTTTTGCTATAGGTTTTGTCAACCAGACTTGGAAGGAAGCCTGAGGACATCATCAAGTTAGATGCAAATGAAAACCCATATGGTCCTCCTCCGGAGGTAAGTCATACGTGCCACCTCACTTGGTTTCATAGCAAAAAAATGTTGATACTACATATGGTTTTATGGAGTTATTTAGTTTTAAGCGCCATCATTCCAAGCTTTTTATGCCGCTTTATGTTCTTACTGAAATTTCATGTTATTTGTAGGTTATTGAAGCTTTGGGTGCATTGAAATTCCCATATATTTATCCTGATCCTGAAAGCCGTCGATTACGTGCTGCCCTGGCAAAGGATTCGGGCCTTGAATCTGATTATATTCTCGTTGGGTGTGGTGCTGATGAGCTCATTGATTTGATTATGAGGTCAGAACTGATTATTATGTTTGTATAAGATTCTAACAATGCTATCCTTTATGATTATTATTGTTACTTTTGTCTATCACTCCCTGATCTTCTATTTCATTTGTCCGTTATTAAAATATTGCTGAAGATGTGTGCTTGATCCTGGTGACAAGATTGTTGATTGTCCACCAACGTTCACAATGTATGAATTTGATGCTGCAGTAAACGCAGCTTCTGTCATTAAAGGTAAAGTTAACTTCCTCTTAATTTTCCATGGAAAATATAATTTTAGAATATTTCAAGAAAGCTTATCCTTGCATATATGTGAAACTGTTAGCTTATCTGCCCTCTCCCCAAATACAAAAGACCTCAGCTCATATACTTAGACGTACATTATGTGTGCATAATCCTATGTGTTTCGGTGGAACTGTGCAGTGCCAAGGAAGTCGGATTTTAGCTTGGATGTAGAAGTCATTTCAGATGTTGTTTTACAGGAAAAACCAAAATGCATATTCCTAACTTCTCCCAACAATCCAGATGGGAGGTAACTGAAAATTGTCCCTTTCTGTACATATGCCTGATATTCGGATTGCATCTTCAGTTATGAAAACTTTGATACAATTGTTCCTGATTCTTATATTCTTTATCACAATGAACAGTCATATATGCTTTAGCCTACTTCGATTTGAGATGGTTTATTCCGACTTAATGACCCCACATACTGTCTTATCATAAGATAAGATGCATGGTTTCTATAATCTGAGTGTCACTCTAAGACTTTGTATTTTCATGTTCTACTTATTTGATGACAGTATAATCAGTGATGAGATTCTCTTGAAAATTCTTGAGCTTCCCATATTGGTGGTGCTGGATGAAGCATATATTGAGTTTTCAGGACTCGAATCAAAGATGCAATGGGTGAAAAAGCATGAGAATTTAATTGTTCTGCGAACATTTAGCAAACGAGCTGGTATTCTTTGTTTTGTTTTGAGAAGTCATTACTTGTGAACATTGCTTTATATAATTCCGTTATGGTACTATTGAATAATGAAATCTTCTGCTTCTGTACTATTGGCACTTCTAATGACTTCCAGTAACAAGATTTTCGATATACAAACTTTGGTTCTCTTTTGTTTGTCAATTTAAACTCTCTAGTTTCAACCTTTATGTAAATGGTTTGTTTCTTTGGCGATGCGCAATGGTGCAGGCTTAGCTGGACTCCGTGTAGGATATGGAGCATTTCCGCTGAGCATAATTGAATACCTGTGGAGAGCTAAGCAACCATATAATGTGTCTGTTACTGCTGAAGTTTCTGCTTGTGCAGCATTGCAGAATCCCACCTATCTTGAGGTTAGGATTCTTCAGATTTCTCCCCATGCTTCCTGTGACTCTTAACAATTGAAGTGTATTTCTAATATCGGTCACAACATATACCAGACGGTGAAAGAAGCTTTGCTACAAGAGAGGGAGAGGCTTTTCAACCTTCTAAAGGAGCTGCCGTTTCTCAACCCGTATCCAAGCCATTCCAATTTCATTCTTTGTGAGGTTGCACCGGGAATGGATGCTAAGAAGCTGAAGGTATTTTTTCATCCTTTCCTCCTCAACATAGCGTTATGTCATCCAATTTACACAATCCACCAATTCATAATTTTCGACGTGCTTTTCAACACCGAAACTTAAATAACATACGTGTAGATCCATCCCTATATTTCTTTTGAACATTCATTCTATAGCGAGCGAGGTTTCAATTTTGATTGATACAGGAGGACCTTGCGAAAATGGGAGTGATGATTCGTCACTACAACAACAAAGAGCTGAAGGGTTATGTTCGCGTATCTGTTGGGAAGCCTGAACACACAGATGCATTGATGGACTGCCTCAGAAGCTTGTCGTCTTAATGCAGCACCTTGGACCATTACTTGGGATTAACCTAAAACATATATATATAATTATTAAAAACCTCTTGTATGAACATTTTTTGCTTGATTAACTCTAAAAATTTTGATTTTGGAAGACATAGACTCCTGAATTAATAGACAACTTATACGAAATCAATATTATTCTTCCTTGAAAGTCTCGATGGTATAATTAAGCAACTTTAATAATTATGAAATTAAACTCACCTGCTGTCAAGTGCCTCTTCCATTCAATTCCTTTCTCATCCTCCGGTTGAACTTTAAAATTTGGGTAGTGTTATAAACACATTTTTACCTTTCACACATTTCATTTTAATTTTTGTACTTATGATTCTTTTTTAATTCATTATATCCAACGACGGAATGTTGAAAGAGGTGCGAGGTTAGCGCCCCCCACCCCCAAAAATTTGGCCTTTTAAAATGTTGGGTTATGGCCACTTAGTACTACGGTCTAGTGGTATTCCTCTTCACTTGTAAGTGAGAGGTCTTATGTTCGATTCTCTCTAAAGCGAATTTGAAACATATTATTGCTAGCCCATTGTGAGGTTAAGCCCACCCCCTCTTCTAGATAATATCGTTTGTTAAAAAACAAAAAAAATTTGAGCCACGAACGACATGTCGTCTCTAATGTTGTCGTGTCTTCGCCTTTTTCTGTTTTGAAGCAAAACAAATTGTTTTTCTTTTTGTTGTTGGAAACTCGTAGTAAAAGGGAACACGCAGATATAAATTTCCAAATCCCTAAACCCCCCTTTCGCTCTGCTCCGCCTCGCTTCCCGCCACCGCCACCACCACCACAACCTTCTCTTCTCTTCATCAGGTAACCAACGTAAATGTTTCTATAACTAATTTTTTCAGCGATGTGTATTTTTGAATTTGCAATTTTTCTCTTTTAGGTTTGTTCGAATTGCTAAAGTATCTTAATGCGAAATAAATCGTTGATTAATTAAAGAGTGAAACTTTTGCTTGTTAGTGTGCGATTCGGAGAAATTTTTTAACCCTTTTGTTTTTCCCTTATTTTTCTTTTTATTTTTAGTTTTTTGGGATTTTGGGTTTTGCAGTTTAATCGTTGTATGCACGATATGTAGTTTTTTTTACAGGTTGTTCTTTCTTTTTTCCATGAAATTTATTGCTTAGCAGGTCGAAAATTTATCGTACGATTTTGATGAATTTTGGGTTTTTGGTTTTAATTGTTGATTATGGCTTTAGAATTTCCAGACTAGTAATTGGTTATGTGTTGCGACGGATAACAGGAATAAAATGCCGAAGGTAAAGACTAACAGAGTCAAATACCCAGAAGGTTGGGAACTAATTGAGCCTACGCTTCGCGAACTGCAAGCTAAGATGAGAGAGGGTATGAAATTTACCATGTTTTTATTACTTTGTTCAGCCCGGAAGTATTCTGATGTGTATTCGGTATTTAACTTTTTGGCAGCTGAGAATGATACTCATGATGGTAAGAGAAAATGTGAGACCTTGTGGCCTATTTTCAAAATAGCACATCAAAAGAGCCGCTACATTTTCGACCTTTACCACCGGAGAAAAGAAATTTCCAAGGAGTTATATGAGTTTTGTCTGGACCAAGGCTATGCTGATCGCAATCTAATTGCAAAATGGAAAAAGGTTTGTCTCGGATCTCTTCTATCTCAATTTGAAACAAGTGCTTTATTTATTTTTATTTGGAGTTGATTGCATGATATGTCGCACTTTGAATTGGAGATTAGTTATTAATCATGAAAAACCGGTAAATAAGATTAACAGAACATAACCATGAATATCTAATATAAGAAAATTGAAGTAAACATAGACACGGGACATGGGTAGTTACGGCATTGAGTTGTCGACTATGATGGCAAAGATCAACGGACTAATACAACATTGCTTGAACTCACAGTTTGAAATTCTCCTGCTACATGTATTGCCGTATTGGCATTGCATCTTCAGCTCTGAGTACGTTGAAGGAACTTCTGTATTACATTTGCAGGTCGTATGTAAAACTGTTGGATAACAGTTACTCTAATTAGGATATTGAAAGGAAAATATTGCATGCTCATGTAGCTTGTGTCTTTTATCTAAAGTCTATTATCTAACGACATGTGATGACATATGGTTTGTGTTTGAAATGCAGCCTGGTTACGAACGGCTCTGCTGTTTAAGATGCATGCAGCCCCGGGACCATAACTTTGCCACCACATGCGTTTGCCGAGTTCCCAAGCATCTGAGGGAGGAGAAGGTTATCGAGTGTGTGCATTGTGGCTGTAGGGGCTGTGCCAGTGGAGATTGAATAGTGGTCGGGTCTGTTCTTGAAAATGTAATTCTAATGATGCTTGAACCAGGTTATCCTCGGTACCATGAATTGTGGGGAATTTGTAACGTGTAGCTGATCGTAATCTTCATGTATCAGCCTATGGATGAGTTTAAAGTGTTCCTAACCGGTTTGTTGTTTCGGAAACTTTGCTCTTGATGAATGATTATGAATTCCGATTGCACATGGATCGTGTTTTCTTTTGATAAGATTGACGATTACTTAAATGTGCTGTAAGAAACTTCTCCCAACGTACATCGGAGCAAATCTCCAACAGAGAGATTCAAATTTTAGATGTGAAATCACGTTTAAATATGGTTTTTGCTTCCGAGGGAGATGTAAATTTAAATTTTTGCCTACCTCCTCTTGAACTTGTTCTTTATTCTTGGATGCGCAAGGAGGATAGGCTCCTTCAGCAGTGATCTTTTATGGATATATTTTCAGATTGTGAGCAACCGATAGAGGGTAGAGGGCTGGATTTGTGATCAAAGATTTAACAGCCAAGGATCGTATTAGTGTGTACTGTAACACCGGTTAAAAGTATATCTTAATCGAAAGGCCTAAAAGCATCGTTAAGGGAGATAGCAATTGAGTCGCAAAAGTTCGCAAATGTGAGGATCTTGAATAGAAAACCCATTGCTAGTAATGGCATTGTTGAGAGTTCCTTTCTCTCAAGGGTTTGAGCCAATGGCAATTAGAGACTGGATGAAAGTCCCAAGTTGTGTGTTGGAATGCTAGGCGTGCAGCTGTTGGCTCTAATACGAAACTGACATACTCCGAGCCAGAATATCTACCTGGACACCCAAACCGAGTTGTGTTGGCCGTCACCCGGAAGGTGACCAAGCCATAAAGTGATGGTGATGTGGAAAGTGCTACTAATTTAAACCTAAAGTAAATAATTCTATAATGCATAGAAAGAAAAAAGTAGTCTCATCCGTAAAAATAATTATTTATTACATAAGTTACCTACTTTGACTGAAGAACAGTCAGCTTCTTCCACTGAATCCTCGTATTCCCTCCAGTCTTGCATCACAAGTTATTTAACTTCTAATCAAAGAATTGGGTCATGAGTGGGACACTGACTCGTCCTTGATTCGTTTCTTGTGTTGTAAGTAAAGGACTTGGTATATATTTTTGAGTTGGTTTTACTGTTCATATTTTTGTAAAAATAGAGGCCCATAGTTTTAAGTCACATACTATTTTTAGCCTAAACAAGTATCCGCAAAGAAATTGGCTTCACTATAAACATGATTCCAGGTTATGGTAGAGAAAGAAGTTACAAGCCTTTAGATGTCTTCAATGACAGCTCAAAGCCAAAGTAAGAGAAAAGAAATCATCAATTAGTGGTATAAGATTCTGTTGTTGTTGTTGTTGTTGTTGTTGGAGCTAATAGAAAGAGACTTGGAAAGAGACCTTAAGAAAAGACATGGAGTTTGGAGCTAACGAAAGATTTAGTGCAAAACTGAGCGCAGTGACGTTCCAAGATTTATACAACCGGCCCCATTTAGTAAATAAGACTTTGTTGTTATTGTAGCATGTACTACACACATGCATGGACGCCAATTATACAAGTATATATTGGAATCAAGTATATATATTTTATTGGCTCTTGAAGCCATTGGTCCTTTAGATTGGCATCCTCATTTTGGTCTCTAAGAAGTGATCTCTGAGTTTGTCCACTGGAAATCATTATGATCATTCCATGAAAAATATGTCAATATGCCAACCCATACTATGAATTATTTTAAGGACAAAATCGGACTAGTTCAGTCTTTTTTTTTTTTTTTTTGAATAAAACAATATTATCTACACTAAGGGGATGGTGGAGTAGTTTAGTCTCGTAATGAGCTAGTAATTATGTGGTTCAAATTCGCATTTGGCGAGAATCCAATTTAAAACCTCTCACTTTCAAATGAAGAGAAATACTAATAGATTATAATACTGAAGTATTATTATTTCTTTCTTTCTTTCTTTCTCGTAACGAGCATTTAGAATACTTTCAGTACTCTTGAAACCCTAAGCAAATATTACAGATGGATCAGGCTAGACATTCGAATTGCTTGATCATATGGGGAATTAGTTTTTATATGAATTGAACCAAAAAAGGAATTAGTTTTTATATGGTAAAAAAAAAAAAATGTTATAAAGTGACGTTACATTATATTCATGCAATATAATAATATATTGTCAAGCGGTAGCAAATTGGTAGAAGGGTAGTAATAAAGCTGAGTTTATGAAAAACGAAGGGTCGTTGGCAACCATAAGTTTCGGAATCATGGCATGATGTAATTGTCAAATTCTACTCACTACTTAATGAACTGCATTTTCTCTATTGTAAAAAGTAGCAGATAACAAATATAAATTATAAAAGTTTTAGGACGGGTCTGGACTTATCCTGGCCTCCATGTGGCTCCCTCATTGATAAAACAAGAGTTTACATATCAAAACCCTAATGAAAGCATCTCTATACCAAAATGTCTTGCATAATGTGAATTTGAATATTAATCTAGTTGATTTTTGCAGTGTACTTCGTTTTAATTTATAGTTTTATAAAATAAACACAACTTCACATAAGATCTATAAATCATAATCTGGTAATAGTTTAACAGGGGAGCATTTTACTAATCATTGACATATCAATATATAATGTATTTAATTAGAGTAACTTTTATTTTATTAATTTTCCAAGGAAGGACTTATATCTATCAAGCAAGCTGCAAGTGCTCGAAACATGAACACATAAACCATCTGTTTTTGTGTAAGTGAAGGAACACTTAAAAAAACAAAAAAATTATCCACTAGTATAATAATATACGGCTTACTGCCCAGTGTTCTTGACATTTTGAAAAGGCTAGAAGCACCAACACTCGGCAGTGAAGTATACGTAACCTAATAAATAAGGGATTTAGGGTTAGATAGACGTGCCATCATTTTCTACTACGTACGTACACCTCCATGCATTGTCAACAAATTCAATTCATATTACATCCAATTTATGTAAACATTCAATCTCAGAAACTGGATCCACTAAACAGCAACTGGAAATTGCCATTTGAGAGAGCAGGCACAGTCACTGCTCAATCATTAAAGTTATTTTCTGTAACTGTCTCACTTATTAGGGTTTAATTTTGGCTTAATTTGGTGGGTTTCTATCTGTTTGGTTGGCAAGTGAATATAAAAAAACTTCTCATGTTTGGTCTACTTGGTAGAAGTTATTGAGTTAATTGGTAACCCTGCCCATCCCCTCTCTCTCCATCTCCACAAGAAAATTAAGGCGAGTAGCTAGTTATTTATGAAACGGAGATTTTGGATGCGGTCCATAGTTATCAATGTTATTTTATTGAAATCTTGTTGATTTTTAGTTTTTTTATTAAAGTCCTTGACATTAATGTAATAATATATTTCTATGTAGGTTACTATATTTTTAAAATTAAAAATTAAACATTATAATTGTTTATATTAACGAGATTTTAAATAAAACCCATAATTTGTAAGATTAAAAATATTAAAATGTAAGTTATACTCTCCAATATATATTGTGATGACCAGTCCTAATTTTTCATGTAATTTTATCCCCGAATATGTAATTTGACATTTGTGCCCTTATTGGTAAAGTGACGTGGATGTGGTTTTTCAGCTTTAAATTATTTTTTTCGTTATCGAAATTAAATAGTACTTGTTGTTACAAACGCTTGGGCGCGAGTTAGGCTCGAATCAGACTTGTAACAAAAAAGTAACGTTACGTTAAAGTGTGTTAACAACAGGTAAATTTGCACATGTGTGTAGTAATATTCCAATGTTAGAAACACTGTTTTCGATAGGGTACGTTAGATTTCGTTTGACTGCATTTGTACAAAATCCTATCATTTTTCTTCCTTAAAATTGGAACCGTGACTTGTTGTTCACCCACCAATCAAATCTATCCTTCACATCTCTCTACCAATCAGACTCACCATCTCTCTTCCTTTTTCCACCAATTAGAAAACATCATCTCACTCTCTCTCATCTTCTCATTCTCTCTCTTCTTTACAACACCAAGGATCATCATCAAAACCTCACAGATCGAGCATAAAACCACCATCATTGTGATTTTCTCATCCTCACGAACCCAGGCGTACTAGCCGATGGTGAAATGACCGAGTTTTAACCCGTCAACTCGAAAGGCCCGACTTGGTGGGTTTTGCTCCAACGAGTTTCAGGCCGAGTTACAAGGTTTTAGGACATGGGAAAGCTTTTACACAACTCCATAGGGTCCCTAGACTAAGTTCGGAGTCGAGTTGGCATCGAAACAAGCGAGTTCGAGGAGTCAAAGTTTAGGCCGAACATTTCGAGGATTTTTCAGGCCATTTCCTGTCCATTTTTGGACATTTGGAAGGTAAAGTCTTGTTCTCCTCGTCATGGGCTTCATTTCCATATAAAAATCGTTGAAAATGGTTGAGAAATGAGCAAGTTATGCGATTTTGAAAATTTTCCCAGAAACCGACGAACCGGATGGCGAGGCTCACAGGAGAAGATGAAGAATATTCCGTCAAAGTTGACGGAATATTCTAATGGTGTCAAGTAACACTGTTACTATTTAACGGAATATTCCTAACGTCCGTCAATCTTTGTTAGTCATTGACCTGCGCGTGGCTTGGGCTAGCTAACGCGTGAGGGTGCGTCCGGCCACCGGTCAGCGAGTGCTTGACACGTACGGATTCGTGACTTCGTGTAGATTATTTTCGTATATTCAAACCTTCTGTTTGAGCAAAGTATGAGAGATTTACTTAGCCTTTTTGAATATGTCCTATTTAATTTATTAGTCTAGTTATTTCACATATAGGTGAAAATTATCCTGAGGACGTACGAGGTCAAGCAAAGCTAGGAGGCTATGATCCGACCACGTATTAGTGAGTGAGCATTTGTTTTCATGTTTTTGTGTCTATATATATATATATATATGAAATTTATAGTTTCCACAAATGCTTTTGAATTGAATTATGCATATCATGCCATTATTGTTTTTAGATTCATATTACGCCTATTATGCCATGATTAAATATGTTATAAGAAATGTTTTATTGCTGTGAAATGCCAAAATAATCCTACGGGATTCACATGTGCGTTTATTATGTTGATTAGAATTATTGAATGGTTATGGCAAGTTTATATTTATGCATGTAGTCTGCTCATCATTGCTGCACCCCGATGTTAGTGCTCATTCGGGGCCAAGGCTAGTCTTTCACGTGTATGTTCACCTCTGTATCGCACGCTCACCTTGGATCAAAGTAGGTACTAGTTCTGTTGTACAGGTTGCAATAGGCAACTCCGACTTGTAGGTGACCACGATTATCACTAGTCTTCACGTGATTGTAGCATTAGAGCATACTTATATATTACACCCCAGTCCTGTTCACGTCAAAAACTATCTGCATGAACTTGTGTGCTAGCGTAGATTGATGAGCAATCTGTTTTCATTATGCTATTGTTGAAATATTGTAGTTTGGCATTGTTTGGCATTATTGTTTAATTACAGTTGTTTCATACTTATACGTAGTATGATTTTGTGGAAACTATACATGTTTTACAACAAGGGGTTAGTATGTTCTGAAAATAAATCTGTTTTATAAGCTTTTGTTTTTGCCCACTCACCCTTTTGTTTTACGCCCCTCCAAGTCCTAGATTGCAGAATTACTCTGTGGCATGCAAGGATTAGTCGGCGATTCTGACATATCCCTATTTAAGTGTAGGAACTTATCCTGTTGTGTACTAAGTACTTAACTAGTTTCGATTGCACACTCTTTGTCATCTATGCTTTGAATATTTGTATTCTATGGGTTCTACCCACTACTGCGCACTCACTCTATTAGTTTAAATTAGTTATTATTTTGATTTTAATTTATTCACATTTTTACATCACTTACACTATTGGTTACGTCACCTTAGGGTGACGGCCAGCATGCCTAGACTCCGGTCGGGGTTTGTGTGTATATATATACACACACCTGGCTACATTCATCAAAATTAACAAAATGATTCGTTTGACAAAAAAAAAAACAAACAAACAAACAAAAAGATTATTATAACAAAACATGGGTACATTCTTCAAAACCACCCAAAAAAAAAAGGCTTAATATAAAAAATTGACATATATATATTCTCAAATAAACGAAAAAGAATGTACCGATATAAGTTTAAAAATGGATTAAAAAAATTGAATGAATTTTATATAAAAAAAATTGGGTACAATTTACATTAAAATGGTATAGTTTACATATAAAAAATTCGTATATTTAACAATGGGTACATTTAAGATTAAAAAAATTTAAAAATTATGTGAATGGGTAAACTTAAGATTAAAAAATTGAAAATCTTTTTATAAAAATCTAATGGGTACATACTTATTCTAATTTTGCCACTTAGTATTACGGACGGTTTAGTGATATTCCTCTTCACGTTCAATTCTTGCCAAGGCGAATTTGAACCACATTATTGCTAGCCTATTATGAGGGTTAGTCCACCCCTTTCTCCTTAGTGCAGATAATATCGTCTGTTAAAAAAAATAAAAAAAATAAAAAAACTTATTCTAATTTTATTTTAGAAATGTTTGAATTGAAAATTAATTAGGAGTTTAATAAAGGTGTGAGTATTAAAACTCTAATCACTTACTAATTTTTATTTTAAAAAACTATGTAGCTAACCTATAAATTCATTATTACATTAACACTAAAGACTTCAATTAAAATATGAAAACTAATAAAGTCTCAATCTATGGACATGAATAACTAAGAATTGGATACTAATTTTCCCTTATAAAATGAGCAATATCCTACAAACTTTTGCATTTAAATATCTGTAACACTCGTTCTCCTAGGAGTTGAGAAATATATCTCTTAAAGTGACCTAGAAATAGATTTATAGTGAACTTTTTGTGTCAGACGTAAAATATAGAGAAAGGCATGCATGACGACTATTTTAGAGGAATGAGGATCCTTTTTTGATCATCTTTGTGAGGATTTTGAAGATTTTTAAATCGTGTCCGTTCATCGTATATCGTACGGTTAATTTTTATCAAGTACTATTCATATTTAATTTTAAATAGAAGTATTTAAAATAATTTTTTACTGTGTACGTGTTAAAGATCAACACCAACCCATTAAAATTAGTCGGTATGGGGGAACTAGATTGTTCTAGTTCAATCATGCATAGGATTGTACTAGAGGATTCTAGCAAGTTGAATAGTCGGTGGTGCATTATAAAAGGTGCATGTATATCTATTATATATAAAGTCGGAGGTGTGATGAACAATGCAACACAGTTAAGATCAGATTTTTGGTAACAAAATTACCAATCTACTCTTGCATAATTTGAAATATGATTTTGGGCAGGTTTTGACTTTTTTGGCTGAGGGGCATTTTGGTCCAATTATTTTTTGTCAAAGTGGGTGATACCAAAGTTTTCATCGCATGTGTAAAGAATAAAAAAATGTAAGGGAAAAGAGAAAATAATAAACAAATGACAAAGTTAATGGTGCCCACGTGATATAAAAAAGGTCTTTCACACGCAGATAATAATGTGATTGAATAAGTTGTCAAATGATTTTTTTTTTTATATGTAACAAACTATAGTATCTACACTAAAGGGAGGGGGTGAGCTTAGCCTCACAATGAGTTAACAATAATGTGATTCGATCAGTTGTTTATTAAATATTATTTTCTCTATTTTTAAACACATTCAAAACATTGTAAGAAGCATGTAATGCTGGTTATAAAAAATGTATTTCGCATGCGGATAATAATGTGATTAAATGAATTGTCAAATAAATTTTTTTTTTTTAACAAACGATATTATTTACACTAAGGGGGAGGGGGTGAGCTTGGCCTCACAATAGCTAGCAATAATGTGGTTCAATCATTTATTTATTAAATATTATTTTCTCTATTCTTAATGTAAATTCTTTAGAGACCAATTTTATTATGTGAATTTAGTTGCTTTAATTGGTTTATGAGAGGTTACTTCTTACATTTAAAACGTGTAAGTCACGTTGGTGTCACCAAGCTTGAACAAAAATATTTGGACAAAAATGCCCCCAAGACAAAAAAAATTCAAAGGCATCTCAAAATAATGCATCAAATAAGGCAGAGACATTTTCATCATTTTAACAGTATTTTTTTAATAATTAATTTTTTGGTGCTATTAATTTTTTTTTTAATTAGTACCTCACAATAGGCTAGTAATAATGTGATTCAATTTCTCTATTTTTAAACACGTTCAAAACATCTTAAGAGGTGTGTAATGCCCGTTATAAAAAAATGTCTTTCACACGCAGATAATAATGTGATTAAATAAGTTGTCAAATGATTTTTTTTTTTTTTTTTTTTTTTGTAACAAACGATATTATCTACACTAAGGAGAGGGGGTAGGCTTAACCTCACAATGGGTTAGCAATAATGTGATCCGATCAGTTGTTTATTAAATATTATTTTCTCTATTTTTAAACACATTCAAAACATCCTAAGAAGCGTGTAATTCCAGTTATATAAAAGGTCTTTCGCATGCGAATAATAATGTGATTAAATTAATTGTCAAATGATTGTTTTTATTTTTATTTTTAAACAAATGATATTATCTACACTAAAGGGGAGGAGGTGAGCTTGGTCTCACAATGACTAGCAATAATGTGATTCAATCAATTGTTTATTAAATATTATTTTCTCTATTCTTAATGTAAATTCTATAGAGACCGATTTTATTATGTGAATTCAGCCGTTTTAATTGGTTTATGAGAGGTTACTTCTAGCATGATCTAAAATGATTCATTTATTTCAAATATTTGAATTTCCCTTTGTCAATTTACGCATATAAATACATTTAAAACATGTAAGTCGTGCGCAGCACGTCGTAATTTAAAAAATGCCTTATGCACGTGCGTGAATGCGTGCACGAAGGCTAGTCGCGCGCAGCACATCGTAATTTAAAAAATGCCTTATGCACGTGCGTGAATGCGTGCACGAAGGCTAATTTAAGATAAAATGCTAGATAATTTTAGTACGCGTGTGCATGAAGGCTAGTTAAAATAAAATGCTAGATAATTTTAGCAAGTTGTTAAGTGGGTGTGTATGGCCATTAGCCATATGCCGGTGGCATGCATGATTAGTAGCTAGAATGATCTAGCAATGTCCAATGTCAACAAACCTCACCTATAAATAGGTGAAGTGTGTGTATTGCTATGTAATCAACCAATCAACCAAGTAAGCTAAGCTTGTAATCAAAGAAGAAAGTAGCCAAGAAGAGAGAGCTAAGTAAGAGGGTAAGAAGTCTTGTAAGTGAGTAGTCTTGTGAAGAGTGTGAGTGGTTTAGAGTGTGTCTCTAGAAAGAGTGAGTGTCATAGCTTTTAAAGAGTGTCCTTGAGAGTTTGTGTGTTGTAATATTTTGTGTGTGTAATACAAGTAATTTGTTTACTTGTTTTGTCTCTCCAACACTTGTGTTAGAGTTGTGTACTCTAAGTTTATGATGAACGGACACGATTTCAGGATTCCCAAAATCCTCACAAAGAGAATCTGGAGAGGATCCTCATTAATTTTAGAGCTCTAAAAGTCAATTTCGTATTGTTATTAATTTTAGAATCATTTGCACATAATGACTATTTCAGATATCTTTTAATCTAAGAAAATGAACAAGACCACTTGCACCTAGCGAGTAAGTATCAATTTGTGAGCAATGACTTAAAGGTTACAAGAACCCACATATATTCAACTAAAAACACTCAAAGTCATGGGATAACTTCTAACTCAATTCATGAAAAGCATTATATTGTAGTATGATACTCGAGATTATGCATTCGCTTTGTTTAAGATAAGAAATAAATATAAACACTCAACATCAGCACACATCAGCGCCAAAAAAGGGAAGCTTCTTAAATTCAAACCTGCATTGCATCCCCTGCCGGTACATATGAAATTGAAACCCTCACCAAAAATCTCCCAAACCACTCACACTCACTCTCTGTTATTGCAGCACGTACTACACACATGCATGGATGCCAATTATACAAGTATATATTGGAATCAAGTATATATTTTATTGGCTCTTGAAGCCATTGGTCCTTCAGATTGGCATCCTCATTTTGGTCTCTAAGAAGTGATCTCTGAGTTTGTCCATTGGAAATTATTATGGTTATTCCATGAAAAATATGTCATATGCCAACCCATACTATGAATTATTTTAAGGACAAAATCGGACTAATTTAGTTATTTATTTATTTATTATTATTATTATTTTTTGAATAAAACAATATTATCTACACTAAGGGGGGTGGTGGAGTAGTTAAGTCTCGCAATATGCTAGTAATTATGTGGTTTAAATTCGCATTTGGTGAGAATCCAATTTAAAACCTCTCACTTTCAAATGAAGAGAAATACTAATAGATTATAATACTGAAGTATTATTATTTCTTTCTTTCTTTCTTGTAACGAGCATTTAGAATACTCTCAGTACTCTTGAAACCCTAAGCAAATATTACAGATGGATCAGGCTAGACATTCGAATTGCTTGATCATATGGGGAATTAGTTTTTATATGAATTGAACCAAAAAAGGAATTAGTTTTTATATGGTAAAAAAAAAAAAAATGTTAAAAGTGACGTTACATTATATTCAATTATTCATGCAATATAATAATATATTGTCAAGCGGTAGCAAATTGGTAGAAGGGTTGTAATAAAGCTGAGTTTATGAAAAACGAAGGGTCGTTGGCAGCCATAAGTTTCTGAATTATGGCATGATGTAATTGTCAAATTCTACTCACTACTTAATGAACTGCATTTTCTTTATTGTAAAAAGTAGTAGATAAGAAATATAAATTATAAAAGTTTTAGTACGGATCTGGACTTATCCTGGCCTCCATGTGGTTTCTTCATTGATAAAACGAGAGTTTATCTCTCCAACATTTAATTTTGTGTGTGTAATACAAGTAATTTGTTTACTTGTTTTGTCTCTCCAACACTTGTGTTAGAGTTGTGTACTCTAAGTTTATGATGAACGGACACGATTTCAGGATTCCCAAAATCCTCACAAAGAGAATCTGGAGAGGATCCTCATTAATTTTAGAGCTCTAAAAGTCAATTTCGTATTGTTATTAATTTTAAAATCAGTTGAACATAATGACTATTTCAGATATCTTTTAATCTAAGAAAATGAACAAGACCACTTGCAGCTAGCGAGTAAGTATCAATTTGTGAGCAATGAGTTAAAAGTTACAAGAACCCACATATATTCAACTAAAACACTCAAAGTCATGGAATAACTTCTAACTCAATTCATTAAAAAGCATTATATTGTAGTATGACACTCAAGATTATGCATTCGCTTTGTTTAAGATAAGAAATAAATATAAGGAGAAATTAGTTTCTCATCCTTCATTTTGCTATTCCATTGATTAAAATCCTATTCATTTTCAATTTTTGAACAAGGTCCTTGGGTATTAATAACATCATTAATTATTTCAATAATAAAAGATTTTTTTAATTTCTAAATATATTAAAAAATGTTACAATTAATATATTTATATTTATGACTAAATTTTTTATCATATATTTTTAGTTTTAGTTTGTACCCATTTTTAATTTGTAATTTTTTTTAATTTGTACCAATTTTCTTTTCAATTTTAATTTGTACCTATATATTAATTTCTTTTTTGCGCCCATATTTTTTAAAGTTTATTTGTATTTGTACCCATATTTTTTTTTATTTGTACTTTTTATTGTGCTAAATGTACCCATGCTAATTATATGCACCCATTCATGTAAAACTTTTTAATCTTAAAATGTAGTCATTCTTAAATATACCAATTTGTTATATGTAAAATGTACCATTTTTTTTTTATATAAAATCTATTCAATTTTTTTTTCTAATCCATTTTTAAACTTATATGGGTACATTCTTTTTTCTTTGATTTTAAAATGTATCCATATCAAGTTTAATCAAAAAAAATTTACTAATGTTATTAAGCCTAATATCTTTATTTTTTTGTGATTTTGAAGAATGTACCCATGTTTTGATACAATAAGTCTTTTGGTTAATTTTGATGAATTTAGCCATGTTTATATATATATATATATATGCACACACACAATAGTATATTTATATTTTAATATTTTTAATCCCACAAATTATGGATTTTTATTTAAAATTTCATTTATATAAACAACTAAAATTTCTAATTTTTAATTTAAAAAATATAGTAACGTACAAAGAAATAAATTATCACATTAATTTCAAGGACCTCGATAAAAAATTACAAACTAACAAGGTTTCAATTAAAGAATATTGATAGCTAATGACCGCATCCAAAGTCTCCCTAAATATAAGCACTCAACATCAGCACACATGGGAAGCTTCTTAAATTCAAAACCTGCATTGCATCCCCTGCCGGTACATATGAAATTGAAACCCTCACCAAAAATCTCCCAAACCACTCACACTCACTCTCTTTTATTGCCACCAGTGGACCACCGTGGCACGCCGTTTCCTCGACGATGATTAAGTCCCACCACCCCCCACCATTTCTATAAGACCCTGAGTTAATTTAGATCAAAGATAAGCACCTGAGTTTGCTATAATATCCAAAGCACCGGCACAGTTCAGTTAATATAACGAACTCTCAGTTGTCGTTGCTTCCTTTTACCACGATTTTATGAGCAACGTGGCAAATAATCGATAAGTTGGACACAAGCAAAAGCTGTGTTGAATTAGATCAAAAATGGCGGCCACTTCGGTGAGAGACGATCTGGCCCAGTCGACCAGCGGCCGGAGAAGCTTGGGGTTGGGAAGCAAGAGGAGCTGGGCGTCCACAAGTTTCGGTGAAGTGTGGCAGGCGCCGCCGGATGTGTTCAACAGGAGTGGGCGGCAGGATGAGGAGGAGGAGCTGCGGTGGGCGGCGATCGAGCGGCTGCCGACGTATGACAGGTTGAAAAGAGGGATGCTGAGGCGGGTGCTGGACAATGGGAGGGTGGTGACTGATGAGGTGGACGTGACGAAGCTGGGAATGCAGGACAGGAAGCAGTTGGTGGAGAGTATATTGAAGGTTGTGGGAGATGATAACGAAAGGTTCTTGAGAAGCCTTAGGGACAGAACTGATAGGTTTGAAACTCTTTCTTTCTTTTCTTTTTTAGTAGAAAGCGATATTATGAACTACTCAAATTTACAGAGGATTCAAATTTGAGTGTATGGGCGGTCACGGACTGTCCTAGTGAACTGGCCTAATCTACGAAACTTTGTCTTGAAAATCATATATTTGCTTTCTTAAAAACTAGGAAATTAAGAGTCAGTTTGGGATTGCTTTTGTTTTGTTTTTGTTTTTGTTTTTTTTTTAAAACATTTGGTAAATTTTAATAGGAAAAATATATAATTGTATATAGCGGCAAAAATGAACATGGGAGTAGGGGTGGGGGTGGTGGTGGTGGTGGTGATGGTGACATCAATGTTGGGGGTATGATAGTGGTGGTGCCAATTGTGGGGTGTGGTGGTTGGAGTGTAGAGGTAGCAATTGTGCTAGGGAAGACCGTAGCGGTGGTGATGCCGTTTGTGGTCTTGGTGGCAGTTGGGGTGGTCACTTTATTCTTCAAGGGATAAAATGTGTGTAGAAAGATAAATAATATCATTTTTAAATAACTAATGAGAATATTACAAGAATTGAAATTATTCATTAAAAACTCAACTCCACTTTTTATGAAAGCAACATGAAGATTGCTTTTATAAGTTGTTGTTTGGAGACTATTGATTTTAAAATAAACAAAATATTTTATTTTTACCATTACATTTTTACTACTTGACTTTAAAGTAAAGCAACTTTTGGTATCTTTTCAAAAAAAAAAAAAACAACTTTTGGTATTAAAAAAAAAAAAAAGAAAAACCAAACCGAGCTAATATTTTTTTGGTTTTTTTAGGATTTTTTTTAATGTTTTAATGTTTTGGGTTTTGTTAATTTTTGTGATTTTTGTAGTGTGGGGATCGAAATTCCGAAGATTGAAGTCCGATATGAGAACTTGTCTATAGATGGGGATGTGTATGTTGGGAGCAGAGCATTGCCTACTCTACTTAATGCTACCTTGAACACCATTGAGGTTTGATTTCTCTTGGTTTAACTAATTTTATGCAAAACTAATTTTTCTTGCTTAACTTTTTAAATTTCTTTAAATTATTATCTTTTCAAGATATTAGTTTTTTGAGTTGTAGAGTGTTCTGGGATTAATAAAGCTTGCTCCATCAAAAAAGAGAAAGATCCAGATACTTAAAGATGTCAGTGGAATCATCAGACCTTCCAGGTATGAAATTACATCAGCTGTTTAGTTTTGTGTTGGGGATGGGGTTCGAACTCGGAACCTTGGGTGCATAGGTGAATGCTCTCAACAGTTAACTGATTTGATAATTTCCCAGGATGACCCTACTTTTGGGTCCTCCAGGTGCAGGCAAAACTACCTTGTTACTAGCACTTGCAGGAAAGCTTGATGATGATCTAAGAGTGAGATTTTTTTCGGTCTAAATTTTTTAATTAGTGTGCATAATTAAACTTTTTTATTGATATTACTTCGAAAATGATGAGCAGGTTTTTGGGAAAGTCACATATTGTGGCCATGAACTGCATGAGTTTGTTCCTAGAAGAACATGTGCTTACATTAGTCAGCATGATCTTCACTGTGGAGAAATGACAGTGAGAGAGACGTTGGATTTCTCGGGACGTTGTTTAGGTGTCGGAACTCGATACCAAATGCTGGTTGAACTCTCAAGAAGAGAGAAAGAAGCCGGAATCAAGCCAGACCCCGAGATTGATGCATTCATGAAAGCCACCTCAGTCTCAGGCCAGAAGACTAGTTTGGTCACAGATTATGTTCTCAAGGTTTGTGACTGCCTTCATTTTTTAAGACAAACGATTTTCGCACACCTCTGTTTATTTCTGTCCCTTAAATCTCTATTGGATTATGATTTTTGGAAAATCTGACTAATTAGTATATAAGTTTTTACAGATACTTGGATTGGATACCTGTGCTGATATCTTGGTTGGTGATGATATGAGGAGGGGTATTTCCGGTGGCGAGAAAAAACGCGTGACCACCGGTACATTTTTTCGCACCATGCTATTAATTTTGTTTATCAAATCTTCTTATAATTATGGTTTAGGGACTAATTGATTGAACAATGTGTAGGGGAGATGTTGGTAGGACCAGCAAAGGTTCTTCTGATGGATGAAATATCAACAGGGTTAGACAGTTCCACAACTTTTCAGATATGCAGATACATGAGGCAATTGGTTCACATAATGGATGTTACCATGGTCATCTCTCTTCTGCAGCCTGCGCCGGAGACATTTGAGCTCTTTGATGACCTAATCCTGCTTTCGGAAGGGCAGATCGTGTACCAAGGTCTGCGCGAGAGTGTCCTCGAGTTCTTCGAACACATGGGATTCAAGTGCCCGGAGAGGAAAGGAGTTGTTGATTTTTTGCAAGAAGTGACATCCAGGAAGGACCAAGAGCAGTATTGGTTAAAAAAAGGTCAACCTTATAGATATATTTCGGTTCCTGAGTTTGTGGAGGCCTTCAACTCTTTTCGAATTGGCCAACAGCTTGTAGCTGATCTCGGAGTTCCTTACGAGAAGTCCAGAGCTCATCCGGCTGCATTGGTCACAAAGAAGTATGGCATTTCACACTGGGAATTGTTCAAGGCATGTTTTTCGAGGGAGTGGCTGCTAATGAAGCGCAATTCGTTCGTGTACATATTTAAGACCACGCAGATAACGATAATGTCATTGATCGCCTTGACTGTGTTCCTTA
The DNA here is from genome assembly GCF_019419815.1 of Pyrus x bretschneideri. Taxonomy (NCBI): domain Eukaryota; kingdom Viridiplantae; phylum Streptophyta; class Magnoliopsida; order Rosales; family Rosaceae; genus Pyrus; species Pyrus x bretschneideri. The sequence continues at coordinate 1,574,921 of NW_025999784.1, forward strand.
GAACAGAAATGCCTGTGGGGACAGTAAAAGATGGAGGGAAATTTTTCGGAGCACTGTTCTTCAGTCTGATCAATGTGATGTTTAATGGTATGGCAGAACTGGCAATGACTGTTTTCAGACTTCCTGTTTTTTATAAGCAGAGGGATTTCTTGTTTTATCCTGCATGGGCTTTCGGATTACCAATTTGGGTCCTTAGGATCCCGCTTTCGTTCATGGAATCTGGGATTTGGATCATTCTTACCTATTACACCATTGGATTTGCGCCAGCATGCTAGCAGGTAAATAGTAATGTTCACAGTTTTCGGTTTCCATCTTATAAATTTATATCCTTCCGGATTAACAACTCACATGATTTTTTCTTCACTGCTCCAGATTTTTCAAACAGTTATTGGCATTCTTTGGCATACATCAGATGGCTCTATCCCTCTTTCGGTTCATTGCTGCACTTGGAAGAACACAAGTTGTTGCCAACACGCTTGGTGTTTTTACCTTGCTAATGGTATTCGTTCTGGGAGGATTTATTGTTTCCAAAAGTAAGTAATCGATCTTATATCTAACTTTACCATGTTAATGTAGTTAAAGCAAGTTGTTAGCATGCTTAAATTTGTTCCAAATTTCTTGAAAATTTCCAATTCTTTATGATTGTTTAGTTTCTAGGCTATTTTTCTTTGCAGATGACCTTGAGCCTTGGGTGCTATGGGGCTGCTACATTTTCCCTATGATGTATGGACAGAATGCGATCGTCATGAATGAATTCCTTGACAAAAGATGGAGCGCAGTTAAATCTCACTGTGGTTTGATAGTCTTCAGTTCATGATTTTTCGTTCCATAAAAACACCTTCATCTAATCAATTCTTATCTTCTTTTGCAGCCAAATACAGATCCAAGAATTAACGCAACTACAGTTGGGGAAGTCCTCCTCAAGTCTAAAGGATTCTTCACAGATGAATACTGGTTTTGGATATGTATTGGAGCACTATTTGGTTTTTCTCTCATCTTCAACATTTTGTTCATTGCAGCATTGACTTTTCTGAACCGTAAGTTCATCTCATTTTGAAGCTTTACTCTCTTTTCTTAACGGAATAAAGTTTCGGAGCTGACACACCCGCATTTTCTTTTTTGGAAAACCATAAGCAGCTCTCGGGGATGAAAAAGCTGTCGTATCTGATGAAGAAAGTGGAGGAAAGAGAAAGAAGTCGTTAAGTGAAGAAATGACAGTGAAAAGTTCTTCAGAAATTGTTGGTGATTCAGATCATGCACCAAAGAAAGGAATGGCTTTGCCCTTCCAACCCCTTTCGCTTGTGTTTAACCATGTGAACTACTTCGTGGATATGCCCTCTGTAAGTTATTCATTTTAGACATTTTATTCCGGATGCTTTACATACTCATTTTGATCAACAAATACACTTCTATCGATTACTGATTCCAGGAAATGAAGACTCATGGAGTTGAAGAAGATCGCCTTCAATTACTACGAGATGTCTGTGGTGCTTTTAGACCCGGAATATTGACAGCCCTTGTAGGTGTTAGTGGAGCTGGAAAAACAACTCTTATGGACGTATTGGCAGGTAGAAAGACTGGTGGGTATATCGAAGGGACCATTAACATATCTGGTTATCCAAAGAACCAAGAAACATTTGCTCGTGTCAGTGGTTATTGTGAACAGAATGACATCCATTCTCCACATGTTACTGTCTATGAATCTCTCTTGTATTCAGCCTGGCTCCGTCTTGCTTCTGATGTAAATACACAAACACGAAAGGTATGTTGCACTGGAATCTTTCCTTTCTTCATGAAATCCTATTTTCAATCTTCTCGAGTACCAAAAGTTTCTTCCTTAATGGTGATATAGATGTTTGTTGAAGAAGTCATGGCTTTGGTTGAGCTTAATCCACTAAGGGATTCTCTTGTTGGCCTCCCGGGAATAGATGGTCTTTCAACAGAACAAAGGAAGAGACTAACCATAGCTGTGGAGCTGGTTGTTAACCCCTCTATCATTTTTATGGATGAACCGACATCTGGTCTTGATGCCAGGGCTGCTGCTATCGTCATGCGTACTGTGAGAAACACGGTGGACACAGGTAGAACTGTTGTCTGCACAATTCACCAGCCAAGCATTGATATTTTTGAAGCTTTCGACGAGTTACTTCTGATGAAACGTGGAGGGCAAATCATTTATGGTGGACCCCTTGGCTGCCATTCTCACAAGCTTGTAGAGCATTTTAAAGTGAGTTTTCCCTTCAGTTCTTATTTCTTTTACGTCTTTCACTAGTGATTTTAGAGAAGTGGTTTCCGCACGTGCATTTTCTCTCTTGCACACCCCTGTTTATTTGTAGTCTTTACATTGAGTAAATCAAAGGAGAATCAAGTGACAAAAATAAACGAGGTGTGCAGAAGAAGAAAATGCATGTGGGGAAGTCATTTCCTGTGATTTTAATGCAGTCTCGACTCGTATATTTAACCTTCTACAGGCCATCCCGGGTGTGACCAAGATCAAGGATGGTTGTAATCCTGCTACATGGATGCTGGATGTCACTGCTCCTGCCGTTGAAGCTCAACTTGATGTGGACTTTGCAGACATTTACGCAAACTCCTTGCTTACAAGTAAGTGTCGCAATATCTTTATCAATCGGGTATTCTATGATTTCTAGTTTTAAGATTCTCACTCTTCCTCTTGATGTTCTTTTAGGAGAAACCAGGAGCTTATAAAAGAGCTTAGTACACCGGCTCCCGGGTCCAAAGATCTCTACTTTCCAACCAAATACTCCCAACCTTTCTCTATTCAGTGCAAAGCTTGTTTCTGGAAAATGTATTGGTCTTATTGGAGAAACCCTCAGTACAATGCCATCCGATTCTTCATAACCATTGTCATCGGTGTCTTATTTGGTATTATCTTCTGGCAGAAGGGACAACAGACGTAAGATCTGGTTTGTTAACTGCATAATTGACGAAATCATGTTATTAGCATCTCTATTTAATATAAATGAAAGTTTTCTTGTAACAGAGCCCAACAACAAGATCTGATGAACCTTTTGGGAGCCTTGTTTGCTGCTGTGCTTTTCCTTGGAGCCACGAATGCTTCTGCGGTCCAATCTGTTGTTGCCATTGAAAGAACAGTTTTTTACCGTGAAAGAGCTGCCGGGATGTATTCTGAACTGCCTTATGCATTTTCTCAGGTAATATATAAAATTGACAAATTCCTCAGAGACTTGTTGTACACATCATATTACTTGATTGACAAGTTTTCTTTTTTTGCAGGTGGCTATAGAGACAATCTATGTTGCAATCCAAACATTCATATATACACTTCTCCTCTACTCCATGATTGGATTTGAGTGGAAAATCGGCAAATTCTTATGGTTTTACTACTATATCCTAATGTGCTTCATCTACTTCACCATGTACGGCATGATGGTCGTTGCACTGACTCCAGGCTATCAGATTGCTGCCATTGTCATGTCATTCTTCCTCATTATCTGGAACTTGTTTTCTGGCTTCCTCATTCCAAGACCGGTACGTGATATCAAAATTAAGGGCCTATTCAGGATTGCCTCTGGGATGGATGAAACGTCTACCATAGAAGCGGTTTCTAGAGAAACACCTGCCATATGGTTCTTTAAGAAGCACTTATGACAAAATCTTTTATAAGTAAAATTGCTTTTTGCCAAATCAATCCCTAAATAACCCTAAATACGCGATCGATGCTCATTGTTTCCGTTTAACCACACTATATGAAAGTCCATAGTTTCAAAAATCCACATTAACTTTGAATGTCTATCTGTGTTGTAGCAAATACCAATCTGGTGGAGGTGGTACTACTGGGCTTCCCCTGTGGCTTGGACACTTTATGGCCTTGTGATGTCCCAACTGGGTGACAAGAATGTTGACATTGTCCTTCCTGGATATGGCACCATGCCATTGAAGATGTTCCTCAAAGATGCCTTCGGTTTTGAGTATGATTTCCTTCCTGCCGTCGCCGCCGCACACGTCGGTTGGGTTCTCCTTTTCTGCTTTGTGTTTGCCTATGGCATCAAGTTCCTTAACTTCCAAAGGAGATAAAGAAAGAACCAAATTTACATACTACTGCAAATCGACTTAGAAAGTCTTGGAGAGTGTTAAGATTAGCATTTTGTAAGTAATGGAGGAAAACCAACCAAAACTGTTTTCCCTATTGTATTCTTTTGTACGAGTGTTACTTGTACGAAAAACATAGCTGAAGCTGAGTGTTTGATATTAAATAAGGTCGTATTATATTTGCAGCTCGTATGTAAAACTGTTGGATAACAGTTACTCTAATTAGGATATTGAAAGGAAAATATTGCATGCTCATATAGCTTGTGTCTTTTATCTGAAGTCTATTATCTAACAACATGCGATGACATATAGTTTGTGTTTGAAATGTAGCCTGGTTACGAACGACTCTTCTGTTTAAGATGCATGCAGCCCCGAGACCATAACTTTGCCACCACATGCGTTTGCCGAGTTCCTAAGCATCTGAGGGAGGAGAAGGTTATCGAGTGTGTGCATTGTGGCTGTAGGGGCTGTGCCAGCGGAGATTGAATAATGGTTGGGTCTGTTCTTCAAAATGTAATTCTAATGATGCTTGAATCGGGTTATCCTTGGTACTATTGGAAGTGATGTACTGGACGTGATGTACAGGCTCAAGTTGCTTCTTTAACTCACAATCACATGTGTGAGTTGCAGCCGCCACTTTTCTACTTGTTCCTTAATTTGCTCCTTAATTGCTGGGTTTGTGTTTCATTGTAACTTGTAACTAGGATTAGCTCTCCTTGAAACTTGTAATTAGGGTTAACTAGTTTATTCTTTGGTTCTTTATGTGGCCTGTTACCAGGCTTTGTCCACTGGCCTTTAAGTTACTCTCGAGCTCTCTATAAGAGCTTCTTTCTTGTACTTTACTTCACATGATGAAATACACAAATAGTTAAAACTAAAAATTCAAGATGGTATCAGAGCAAGAACAATAGGGTCATGCATCTGTTGCTTTCCTTTCCGCTCATTTTTCTTTCTGTTCATCATTTGTTGAGATGGCAAAAGACAATCCATTCGGTTCTGAGGCTACAAGTTCCTCAACCTCAATACCAACCAACATGATTCACGGGGAGATCAATCCAAACCAACGGCTGTGCTCAGTATTGTTAAACGAGTTCAATTATTTGCCTTGGTCGTGAGCCGTCTCTCTTGCCCTAGGAGGAAGATTGAAGCTAGGGTACATAAATGGAACCATCAATCCTCTAGAATCCACCTCACTCTCTTTTGATGCATGGCACTCAAATGATCAGCTTGTAATGTTTTGGATTCTTAACTCGATGGAGCCCAAATTTTGGAACTCTTCAGCTATTTAGGATCTTCACACCTACTATGGGAATCTGTCAAGGAAATGTATGGAAGCCAAAACAATGCTGCTCGTGTATTTGAACTGAAAAAGAGCCTCGCTGACCTAAAGCAAGCTGACCAATCATTCGTTCAACATCTTGGAAGCATGAAGTCTATGTGGAATGAGCTGGATCTATATCGTCCACACACAACCGAATCCGTTGTGCTCTTGAAGAAGGGCTGATGAAGATAAAGTGTTTCAACTATTGGCAAGCTTGGGAGCTGAGTATGAAGATCTTCATAGTCATTTGCTAATGACTTCAGAGTTACCATCATTCATCAGCGTGTGTCATGCAGTTTAAAGGGAAGAAACTCGAAGAAAGGTACTGCATATTGAGCCCAAGTCTAGTTCTGAGGCTAGGGCTTTCACTAGTAACCACAAAATCTCTAGTGCAAGATTTTTCAATGGGAAGAAGGCTGACTGGAAGTGCACATCTTGTAACACTAAGGGGCACCTACGGGAAAAATGTTGGATCTTACATCCTGAGTTAAAACCTAAGTTTGGCAAGGAAGGGAAAATGATCAAAGATGGGAAAGGGTTTGCTCTAAAAGCCTCCATGCAACTAGTTGTTCAGCTGATGAGATGGCAAACTTCACGTCAAATCCAATTTCCTTGATTAATGAATTTGCTGCCTTTTCAAAGAAAGAACGGGACCACTGAGAATGAAAAGATGATCACGGAAAACCCCACGGCCATGCTTGGAAAATTTGCTAGTTTTTTGTCAGGTTCAGATACCACATAACACACAACAATATCCCAGGTATTATCAGTGCACTATCCACTGCTCTCAATGTACATCTTACACATGATTTTTGGATTATAGACTCAGGTGCCACTGATCATATAACAAATAAAACATCCTGTCTACATGAGTTTCAAAAATTAACTAATCTTACTCATGTATCTGTAGCTAATGGTAAAGGGGAACCTATTCTAGGAAAAGGAAAAATTAGGTTGATGGGTAATGATGTAGAGTCCACTACACTTTACGTACCTTCATTTCCTTTCCAGCTTTTGTCCATAGGAAAAATCACGCAAACTTTGGACTGCCTTGCCATATTTTCTCCTCATAACGTTGTGTTTCAGGATCGAGTCACTCAGAAGAAGATTGGTGAAGGGTACTTCTTAGATGGCTTATACTACCTCTCAATGAAGTTCAATCTTGTTAAGGAACCCATTGCCAACCTAAGTCATGCCCAGGAGTACCAAATTTGGCACCAACATCTTGCTCATCCTTCAGAATCAGTGATGTCTAAGTTATTTCCAAATTTTTGTAAAAACACACATGAGTGTGAGATTTGTCAATTGTCAAAATCCACTAGGCTGCCTTTTGTACCATCTCAGTCTAGAACCAACAAGCTTTTTGAAGTTGTACACTCAAATATTTAGGGACCTTCTCGTGTTGAGTCATTCCATGGGTATAAATATTATGCCACATTTATTGATGACTATTCTAGGGTTACCTGGGTGTATCTTTTAAAGTTTAAAAGTGATCTTTTTGAAGCTTTCAAAGACTTTCACAAATTAATAACAAATCAATTCTCCTCAAAACTACATACCTTAAGGTCAGATAATGGCACCGAGTATACATCCAATAACATGTCCAATTACTTGAGCAATCATGGTATCTTGCATCAAACTAGCTATGTTGGTACACCATAACAAAACGGTGTAGCTGAAAGAAAGAATAGGGATTTGTTGGAGAAAACAAGGTCTCTTATGTTTCAGATGTAAGTTCTTAAGAGATTTTGGTCCCAAGCACTTCTCACTGCAACCTACATCATTAATAGACTTCCAACTCGTGTGTTGAATGCCAAGTCACCTTTTGAAGTCATGAAAGGAAGAACCGTGGATTTGACGCATCTCAGGCTCTTTGGATGTACTTGTTATGTTCACATCCAAGCTACTCATCGTGACAAACTAGAACCTAAAGCTGTCAAATGTGCGTTTATGGGGTACTCTAGTTCTCAAAAGGGATACAAATGTTATAACTCACACACTAGGAAGCTTACTGTCTCTAGGGATATTCGGTTTAATGAACTCACTCCTTTCTTTCACAAGGATTCTGAGAATAATCCTCAGGGGGAGAGTCTAATGGACACTTTTCCACTGCCTACTCCTGGAGAACTTCATGCAAACCCCCCAAACTCTATCACAAATTCCTACATTGATGAGGTGGTCAGTGAAGAAGTACTTAGTGCTCCAGCACCTCAAGCTGTAACTCCACAATCTGTGGTAGCTCTAAGAAGGAACCCTGCTAGAGATCGACATCCTCCATGAAGGTTACAAGAGTACTTACACACTTCGCAAGTTACCCTATCTTTGAAGCTATTACTTACCAAAAATTGTCAGCATCACATGCATTATTTCTCAACCAATTGTCAAACAATCTTGAGCCAAGAAGTTTTCAAGAAGCTGTGTGTACAACTGTGTGGCAAAATGCCATGCATGAAGAGCTCAAAGCATTGGCTAAAAATCAAACTTGGAGTGTGGTTGATCTTCCCACAGGTAAGAAGGCTGTAGGGAGTAGATGGATATACAAGACCAAATTCAATTCCAATCATACCATTGAGAGACACAAGGCTCAATTGGTAGCCCGGTCACACAAACCTATGACATTGATTACAAGGAGACTTTTGCCCCGGTTGCCAAAATGAACACAGTGAGGGTGTTGCTATCAGTGGCAGTCAATCATGAGTGGCCCTTGTTTCAAATGGATGTAAAAAATGCTTTCCTCCATAGTGACCTTGAAGAAGAGGTGTACATGAAGCTACCTCATGGACATCCACGAGAAGGTGAACCTCACAAAGTTTGCAAGCTCCATAAGGCTATATATGGACTCAAACAATCTTCTTGAGCTTGGTATTCCAAACTGAGCTCAGTTCTTGAAGCTGCAAGGTTCAAACGAAGTCATGCTGACTCCTCCCTATTTGTTCGCAGTGGTGTCCTAGGCAAGCTTGTTGTGCTTATATATGTTGATGATCTTATACTTACGGGGGACAATGTGAATGAAATCCAGGCTCTTAAGTGCTCACTACATCAACAATTTGCCATTAAAGACTTAGGAGTCTTGAAATACTTCCTTGGCATTGAGTGTTGGAAATGTGCCCTAAAACCAATCATATGATGATACTTTACGGACATTTCAAACTAATGTAGTTCATTTCAAACTAATGTAGTTTAAATGTAAAGGGCAAAGATTATTGTTTGAGCCGTCTAATATAAATGTTATATGCTTAAACGATAAGTCCAAGGAATATGTGATTGGAAGAATGCGATCTAAAGAAGTTAGATTCATGAGACCATTCTTTCGTTGACACATCCTAAACGTTCCTGATCATAGGATTGTCAATTGGGCATTGACAGTCCGTTAAGATCAGTACGTGCTATGTCTTCTCTCAGGGAGAGTGACTAGTCTCGAGTCATTGGTGTGTGTGACATCAAGACAAGTACGTAGGTGCTCAATAGAGAATGAGTTCACTGGACACGATCAACGAAGAGTTCTCATATTCATGTCACATGAGAACTCATGGTTGGGATAATGCAAATTAGTCTTTTGACCTGAGGCATCACAGTTGTCTTGTGGTTAGGTCCTTAATCTTTGATTATGTCAACGTCACTCTATCAGGGTGTCCACGGCATCGTTGGGGTTAAGCCACTTAGCCATGGAGGCAAGTGAATGCGCAACAAGGGATCTCTAACCTTCAAACTGTTTGAGGGAGAATACTCTATGATATGATTTAGAATCTCTGGCCAGAGTATGAATGAGATGTTGGAATGCGTTCCAGATCACATTCAAGGTAATCATATAAGTACAGGATTCACATTGGATAGTAGACATGAATAAACTATCAAACCAAACAATGTGGTCAAGAGTATTGTATTAGAGAAAGACCGTATTGCATTTGTAATCCTAAACTGAATAGGTTCTCCACCTCTTCTGATTAGCTTGGGTAACCATGATATGCTGCTAGGTGTCACTCATGGTTTGTGGAAGCCCTAAAAGTGTATTATCACTAATGGGAGAATTGAAAGTAAGTTTCAATTCACAATCGATTTGAAAGAGTTTGAATCGCCTACTGCCTCGCTAAAAGGAACCTAATGGATCGTACACCGTGTAAGGTAGAGTTTGAAGATTCAACGGAGATGAGTAAGAATAATTAAATGGTTTAATTATTTATGGCAAGGATTAATTAATATGATTATTAATCAAACGAATAAGTTCGTTGAAGACCTCGGGATAGTTTTGGACCTTAAGGCCCAATGGGCTTCGAACGTCAAGTCCATTGACTTAAGTTGTATGACAACTTAATGAATAATGATTCACAAAGGCCCAAATAGCCCAATAAATCCCCTTAGGCCGGCCATTTAGAGGAGGGTAGTGAACTTGGCTTAATTGCAAGTTTGCCACTCCATTGTGAGGTGGTATAAAGACATCTTTATAGCCATTTCATCCTTAGGGTTTTCTAGGGAGTAAAGATGAGAACACAAAAACCTCCCTTTGCTCTCAAAGAGGCCGGCCAATCTAGAGGGGAATAGCTAGCAATCTTACTTCCTCTAGGTCACTCATTTCTTCTACAATATACCTTGGTGTGGAGACTTAGAGGTTCTCAATTTTGGGAACTTGGAGAAACCTTTTCATCCATCCAAATCCATGGATCTAAGATGCAAGGAATGAAGGCCCTCTCTTTGGGTGATTAGCCTTTGCTTATGCAAAGAGGAATCTACAAAGGTATTGATTTCTCAACTCACTTTGTTTTGAGTTGAGTCTTGATTCACCTATCTACTAGGCTTTGAATTTCATGGGTAAATGTTTTGTTTTAAGTGCATACAAGCATGATTCCGCCTTTAATTGTTAATTGCATGCTATTGATGTTGCTTAAATGAACATGTTTTTCACAAATTTTCCTTCATTGAGATGGCCACTTCTTCCAAGGGGTTATTCTTAAATCAAAGGAAGTATATAGTTGATCTTCTTGATGAAGCACACATGCTTGAGTGTAAACTAGCTCGCACTCCCGTTGCTAGCAAACTTCAGTTGGATGCCAAAGGTGAGCCTCTCTCCAATCCTGTTGTTTATCAGTGCTTGGTTGGAAACTTATTTACCTCACGATTACTCGGCCTGACATTGCTTACTCAGTGAACCTTGTCAGTTAGTTTAGGCACTCCCCCACATCAGTTCATTGGGAGATTGTCAAGAGAATACTTAGATATCTTAAAGGTTCAGTCGGTAGAGGCATACTCCTGAAGAAAAATGGGTCCAATCACATCATGGCATACACTGATGCTGATTGGGCGGGGAATGCTCTTGATCGGAAGTCCACCACTGGGTTTTGTACTTTTGTTGGAGGTAACCTTGTTACTTGGAAGAGTAAGAAACAGACCGTGGTTGCAAGATACAATGCTGAAGCTGAATATAGAGCCATGACAGCAGCAGCTTGCGAACTCATATGGTTGAAGAGTCTTCTATTTGATCTTGGCTTCACCAGCAAAGAACCAATGTCGTTGTTTTGTGCCAACCAGGCCGCCATGCATATTGCTTCTAATCTTGTATTTCATGAAAGGACGAAGCACATTGAAGTTGATTGTCATTACATTCGTACACAAGTTCAAACCAATGTCATCAACACTGTGTACACTCGAAGCCATGATTAACTTGCTGATCTCTTCACGAAAGCTCTAGACTCTACATAGTTTCAATGGTTGTTGTGCAAGCTTGGATCCATTAACCCTCTTGATCCATCTTGAGGGGAGTATTGGAAGTGATGTACTGGATATGATGTACAGGCTCAAGTTGCTTCTTCAACTCACAATCACATGTGTGAGTTGCAGCCGCCACTTTTCTACTTGTTCCTTAATTTGCTCCTTAATTGTTGGGTTTGTGTTTCATTGTAACTTGTAACTAGGATTAGCTCTCCTTAAAACTTGTAATTAGGGTTAGCTAGTTTATTCTTTGGTTCTTTATGTGGCCTGTTACCAGGCTTTGTCCACTGGCCTTTAAGTAACTCTCGAGCTCTCTATAAGAGCTTCTCTCTTGTACTTTACTTCACATGATGAAATGCACAAATAGTTGAAACTAAAAATTTAAGAGGTACCATGAGTTGTGGGGAATTTGTAACATGTAGCTGATCGTAATCTTCATGTATCTTGCTATGGATGAGTTTAAAGTGTTCCTAACCGGTTTGTTGTTTTGGAAACTTTGCTCTTGATGAATGATTATGAATTCCGATTGCACATGGATCGTGTGTTCTTTTGATAAGATTGACGATTACTTAAATGTGCTGTAAGGAACTTCTCCCAACATACATCGGAGCAAATCTCCAACAAAGAGATTCAAATTTTAGATGTAAAATCACGTTTAAATATGGTTTTTGCCTACCTCCTCTTGAATTCGTTCTTTATTCTTGGACGCGCAAGGAGGATAGGCTCCTTCAGCAGTGATCTTTTATGGATATATTTTCAGATTGCGAGCAACCGATAGAGGGTAGAGGGCTGGATTTGTGGTCAAAGATTTAACAGCCAGGGATCGAATTGGTGTATACTGTAACACCGGTTAAAAGTATAACTTTATGGAAAGGCCTAAAAGCATCGAGGGAGATAGCAATTGAGTAGCAAAGTTCGCAAATGTGAGGATCTTGAATAGAAAACCCATTGCTAGAAATGGCATTGTTGAGAGTTCCTTTCTCTCAAAGGTTTGAGCCAATGGCAATTAGAGACTGGATGAAAGTCCCAAGTTGTGTGTTGGAATGCTAGGCATGCCGCTATTGGCTCTAATACCAAACTAACACACTCTGAGCCAAAATATCTACCTGGATACCTCGACCGAATTGTGATGGTCGTCACCCGGAAGGTGACCAAGCCATAAAGTGATGGTGATGTGGAAAGTGCTACTAATTTAAACCTAAAGTAACTAATTCTATAATGCATGGAAAGAAAAAAAGTAGTCTCATCTGTAAAAAAATAATTATTTATTACATAAGTTACCGCTACTTCACCGAATTATGGTATTCCCTCCAGTCTTGCATCACAAGTTATTTTAACTTCTAATCAAAAGATTGTGTCATGAGTGGGATACTGACTCGTTCTTGATTCGTTTCTTGTGTTGTAAGTCAAGGACTTGGTATATATTTTTAAGTTGGTTTCACTGTTCATATTTTGTAAAAATAAAGGCCCATAGTTATAAGTCACATAGTATTTTTAGCCTAAACAAGTATCCGAAAAGAAATTGGCTTCACTATAAACATGATTCCAGGTTATGGTAGAGAAAGAAGTTACAGGCCATTAGATGTCTTCAATGATAGCTCAAAGCCAAAGTAAGAGAAAAGAAATCATCAACCAGTGGTATAAGACTCTGTTGTTGTTGTTGGAGCTAACAGAAAGAGACTTGGCAAGAGACCTTAAGAAAAGACATAGAGTTTGGAGCTAACAGAAGATTTAGTGCAAAACCGAGCGCAGTGACATTCCAAGATTTATACAACCAACCCCATTTAGTAAATAAGACTTTGTTGTTATTGTAGCACGTACTACACACATGCATGGATGCCAATTATACAAGTATATATTGGAATCAAGTATATATTTTATTGGCTCTTGAAGCCAATGGTCCTTTAGATTGACATCCTCATTTTGGTATCTGAGAAGTGATCTCTGAGTATGTCCACTGTAAATCATTATGATTATTCCATGAAAAATATGTTAATATGCCAACCCATACTATGAATTATTTTAAGGACAAAATTGGACTAGTTCAGGTTTTTTTTTTTTTGAATAAAATGATATTATCTACATTAAGGGGTGGTGGGGTAGTTAAGTCTTACAATGGGCTAATAATAATGTAATGCAAATTTGCATTTGACGAGAATCGAATCTAAAACCTCTCACATTCAAATGAAGATAAATACCAATAAATTATAATACTGAAGTATTATTATTTCTTTCTTACTTACTTTCTTTCTTTCTTTCTTTCTTTCTGAGCATTTAGAATACTTTCAGTACTCTTGAAACCCTGAGCAAATATTACAGATGGATCAGGCTAGACATTCGAATTGCTTGATCATATGGGGAATTAGCTTTTACTAGAAAGTGTGACCCGTGCGTTGTTGCGGGAAGTGTCACTTGCGTGTTGCTGCGGGATTGAAAATTTTATCACAAATTATGATTAAAACATACAAAAGATAATGCATCCAATGATTGTGGACCTAATAATCATGTAAATGTCATCAAACCAAAGTAAACTTTCATTTAACTAAGTTCTTGGCACTTCAGTTAAATCTGAAGTTTTAAAAAGTAGTTCAATTTGACTAAAATTATACAGAGTGAGGGAAAAAGACAAAACAAATAGTTGCGGAAATGTGTACATTGACACTAATCTTGCAAGTCAAATATGAAAAATGTTAAGAATGTAGAAGCTTAAATTATCCCTAGCATCAGTAGATTAACAATGAAGAAACAAAATTCATACGTTTATATTGATTGTCGCTTGACAATTCAGCATGGGAAAAAATGCAAGAAAAAAATATTGTTAAATATCATGTGAATAAGTGAATAACAGTGAACATTACATATAGCATAACATGAATATGCATGTGCATAGTAAATACTACGCAATAATATGCATAAGCAAACACTAACTATCAATTAACATTTTAATTAACACTTTAAAAAAGTTGTTTTAAGTATAAAAAGATCTAATACAAAGAATAGAACACTAAATATTATAAAAAATAAATCCATATAATATACAAACACAATGATTATGAAAATATATATCATTTGACAATACAAAATCAAGCAATGTCTAAAGATGACAAAAAGCTCCCAAATAGTGTTTTTGACCCAAAAAATAAAGATCCTAGATAGTGTTTCTTACGAAACGTTAGATCATATGCATTGAAACAATTAACAAATTTTCAACGAGCAATACTAAGTGTTTATTACTTAAGATCATTAAGTAATGATTGCTCACCTTTTCATCAACTAGTATATGTGCAGACCTGTATATTTATCAGTTGTCATCAGAACAAGCAGACTTTAATTTTTACTGCCTTTTTATACGGTTATCAGTTCTGATCCAAGTAAACTAAAAAAACCAATTATAATTAAAGATTTATTAGTTATAGGCTAAATCAAACAATGATTGTATCTCAAGAAGTGAAAGATAATTAGTTGTGCCTAGTTTTATGTCAACACTTCATATTACATCCAATTTAACTATTACAAAAATATAGTGACACACTTAACATAAAATTCTGCCAACCATATAACAATAGTAAATCAAGTAAGTAATTTGCAAAAATTAGAAATGTATCATAAAAAGTAAATATCTTATGTCATACGTGTTAAAATGATTAACAAATTCTTAGTCAGTCGTATCTTATTAAGACTCGTGGCTGAGAAAATAAGAAGGGAGAAAGAGAGAAATGAAACATTACCATCTAGTCTCTTTAACTGTGCAAAACTTAAAATTCACATAGTCAACGGCCATACTTGAAACCAATGAATAAAAAATTAATAAAACTTCATCAGAGATTCAGAGTAATAGTTAAAAATTTGGAAGACCCAAATAAAAATCATTTAGCTATAAACAGTATGCAAAAAGTGAAGAAAAAAAATAGAGATGCACTAAGACCATAATTCATGACTGTTATCCAAAATCTCCAAAGTAAACATACAATCAAATATATTCCTCTCTATTTTTCATCTCTCTCCCTGTTATTTAGTATTGTGATAAGGTTATGATAAGCAATTATTTTTCCAAAATTTAATAATAATAAACATCACAGTATAAGTTTAACATGAGAGAAAGAGTCAATCTCTACCTTTGATATGTTGATATTACCATTCCCTTGCATACTTGATCCTTTTTAAGTCCACCTATTGGCAAAATAATAAAGACAAAACTTGTAACACTATTTAAACAAAAAGAGATTTCTCAATCAGAAAAAGCTTCAATTTCAATTAATTTATTTTGTTATCAATGCAATATTGGAACTTGCATTTGGTTCAAAAAAGTAATGTAAATTGATCAAGCAAAAGAAACTAAAAATAGAATCTATACCAATTGGTTTAAAACTGAAATCTCACCTTGTGACATTACCTTATATGTGTTCATTTCCTATTTTTCATCAGACGCATTCTCATTCTCTAGTTTTGAGTTTAATTTTTCTTTCGACTCCCTATGTAGATGGGCTCAACCTCCTTTTGTTTTTCCTAGAATTTTTTCATTGAAATACAAACTTGTGTAAGTGTTTGAAAACCTGTATTGGTTATGGATATTAACAAACTGATAGAGAACTTGTTACATAATATACATACCTGCAGCATTAGTACAGATGAGAAACGATGGGTATCATCAATAGTACTTGTCATCAACATCAACTTATCATCCAAAGCGGCATTTAATTTCTTTTATTCTTCATCATCTATGATATATATGAATAATAGATCTCAAAAGAATGAAAAAAAAAAAACAAACAAAATATGGTCGACATTGCTTTATAATTTCGTATCAATATGGCATGAAAACTTGGTTGATTCATTTGTGAACTAAATTAAAAACAAACTTAAACGATAATTTAGTGATGAGAGGTTGATTATTCAATGATAAACTACATATGCACACCGCTGTCCACTTAAGGTGAGCAATTTGAAGATTCTATACCTCAAGCATCTGGAACCGTACATACAAAAGCGGCAAAAACGATGGCCACTGCTTCCTAAAAATAAAAAAACCAAATCATTTACCCACACTAAAAATCCATATACAACACAACCCCAAAATTATTTATCACCAATTTTCTGTACCAAAATTAATTATCACCAATTTTTTTTTTTTTTACAGAAAATAGATCTGCAAACTAAACACGATCCAAAAAAATTTTAAATTTTGTTCAACAAAAGATATAAGAGGAGGAACATAAATTATATATCTTAATCAGAAGGGGCCTGCAAACTTCTATACAAAAACCATAAAATTCGAACGGCAACGTTTCTTGAAATAAAAAACAACCAAATCATACACCCACACTAAAAATCCAAACTCATAAACCATGAACACTTCTCCCTGGAAATAAAAAACAACCAAATCACAACCCATACTAAAAACCCAAACAGACAAAGGAAACCCCAATAATTAATCATCCCACCAAAAACGAAACAGGACCAAAAAAAAATTAAAAATTCTGTTGGAAAAAGATTTAAGAACAAAAATATAAATTATATACCTCACCCAGAAAGGGCTTGCAAGCTTGTACAATAAAACCTTAAAATTCAAAGACCAATGTTTCCTGCAACAAAAAATGAAATCAGATCAAACATCCACACACAAAGTACGAAAAAAATTAAGAAAACGCTCAACACAAAACGGCAAGACTTGAATTTTACACTAATCAATTAAAAAAAAATTTCTTGCTAACCAAACAGAAAATAAGATGCGGATGAAGCAACACACCTAAAACGGCGGGATTGGTTTCTGGAAAACAGCCAAAAAAATCCAAAATGCCTTTCTAGACGACGGAATCAAAATCGAAACGGAGAGACAGACGAAGAGATGGAGAGAGCAAATGAAAAGGAAAAGAGACGGAACAAAATGGAAGACATTTCACCACCAAATTTCAACAACGAAGTAACAAAGCACAAAAAAAAAAAAAAAAAGTCAAATATTTGGCTTTTGGGTAGTTGAGAAGAAGTGAGATTTAATTACCTGTCAAAGGCTAAATTGGGAGCACGATGGCGCGGCCAAGAGATTGAACAGATGAGGAAGCAAAGATCGAACAAATCTCATGAAGCGAAATCGAAATCGTTAATCGGTTGCAGAGCACAGTTTTTTCCTTTTTGGATTTCTGCGATTTCTAAGGAAGAAGTCGAGAGACTTCTATTGGACACCAGGTTAAAATACACCAAAAGAGTCCGGAAGAGTAAAAACAAAAAGAAGGGAGCACGATGACCAACACGTGTGAAACATGACACAAATGCAATTAAACAAATCAAGCAGGGGCAAAAAGGGAAACACACTGCCCTAAAACAGTGCCACCCGAATTTGGGTTTTAGTATATACTAGCCTCTCTGCACGCACTAACGTGCGTGCGAGAGGCATTTTTGCATCACGGGCGCTACGCGCCCCTAAAGGTGTATTGTGTTAGTTTTTCCCATTGTAATTGTCAAGATATACTTTAAATGTATTGTGCAAAGAGGAACTTTTTTTTTTATCATGCACGTCCTAAAAAGTTATCATGTTTTTCATTTTTACTTTGTGTAAAGTAATGATTTAAATGTTATTCATGCACTTATCAAACAATATACGATTTTAGATGCAAGTTCCTACCTAAAGCCTATGAACGATAGCAAGTATATGTAAATAAAAAAAAAATAGTAGATGAAAACAGTAAGTACTCGTAGCAAAATACAAAACAATTTAATTGTCAAAATATAAATCCTACATAACAATATGTACATTATTCACAATACTCATAGAGTGTATATGTCACTGTTTTTTTTTTAAAGAAAGTTTACATATTGACATCAATGCTGCAATTTCCACCCATTTGTTCATGATTGATGCTTCAAATTTTCATTGCCAATCTACAAACGATAGTGAGAAAATTAAAAATCAAATAAAAAGAGTTAATTGATAAGTGAGAAATGCATACTGAAAGGTTATCGTTAATAAAGCTGTTACCTATTAGGAATCACCATAATTAGCTGGAATGAAGCAAGACTTCTTTGTATACTACATTCCGTGTAAATACACCTTGTTGGCCTACTATGGAGCCACTTTTTACTAACACGGTTGTGGTTGACTTTGAGACCCCCCTCGATAAAGCCACATATAATTGTCCATGGCTGAAGACATGATCTGGAAGGTAAACGCCTACATGTGGTATTGTCTGACCTTGAGATTTGTTTATAGTGATAGAGAAACTTAGTTTCACTGGAAATTGCTTTCTTGTAAGTTCAAATGGAAGCCCAGCAGTATCAGTACTTTTGAGAGGGATTCTTGGTAAGAAAACTCTGGATCCGGCAAATTGTCCAGTTAGAATTTCAGCATCAATAAGATTTCGGTAAGAACCACGACACAATAATCTTGTACCATTACACAATCCCAATTTCGGATCAATATTTCTTAAAAGCATGATTGGAGCACCTCTTTTCAGAGTTAACTTGTGCGGAGGCAAACCACCAAGTGAGATTGAATTCAAGAACTCTGGCTGATACAAATTCCTTGCGTCATCCTCAACTGAATCAAATGAATACATTGTCTCTTCTAAACCCGGAAACATATTGATTATCTTTTCATTCAACATATCAACGTCTTCATTTGTAGGAGTTACCACTGCCCTTTCCACCATGTAGGTTGCATCATTTATATGATCCTCTAAGTCAGGGAAGATTTTGGCAATTAATTGATTAATGGAATGCTCACTCTCCCATGGTATCACCATGCATTCAGGTAGTTTTACCATATCATCCATAATAACATCTTCATTCCCATCACCAACACGAAGTAAAAATTCTGAAAATTCACAATCATTTATGGATCTCATGTTTTGTTTGAGTTTTAAAATCTTTATTTGTGACCAAAATGATGCCTTAACAACACTTGCTTGGATTAGTTCGGACTTGGTTCCTTTCCAGATAACAGGAAGAACTTGTCGAAAATCTCCCCCAAATATCATTATTTTCCCCCCAAATGGTAAGTCAATATCTGTTAAGTCTCTGAACGTTCGATCGAGTGCTTCAAATGCATGACGATGCGTCATTGTTGCTTCATCCCAAATAATTGCCTTTGCCTTTTGTATTAGCTTTGCTAAATCAGATTGTTTACCGATCGAACACATCGATGATGCATCGAGACTAAGTGGTATCTTGAATTTAGAATGTGCTGTCCTCCCACCAGGCAATATCGTAGCTGCTATTCCAGATGATGCTGTTGCTAATACTATGTGCCCCAACCTTCTCAAGCTTGCTAACAATGCACGATATAAGTAAGTTTTTCCAGTTCCACCGGGACCATCCACAAAAAAAGTTGCATTATCCGATCGTTGAACTGCACCCATTATTATGTTAAACGCACTTTTTTGGTCATCATTTAAGCGTTCAATTGCATCAAGATCTTGTTGTGGAATACATATGGATATTTCATCTTCAATACATCCCGTCATTCCTGAACTTGATTCATTTCCTCTTGTCATTTGGGGCAAATCAAACTCGTTTATACTCTTGTTAAATTGAACCAAAAGTATGTTCAACTCACGCAAGAGTATGTTGGTAGCAAGTGTGGGAGTTATGTTAGTCATGGAAACATAATCTTCCATCATGAATGGACAGAACTCATCCCATAACCCTCGAACACCAATTGGTGCACAATATACCAATATGGTGACGAATAATCTTCTTAAAGCCGACGGCATCTGAATTGTGGAGGCCTCTAACAAACATTGTCGAATACTGTCATCTCTTTCTAACAAACCTCGTTGTTCTGCTGCCTGCTTAAATGTTGGATGCAAAACCCCATTAACTGTTCTCAAGTTTGTGAAGGATGTTGGTCCTCTAACATGATTAAGAAGAATCCGAAGGTAAAATTTTTCGCCTTCAGCAGGTGAAACTGCATATATTCGCCCAATAACCTTGTTACGATTCTTTCTTTTAGACCACTTTCTTTGAGCTTGAATCCATCTGTAATGTGATGGTATCTCCATGTATAAATAATGTCGCGCTTCTGCATCCACATGATTAAGTGTAAAAAATTCAGTCAACATTGTCTTTCTTGTACTCTCATCATGTAGAATATTTGTTATGCTTTCATCGGCACGAAACTGAACTTGGTGCATATTAGGAAGATGTATTTGCATTCGCTCAACAGATGGATAAATTCGATTAATAATGAACTTGAATATTTTCCATAATGCCTCTGGTGCGCAAACCCATCTTGCATCCTGAAACTGCTTTATTTCATCGTATTGAGGGTCTGATTGCACTTCAACTGTTACTCTGTCTGGGCCTTTGTAAACATACTTATATAAGTACTTGACACTTTTTATGCTTGCGCAAATTTCGACATTGATGTGACAATCATACCTTAACAGCAACCATGGATTATACGGAATGACCCAACTATTATCAACCATTATGTTTCCTTGTCGATTAAGTGAGACGGGCAATCGATTTCCTCGCCTTTGATAAATTGGATACGAATCATTCCCTTGAACGGTGACTGGTGCAAATGGTTTGGGAAACTTTCTCTTACAACTCCCATTTTTCATACATGGAGATAGAGGATTATGAATCCCACACGGGCCATGAATCATATGCTTTAACACCACATTATAAAGTTGAGGCTCTACATCTTCATTTGGTATTTCAGCTCTAACAATTCGGTCATACTCATCTGGGTTATTGATCTTATCATTTTCATCTAACACAACCAGCATATGCACATGTGGAAGACCACGTTTCTGAAACTCAATAACGTATGCGTAAGCAACAACATTGCCCAATACCCCCTTTTCAATGATGTCTTCTTTTAGTTGCTCAAGTTTTGCACGAAATACTCTAGTGAGTAAGTCAGGGCGATCTTGTGGAGTTTGTCCAGCGAGTAATTCGCTTTTGATTTCTTCCCAACTTGGGTTACATGTCATGGTAATAAAAAGATCTGGCTTTCCGAATCTTTGAACCAAAGTCATTGCGTCTTGATATCGTTGGTACATGTCACGTGGGCTTCCAACAAATGATGATGGTAAAATAATTCTACGCCCGATGCTACCTAATAATATTTTATTTTCAATTAGCTATATATATTGTACACACTTTAAACAAAGTTATATTTCTAAATAACGATGACTGAAACGATATATATACCTGCATTGTGTTGACCTGCATTTAGAGAGTCTTCAAGTCCTTTGTAGAGATCCGCTCTAACAGTGGCTTGATTAGAACGCAACCATCTAAGTTTTTGTGATTCAATTTTAATGTAGTTATCTACAACATATTGTTGCAAGAGACGTCCACCTCGAAGCAAAAGTGATGATCCATTATGGCGTATCTACAAAAGCAAATTTCATATATTGCTTTTAATATAGGAATCATCATTCATCTATATATACCGGGAAGTAAATTATGTTATCAGTACAAACCTGTAACATATAAGCATAATAGTCACAACATGTTATTGCTCTTCCACCATCATCACGACTGTTAACATCCCATCCATATGTACCGTAAGGCAGCAATAGTGGATATTGTAAGGGATCATAAAATCCAACATAGTCTCGGACGTGAGAAAGTCTTCCACTAATTGTCTCCACCACGATATCCCTTCCATTTGCAATTGTGGCATTATCTCCGTCTATTATAATTGCCGCAACTTGTGATGCTGATGGTAGAGTATACTGACGCCGATCTATTGGTTGCTCTTTTAGGATCAACTTGCAATTCGGCAAATCTTGGCGTTGTCCGAGGCTTCGCAATGTATGAACAAAAGGATTATGGTTGTTCAACATATGTTGTATCTTTTCAACCACACGTCTATCTAAAACTTCACTTTCACACATTCGGTTTTCAACTTCATGCTCAGTGTCATATATATAAGCTTGTAAAAATCGCGGTCTGTTCCCTTCATTTGGTAAAAGTCCACCAATCTTATGATATAATGCACCTTGAGCACGAAATGTGTAAATCCCACGACCACCAATATTAATTCTTTCATCCACGTGTACTCCCATTGAAGTGAATGCAAATGCATGATTGTAAGCTCGAATTTTTTGCCTGAAGTGTCTACCCTCATTTGTTTGGTCAGAGAAAAGAGCAACCATTTCTGGTGGGGATTGTATTGGGGGTAAAACAATTCTTCCTTTCAAGCAACACATATTCAAAGTTTCTCGAGCAAACAATCGTGCATAGCAGTACGGACATGTGGTTGGAGCAGATAATTGGCAACCTAGGATACCCCGATTCTCATTATAATTTCTAGCACAATTGTGGTTTCTTCTTCCTCTGGTTTGGCGCACATGACAATTGGTTCTATTTGCATGTTCTTCTTCTGATATTTTTACATGAATATCCAACATTCAGTATAACAAATTTTCTTTGTAACTAATCACATATCTATATACAGATAAAATTATATACTAAGCTCACCATTGTGGGGAGGAATTGAGAGCATCCCATAAGATATTTGTGACCTATTTGAATGTGCTAACTGTCCCATATGAGTACGCATTCTAGTAGAAGTTTGGTCATCATGATTTGTGATATCTGACAAAACCCTTGAATTCGCGCTTTCATGCTCAATTTGTTCTAATAAATAGACCACATTATAATACGATTAGTTAAAAAAATTTGTCTTTAATATTTAATATATTTAGTTGTGAGTCTAATATTTCGTAAGACTACCACTAAAAATAACTACAACATTGAGATCAATATGAAAGTATCGAAGAAAAGAATACAATGAGATTTCAATTCACTAAATTTTGTTCTTAAAAAATAACCTAATTTTTTAAGTGTGAAACAAATACAAATAAAGAAATTGAAATAAATACCAGGAATTTGTTGTTCTATATTACTGGGGTCGACCTCAACATCATAGTTAGCCAACTGAACCCGTTCTTGTATATTATTGGGACCTACTTGTTGCATAGTTAAAAGAAAAATTAGAAATTAGATTTTTTTTTTTTGCATTAGTATGAGTTAAAGGAAAAGGAATATGAAATAAATACCAGGAATTTCTTGTTGTATGTTACTGGGGGATGTCATAGTATGATCATCATATAGAGTTGGAATTTGTTGTCTTTTTTCTTGTGCTATTAGACGTCGTCGAGCTAGATATCTTTGATGTTCTTCAGGACTCAATGATTGACGCCATTGTCTTGCACGACTTTGGCCACGCTCCATGGAAAAATTTATCTAAAAAATTAAAAAATAAATGAACCTAAATTGAATACAAATTCTGTTACATTCCATAAATATGAAAAAGTCTACGTAGATGCCTATGAACAGAAGAAGAAAAAACATTTATCTACACATCATTTTCGTTTACTATGATAATGGTGTTATCGTTATGCATGCCTTATTGTCATATTGCCATGTTCGTTGAAGAATTTAGCAGCATATATTCCATCCAATTTGCACAAATGTGAGTAATCTCTCATACAATTTTTACTATTTTTCCTTTAAAACAACAACGAAGATAAAATGGGAAAACATAAATGATTAAAAAAATCTGAAAATATGACATGTAATTTCATTTCTAAATACATGTTGATAAAATTTAATGTCCTTAAATCAAAATTTTCAGATTCATAAGTTTTCAGTCAAAGTTATAGGACACGCACCAGGTAATAATGAACTTGATTTTAATTATGACAAATTCAAACAGCAATGAATAATTTGGAAATGTGAATGCCTCTAATTGTTTAACGTCAAGGGGTATTACTTAAACATGTATAGGATGCTTCACCTATTTGACGTTAAACAAATGTCCAAGTTGCAGCTGTTTCCCTCTCCTATTAATGGAAGTGATTTACTTAAAAACTTGGAAATGTGAATGCCTCTAATTTATATATGGACATTATATAATTGTCAAATATTTAAAAGTCAAGCATTTGGTTGGAGCATAATTTGTTTAATTTTTTTTTTTTTATGATTATAAGGGAGTGGGAATAGATGAAATATGGGATAGAGTTCGATACTGGGTAGCGTTTTGAGCATCAGTTTCAAATGCGAATAGAAAATGGAAATTTATATTCATTTACAAACGTAAAGGTGTAAACATATCAATAGGGTATGTGACGAAACTCTGTGATTGTAAGCATTTATAATGGAGTGTGTGATACTAAGATAGCTTGATTGGGAGTTTTTTAGAAGGCTGGTACATATGACATTGGGAGTTTCGTTACATTCATGCCTCTTCTAGTTATACTCGTGTATCAGTGTTTATTTGCTCCCTATCAGTAACCTTTGGAGTTGAGGATTCTAAAAATGAGAGAAATGAACCTAGAGATGCATCTGAACTTGGATTTGGAACTTAACGCATGTATAAAACAACACAGGTACATATTACAATTTTGAGTCCTCAAAGAAACCAAGTGAAGGCAACAATTCATACACAATTGAAAGATCGGATCCTCACCAATATCTGTCACTGGCTCTCCCTTATCTTTTCATTACCAGGAATACACTTTCCCCACCTTCCCTTTTCTTTGAGGCCTGACGAATAGGTCTGCAAACAAAATTGATGCATAAATCTTCATAATATATTCCAAATGAGATCTAGTTTATGCTTCTATCAATTATTTAGCATGATTCCAAATGGTACTTAGCTTAATTATCGAACTAAGAAGGCACACAGCACACCACTTTATTACAAAATTGGAAAAAAGAGAGTGAAAAATATTCAAGGAATCAATTCCAACTATCTCTGAATCACACAAATCACAGAGCACACCACTTCATTCCAACTAAAATATTGAGCATTCAAGGAATCTGAAGTCATAAATGATTACTAACTTTTTTTTCCACTCAGCCAAATATGTGGTAAACCGCCAAAAAAAAAAAAATTCCAAAACATAAAAGCTGTACTAAAAAGCTGAAACATGCAAGGAGGGCTTTTGAGATTAGATGAAGAAAAGTTAAGGAAGGCTTTTGAGACCGAAGATGAAGACAACCCAGTAGGATAAAAAAAAGGTATCATGCACATTCATTGTTGATCATCTCATGCTTCTGAAAGTTAACATGCCAACTAAACGTTTCATATTACATTGTGCGATGAATTTTCAGCATAAATTGTGAAGGAAAGGATGTCGATGGAATGAAGACTCTTCTAATTAACTTCTAACCAAAACAGTGGGAGTCTAATTAAGCTGTTGGATGAGGTAAAACATCAGATAGATGTTCTGATAACTATAACTATTTGCATGTATAACATAGGAGGCCATTAACAAAATGCAAACACATTCCGAAAGTGTTGAAAGTGCCAATGCTAATTAAGGTTAGGGGAATTTTTGGAAATAAGTCGGTGCTAAAAGAAAAAAGCCAACTGTTCTGCTATTCTCACCTTTCGTTTTCTTCAAGGTTCACTGCCAACATGAGCTCTACGGCAAGAATGGACTTTCCCACCTTTCCTTTTCTTCGATCTCCGACGAATAGGTCTGCAACCAATGAGTATGTAAAACCATAACAAAACATGAATTGTATTTGTTTTAATAACTTGAATCTGTTTTATAAAAATTGAAAGAGCCTGAAAAAAGAAAACATGACGACACAGTAAGTTGTAGGATAAAAAAAAAGGGGGAGGACTGAGGTGTCAACTGAAATAATTCAGGGGGAGGACTGAGGTGCCAACTGAAACATCAAGTATTGGTACCAAAACACAAAAGAACTTAAAAGTCAAAATATAAAGCCTCCATAACAATATTTACTTTATCACACATCAAGTATTGGTACAGACAATTTATACATTTGAAGTAAATCAGTTAAGTTATTATCATGTTTCCTGATAACTATAACATAGGAGGCTATTTAAAAAATGCAAACACATTCCGAAAGTGTTGAAAGTGCCAATGCTAATTAAGGTTAGGGGAATTTTTGGAAATAAGTCAGTGCTAAAAGAAAAAAGCCAACTGTTCTGCTATTCTCACCTTTCGTTTTCTTCAAGGTTCACTGCCAACATGAGCTCTACGGCAAGAATGGACTTTCCCACCTTTCCTTTTCTTCGATCTCCGACGAATAGGTCTGCAACCAATGAGTATGTAAAACCATAACAAAACATGAATTGTATTTGTTTTAATAACTTGAATCTGTTTTATAAAAATTGAAAGAGCCTGAAAAAAGAAAACATGACGACACAGTAAGTTGTAGGATAAAAAAAAGGGGGAGGACTGAGGTGTCAACTGAAATAATTCAGGGGGAGGACTGAGGTGCCAACTGAAACATCAAGTATTGGTACCAAAACACAAAAGAACTTAAAAGTCAAAATATAAAGCCTCCATAACAATATTTACTTTATCACACATCAAGTATTGGTACAGACAATTTATACATTTGAAGTAAATCAGTTAAGTTATTATCATGTTTCCTGCAAAAGATCGTAAGCACCTAACCAACTGCAGCTATATAATACCATGACTTCAATAATAAGGAAACATATAACATTGAGAGGTAATTTTAGACACAACTTCCCCCCATTTGTTCGGAATGCAACCATCTTTTTGTTCATCACCCTTTGTCTAGTATGATAAGGAAGAAAGGATACCAACCAACGCAAAAATTCACAGAAATGTGAAGGTCAAGTCAATCTATCCAAAAACTTAAAAAGTAAACTGTGAAATGAAAACATGCAGTTATTCCAATTTTATTTCAAGATGATTAAATTAAAAGAAAGATCAACCCAAAAAAAAACACAAACCAATGTAATTAGACAGATCCTTTAGCAAAAATCAAATCTTGGTAACATCCAAAGGTTCAAAAAATAATTAATCAAATTTGCAGCAATGAGAATGTTCATGAATAAAACCCATTACCAGAAAAAGCCAGCAAATGAAAAATCAAATTTGCGGATATTAATTCATTTCTGATGCAATCAGAAGATTCGAAACACTACAGAAAGCAAATACAATTCAGAAAAAAATTTACAGATACATTTTTAAATTAAAAAGTACCGAACAGAGGTGGAAAGGAAGTGGAAGAACAGAGATGGAGATTGACACAAATTAAAGAAAATCCAAAAATTGCTCTTCAAAAGGGAGAATAATAAAAAATAACTCACGTTTTTTTCCTTTTACTTTTGCTTCTCTTTTCTTCACCGACCTCCTCCTCTGCTTGTTCGTCTTCGAGTTTCAGTCTTGCTGTCTCAATCTACAAAACCCAAAATTGACTACAGTAAACACAAAACCCACCAAGAAATTACCTCTATAAAAAATACCACAAAAAAACACATTAAGCTCCAAATTCAATCATCAACCCAAAAACTTGAAATCCCTCGAGAACTTGAACAAACCCCCCAAGAACCAAGGAAAATACAAAAAATCTAAGACTGTATCAAAGATGGAAAAAAAAAAAAAAGTGTGCAGATGATGGGACCAAATAAAAAAACTGCAATTGGAAAAAATCTTGAATCAAAGGTTGAAATCGAAAGCTAAATGGAAAGGAAAGTTGGGGTTAGAGATTTGTACAAAATGGAAAACTTACTTAAATATGGCGATCGGAAGAGAGAAGGGAAGATGAGCAACAGCCAGGAGATTGGGCTCTTGAAAGTGGGCGTCCGGGATCGAAGGTGTGAAGAGGATGGGCTCCAAGACGACGTCCCGAAGTCTGGTTTCGAAAATTGGGCTCTTTTCGAATATTCATCTGTATATAGCGGTGGTATGTGGGCAGTTGTTGAACCTTCAACTAAACTCAGATCATGGAATCGTTGAACTGCTCTTTGGTTTCGTCGTGGGAATCGTCAAACTGTTCTTTGGTTTCGATCGTGGGAAGTTGGAGTAGGACTAATAACTGAACTGGCAACTGTCTCTTCCTTTTCACTTTCCATTAGGTTTCAAATAGTTAATGTTATTACCTCTTTATCCTTCTTTTGGTATTAAATCCTTGATTTACGCAGAGTCATTAAGTAAGGGTATTTTAGGGATTATCGAATGCTTCACCAAACTGGGGCTCTCACTTTATATATATAGATAGAATATGAATTGAACCAAAAAAGGAATTAGATTTTATATGATAAAAAAAGAAATTGTTATAAAGTGACGTTACATTATATTCATGCAATATAATAATATATTGTCAAGCGGTAGCAAATTGGTGGAAGGGTAGTAATAAAGCTGAGTTTATGAAAAACAAATATAAATTATAAAAGTTTTAGGACGGGTCTGGACTTACACTGGCCTCCATGTGGCTCCGTCATTGATAAAACGAGGGTTTACATCTCAAAATCCTAATGAAAGCGTCTTTATACCAAAATGTCTTGCATAATGTGAATTTGAATATTAATCAAGTTGATTTTTGCAGTGTACTTCGTTTTAATTTACAATTTTATAAAATAAACATAACTTCACATGAGATCTGTAAATCATAATCTGGTAATAGTTTAACAGGAGAACATTTTACTAATCATTGACATATCAATATATAACGTATTTAATTAGAGTAACTTTTATTTTATTAATTTTCCATGGAAGGACTTATATCTATCAGGCAAGCTGCAAAGCATCATCTGTTATTGCAGGTGCTCGAAACACGAACACATACATCATATGTTTTTGTATAAGTGAAGGGACACTTGAAAAAAAAAAATTTATCCACTAGTATAATAATATACAGCGTACTGCCAAGTGTTCTGGACATTTTGAAAAGGCTAGAAGCACCAACACTCGGCAGTGAAGTATACTTAACCTAATAAATAAGGGATTTAGGGTTAAATAGACGTAGGGGTGGTTCGGTATGGGATACCATACCGAAACTAGTATCCCGAATCCCAAAACGAAATTTTTCAGGACGGGAATTTGAAGACCAATCCTAAACCAAATTTTCGGGAATCCCAAATTTCGGGAATCCCGAAATATTTTGGAGATTTTGGGACAAATCGGGAATCCCAAATTGAAATATGAAATTATGAATTGTTCTTCAAATATATAATTCAAGAACACATTTATGAACTAGGAATTTCATTTCATTCACACTACCATTTAATTGAACACTGGCATGCTTGACTCTTTTTATCATAGTCAAAATTCAAATTAATTAAACTCTTTTTGCAATCTGTTGAGAGACAAAAGAATCAAGCCTTCTGAAATCATCAGCCATGACAGCAGTAATAATAAAATCCACATGAATATCAAACAGAACATGAAAAATATGCAAGGTGTAGGGCATTCTAGGTTGCTGAGCATGAATTAGAAACTACTAGCATCAATTATAAAAGAATAATATATATATATATATGTATAAATATATATAATAATTAATATTATATATTTTCGGTTTGGTATGGGATTCCCGAAATATTGAGAAGCCAATCCTGAATCCCATACCGAAATTTTGGGATTGGTTCGGGATAGCATCCCGAAAATTTCGGGAATTTCAGTTTGGGAAATTTTTGGTTTGGGATCGGGATTTTTTCGGTTCGGTTTGAGATTTTTGGGAATTTTTTCCACCCCTAGATAGACGTGCCATCATTTTCTACTGCGTACGTACGCCTCCATGCATTGTCAACAAATTCAATTCATATTACATCCAATTTATGTAAACATTCAATCTCAGAAACTGGATCCACTAAACAGCAACTGGGCATTGCTATTTGAGAGAGCAGGCACAGTCACTGCTCAATCATTAAAGTTAATTTCTGTAACTGTCTCACTTATTAGGGTTTAATTTTGGCTTAATTTGGTGGGTTTCTATCTGTTTGGTTGGCAAGTGAATATAAAGAAACTTCTCATGTTTGGTCTACTTGGTAGAAGTTATTGAGTTAATTGGCAACCTTGCCCATCCCCTTTCTCTCTATCTCCACAAGAAAATTAAGGAGAGTAGCTAGTTATTTATGAAATTGAGACTTTGGATGCGGTCCATAGCTATCAATGTTTTTTTACTGAAATCTTGTTGATTTTCAGTTTTTTATTAAAGTCCCTAACATTAATGTAATAATATATTTCTATGTAGGTTACTATATTTTTTAAATTAGAAATTAAACATTATAATTGTTTATATTAACGAGATTTTAAATAAAACCCATAATTTGTAAGATTAAAAATATTAAAATATAAATTATACTCTCCAATATTATATATATATATATATATATATATATATTGTGATGACCCGTCCCTAATTTTCCATGTAATTTTATCCCCGAGTATGTAATTTGACATTTGTGCCCTTATTGGCAAAGTGATGTGGACGTGGTTTTTCGGCTTTAAATTATTTTTCTCGTTATCGTAATTAAATAGTACTTGTTGTTATGAATGCTTGGGCGCGAGTTAGGCTCGAATCAGACTTGTAACGAAAAAATTATGTTACATTAAAGTGTGTTATAACAACGAGTAAATTTGTACATGTGTGTACTAATATTCCAGTGTTGGAAACACTATTTTCGATAGGGTACGTTAGATTTCGTCTGACTTCATTTGTACAAAATCCTATCCTTTTTCTTCTTTAAAATTGGAACCGTGACTTGTTGTTCACCCACCAATCAAATCCATCATTCACATCTCTCTACCGATCAAACTTACCCTCTCTCTTCCTTTTTCCACCAATCAGAAAACATCGTCTCACTCTCTCTCATCTCTCTCTATCCCGAGACTCTCTCTTCTCTGCAACACCAAGGGTCATCATCAAAACCTCACAGATTGAGCATCAAATCACCATCATCATGATCCTCTCGTCCTCACAAACCCAGTCATAGCTGCCAATGGTGAAATGACCAAGTTTTGATCCGTCAACTCAGAAGGTCTGACTTGGTGGGTTTTGCTCCAACAAGTTTCAGGCCAAGTTACAAGGTTTTAGGACGTGTGGAAGCTTCTACATAACTCCCCTAGGGTCCCTAGACTAAGTTCAGAGTCGAGTTGACATCAAAACAAACGAGTTCAAGGAGTCAAAGTTTAGGCCAAACCTTTTGAGGATTTTCACTACAAAATTAAACAGTTTTCGCGACGAGGAAGATTTTGTCGTGCAAATCACTATTAGGTCGCACAAAAACAAGGTGATTAGAAAATCGTCGCGCGTATTTTGTCGTGCAAAGGTCATGAAAAAAGACATTGTGGGACGAACAATTTCAAACTCGTCGCACAAAACAAAATGGAGCGACACTTTACTACTCGTCGCGCTGAAGTTATACGGATGAAGGTTTTCGTCGTACAATATAAAAGGGTACAAGTGCACTTTGTGACTAGTTCGTCTCAAAAAGTTTGTGCGATAAGACGCGCTTAATTTTGCGCGACGACTGGTCGGCGTCGCACAAGTGTAATTTTTATTAAAAATAAATAAATAGAATAAAAGGTAAATTAAAAAAAAAAGATGTCATACTAATGACAAAAATATATAATTAATGAATAAAAAAACAATTTTTATTTATAATATAAATAAAAATGTACGTACAAATATAAAGTTTTAATAGAAAGTAGGAACAAAACTATGGAAAAAAAAAAAAAGCGGAAAAATCTATAGGAATGTTGTTCGAAGGATCTTGTTGCTAGTTGGGGACGGGGTCGGAGGTCGACGGGCCTGATTGTTGTGCTTGCTCGATGTGGAAAGGCTGTGAGGGCAATGGTGCAGAAAAACTGGGGAGATGTATTTCAGAGGAACTGAGGGCTTGTACAAGCATAGACATTTGAGACTTGTACGATGCCAGCTCACTCCTTAGGCTAGCGACTTCTTACATCAAAGTACGACCTGGCCCTTTTGACTGCGAGGATGATGAGGCTCTACTCTCCCGCCGCTTGGCATTTCCCATCCCCCGACAATAAGTCCCTGGCCTCCAACCGAAAGTCTAGTCCAATGCCTCTGTCATGATGTGAAACCCTGCATCCTCAGGGGGATCCACTGACTCAATTGGCGTGTCCAAGGGAAATTAGGAGGCGAACTCTTAAAGCACCGACTGACTCTTCTCCACCATAGTCGCTTGTGAAAAAAAAAAAGGATTATTAATAGAAAACAATTTGAAATAATTAATATAAACGTTGAATGCATAAGAAATTACTTTCATGAAGGGACTTAATCCCCAGGCTAAACATAAACATCAGCAAAGACGTCAATCTTTGGGAAATTTTGAACCCTCCTAAAATCGAAAAAGATAAGGAAAATGTTAGTAAGAAAAAAAAAATTTATTAGTGACATTTTAAAATTGGAAATAAAAATGTAATATATACCTTCCGTCACACCTCCATCCTATAGGAGAAACGCCTCGAACCCGAATGGTGGAGAAGAGTCTTCTTTTCCCGATTGATCTTGTTTGCCTTCGCCTTCTTCTATTATAAAAAAAATAAACGTATTAGTTGTAATACTTAAAGAAAATTAAAATAATAATAATAAACATTAGTATAAATTAAAAAAAGTAAAATGAAAGAAGTCGTAATTAAAAACGCACCACATAGCCTGGCTCCTGAAAATGACCGTAAAGCCAAACCCAACTATCTTGTCGGTCCTCCAACTCCTTTGGACAACCCTCCTCAAGAGCGACATGCGGATCATCAAATTGCTGGAAACATTGGTGCAGGTTACTCTTCCACTGCTTGTAGCATTCGGAGAAGAGCCGATTGAGGTACGCGAACATGTCCTCGTCCATGTTCTCCAAATTGTAGATTGTCTGCAATGTAACAAATATTTTTAAAGTATTAGTAATAAATATAAATATATAAATTTTACATGAAAAGCATTAAAAAGGCAATGCTACTTACGAACAATTGGTTGTGCACTGTGTTCATCGTCTCCTTCGGCATCACTTTCCAAGATTTCCACCGCATAGGGAAAAAGGTCCGCACGATATGCCAAATGTCGTGGGCCTGCTCCGCCGTTGGTGTTGCCCAATGTCGCTCATCGTATCCTATTGGGATACGACCGTTGGTCACCTGGGTAACCTTCGTCGTCTTCAATTGCCGACAAGGTCCCCGGGTGTTTTTCTTCGTTACAAAGAGATGAAGAAAAAAATCATTAACCCAAAACTAATAACTAATCCTACTAAAATTTCGGCATAACCTCCCCTATAATTAAAACATTTCCCAAAACCCTGAAAATAACATAAACAATATACGCATCCAACAAAATGATCACAACGGTTTAATAAAAGGTTTGAAACGATGACAACTTTTTAATCCTTACATGACATAACTTAACAAATTGAACCTAAAATAACAAAACTGATCAATTAACATTCACATACATTTTCTTCCTTTATTTCTCCTGAAAGTTACTTATTGAGCATCACAACTACTTCTCTGTTTGAGGCTACTATTTCCTTTCTCCTAATTAGAACATATTTCCAATTCAAGCATTTTCAACTACCACAACAAACTTCTAAAAATGGTGACAACTGCCATCCAAGACGGCCAATTTTCGAGCTTGCATAGGCATGCTCTCGAAATTGCTGAAAATAAGCTTGGCAACAAATTCTAAGCTGCTGTAGCAAACAATTCCATATAACCTCATCCACATTGATATTTGTAAGAATCTGACAGTCACAACCGAAACTTTTACGACTCTAAATACTTTGTTTCATGATAATTACCAAGGTTTTCATTTCCCAGTTAAACGTTTTCGCCATTTCCTCAGCATGAAATCTCGTCCACAGCACTACCGTTTCAATTCCGTGAGAAACACATTTCAGTAACTAAGAAATGACACATAAATTAACAAAAAAATTGCAAAAACAAAAAAATTAACAGACATGAATTACGAAATACACACAATTTCGATTTCATGACAAAACCCATTTCTGAAAGTGAAGAAATTACAAACAAAAAAAGAGAAAACAATGGAAACTTTTTAATTCTTACATGACATGACATAACAAATTGAACCTAAAATAACAAAATTCCGTTAACATGAGAATAGGGGAGTGAATTAGGATTGTATACCTGGCCGTGTACTCGAGGCATCGGTTGTGGATCCCGATGGCGACATCTGGTTCGTAATGCCGGGGCGTCAGTGAGTACATCAGGCGTTAACAGGCAACGCCACTAAAGAAGTCGACGATGCATGCGCCTGTGGGACTAGAGGACCAATTGGGTCAACCGGATTGACGGGCCTATGGTCCATCTCTGCCGAAGCAGTGGTGGCAATAATAGGTGTAGTCGTCAGACTAGGTGTAGAAGTCATCGCCCTCCGGGTTCTAATGAGGTGTGACATCTACAAAATTGGAAATCAATTTGTTTTGTATACAAAGATTTAACTTACCGTACACATGCTAATAATTTCAACTTAAATTTAAAAAATGCTAGTTCTAAACCTAATTCAAGTTTGGCAGAAACAAAACTTAAAACTGATATACTATACACAAACTAATCAATTCATATAGGATATAGACCCGGCAATTATAACTTATAAGAAGAAACTAGCATAAATGAGTAGTTGGAGGCAAAATCTGTGTGTATGTGCTCTGTGTGTGTCAGGGAATTCAAGTGACAAATAAGCCACAAGCTAGTAATTTGGCTCCTCGAGGGTAGGCAAAAACCAAGAACATGCACCCAATTGAATGGATGGAAACAAAAAAGTATAGCACATATTCAACAATAACCAGGGATACAAGCATCATAGCCAAAAAAAGAAATCATTAGACATATTAGGAGTTACAAAGTCCAATATATCATGCCAATACACACAACAGGTGCTATAACACAATTAAAACAAAGGGAATTAGAGGATAACTGATAACCTTCTTTGCATCTCCCTAGATGCAGAGATGATAACCTTCTATTTTCAAAAATCGAAGCACAGTATTGGTCAATGAATGCAATCAGAAAACCAATGAAAAGATAGTAACCAAAATATCTAATCCTGACATGTAAGCTCTCATCAAATGAACCTTATAAAAGCAAGTCAACCACAACAATATCAAAATCCATGGGACTACTTTCGAGCAAACCACTTGAACTTGAAGTCAAACAACAATACTAGAAAGCAATGGAAGGTAACAAAATTATGGAAATAGTAATTAAAATTACCATAAAGTAATGCAGGTGACCAAAGTGTGCGTCCAAAAGTTAGTGGATTTTTCTCCTGAAAATTGAAAAAAATCAAGAATGATAATCTTATCATATGAAAGTATTTTCGTTAAAGAATGACATTATTAGCAATGAAAGTATTCGTTGACAAAAAACCACACCCGGTATCCAAAAAAGATAAACAAATTTCTTCAAGAGAGCAAATAAGTACCCATCTAGAATATAAGAACTTACAACACGATATCATTCTCCAGGAAACACAAATTTGGATGAAAAAAAATCCCAAATTGCTGAACCTTTTCTCCAAAAAATGAAATTTTGAAATATGAAAAATGCCAACTCGCTCAACCCATGTTCTAGATGTGTTCATGTCTACATATTTTATGAAGAGAGCAACGTGCAATCACAGAGAAAACAAAAACAAAGGGAAGCACATGGAAGTTTATAGAACTAATCTTCGCATGTGCACTTTCCATCCTCAAACCTATGAAACCTATTGTTATCCCTCACTATGATAACCCTTCTGGAGCACTTGGACATAAACTTGATTGCAGTATGACAATCGCCACCAATTTAAGAACCCCTAATTTAAGAACCCTAAGTCTAACCCCCAATTTAAGAAAACCTAATCTAACCTCATTACCCAAAATCGTTCCCCTAATTTAAGACCTAAATCTAACCCCAATTAAGAACCCTAAAAACTCTAATTTAAGAACCTAAATGTAACCCCCAATTTACGAACCCTAAATCTAACCCATTTGAAAAAGAAAAAAAACCCTAATTCTAACCCCCAATTTGTAAATAAAGAAAATAAAAAATAAAAAATAAAGAGGAAATTACCTCTTGGAGACGAAGTAGCGACGACTGGAGAAAAAGATGGAATTGCCAGGCCTAGCTTGCGCGACCAAAAATTGTTATGCTTCACGCAATTATGTTTTAAAATGGTTTTTTAATTTTTTTTTATTTTTTTTACAATTTATTGTAAAATACAAACATACCAAATTTATTTACAAAGTAATTCACATATAAAATGGGAATCATTGGTACCATTATTTCCGTCACTCTATATAATGCATTAACCATTTCATGTGTTTTACAAAAAAAAGTTACAAATAAATTGCCTTACTCTTCATCTGAACTATAATAACTTTCACTTTCGTCGCTATCATCATTTTCAGTGTCTCATTCCTCATCATCAATAAGTATGTCGCCATCATCGTTTGTGCGCACTGGACCATCGTATCGTGGGATATTATCGAGGTCAATTGTGATTGACTAAATCGGTATTTCGATTGAAGATACTCCTTCTATCTAAAATGGTTCTTGGATAAGTTTAGTATCTCGGAGTGTTTCCGCACCACTTTCCATCAAAGATTCAAGATGTTGGTTAGCAACATTGTCGATGTCGTCGTCAGTATGGTTTTGTTCTGGTATAGCATACATGTTCCTATGATCCATCGTCTGAACAACTTTCCAACCTCTCCCGGCTTTAGGGTCATCTATATACAAAATTTGTTTTGCCATGGTTGCTAAGATGTAAGGGTCGTCATCGTATCAAGTTTTGGTAGTGTTCGCTGATAGTAATCCATGATCTCTTTTCACACTTCCATGCCTATTTGGGTTTGTATCAAACCATGGACACTTAAATAGGATCACTTGGCACCCATCTTTGTAAAGCAATTGCACGACACTTGTTAGTTTACCATAGAATTCAATGTCTGTACTTTCGCCTCCCCCAGGGACATGAACACCGCTATTTTGCGTACACAACTTGTCATCTCATGCACCCGCTAAGAACTTGACGTCGTTGACATGGCAACCCGAGTACAATTCAACGTGAATTGGTCCAAACGCTAAGTTATATAACTCTTCACTATACGTGGGGGAATTCAATGCTTTCAGTTAATTCACCTAATATTAGACAAACATTTAAATTTGTTAGTTCGAGCAACTTAATTGGTACAATATATATGCCCAATACAAAACACTTTAAACTTACATATTCGACAAACCACTGCAGAAACAATTCATGGTGTTTCTTGGCATACAAATGTGAAGGATGTGCCTATTTCATCATATTTTCATGCTCGTCTAGGTATGACAGTGTCTCGTCACAATTATTGAGTACAAACCAATGTGCTACCTCCATGTCCTTCTTGGAAAATGACTTGCCATAAATTGGATCTCCAAATGGTCGAGCGATTTGGGCAAAAACTAAAAGTTTCTCCTTTTTCACACCCTGTCATTATTGCGAGGAGGACAATTGAAAGTTGTCTCAACATCCTTTAAATACATTCCACAAAATCTAAGCACCTCATATGCCACGCAAGCTTTTATAATGGATCTTTCGGGTTTTGCTTTGTTTCATACACTTTTCTTCAAGTCTCCGAGAAGCCTACCAAAAGAAAACGATACGATACACATATTACTAATCATAATATATTTAATATTGATTGGATACATCCATCAAAAGTTGACTGGTCCAGCAAGTAATGCCTCCTCTGGTAAGTAAACCATTACGTGTATCATACTTGTGAAGAAAGCTGGAGGAAATATCATCTCAAACTTGCATAGAACTTGCACAATGTCATGGTGCAGCTGATTAACATCTGTTTTTCGCAACGTCCTTAACGTCAATTGCGAAAAAAAATTGGACAACAACATGATTGGTTTCATTGCATCTGCTGGCAAGAGATGTCGAATACCCACAGAAAGTAGGCGTTGCAAAACCACATGACAGTCATGACTCTTTAGGCCAGCTAATTTACCCCTGTCAATGTTCACGCAACGTGCGATATTTAAAGCATACCCATCGGGAAACTTTACAGACAATAAAAACTTTAAAAATTCTTTCTTGTCATTCGGTTTCATTGAAAAAAATGCAAGATCCCTTGTAGCTTTATCATTGTCCCTATTCATCCATAAACCTCGTCGCATTCCCATTCGTTCCAAATCAAGACGAGCTTTGATCGTGTCCTTTGTCTTGCCCTCAATATCTAGAATTATGCCGACCAATGTGTCAAATACATTTTTCTCAACATGCATAACATCGAGTTTATGTCTCAATTTTAGTTTGGACCAATACGAGAGATTAAAAAACATAGACTTATGTTTCCAGTTCATATGTGTAGAAAGGTCTTGTTGTACTGACATTGGTCTCGAAATGAGCAAAATCCAAATGGTTAAGCTGTTCCAAAATCTGAGCACCGGACTATTCTTTGGGTCTGAGGCGATGCTCTTTATCCCCATCAAACTCTTCATCCTTCTCTCGCCACTTGTGGTCCCAGGGCAACCATCTTTGATGACCAAGGTAACAAACTTTTCCGGCGTGCCAACTAGATGTTGCATCTTCCTTGCATACATGGCATGCCATATAACCCCTAGCGTTCCACCCGAAAACTATTGCATATGCGGGGAAATTGTTCACAGCCCACATCACTGCAGCCCGCAAAGTGAACATCATGCCAATATATTTATCGTATGTGTGCACACCGTGTGTCCATAAATCTTTTAGCTCATCCACCAACGGCCATAAGTATACATCGATTGACCTACCAAGATCCTCAGTTATCAATAGAGTCATCATCATGTATTCTTTTTTCATACATTTCCATGGCAACAAATTATACGAAAATACGAAAATCGGCCAAGTCCTGTGGCGTTAGTTTAAAACCGCAAACGGATTAAATCCGTCAGTGGTAAGTCCCAATCTAATGTTACGAGAATTAGCAGCAAACTCGGGGAATGTTCTATCGAACTCTTTCCATGCCTCCCCATCTGCAGGATGGCGCATCACATTGTCATCTACCCATTTTTCCTTATGCCATCTCATGTTTGTGGCAGTATGCGTCGACATATACAATCGCTGCAACCTAGGTTTCAGGGGCAGATAACGCATAACTTTTTTGGGGGATGTTAGTCGTTCCATTCTAAGACGTCATTTTGAACCTTAACTCATTGCATACAGGGCAAGAATAAAATACAATTGTTTTTG
Source organism: Pyrus x bretschneideri (assembly GCF_019419815.1). Taxonomy (NCBI): domain Eukaryota; kingdom Viridiplantae; phylum Streptophyta; class Magnoliopsida; order Rosales; family Rosaceae; genus Pyrus; species Pyrus x bretschneideri. The sequence goes on from NW_025999784.1 coordinate 1,613,949, forward strand.
CAAGCGTGAATTTTTTCATAACCCAATCCAAGACCATTCAACACCTTCTGCGTATTTTTATGGTCTTTCGGCAAACAATTGTCCTTTGGAAGCATTCTCTTGAAAACCCCCCAAAAAGTAATCGAAACACTGGTTCGACATACCATACTTTATTTTTCCATGCATTAGTTCCACAATGGCCGTGAGAACAAAAAAGCTCTCACACCCCGGGTATAACTCTTGGTTGGTATTTTTTAATAGTTTTTCATATTATTCGAACTCTGCATTGTCTATTAGTGTAGATACGTCATCTTCCCCTTCCTGATTTGTGTTTGTCGATGCAAATGGAAAAGCATCATTTATAATATCCATGACTTGTTCATTAGGATCCATAATAGGTTCAACATTATCCATTCTTGTGGCGTTTAAAGACAAAGCATTGTCTAATTGTTCCCCATGATGGTTCCAAGTATTATATGTCTAAATCATTCCATTCCTTACTAAATGAAATTGAACATTTTCAATTGTCTCCCTTAGCATGTTGTTACACCTCCTACAAGGATACCGGATTCTAGTTGCACCTGGGTTGTGTGTACGTGCAAAGTTAATAAAATCCTCAATTCCATCCACGTATTTATCTCCGCATCTATTCGGGTTTTGTATCCACGTCTTGTCCATAATTCCTGGAACCACAATAACAATACAACAATCACAACAACTTCATACAAAATGATAATGTCACCTTATGCCTCCGGTAAGGGCCTTATCCCATTCGGGAATGCATAGTCATGTCATGTAATTTACGGCTACATCAGATTAGATTTCGACGTGGATGAATTTTGGCAGCATCTCGATACAATTCTTCAAGTGTAGAACCTAAAGAACGTACAGAGATGACACCAAAATCTCCACAATCGAAACCTAATCCTTCAACCATAAACTACGCGTCATAACTGTGCATTCACAAACTGTCCAAATAATAGGACAATTCAAGAGTTAATTAGACCGCAATCATGCTTTCTCATCCATGCGTGAAATCCAACTAATCCTCGAATGGGAAACTAAGTTTTACTAAAAATAAAAAAACAAGTACGAAGTTAATTTCAATTAACTCCTTACATCACAGCACATATTTGTACGTCACGTACAAATTTAACAACATAATATAAATATAATTTCACAACACAATATAAACCTAACAAACTAAGTTCAACATAATTTAATTAGTTTTATATGTTTAAAAAATAAAACGAAGAAAATACCTTCTCAATCATTCTCCACCAATTGCTAATCACACACAATATCCCTATAGACAACGAAATTAAGGGCGTTAGTATGAATTTACATTAATACTTTACCAGACACATCGAGATAGCTCGATCAACCTAGAGAAGAAGATGGATGGAGTATTAGATGATGAAATTAAGAGAAAATGGAAATGACGGATGACGGATTGAGCAAAATCGAAGGAATGAATGCAGAGGCACAATCTGCAATTTTTCTTGCAGTTTGCCTCTGCACATGGCTGAATCCAGATTAAAAAGTTCGCTTTTGAACGAACAATTTTGTGCGACGAAAAACGTCTTCGTCGCGCAAACACCCATTGAGCGACGAATATGGTATTTGTCGCTCAAATGTCATTTGCACGATGAAAAAAGAAGCATTCGTCGCGCAAGTTTACCATTTTTTTTTCATTTTATGTCCTTTACTTTACAATTTATTCTTTTCAACACATGAATGTATCGTTGCACAATGCATATTTTTTATTTTTTTTTTCTATTTTTGTTATTTATTTGTATGTATTGTAAATTTTTATCTCAAACCTAATTAAACATTAAATTAATTAACAAAACTAATTAACTATCCCAAATAGAAATTATAATTAATGCAAATATTAATACTCATCCACATAACATATATTTATTCATTAAATTAAATATAAAGTCCACAAAATCTTATTTAAAAAAAAATAATAAAAAAACAACCCTTATCAACTTCAATCCTCCCCCCGCAACACATCAAACTTTCACTGCTGAAAACTCTGCTTGAAAAGCCCATCCACATAAATCCGTTGCTGCTCATCGGTTTCATCAACATCCCAATGAACCTACATTAATGACAGTAACAAAAAATTAGTAATTTAAAAAATATTACGTTTTGACAAAAATAATTGTTCATTATTTACCACAAACTTATCGATAACTCTCCTAGCATGGACTTCTTCAACTTCTCAGGGACCTTTTTCCAAGACTCAAACTCGGCAGAACAATCCCTCCGCACCAAATTCCCAATGTCATACTTAAATTCGGCGTACGCCTCAGCCAAATTTTTGCCTTCAAAGTACGGCACTTGCTTCCATCGATACCTCTTTATCGCACTACAAGTTTTTTTTGCTAGAACCTTCCCCATAATCGGCCATTCTTTTTTAAACAATTTTTTTTTAAAACTAGGGCTCTGAAACTGTGTTTATATAGCACTAGGACACCTTTGCGCGACGAACATATTTGTCAAGCAAATTTCAAGTTCGTTGCGCAAAATGCGTCATCAATGCGTAATTAATTGGAAGGTTTGAACGCATGCTGATCGTGCTTTGCACGAGAAACACATGTACTCGTCGCACAAAGATTCCTTACGCGACGAAGTTATCATCAATCAATATATTACGCGTTGAATAAAATATTAATTATTTATAGAATAAATATTTAAGGTATTATATTTAATACCTTAAATATTTATTCTAAAAATAATTAATACTTTAAATATTTATTCTATAAATAATTAATACCTGAAATATTATTCTATAAATAATTAATGCCTTAAATATTTAGTCTATATATAATTAATTACTTAATCCATACAATTATTTTCAGCATAAGTACTGTAACATCCCACATCGCCCAGGGGAGTGATCCTGATATGTATATTCTCATCCCTACCTAGCGCGAGGCCTTTTGGGAGCTCACTGGCTTCGGGTTCTGTAGGAACTCCGAAGTTAAGCGAGAAGGGGGCTAGAGCAATCCCATGATGGGTGACCCACTGGGAAGTTGCTCGTGAGTTCCCAAAAACAAAACCGTGAGGGAATGGTAAGCCCAAAGCGGACAATATCGTGCTACGGTGGTGGAGTCGGGCCCGGGAAGTAGTTCCGCCCCGGGCCGGGATGTGACATTTGGTATCAGAGCCTAACCCTGGTCGCGTGTGTGCCGACGAGGACGTCGGGCCCCTAAGGGGGGTGGATTGTAACATCCCACATCGCCCAAGGGAGTGATCCTGATATGTATATTCTCATCCCTACCTAGCGCGAGCCCTTTTGGGAGCTCACTGGCTTCGGGTTCTGTAGGAACTCCGAAGTTAAGCGAGAAGGGGGTTAGAGCAATCCCATGATGGGTGACCCACTGGGAAGTTGCTCGTGAGTTCCCAAAAACAAAACCGTGATGGAATGGTAAGCCCAAAGCGGACAATATCGTGCTACGGTGGTAGAGCGGGCCTGGGAAGTGATTCGCCCCGGGCCGGGATGTGACAAGTACGATATTCATTGAAGATTGTAAACACATATAAACCAAGGATAGGGGGCTAACATTAGGTTTCAATAAAAAAACCAACAGGATTTGAAACCTAATTAAGTCCAAATACATAATTGAAACATAATTAAGTTCGAATACATAACATATTAAAAAAAACACCTTAAATTTAAATATTGTCATACAAAACATAAATTTAAAACTACTATTTGGATGATCCTAATCCATTCCGCAAGACTTCATAACGCTATCGATTGTAACCTCCCTCCAATGCATTATCCATCAACTTCATCAACTGTTCGTTCGTATCATCATCAAGAGTATACTTACACTGTTACACATATAGGCAAATAATTAATTTCAACATATAACTACAAATTTCACAACCTTAATTATTAATTCATCAAGAATAATATATTTATAATACTTCATCCATCACAGTCTTCTTCACATTCTCAGGCACATCTTCTCAAGAACGCCACTTAGCAGTGGGACAATTATTCCCCATGGCTACAGCAATTGCATGCACAAACTCAAAATGATCCCTTAAATCATGCGGGTTGGCATCGCGTACACTCTCACCCTAGTTCTTATCCGCCATCTTAGCACGAACAGAATTTTGAAGAATATGGATATAGAATTGTGAAGAATTAGAACAGCAGAAATGAATATTTATAGGTAGGTTAGGACCTTTGTGCGATGAAGCCTTTGTCGTGCAAACACCCATATTAAATGTGGTATTAATTCCTCAGATTCACCTGCAGTAAATAGTCAAAACTGACAGGAATTTGCGCGACGAATTATTGGTTGCCCAAATTCTCCTTTTCGTAGCACAAGTTTTTTGCGCCAAACAAAATTACCCCACATTTTATTGCTCACTTTACACGACGCCAGCAATTATTCATCTCACGAATTGTTCTTGCGCGACAAAACTCTTCGTCGCACAATTTTTTTATTTTTTTTTCTCCTCTCTTTTCCCTTCCATTTTTGGACTTGTGGAACGTGAAATCTTGTTGCCCTCGTCATGGGCTTCATTTCCATATAAAGATCGTTGAAAATGGTTGAGAAATGAGCAAGTTATGCAATTTTGAAAATTTTCCTAGAAATCGGCAAACTGGACGGGGGCGGCCACCGGCGAGACTCACTGGAGAAGACAAAGAATATTCCGTCAAAGTTGATGGAATATTCTAATGGCGTCAGGTAACGCCGTTACTATTTAACGAAATATTTCATCAATTTTGACGGAATTTTCCTAACATCCATCAGTCTTTGTCAGTCATTGGCCTGCACGTGGAGGCGCGTGTGGCCGTGGGCTAGCTGGCGCATGAGGGCGCGTCCGGCCATCGGCCAATGAGTGCTTGACACGTAGAGATTCGTGACTTTGTGTAGATCATTTTCGTATATTCAAACCTTCCGTTTGAGCAAAGTATGAGAGATTTACATAGCCTTTTTGAATATGTCCTATTTAATTTATTAGTCTAGTTATTTCACATATAGGTGAAAATTATCCCGAGGACGTACAAGGTCAAGCAAAGCTAGGAGGCTACGATCCGACCACGTATCAGTGAATGGGCATTTGTTTTCATATATATATATATATATATATATAAACTTTATAGTTTCCACTAATGCTTTTGAATCGAATTATGTATATCATGCGATTATTGTTTTTAGATTGATATTACGCCTATTATGCCATGATTAAATATGTTATAAAAAAATGTTATATTATTGTGAAAATGCCAAAATAATCCTACAAGATGCACATGTACGTTTATTATGTTGATCAGAATTATTGAATGGTTATGGCAAGTTTATATTTATGCATGTAGTCTGCTTATCATTGCTGCACACCGGTGTTAGTGCTTGCCCGGGACCAAGGCTAGTCTTTCACGTGTATGTTCACCTCTGCACTGCACACTCGCCTTGGATCCAAGTAGGTGCCAGTCATGTCGTACAGGTTGCATTACGCAACTCCAACTCTTAGGTGACCACGATTATCGCTAGTCTTCACATGATTGTAGCACTAGAGTGTACTTATATATTACACCCCAGTCATGTTCATGTCAGAAACTATCTGCATGAACTCATGTGCTAGCGTAGATTGATGAGCAACCTGTTTTCATTATGCTATTGTTGAAATATTGTAGTTTGGCATAGTCTGGCATTATTGTTTAATTACAGTTGTTTTCATACTTATGTGTAGTATGATTTTATGGAAACTATACATGTTTTACAACGAGGGGTTAGTATGTTCTGATAAGCTCATATTTATATATATTTTACATCAAATTCACTTGTCTTTTCTTAGTTAGTTCCTTATATTTTTGAGCTATTTACTTTGTTTTTGTGTTTTTTAGGATTTGTCAAGCAAAGAAAAGAAAAATAGCACAAGTGGAATTTTAAGTAACAAATTCGTCAAAACTGCCTGTGCAGGTCAGCTGATTTTGGAAGCAAGTTGCGGACAGCTCAGAATGAATTGAGAATGAGCCTTATATGCTTGGAAAGCTACGGATGTCTATTTTCTGGAGCATTTCACGGATTGCTAATATCATTTTTCTAGAAGAAGTTATGGCTGTTTTAACACTAAAAGGTTCCTAAGAGGCTGAGCAGTTTGTAACTGACAAGAAAGCATTGAAAGCAATAAATCCAATAAATCTAGCAGCCAAAACTGATGCAGCCAAGAACAAACCAGCCGACACCTATTCAAATATCAGAGGAAATGGAAAATTAAGTGGGGGTAATGGGCATAAAGGCTACCTAAAGATTTACAATTGTTTTACCATTTCCTCTCACTTATTGTCATCACTAAATGGCTGTTAGTAGGGTGAGTTATGGAGAAGAAACTGGGGCAGCAAGCAAGAAAAAAAGGATGTAGGTTGCATCGGCAAAAGGCGGGAAAAAAAGGGTGAAGAAAAAGATAGAAAAAAAAGAAGGAAAGGAAGGAAAAAAGGCAAGGCTGCTGCATTGGGGAAGGAAGGAAATGAAGGAGAAAATCTTGGCATTCTCTTCTTTCAGTTTTATTTTCTCAAACCCATGTCTTTCTTTGGTTTTATTTGAGAATAATGTGTAACTAAATTTTTAGTAGTTAAGGGCTGTTTTGAAGCCCCAAATATAATTGCAAGTTTATTATGACATTTCGTTTGAATTACTTTTATGAATCTACGGATGCATACTTAGTAAGTATATCTAGGATTCTAATGCTATGAATATGTGTGTGCTTACCCTTGTCAAATGAGGACCTACATATGTTCTAGAGTAGTACTTGTTAATTGCGATTAACATGTGAACCAATTTCTAGGATAAGTAAGACAGCACTAGTACTTACGATGCCTTGTGATGACTCAAACTCTTTTTGTTCTTAATGATTTCTACTTGTTAAATCTATGAACACGCCATTCTAGATTGCATGTTAGGGACTAAGTTAAGTTGAAAATGTCATTCTCTTAACATACTACATAAGAAAGAGTAATACGTTGAGTTCTAACATTGAGCCAACTTGAGTATCTTCATCCGGAAATAGAAGGAATTTGAATGAAACATAACATGTTTGCATGATTATTTGGTTGTGGATAACAATTCCCCTAACTCGTTTTTCTTAATTTGCGAACTACTTAAAATCTGTTTTTGTCCTGTTTTTGTTTGATTTAATTTAAATAGAAAATCAACTCCAAAAATCTCAAAAATTTGTATGAGTGTAGCTCTGTGTGTCTAGTATTTGCATATAAAATTTCGTAGACTTTAGATAAGTGTAAGTCAATCTAATAATTATGTTTCGGTGGCTGGGGGGACAACAGCCCAGTTTTTGTGACATTTTAAGTAGTTAGATAAAACAATCTTCTGCGGGAAATACCCTTATTTTCATATGCTACAATTGACAAATCTTAGTGTTAATAAGGAAAATCAATAGGACATTTGTGTGCTACTAGTATCCCGAATCCCAAATCGAAAATTTTCGGGACGGGAATTTGAAGACCAATCCCAAACCAAATTTTCGAGAATCCCAAATTTCGAAAATCCCGAAATATTTTCGGGATTTTGGGACAAATCGGGAATCCAAATTGAAATATGAAATTATGAATTGTTCTTCAAATATATAATTCAAGAACACATTCATAAACTAGGAATTTCATTTCATTCACACTACCATTTAATTGAACACTGGCATGCTTGACTATTTTTATCATAGTCAAAATTCAAATTAATTAAACCCTTTTTGCAATCTGTTGAGAGACAAAAGAATCAAGCATTCTGAAATCATCAGCCCTAGTAGCAGCAATAATAATATCCACATGAATATCAAACAGAATATGAAAAATATGCAAGGTGTAGGGCATTCCAGGTTGCCGAGTATGAATTAGAAACTATTAGCATCAATTATAAAAGAATAATATATATGTATAAATATATATATATATATATAAAATAATAATTAATATTATATATTTTCGGTTTGGTATGGGATTCCCGAAATATCGAAAAGCCAATCCCAAATCCCATACCGAAATTTTGGGATTGGTTTGGGATAGCATCCCGAAAATTTCGGGAATTTCGGTTTGAGAAATTTTTGGTTTGGGATCGGGATTTTTTCGGTTTGGTTCGGGATTTTCGGGAATTTTTTCCACCCCTAGATCAAACACTTCTGCAAGATCATGTACCACTTGTTGAATTGTTGACTCACTTGAACCAGTTAAGACAATGTCATCCACATATAATAAAAGTATAACCACATTCTCACCCTCAATTCTTACAAACAAACTTGTATCTGAAAGAGAAGCTTTGAATCCCAGAGATGGTAAATAGCTGGTAAATTTTGAGTTCCAAGCTCTTGGAGCTTGTTTAAGACCATACAACGATTTAACCAATTTGCAAACATAACTTGGATATTTTGAATCAATAAACCCTTGAGGTTGCTTCATATATACCTCTTCTTCAAGATCACCATGCAAAAACGCACTTTTAACATCCAATTGTCTCAAAGGCCATCCAAATTGCATAGCTAGAGCAAGAATTAACCTAACAGTTGTATGCCTAACCACAGGGTTGAAAGTCTCTGAGTAATTCAAGCCTAGTTCTTGAGTGAAACCTTGTGCCACCAACTGAGCTTTATACCAAGACACAATCCCAACAAGATTATTTTTAACCTTGAACACCCATTTGCTGCCAATAACTCCTCTGTCACTTGGAGGTGGTACCAGGTTCCAAGTTCCATGTGCCTTTAAAGCAACAAATTCCTCTTGCATGGCTAACTGCCATTGTTGTTTAGTACAAGCTTGCTTGAAGGTTTTAGGTTCCTCAGTGTCTATTATATCAGCTAGGAATGAAAACCCTCCAGAGAAATCATCATCCATGTTAAGAGAATGCAACTCAGGTAATTCAGCATAGTATGCAGCATAATTCTTCCTAGAAATTGCTTCAGTTTGCAGTCTAGTTTGTATTCCAGTATTTCTAGATAACACAAGTACACCAGAATTATGTGATGATGGAGAGATAGGTAAGATACGGTAAGTTGTGCAGGATCTAGGACAGAGAGCAAAGGAGTAGCAGCATTTGGAGAGGAAAAAGTAGGATTTGATGATGTTGAGTTGCTTGAGAGAGTTGAGTTTCTTTCTGTGCGAACATCATAATTACCCCCTTCTTGTATGTCTTCATTAATATGAAGACATAAATATGTTGTACAATATCACTATTGTATTCCCTTACAGAAGATAACTGTTGGGAACCCACTGGAGACCTCACAGATGCACTAACATGTTGTTGATTTGGAGAATGAATCACAGTTGTAAATACAAGTATTGGGATAATCACAGAAGAGATCCCAACTTTATTTGACTTATCTGCCAAGTGTGGTATACCTTGATGAACTTGTTTACAAGGAAAAGTACTCTCATCATGAAACACATGCCTTGAAATTATGCATTTTCTAGTCTGTAAATGAAAGCATATAACTCCCTTGTATCCTACTGAGTATCCCAAGAAAACACATCACAGATCTAGGTTGAATCTTGTTTGCAGTATAAGGTCTAAACCATGGATAAACTACACTACCAAAAATTTTCAACCTCTATATGTCAGGATGCTTCTTATACGGTAGATAATATGGAGATGCCATACTTAGTGTCTTACAAGACATTCTATTGATAAGAAAAACTGAATGATTAAGCAAAGTAATTCCAGTCTCTATAACGTGTCTATGTTTCCTCTCAGCAATCCCATTTTGCTGAGGTGTGTAGGGACATGACAACATATGCATTACACCTTTTATAGCAAAAAACTATTTGAACTGATTACTGATGTACTCTCCTCCTCCATCAGTTTGCAAGTCTGATTTATTCATTAATGCATAAAACTTGACAAACACAGAAAACAAGTCTGATTTATTCATTAATGGAAATATCCAAACATATCTTGTATATTCATCAATAAACAGTACATAATATTTGTAACCATCTAGAGACTTTACAGGTGAAGGACCCCACACATCACTGTGAATTTTTTTCAAATGGTGAGGTACATTGCTCAGCTCTAGATGAAAAAGGTAATTTTGACATCTTTCCCTGAATACAAGATACACAGATACTATGATTATGATCTATTCTAGTTGGAATCTTAGATTGTTGTAACTTAGAAGCCAATATGTCATTGGTAGGATGACCCAACCTCTGGTGCCAAAGCTGAGACTTCACTACTTGACCAACCAAGGCTTCTAGAAATGCAACTACAGACTGTAAACACTTGTGCTTCTGGAAAACTGGAATATGAAACAACTCTCTTGGCCTACTCTTTCCTTGGTACAATATCTCCTTTGTCCTCGTGTCCCGAACAAAAAAAAATTAGTTTCATCACATATAAACCAAGACTTGTTATCATCAAAAAGTTGCTTTACAGATAGGAGACTTCTAGCAATCTGAGGAACATGAAGAACATGTTTAAGAACCAGAGAGTGAGTATCAGGTGTTTATAGTAGTGGTACCAACACTCTTAATAGGAAAATTAGTACCATTACCAATTATAATCTTCTCAGATCCTTCAAATGGCATAACCTGTGATAACCCAGTCATATCTGCTGTCATATGATGATAAGCCCCAGAATCAACAATCCAAGAATCTGCAGGTACATATTGAGGTGTCTGTTTAGCATTCATGGCAATAAAAGATGGTGGTGGAAGATTCCTTGAAAGGCATAGTTCCCTATATGAAAACACTCAAGAGCCGAGTGACCCCTCTTACCACAAATTTGACATTCAACTAGAAATCCAGTTGTAGAAGGATTATTGTTATTCCTATGATAGCAATTCACTGCAGTGTGCCATTTCTTATTGCAAATTTGACACTCAATGACAATATTAGTTCTTGTATCTGTGTTTCTAGACCAGCTAGAGTTACCATTGTGCCTGAAATTCTTGCCCTTATATCCATCATTGATTTTGTAATTACTCTGCCCTTTTGACCCATTAAAGTTCCTAGGACCATACTAAATTGCATTCATATTAGATTGCTGAGAATTAGAACCAGATGATGAAAAACCACCCATTTTACCAGCAAAACCATAATCAAATGGTAATTGATAGAATGGTGCTGGTTGTTAAGGCATAGGATAAAACTGAGGTGATATGGGAAATTTCGGTTGGTGTAGAGCTGAGTATGGAACTTGAGTGACAACACCTATTGTTGTAGCTGGAATATGACCGTAATTCTGAGGATTTGAAGTAAAACCAGAAACAGATGAACTATAAGTTCTAAACCTTGAGCTAGAAGCAGCACCATTCATATACAAAGCAGACAGATTCTGAGACAACAAACTAGTATCTCCTTCAATCTCTTTTACAGCACCAAGTAATTGAGCACGAAATTCTTTCAGTGAAATGGAAGATTCCCATGCTAAAATAACTGTTCGAATAATAGCATACTCCTTAGGTAAACCAGCTAATCCAGCAATAATAACATCATTATCTGAAATGAATTCCCCTGCAGCATTAAGCTGATCTCTAATGTTTTTCAACCTTAGCAAGAACTTATCAATTGAGTCTGCCCCTTTTTGAATAGTATGCAACTCAGTTTTCAGGTGATTCACCCTTGACTTTGACACAGATGCAAATCTATCTACCAGATTATTCCAAGCATCAGCAACATTCTTCCAACCAAGCACATATTCCATGGCTTCATCAGATAAAGTAGCTAGCAGAAGACTAAGTAAGACCATATTAGTTGATTCCCAGTCTATAAAGGCCTGCGTAACTTCCTTAGTCACACCTAAATCTGTTTGAATGACAAACTTAGGTGGACAGACATTTGTGCCATCAAAATGACCAAATAGCTTGTAACCCTTAATCACTGACATGAATTGAAATGACCACTTTACAAAATTGTCATCTTTCAGTTTGATGGTTAGCATACCAAGAAGACTATCAACTTTTAGTGTAGTCATGATTAACAACCTAGCTGCAAATTCACACTTCCTTCTACACAAAATAAAATGTTCTTTCAACAAGAGATTGACACCCTGTAACAAACTAGCAGCAAGAAAGAAGGACTGATACTTTCTTCTTGATCAAGAAAGACTGACACTTCCTTGAAATCACCCAATTTCTACCAAGAAAGACTGATACTTTCTTGAAATCACCCAATTTCTACCAAGAAAGACTGATACTTTCTGGAGCACACAATATGCAACAATCTTATGAACTTAATAGGTACCGAGAACAAAAAATTGCATCCAGTAAGAGAAAACAAAATCCCCAATCTTTATCACAATCATAATCATCCCCAATCATATCATACTTCGCCAAGAAATTAATCATTCATACACCTATCACAGGATTTCACCAGAATTTCAAACGACAGAAACAAATTGGATATCACCTAAAAAACCCAGATGCATCAACAACTCATCACAGACCTCAGTAGAAAAGAACACAACCCACGAATCGTTTGACGAGGACGCCGATGATTTCACGAATGCAGCGGAAGAATCTTCAGGACCGATCACGGCAGCAAGCCAGATGCCGGCAATGATACCATATTAAAGGTCCGAGAAGAATGAGTAAATAACTAAGATGAAGGCTAAGAAACTAAGGGGAAAAGGAACGAAGAGAGAGAGAGAGAGAGAGTTAATATCGTTCAACCATATTGTTTTTACAATGAAATGTAAGTCAAGACTCAATACAATAGCATTACAATTCAAATTTCAACATTCATTATTATTACAAAAATACCCCTTGACTACGTCTTCTTCTCACAACACTTCCAACTAATTCAATAACTAACCCATTCACTGAGTACTTGACAAGTGTCAGCTATTAATTGAAACCCTCACCAAAAATCTCCCCAACCACTTACACTCTGTCTCTTTTATTGCAGCCAGTGGACCACCGTGGCACGCCGTTTCCTCGACGATGATTAAGTCCCACCACCCCCCCACCATTTCTATAAGACCCTGAGTTTGCTATAATATCCAAAGCACCGGCACAGTTCAGTTAATATAACGAACTCTCAGTTGTCGTTGCTTCCTTTTACCACGATTTTATGAGCAACGTGGTAAGTAATCCATAAGTTGGACACAAGCAAAAGCTGTGTTGAATTAGATCAAAAATGGCGGCGGCTTTAGTGAGCGACGATCTGGCCCAGTCGACCAGCAGCCGGAGAAGCTGGGGGTTGGGAAGCAAGAGGAGCTGGGCGTCCGCAAGTTTCGGGGAAGTGTGGCAGGCGCCGCCGGATGTGTTCAACAGGAGCGGGCGGCAGGATGACGAGGAGGAGCTGCGGTGGGCGGCGATTGAGCGGCTGCCGACGTATGACAGGTTGAAAAGAGGGATGCTGAGGCAGGTGCTGGACAACGGGAGGGTGGTGACTGATGAGGTGGACGTGACGAAGCTGGGAATGCAGGACAGGAAGCAGTTGATGGAGAGTATATTGAAGGTTGTGGAAGATGATAACGAAAGGTTCTTGAGAAGACTTAGGGACAGAACTGATAGGTTTGAAACTCTTTCTTTCTTTTCTTTTTTAGTAGAAAGCGATATTATGAACTATTCAAATTTACAGAGGATTCAAATTCGAGTGTATGGGCGGTCACAGACCGTACTAGTTAACTGGTCTAATCTACAAAACTTTGCGTTGAAAATCATATATTTGCTTTCTTAAAAACTAGGAAATTAAGAGTTAGTTTGGGATCGTTTTTGTTTTGTCTTGTTTTGTTTTTTTTTTTTTTTTTTTTTTTTTTGAACATTTGGTAAATTTTAATATAAAAATATATAATTGTATATAACGGCAAAAATGAACATGAGAGTAGGGGTGGTGGCGGCGGAGCGGTGGTAAAGGCAATAGTGGTGGCAGCGGCATTGGCGGCGGTGGTGGTGATGGTGGCAACAATGTTGGGGGTATGATAGTGGTGGTGCCAATTGTGGGGTGTGGTGGTTGGAGTGGAGAGTTAACAATTGTGCTAGGGGAGACAGTAGCGGTGGTGATGCCGTTTGTGGTCGTGGTGGCAGTTCTAGCAGTCACTTTATTCTTCAAGTGATAAAATGTGTGTAGAAAAATAAATAATATCATTTTTTAAATAACTAATGAGGATATTACAAGAATTCAAATTATTCATTAAAAACTCAACTCCATTTTTTATGAAAGCAACATGAAGATTGCTTTTATAAGTTGTTGTTTGGAGACTATTGATTTTAAAATAAACAAAATATTTTATTTTTACCAATACATTTTTACTACTTAACTTTAAAGTAAAGCAACTTTTGGTATAAAAAAAAATACCAAACACAGCTTTTTTTTTTTTTGGTTTTTTTAGGATTTTTGTAATGTTTTTATGTTTTGGGTTTTGTTACTTTTTGTGATTTTTGTAGGAGGCCCACCCCAATATCTTACCACTTTACCCACTTTAAAATAATACTTTTATTAACAAAATTGTCCTTGTATAGAATGACCTTCAAAGACTTAAAAACCAACCAATCGTATCTTACCACAAGCCCCTTCTCCTCCACAATTAAGATAAATCATTAGATAATTTCGTATTACCACATTAGTACATAACTTCCACTCAAAATTTAACACATATACAATTATTATACAGCTGGACTTAAAACTTATTTAACATAAAAATGAAATTAAAAATATAAATAAATAAATAAAAAACTTGAAGAACCCCATAACCACCACCCTCCTTGACCTCAGCCTCCACAACTTCACCCCATTTTAATTTCCTACCTCATTGCTTCAACCCCAAAGACTACTACTTCTTCCTCCTTCCCTCTCTTTCTCCTCTCCCTCTCTCTTATGCACTGGCTTTCTCACCGATTGTCTCGCTTGCCATGGCTGAGACCTTCACCAAATTGGTTGAGGCTGTGCTCGAACAGCAAGCCCATCTTGTCCACTGATCTCCTCTACGGTCCTTCAACGACTCGATCAAATGGGGACTCAAGAACCATCTCCCTATTCCAAAAACACGTCGTTAAGGCCGACTGAGGTGTTTTGATCCTCAAAATTTCGATGTCTACATGAGGATTTTGGGTAAGTAAGGGCGTTGGGTGGTTTTTTTTTTTTTTTTTTGGGGGGGGGGGGGGGGCGGGCGAGGTTTGGGTGTGTTGATAGAGACAATTCTGGGAATTTCTTGGGGAGGGGACTACTATGATATTTGTTGTTGGAGTTGTTGGGTATATTTGTTTAATGATAATTTTCTTTTTTGTTAAATTATAATAAATTTTTTAAAGCAAGGAAAATTGGGAGAAGAAATATATAGGGTTATTTTGGGAATAATGGTGGGTGGGGAAAGAGTTTATGTGTGTTTTGTCTTTTTATGGTGGGTGTGAACATAAGATGGGTGGGGAAATAAGACACTAGGTGGGTATAACACCACTCTTTTTGTAGTGTGGGGATCGAAATTCCGAAGATTGAAGTCCGATATGAGAACTTGTCTATGGATGGGGATGTGTATGTTGGGAGCAGAGCACTGCCTACTCTACTTAATGCTACCTTGAACACCATTGAGGTTTGATTTCTCTTGGTTTAACTAATTTTATGAAAAACTTATTTTTCTTGCTTAACTTTTTAACTTTCTTTAAATTATTATTTTTTCAAGCTATTAGTTTTTTGAGCTGCAGAGTGTCCTGGGATTAATTAAGCTTGCTCCATCAAAAAAGAGAAAGATCCAAATACTTAAAGATGTCAGTGGAATAGTCAGACCTTCCAGGTATGAATTTACTTCAACTGTTTAGTTTTGTGTTAGGGATGGGGTTCGAACTCGGAACCTTGATTGCATAGGCTAATGCTCTCAACAGTTAACTAATTTGGTAATTTCCCAGGATGACCCTACTTTTGGGTCCTCCAGGTGCAGGCAAAACAACCTTTTTACTAGCACTTGCAGGAAAGCTTGATGATGATCTAAGAGTGAGATTTTTTTTTCTCTCTAAATTTTTTAGTTAGTGTGCATAATTAAGCTTTGTTATTGATATTACTCGGAAAATGGTGAGCAGGTTTCTGGGAGAGTCACATATTGTGGCCATGAACTGCATGAGTTTGTTCCTAGAAGAACATGTGCTTACATTAGCCAGCATGATCTACACTCTGGAGAAATGACAGTGAGAGAGACGTTGGATTTCTCTGGACGTTGTTTGGGTATCGGAACTCGATACCAACTGCTGGCTGAACTCTCAAGAAGAGAGAAAGAAGCCGGAATCAAGCCAGACCCCGAGATTGATGCATTCATGAAAGCCACCTCAGTCTCAGGCCAGAAGACTAGTTTGGTCACAGATTATGTTCTCAAGGTTTGTGATTGCCTTCATTTTTTAAGACAAACAATTTCCGCAGACCCCTGTTTATTTTTGTCCCTTAAATCTCTACTGGATTATGATTTTTGGAAAATCTGACTAATTAGTATATAAGTTTTTACAGATACTTGGATTGGATACCTGTGCTGATATCTTGGTTGGTGATGATATGAGGAGGGGTATTTCTGGTGGCCAGAAAAAACGTGTAACCACCGGTACATTTTTTCGTACCATGTTATTAATTTTGTTCATCAAATCTTCTTATAATTATGGTTTGGGGACTAATTGATTGAACAATGTGTAGGGGAGATGTTGGTAGGACCAGCAAAGGTTCTTCTGATGGATGAAATATCAACAGGGTTAGACAGTTCCACAACTTTTCAGATATGCAGATACATGAGGCAATTGGTTCACATAATGGATGTTACCATGGTCATCTCTCTTCTGCAGCCTGCGCCGGAGACATTTGAGCTCTTTGATGACCTAATTCTGCTTTCGGAAGGGCAGATCGTGTACCAAGGTCCGTGCGAGAGTGTCCTCGAGTTCTTCGAACACATGGGATTCAAGTGCCCAGAGAGGAAAGGGGTTGTTGATTTTTTGCAAGAAGTGACATCCAGGAATGACCAAGAGCAGTATTGGTTCAAAAAAAGTCAACCTTACAGATATATTTCAGTTCCTGAGTTCGTGGAGGCCTTCAACTCTTTTCGAATTGGCCAACAGCTTGCAGCTGATCTTAGGGTTCCTTACGAGAAGTCCAGAGCTCATCCGGCTACATTGGTCACAAAGAAATATGGCATTTCAAACTGGGAATTGTTCAAGGCATGTTTTTCGAGGGAGTGGCTACTAATGAAGCGCAATTCGTTTGTGTACATATTTAAGACCACGCAGATAACGATAGTGTCATTGATCGCCTTGACTGTGTTCCTTAGAACAGAAATGCCTGTGGGAACAGTACGAGATGGAGAGAAATTTTTTGGTGCACTGTTCTTCAGTCTGATCAATGTGATGTTTAATGGTATGGCAGAACTGGCAATGACTGTTTTCAGACTTCCTGTTTTCTATAAGCAGAGGGATTTCTTGTTTTATCCTGCATGGGCTTTCGGATTACCAATTTGGGTCCTCAGGATCCCACTTTCGTTCATGGAATCTGGGATTTGGATCATTCTTACCTATTACAGCATTGGATTTGCTCCAGCTGCTAGCAGGTAAATAGTAATGTTCAGTGTTCAGTTTCCATCTTATACATTTATATCCTTCCGGATTACCAATTCACATGATTTTTTCTTCACTGCTCCAGATTTTTCAAACAGTTCTTGGCATTCTTTGGCATACATCAGATGGCTCTATCCCTCTTTCGGTTCATTGCTGCACTTGGAAGAACACAAGTTGTTGCTAGCACGCTTGGTGCTTTTACCTTGCTAATGGTATTCGTTCTGGGAGGATTTATTGTTTCCAAAAGTAAGTAACCGATCTAATATCTACCTTGACCGTGTTAATGTAGTTAAAGCAAGTTGTTAACATGCTTAAATTTGTTCCAAGTTTCTTGAAAATTTCCAATTCCTTATGATTGTTCAGTTTCTAAGCTATTTTTCTTTGTAGACGACCTTGGGCCTTGGGTGCTATGGGGCTACTACATTTTCCCTATGATGTATGGACAGAATGCGATCGCCATGAATGAATTCCTTGACAAAAGATGGAGCGCAGTTAGATCTCTCTGTGGTTTGATAGTCTTCAGTTCATGATTTTTCATTCCATAAAAACACATTCATCTAATCAATTCTTACCTTCTTTTGTAGCCAAATACAGATCCAAGAATTAACGCAACTACAGTAGGGGAAGTCCTCCTCAAGTCTAAAGGATTCTTCACAGATGAATATTGGTTTTGGATATGTATTGGAGCACTATTTGGTTTTTCTCTCCTCTTCAACATCTTGTTCATTGCGGCATTGACTTTTCTGAACCGTAAGTTCATCTCATTTTGAAGCTTTACTCTCTTTTCTTAACGGAATGAAGTTCTGGAGCTGACACACCCTCCTTTTCTTTTTTGGAAAACCAAAATCAGCTCTCGGGGATGCAAAAGCTATCGTATCTGATGAAGAAAGTGAAGGAAAGAGAAAGAAGTCGTTAAGTGAAGAAATGATAGTGAAAAGTTCTTCAGAAATTGTTGGTGATTTAGATCATGCACCAAAGAAAGGAATGGCTTTGCCCTTCCAACCCCTTTCGCTTGTGTTTAACCATGTGAACTATTTCGTGGATATGCCCTCTGTAAGTTATTCATTTTAGACATTTTATTCTGGATGCTTTACATACTCATTTTGATCAACAAATACACTTCTATCGATTACTGATTCTAGGAAATGAAGACTCATGGAGTTAAAGAAGATCGCCTTCAATTGCTACGAGATGTCTGTGGTGCTTTTAGACCCGGAATATTGACAGCCCTTGTAGGTGTTAGTGGTGCTGGAAAGACAACTCTTATGGACGTCTTGGCAGGTAGAAAGACTGGTGGATATATCGAAGGGACCATTAACATATCTGGTTATCCAAAGAACCAAGAAACATTTGCTCGTGTTAGCGGTTATTGTGAACAGAATGACATCCATTCCCCACATGTTACTGTCTATGAATCTCTCCTGTATTCAGCCTGGCTCCGTCTTGCTTCTAATGTAAATACACAAACACGAAAGGTATGTTGCACTGGAATCTTTCATTTCTTCTTGAAATCCCATTTTCGATCTTATCGAGTACCAAAAGTTTCTTCCTAATGGTGATACAGATGTTTGTTGAAGAAGTCATGGCTTTGGTTGAGCTTAATCCACTAAGGGATTCTCTTGTTGGCCTCCCAGGAATAGATGGTCTTTCAACAGAACAACGGAAGAGGCTAACCATAGCTGTAGAGCTGGTTGTTAACCCCTCTATCATTTTTATGGATGAACCGACATCTGGTCTCGATGCCAGGGCTGCTGCTATCGTCATGCGTACTGTGAGAAACACGGTGGACACAGGCAGAACTGTTGTCTGCACAATTCACCAACCAAGCATAGATATTTTTGAAGCTTTCGACGAGTTACTTCTGATGAAACGTGGAGGGCAAGTCATTTATGGTGGACCCCTCGGCCACCATTCTCATAAGCTTATAGAGCATTTTGAAGTGAGTTTTCCTTTCAGTTCTTATATCTTGTACGTCCTTCACTAGTGATTTTAGAAAAGTGGTTTCCGCACGTGCATTGTCTCTCTTGTACACCCCTGTTTATTTGAAGTCTTTACATTGAGTAAATCAAAGAAGAATCAAGTGAAAAAAATAAACGAGGTGTGCAGAAGAAGAAAATGCATGTGAGGAAGTCATTTCCTATGATTTTAATTCAGTCTCGACTAGTATATTTAACCTTCAACAGGCCATTCCGGGTGTGACCAAGATCAAGGATGGTTATAATCCTGCTACATGGATGCTGGAGGTCACAGCTCCTGCCGTTGAGGCTCAACTTGATGTGGACTTTGCAGACATTTACACAAACTCCTTGCTTTACAAGTAGGTGTCGTAATATCTTTCTCGATCAGGTAATCTATGATTTCTAGTTTTAAGATCTCTTCCTCTTGATATTCTTTTAGGAGAAACCAGGAGCTTATAAAAGAGCTTAGTACACCAGCTCCCGGGTCCAAAGATCTCTACTTTCCAACCAAATACTCCCAACCTTTCTCTATTCAGTGCAAAGCTTGTTTCTGGAAAATGTATTGGTCTTATTGGAGAAACCCTCAGTACAATGCCATCAGATTCTTCATAACCATTGTCATCGGTGTCTTATTCGGTATTATCTTCTGGCAGAAGGGACAGCAGACGTAAGATCTGGTTTTTTAACTGCATAATTGACGAAATCATGTTATTAGCATCTCTATTTAATATAAATGAAAGTTTTCTTGTAACAGAGCCCAACAACAAGATCTGATGAACCTTTTGGGAGCCTTGTTTTCTGCTGTGCTTTTCCTTGGAGCCACGAATGCTACTGGGGTCCAATCTGTTGTTGCCATTGAAAGAACAGTTTTCTACCGCGAAAGAGCTGCCGGGATGTATTCTGAACTGCCTTATGCATTTTCTCAGGTAATATATAAAATTGACAAATTGCTTAGAGACCTTGTTGCACACATCATATTACTTGATTGACAAGTTATCTTTTTTTTTTGCAGGTGGCTATAGAGACAATCTATAGTGCAATCCAATCATTCATATATACAATTCTCCTGTACTCTATGATTGGATTCGAATGGAAAATCGGCAAATTTTTGTGGTTTTACTACTATATCCTAATGTGCTTCACCTACTTCACCATGTACGGCATGATGGTCGTTGCATTAACTCCAGGCCATCAGATTGCTGCCATTGTCATGTCCTTCTTCCTCATTTTCTGGAACTTGTTTGCCGGCTTCCTCATTCCAAGACCGGTACGTGATATCAAAATTAAGGGCCTATTCGGGATTACTTCTGGGATGGTTGAAACGCCTACCATAGAAGCGGTTTCTAGAGAAACGTCTGCCATATGCTTCTTTAAGAAGCACTTATGACAAAATCTTTTTTAAGTAAAATTGCTTTTTGCGAAATCAATCCCTAAATAACCCTAAATACGCGATCGATGCTCATTGCTTCTGTTTAACCACACTATATGAAAGTTCATAGCTTCAAAAATCCACATTAACCTTGAATGTCTATCTGTGTTGCAGCAAATACCAATCTGGTGGAGGTGGTACTACTGGGCTTCCCCTGTGGCCTGGACACTTTATGGCCTTGTCATATCCCAGCTGGGTGACAAGAATGCTGACATTGTCATCCCTGGATATGGCACCATGCCATTGAAGATGTTCCTCAAATATGCCTTTGCTTTTGAGTATGATTTCCTTCCCGCCGTGGCTGCCGCACACGTCGGCTGGGTTCTCCTTTTCTGCTTCGTGTTTGCCTATAGCATCAAGTTCCTCAACTTCCAAAGGAGATAAAGAAAGAACCAAGTTTACATACTACTGCAAATCGACTCAGAGAGTCTTGAAGAGTGTTAAGATTAGCATTTTGTAAGTAATGGAGGAAAACCAACCAAAACTGTTTTCCTTTTTTCCCCTATTTATCTTGTGTATTATTGTATTCTTTTGTAAGAGTGTTGCTTTTGTACTAAAAACATAGCTAAAGCTGGGTTTCTGATATTAAATAATGTCGTATAACTAATTCACGTGTTATAATTGTCAGAAAACTGAGGTTCGTTTGCTATATTATTGCGTTTCTTTGAATAATTCTTGAATGATGATTGTAATAGGAGCCAAAATGCTAAAATAGACTTAAATCCATCCCTAAGAAGCTCACATGTCTTAGGGAATTAAAATGATATAAATTGGATGGAATTTGAAAAGTTTGATTTTTATTACAAACATTAAAATGTGGTTTTGGAAGTCTAAACGAACTCAGATGGTTAAAATTCATCATGTATTATAGCAAAGCAGCAAGTTTGAATTGGGACGTTGCGTTCTTTTCAGAAAAGGCATCATGTTGTGTTCTTTTGTCTTCCTTCATCCACTCGGCTATTTGATATACATCAATCACGTCAAACAGTACTATCAATTCACTATTCATGACTAATGTATTTTGTTTGTACTATACTTGACCAATCCCGAAACTACTAAGCACCGGTCAACAGCATACCGTCAAGGACCCACAAGACTTTTCCTCCAACCAGGAGGCCAATCACAACACGACACATGTCGGTATCAGAGGCCAATCACGACGCAACATGTGTCGATATCAAAGGTCAATCACAACACGATACGTGTCAATGTCAAAACAAAGTTAGAAACTCTCTTCTATAAAAGGGGATCATTCTCCCACAATAATCTCTAATGTCATTTGTACTAAACTATTCACTAGAACTCACTAAAAGAGAGCTTGAACCTATGTATTTGTGTAAACCCTTCACAACTAATGAGAATTCCTTTACTCCGTGGACGTAGCCAATTTGGGTGAACCACGTACATCTTGTGTTATTTGCTTCCATGTCTCTATTCATTTACATACTTATCCACACTAATGACCAGAGTAATCTAGCGAAGGTCATAAACTTCATACTTTCTGTTGTACCAAAGTCCTCACCGATTTTGTGCATCAACATTTGGTGCCGTCTGTGGGAATCGCACTTATTCCTACTCTCTCCAGCTTTGTCAAGCTGGTTTCCACCATTCGCACACTTTCTTTCGACCAGGCACCCCTCTCCAACATGGGGAATGAAGGGAGCCACAGCACGCAGAACGACACCCCCTCGCACTTAGTGCAAAACAACGAAATAATGAACGAAAAAGGTTTACTCTTTAGGCTGAAGTCGATGAGCTAGAGGCTCAGAACAACAAGATAGCGATAAAGAATGAGATCCTCCAGGAGCAGTATGAGAAGCTCTTCGAAATGCTCCATGAAGCTAGGCATACTCAAACACACGAACTCATTGTCCCCGGGGAAGTCAACCACCACCTGGGTGCCCCCTAACATGGGGGATCACCTACCTTCAACATGGATATCCCTAATGGGGAGCGAGTTATGTTGGAACTGTGTTTTCTGTGGGACTTGGAGTCCCACATCGCCCAAACATGTTTCTCATTAAGTCTTTATAAGTGAGTTCACTCACTTATAGTTTGAAAAGAATTGGGCCAAAGCCATGGACCTTGGGCCTTAGAATTGGAGAGTTTGGGTGTATATATTAAATGTCAAAGATGGGCCTTGGGCCTTGGGGCTCTTGGGCTCGGATGGACGAAAAACACAAGTTACGTTTTTGATTTTTTGGATTCGGTTTTTGACAGTTATGATCAGTTTTTGTGAAAGGTTGCATTCAGTTTTCTTTTTACAAAAACTTGATAAGAATGAACGGTTGGAGAAGTTCAACGGATGCCATTATATATATGGCAATAAAACTCAGAAACCAGAATTAAGTTTTCCAGATTCATTCCTTCATATTTCGCTGAGAACCACACAACCAATTCGCAAAGAATCCAAGTTCGAGTGCAAGAACTTGGATTAGATAGTTGTATCCTGCAAGATAGACGTCCAACGAACTGCTGCACAAGTGTAGGGACGAGTTTCTGTCTTAGGAGATTGCTCTGCAAGCCTCTATCGTCAAAGAACAAGTCAGTGATTTGAGTTTCTATATATAATTACACTAAGTGTTTATGTTTTAATATATTGTGTTTGTTGTTGAGTTTTACCATTTGTAATAAAACTGTGCAAATTGTTGTATAATACATACTTAACATTTGATTGTTTCTAACAATCTAAGACAGAAACTATGGATCAATCAAATGTTGGTGTTGTCAAGCAACATGTTGAGAAACCTGAGAAGTTCAAGGGAGTTGATTTCAAACGTTGGCAACAGAAGATGTTGTTCTACTTAACAACTCTGAACTTGAGTCATGTGATTACTTCTGAGTCCCCCAAAGCACCAGAAGAGGGAGACATTCCTGCCGAAATTCTGCAGGCTATAGAAGCCTGGACTCACAGTGAATTTCTATGCAGGAACTACATTCTGAATGCTCTAGATGACTCTCTGTATGATGTTTATTCATCATATAAGACAGCGAAAGATCTGTGGGAGTCTCTGGATAAGAAGTACAAGTCTGAAGTGGCAAGTTCCAAGAAGTTTGTAATTGGAAAATTTCTGAATTACAAGATGAGTGACAGCAAGTCTGTTGTCAAGCAAGTTGAAGAACTCCAAGTGATTGTTCATGAGTTAGATGAAGAAAATCTTGGTCTGAAAGAAGGTTTTGTGGTTGGCTCTATCATAGAGAAACTGCCTTCGAATTGGAAGGACTTCAAGATTTATCTGAAGCATCTAACTGAAGACATGAACATGGATCAGTTGATTCTCAAACTGCGTGTGGAGGAGGATCATCGAAAAAATGAGAAGTATGATGTCTCATCGCTGGAGGCAAAGGCCAATGTTGTGGAAGGAGGTGACTCACACAAGGCAAGGCACCATCAGAAAAACAAAGGCACGGATGCTGCAAAGAAAGCAATGACTGCTGTGAAAGGGAAAACCTTCAAGAAAATCAAGGGAGGTTGCTGGGTTTGTGGAAAGACAGGTCATAGGGCAAAGGACTGCCGCCATAAGAAGGATCAGAATTCTGGAAGTTCCAATCAAGCAAATGTTGCAGAAGACACATTTGTTGCTGTTGTCTCTGAAGTCAATTTATTGACTAATTCAAATGACTGGTTTGTTGATACAGGAGCAACAAGGCATGTGTGTGCTGATCGAAATTTATTTGTTACTTACCAATCTGTTGATGGTGGAGAAAATCTGTACATGGGAAATGCAACTGCGTCTGCCGTTGCAGGGAAGGGAAAAGTGACGCTCAAACTCACTTCCGGAAAAGAGCTTTCACTTACTAATGTTCTGCATGTTCCAGATATTCGTAAGAACCTGATTTCTGGATCACTTCTGAGTAACAAAGGTTTCAAAATTGTGTTTGAATCTGATAAGTTTGTAATCACCAAAGGTGGGATGTATGTGGGAAAGGGCTACCTGGCTGAGGGGCTCTTCAAAATGAATGTACTTTCTGTTAATGCTATGAATAACAATAACAAGCCAAGTGCTTCTTCTGCTTACTTGATTGAGTCCTCTACATTATGGCATGCAAGATTAGGTCATGTTAATTTTCGTTCTCTTCAAAGAATGGTTAACTTAGGCCTATTGCCAAAATGTTCCATGAACAAAGTATCTAAATGTGAGATATGCACAGAATCTAAATATGCAAGACACTCATATAAATCAGTGGAAAAATCCAACGAAATTCTTGGTTTAATCCATAGTGATCTTTGTGATTTCAAATCCACACCAACTCGTGGAGGAAAGAACTATTATATTTCCTTCATTGATGATTGCAGCAAGTATTGTTATGTCTATTTGATTCATAGTAAAGATGAAGCTTTAAACATGTTTAAGACATTTAAAGCCGAAGTCGAAAATCAACTAGACAAAAGAATAAAGGTCTTAAGATCGGATAGAGGTGGTGAATACGAATCTAAAGACTTTGCAGAATTTTGTTCAACACATGGAATAATACATCAAACAACAGCACCATATACTCCTCAACAAAATGGAGTGGCTGAACGGAAAAATCGTACATTGAAGGATATGATTAATTCCATGTTGAACAGTTCTGGTGCACCACATAATTTATGGGGTGAGGCACTCCTTGCTGCAAATACGATTTTGAACCGAATTCCACATAAGAAGACTAATCAATCTCCTTATGAAATCTGGAAAGGTAGGTTACCTACATATAAAACCTTGAAAGTGTGGGGTTGTCTTGCAAAAGTTCAAGTGCCTCTTCCGAAGAGACAAAAACTTGGACCAAAAACAGTGGATTGTATCTTTATTGGTCATGCCTATAATAGTTCGGCATATAGATTTTTGGTTCATAAATCTGAAATTGCAGACATTCATATAAACACTATACTTGAATCTGCAGAAGTTGAGTTCTTTGAGGAAATTTTTCCTTACAAAGATAGGTCATATGTTTTGAACAAAAGAGTACATGAGGTTACTACAAGAAATGATGACGATAATCATGCCTCAACTTCGAGAGTTCAAATCCAAGATTTGGAACCACGAAAGAGTAAAAGAGCAAAAATTGCAAAGGATTTTGGTCCTGATTTCCTCACTTTTGTGACTGAAGAAGAGCCTCAAACTTATAAGGCTGCATTAGAATCGTCTGAAGCACCTTATTGGAAAGAAGCTATTCAAAGTGAAATAGAATCCATCATGCAAAATAATACATGGGAATTGGTTAATTTGCCTCCTGGAAATAAACCAATAGGACACAAATGGATTTTCAAGAGGAAATTGAGACCGGATGGTACCATAGACAAGTATAAGGCTCGTTTAGTTGCCAAAGGGTATCGTCAAAAAGAAGGACTTGACTATTTTGACACTTATTCACCAGTAGCTAGAATAACATCTATAAGGTTATTAATAGCTATAGCGTCTGTGTACAATCTTGAGATACATCAAATGGATGTCAAGACTGCATTTCTAAATGGTGAATTAGACGAAGAAATATATATGGATCAACCTGAAGGTTTCATTGTCAAGGGTCAAGAAAAGAAAGTTTGTAAGTTGATTAAATCATTATATGGACTCAAACAAGCGCCTAAGCAATGGCATGAAAAATTTGATCATAATATGATTACGAATGGATTTGTAATCAATGAAAGTGATAAATGCATTTATGTTAAGAAAACGAAAATTGCTTGTGTTATTGTATGTCTATATGTTG
This sequence comes from Pyrus x bretschneideri, assembly GCF_019419815.1. NCBI lineage: Eukaryota > Viridiplantae > Streptophyta > Magnoliopsida > Rosales > Rosaceae > Pyrus > Pyrus x bretschneideri. The sequence continues at coordinate 1,640,500 of NW_025999784.1, forward strand.
ATGACATGCTTATAATGGGAACAAACAAAGATGTGATTAACTCCACAAAGAAAATGCTAAATTCCAGTTTTGACATGAAAGATATGGGATTAGCTGATGTGATTCTTGGAGTTCGAATTCTAAGGAATCCAGATGGATATGTCCTAACTCAATCACATTATGTGGAAAAGGTTCTAAGAAGGTTTGGACATTATGATTGTAAACCTGCAGTAACTCCTTTTGATCCCATTCATAAACTTACTAAAAACGAAGAAGATAGCGTATCTCAATTGGAGTATACCCAAGTTATAGGTTGCTTGATGTACATTATGAATTGTACAAGACCTGATCTTGCTTATTCAATAAGCCGACTAAGTAGGTATTCAAGTAATCCTGGAAGAGATCATTGGAATGCTTTAATAAGGGTATTAAGATATTTAAAGCATACACTAAACTATGGTTTGCATTACACTCAATATCCCCCAGTATTAGAAGGATATAGTGATGCAAATTGGATTTCAGGGAGCACAGACAGTAAATCCACAAGTGGATATGTATTTACACTTGGTGGAGCAGCTGTGTCATGGAAATCATCCAAGCAAACATGTATAGCACGTTCGACAATGGAATCAGAGTTTATAGCTTTAGATACAGCTGCTGATGAAGCTGAATGGCTTAAACATTTTCTGGAAGATATTCCATTCTGGCCCAAGCCTGTGACTGCAATATGTATACATTGTGACAGCATGGCTGCACAAGGTCGAGCCAAAAACGCTGAATATAATGGGAAGTCGAGACATATAAGGCGACGACATAAAACCATTAGACAATTACTCAAGAATGGAACTATTTCCATTGATTATATTAAATCTAAGGAGAATATTGCCGATCCTTTGACAAAAGGCCTATCCAAGGATCAAGTGGCATTTACATCGAGGGGAATGGGTTTAAAGCCAACTCAATGAGTTATAACTTGACGGAAACCTAACCTAGCTAATTGGAGATCCCATGGTCTAGGTTCAATAGGCCAACTAGTTGAGGAAAACTCAAAGTAAACAACACAATCTTTACTCATTCTTATGATGGAAAACAGTGTGTTGCCTGTTAGACGAAAAGGGTGAATAACTATTCTTAATAATGCTAATATCTTATGATTAAGATGAATAGAACAGGATATTCTTCATTAGCATTACCTATATGAGATTGATGTGGGGTCGCATCTTTGAGAATTGGTATGGCTACAATTCTCTAAAGGTCTCATGAAACCAGGATATGTTCAGGACCAAAATGAACACAACCGTATGAATTGACGTGTGTCAAGATGTGATATGTGTGATACTTATTGTTTCGATTTTACTACAAAGAATGATCAGTTCAAGATAGAAAATTCACTGCTTCATTAGGTAAAACCGGTAAGTACTCACTAGAGAAGGTTCAAGTCCAAAAGACACCTATCCCGATGCGTATCATATCTAAGTTCTCTGGAAGTACATTACTAATGTCACTAGTATCTTATTTTCAATTCAAATGTGGGGTATTGCTAAAGTTTGAATAGAAAATGTGGGGTATTGTTGGAACTGTGTTTTCTGTGGGACTTGGAGTCCCACATCGCCCAAACATGTTTCTCATTAAGTCTTTATAAGTGAGTTCACTCACTTATAGTTTGAAAAGAATTGGGCCAAAGCCATGGACCTTGGGCCTTAGAATTGGAGAGTTTGGGTGTATATATTAAATGTCAAAGATGGGCCTTGGGCCTTGGGGCTCTTGGGCTCGGATGGACGAAAAACACAAGTTACGTTTTTGATTTTTTGGATTCGGTTTTTGACAGTTATGATCAGTTTTTGTGAAAGGTTGCATTCAGTTTTCTTTCTACAAAAACTTGATAAGAATGAACGGTTGGAGAAGTTCAACGGATGCCATTATATATATGGCAATAAAACTCAGAAACCAGAATTAAGTTTTCCAGATTCATTCCTTCATATTTCGCTGAGAACCACACAACCAATTCGCAAAGAATCCAAGTTCGAGTGCAAGAACTTGGATTAGATAGTTGTATCCTGCAAGATAGACGTCCAACGAACTGCTGCACAAGTGTAGGGACGAGTTTCTGTCTTAGGAGATTGCTCTGCAAGCCTCTATCGTCAAAGAACAAGTCAGTGATTTGAGTTTCTATATATAATTACACTAAGTGTTTATGTTTTAATATATTGTGTTTGTTGTTGAGTTTTACCATTTGTAATAAAACTGTGCAAATTGTTGTATAATACATACTTAACATTTGATTGTTTCTAACAAGTTACTCATCAAGGTGTTGATCAACATGAAACCTCTCTCAACCCAGCTGCTTCGACCCGAAGCAGGAGAAGTGGAGGAAGGCACATTCTTGCAGAAGGAGTGGAAGGATTAAAAGCCGTTTATCGCGACTGTCAGGACTTCCTAAGGCAACGTCGAGAGAACCCCATCCATATAAGCTCGAAAGTCAATGATCCAAGGGTTTCTGAAAGGTTCAGTCATCTCCCATGCCCCAAGCCAATTGCCAATCTAGGGAATGAGCGACATGTCCTAGAGGAATATGAAGGTACGGGGGACTTGGGGGCGTTTCGACAGGCTCGCCCTGGAAGTCAGTACGGTGAGTCCAAAGAAAAATTTCATGCCCTTGACTAAGCTTTCCTACTTCCAAGAAGAGATGGAGACTTACGGAATAATGATCCAGCAGTACGTGACTCCACTTAGGACCCCTTTGTCCTACAACTCATTGAGGAAGTAAACAAGTTGAAGGCCGAACGTCAGGCCGAAATACCTAACTGGAACCAACCTAGGCCTGGCCCTCTTACAAAGAGGATCCTCGACACCCCTCCAAGTAAAGACAAAGCAGAAGCTTGGCTTACAACTCTACACTGAAAGGGAGGACTCGATTGAACACCTTAACCTCTTTGAGTCCACCATGGCATACCGGATGCACACTGACGAAGAACGATGTCTTCTCTTCCCCTCTACCCTCTCTAGCAGAGCTCTGAATTGGTATTGTCGTCTTCCACCTGAGACAGTAGACTCATTTGAGGAACTGAGGAAACTATTTGTCTCTCAACGCATCTTCCAAACAGATCACATGCATTTCGCAGATGACTTGTACACTATTCGCCAGAAGCCAGATGAGTCACTACAAAAGTCTGTCGGCCGCTTCAGCCATGAGTATTCTCGCTGCGCTGAGGCAGATGACAAGACTGCTCTTAAAGCCTTCACGACAGGCCTACGCGACTGTTTCTTCAAGTACATGATCAATGCTAACACTTGGAAGACTTACTCTGAGGTAATGGCACAGGCTTATAACCGTGCCTCCGCCGAGGCAAAGACATATCAAGGAAAACCCCCTACAGCCATCCTTTATCAGCAAATGGGGAGTGGAAGCCCAATCCAACCGAATGAGAAGACCTCAACCTTCCAAACAGCAGCGACGCTTCCCTCTGCCCTACCTAATACCTCGCCAAGTCAACAGGCGTACCATTCTCAGGGCAAGAGGAAAGACTTTCATCCTCACCAGTCTCATTTTAATAAAAAGAGTAAGGGGCACTATCGCGATAACCAAAGGTATCACCACGATAATACCCGCCCCAGGTAGTCAATGCAGTAGACTAAATACGTGTCAAGAATGGTCCTACCCCAAGGTATGAGACATACACACCTTTGAACGCCATATGCACGGCCATTTACCCCAGTATAACTCACTTGATACCAAAGCCAAGGCCAAGGGAGCCAGATTTCAAGTCCACGAAAAACACAGGCATGATTTGTGGTTACCACGAGTATAATGGCCATGATGGCGAGAAATGTATCACCCTCCGTGATCATATTGAAGCTTTGGCACGTGAAGGAAAAATTGACCAGTTCCTTCTTCACCCTCCAAGGGATAACCGCAACCAACGCCAAGTGAATGTGATATATTCCATAAGCGGTGGCACACCCATATCTAAATCTTCCAACAGGGCCATGAAAAACAATGGACGAACGTTGAAGCCTGGCCACCAAGTGTTTCACGTGGAAGACATCAGGGGAGGCAAGTATCAAAAGCCTAACTGGGATCCAATATGTTTCTACCTTGAGGAAGAAAGAGGTATCATCTATCCTCACAATGACCCACTGATTGTGGAGGCTCACATAGCCAACTTTGATGTACGATGAATCCTGGTAGACACGGAGGCGTCGGTCAATATCATGTTTGCTGAAGCTTTCAAAACACTTAATGTAGCTGAACACTTGCTCGATCACTCGATTTCTCCTCTGATAAGCTTCTCTGGTGATGTCGTGCAACCTTTAGGGAGTGTACATTTACCTTTCACCATCGGTACAGGCCCATACACAGCCACCATCACCATTAACTTCTTGGTGGTTGACTGCCCAACGGCATACAATGTCATCTTTAGGCGCACAGGCATTAATGATCTCAAGGCCATGGTATCCACACATATGTTGTTGATGAAATTTCCAACACCCTATGGCAATGGTTACATCAGAGGAAATCAACTTAGTACACGATCATGTTACAACACTTCAGTCAAGCAACGACACTTGCATGTACTCAAAGAAACACTTTCTATACATGACCAAGTTATCAAGACCAGCTCGGACAAAGCCCACTTAAATATTCACGGTGGTAACAATCAACCCGACGATCCTCGAGATGACTCTTTCACCGAACAAGCACAACCTGCTGAAGAGTTTGAGAAGGTCTCTATCTCAAAAGATTATCCAGATCGTATAGTGAAGCTTGGCACCACTTTGTCACCACCCATTCGGTTGGCATTGATCTCTTTTTTGCAAGAGAACACTGAAGTCTTCGCCTGGTCATATGAGGACATGTCAGGCATCTCTCCCGATATCATCTGTCATCGCTTGAGTATTGATCCCAAGACTAAGCCGGTGAGACAGAAGCGAAGATCTTATGATGCTGAACTATATGAAGCAATGAAGGTAGAAATTGAAAAACTCAAAAGCATATGCTTCATCCGTGAAGTCAATTATCCAACGTGGGTAGCAAATGTAGTCCTTGTTAAGAAAAATTAGACCAAGGAAAGTCTCTTGCTTCAAAAGATCTTGTGGAGAATGTGTGTCGACTACACCGACTTAAACAAATGATGTCCGAAGAATAGCTTTCCCCTTCCTCTCATTGATAGACTTGTAGACTCTACAGCAGGGTGTGAACTCTTGAGCTTCATGGATGCTTACTCAGGGTATAATCAAATCCTCATGAACCCTTCGGACCAAGAACACACGGCATTCACTACTGATAGAGGATTATATTGCTATAAAGTCATGCCATTTGGCCTAAAGAATGCAGGGGCGACTTATCAAAGATTAGTCAATTCAATGTTCGCTAAACAGATTGGAAAAAGCATGGAAGTTTATGTTGATGATATGTTAGTAAAAAACAAACATGCTGACCAACACATTGTCAACTTGTCTGAAACCTTTTCCATCCTGAAGAAGTATCAAATGAAGTTGAACCCCAACAAATGCGATTTCGGTGTGGGCTCTGGAAAATTCTTGGGCTTCATGATTAGCCAACGAGGCATTGAAGCTAACCCTGAGAAAATCAAAGCATTCATGGACATGAAAGAACCAGTAACCTCAAAAGACATCCAGAGCCTTACTGGCAAGATGGCAGCCTTGACCAGGTTTATCTTTAAGGCCACAGACAAATGCGTTCCTTTTTTCAAAGCACTTAAAGGAAGTAAGAAGTACATTACGTGGACCGATGAATATGTCGAAGCATTTAAGAACCTCAAAGAGTACATGAGTAAAGCCCCTCTGCTTTCTAAACCTGAAGTTGGCGACACCCTAATTGTCTATCTATCTGTCTCAGCTTCAGCAGTTAGTTCAGTCCTCATTCGTAAGGATGGTGGTATCCAACGACCTGTCTACTACACTAGCAAGGCTCTACAAGATGCAGAGACACGATACTCCAACATTGAGAAATTAGCTCTAGCATTAGTCATGTCTGCTCGGAAACTTCGCCCCTACTTCCAAGCACACTCCATCATCGTGCTTACCAATCACCCCCTTCAACAAATACTTCAGAGTCCTGACACTTCGGGGTGAATAATCAAATGGGCCATAGCACTGGGAGAGTTTGACATCTCCTACCACCCAAAGCTAGCTAAAAAGGGTCAAGCAGTTGCAGATTTCATTGCCGAATTCACTTATCCCGTTGACATTTCTCCTACACATGAGGTAGCGGCTTCATCACCCCTGGAAATCCGAAAGGTAGAACCAACACTCCCAGTATGGACTTTATATGTTGATGGCTCATCCAACCAACAGGGTTGTGGAGCAGGACTAGTCCTGACTACCCCTGACAAAGTGGCAATGGAGTATGCTCTTCGCTTCAAATTCAAGGCATCAAACAATGAAGCCGAGTATGAGACCCTTTTAGCAGGCTTACGTTTGGCCAAACACCTTGGAGTTAAACAAATTAATATCTTCAGTGACTCCCAATTGGTGGTTAACCAGGTCACGAACAACTTTGATGCTAAGGATAACTTCATGGCAGCGTATCTTGCGCAAACGTAGCTTTTGCTCGAGCACTTCCACTACCAGATCACCCAAGTCCCTCGAGCGGCAAGCAGTCATGCAGACGCTTTGGCTCGCCTTGCCTCAACAGTGGAAGACAAGATTGGGAGAAAAATTCATGTCGAATTGTTGGCAACACCAAGCACCATGGTCATAGAAGTGTGCAACTTGCAACAGGGGGATAGCTAGATCGCCCCAATTTATAAATTCCTTGTTCATGGCACTCTCCTAAATGATAAAGTCCAAGCTAAACAAATTCGATACAAGTTTACTCGCTACCTGATCATTAATGACCAACTCTACAAGCGAGGTTTTAACCTACCATACTTACGGTGCCTCACACATGCGAAAGCGAAAATTGTCCTTCGAGAAATACATGAAGGAGTCTGCGGAGATCATGCTGGATCTCGATCCCTAGCACACAAGGCTTTTCGTCAAGGATATTACTGACCAACACTCCACCAAGATGCCATCAGAATATCCCGCTCATGTGATAAATGTCAACGCTACGCAACTATTCATCACGCCCCTCTCGAGCCTCTTACTCATATGATCAGCCATTGGCCCTTCGCCCAATGGGGACTTGATTTGATAGGCCCAATGCATGCGGGAAAGGGCAAGGTCCGCTATGCAATCGTTGCAGTTGACTACTTCACAAAGTGGGTCGAAGTAAAACCCTTGGCAACCATTACTGAGGCAAAAATAGAAGACTTCGTATGGAAGAACATCCTTTGCAGATTTGGCATTCCTAATGCGATAATCACGGACAATGGGCGATAGTTCGACATCAAGAAGTTCAAGATGTTCTGTTCTAAGTTCAACATCAACTTATGTTTTGCCTCCCCAGCTCATCCCCAGTCTAAAGAACAAGTTGAGGCCATCAACAAAATAATCAAGCGCACTTTGAAAACCAGCCTGGACAAGGCTAAAGGTTGTTGGCCAGAATTCGTACCCCAAGTTCTTTGGTCATACCGCACTTCATATCGGACTTCAACAGGAGAAATTCCATTCTCACTTGCCTTTGGTACAGAAGCTGTTGTCCCAGATGAGCTTGAGCAAGCAACGTTCCGAGTCCAGAACTACATGCAAAGTGAAAATGACAAACAACTCACCCTCAACTTGGATCTAGTCGAGGAACACAGAAACCAAGCTCACTTGAGGAATGTCGCCTACAAGCAGCGCATCTCCAACTACTATGACCCAAGAGTCAAACCTCACTCTTTCAAAGTAGGGGACTGGGTATTGAAGAAAAGACTACTCTGCGACAGAGTCCCGAGTGAAGGCACGCTTAGCCCAAATTGGGATAGACCGTTTGAAGTTATTGGCATCAGTCGCCCTGGTTCCTACAAGCTGAGGAGCTCCGATGGCAAAACCCTTGGTCATCCATGGAATGCTGATCACTTGAAGTACTATTACAAGTAGACTCACACTGTACAAGCGTTGAGCTACGGCCATTCGGCATCCTATATAATGAAGGCCATTTGGCATCAATTCAATAAAGAGGTGATTTAGGCAACTTGGTCTTAACTCCTTTACATCCCTATCACTGAAATGCTCAGGTTTAAAGCTTCAACACCAATGCTTGCAACATGAAATAAAGTCTATATATATGTCAACATGACTTATATCCAAACAAGAGATCTATTCAAACATAACCAAACATTCATCAATGATAGTACAAATACTTAGCAAATAACATCAAAGTGCACAGTACAAGGTTGCAAACATACACAAACAAAAAACCCTCAGCCTTATAACATGGCACATGCCAGACAAACAATAAACTAGTACATCCAGAGTACATGACACATGCCACACAAACAACAAACTAGTATATTTAAAATACATGCAGAAAAAAAAGGCACTATGAGTCATCCTCATATGAGGTCGAACCCCTGACAATATCACTCTGCGTTTTAACCGCATCGCCATCGCCACCATCCTCGGTATCTCCAGAACCATCCTCACTCTCCTAAGACTGCTCACCGACACTAGCCTTATTATCAGAGTCATCCTCGTTACTAGGATCAACTGCAAGGACGAATGCTTCACCTCTTTGTCGGTACTTATCCATCTCATCACGATACTTTTGGATAATGCTTCAATTATCGTAACGCTCAAGGACGGCCATCCATTTCCTTTTCTCAAAATTAGCCGCCCGGATGCAGTGAGGTTTAAAAGCATCTTGAAAGGCCTGGGAACCTAAGAACTCCTGCACGGTAGCTTCCCTTTCAGTTGGGATACTCTTCTTTAGCTCAGAAACTTCAACCAAGGCATTATCCAACTCCCCTTTCACCTTGGAAACTTCGAGGATAGTAGTCTCCAACTGTTTCTTAGTCCCCTCCAGTTGTTTCTTGAGCCTTACGTTCTCACCATTTCACCTCTTCAAACTCTCAAAGTGTTGATCTTTGAGGCGAATGGCCTTAACCAAAGCTTTGCTCGTTTTTCTAGCATCATTCACAAGCTGGTTATTCTCTTTAAACTTTGCCTTGTACCGCTCGACCTCTCGTAATCTGTCATCGTACTCAGTCATGACCTACATGACAAGATGATCGTCACTACCAGGAAAAAGAGGGAAGAAAATAAAGAAATAACAGAATAACACTTACATAAGAAGATAGCCTCATCATCCAGTCACGATCTGATTCATTTTCATCTAGCGGCTCGCCAAGCTTGTCAACAGTGGATCAACGTCCTGCCAAGCAATTATTGACATACCTGCATGGCAACCTTCAAATCCTTCCAATGGATGCTGCCAACCTCTTCCTTATACTTCCTCTTATGGCTGGAGCTAAGGTCACCTTCTTGGTCAGTGAACTTCATGATTGGAGCAAAGATAGGCTCAATGGTAGGAAGAGGAGGCAACAGTCATCTTTCTTCCCCTGCAACTATGGCAGCAGCACACCTGATAGCCTCAGCTTCAGCTCTTTTTGAGGTAGTAATCTTGAGGACCTTCTCTTGCAACTTAGGTCTAGGGGCTGGCCTCACTCGGTGTTTATGAGCTCCCATGTGAAACAAAATGTCATCTACGGGAACTAACATGGGTGTTTTCCCTTTCTTGGTGCTAATCCCCCCTTTCTTGCTCACTTTCTCCACTAAACAAGAAAAATCAAAGTAAAGAATGCAACTTTGTAAAATAAGGAGAGGGTGAAACGAAGGATACAACTTACTTGCTCGTCTCTGGCACTCCGACACTAAGGGTTGGAAACCGTACTTTCGAAACAAAGGTCGTAGCTTGCCCAAATGTCTATCCTCCTTAGGCACCCTTAACACCTTCTTTACATCAGCCAATTCCCATCCAGACAATTTGATGTTGCCTCGAGTTACTGCATGAAGGAAAATGTTAGACGCAAGAAGAAACTACAACAAATAGCAAACAATGCGAACAATGGATACTTTACAACCTACAGTCTGGAAGTGAGTAAGAACACGTCGCTCAGGCGTGACACCCCTAACATGCTCCCAATCATCATAAAGAAAGCACCAACGATTTTTCCAAGTGCAGTACGCCTTTTTCTTACCAAAGACAATACGCTCTCTCTCACTCCGACATGCACACTCTGCATATCCTGGGCATGCTTTCATTGGGCGCATCTTATAACAGTAGCACCACTGATGGAATAAAGGCTCACCTAACCCATATTCCATCCAAATAATATAAAACCTGATCAAGGTATCCCAAAAACCAGGATTGAGTTGCCCAGGTGCATATCCAATGAAAGATAGCATCCGTTGCAACCAAGGGTGCAAAGGCAACTTCACCCTTAAGGTCAATAATATTTGAGTATAGAACATGACATGACACTTGGACGGTTCAGAGGGCAATTCTTCATGATGTACCAAACGCATTCCTACACTGCGGGGGATACTACATGACTGCCTTAGAGCTTCAAGATGCCTTTCGCTATCTAACAAGTTTTTCTCTAAAAGGTCCGCTGTGAACTCAGAGCGAAATATGGGTATGGTGTCAAAAACAACCCCCTCACCCACTGACATGAAGGAGGAAGAACCAATATTGGCTAAAGTTTGACAATTGCGAAAATCATCCAACGTTTCTTTGGTACAAGACTCCAACAAAGGCCCTGAAGACTCCAACATTGCAAGCTCAAACCTAGAGCTAGAGCTAGGGGAGCCCTCATCACTAGGACTTCCAGACTCTGACATCTACAACAAACAGAAACAAACTATATCACTACATGAAATATCGAAACATAAGGAAGTTCCTAGGGCATGAAGAAAAAGCTCAACCAGTTCATCATGTTCATAAACAAATACATGAACACTTAAACAATTCAACCAGAATGAAAGCATGTGATCGAGTGGAGAAGATTACCAACCTGAAGATGATGCAAAGCAATGCCGGAATCCCTCTCAACTAGAGAACACTCTATCTTCTAAAATTACTACAAAATAAGCAAATGAAGACAAGTTCAAGAGTGAAGACTTATCCTGCTTATATAAGTTCAACAAGACCAAACAAATTCAAAATTCAAATTCAAACCATGAGAAAGTCCCACATGGAAAGTCTTCAAATCTCCACAAGCTAGGGAATTTTAAACTTCAAATTTTCTGTTCCCCCCATTCTCCAAAAAAAAAAAAAAAAAAAGGAACGCAACAACTTCATCAATGGAAGACAACTACAATTCTCAAAAGCTTCACAAACTCTTGATCAAGATAGTGTGAAGCAAAATAAATTTATGGTGCCAACAAAAGCTTCAACAAGAGAAGGGCAACAACAAATGTCAAAAGCCTCACACACTCTTGATCAAGATAGTGTGAAGCAAAATAAATTTATGGTGCCAACAAAAGCTTCAACAAGAGAAGGGCAACAACAAATATCAAAAGCCTCACACACTCTTGATCAAGATAGTGTGAAGCAAAATCAATTTATGATGCCAACAAAAGCTTCAACAAGTGAAGGGCAACTACAATTCTCAAAAGCTTCACACACTCTTGATCAAGATAGTGTGAAGCAAAATCAATTTATGATGCCCAACAAAGCTTCAACACAAAAGCTTCACTTACAAAGTTTAAACATCAAACAAAGCTTCATCAATAGAGAGCAACTACAATTCTCAAAAGCTTCACACACTCTTGATCAAGATAGTGTGAAGCAAAATCAATTTATGGTGCCCAACAAAGCTTCAACACAAAAGCTTCACCTACAAATCTTCAACACCAAAGTTTCACTACAAAGGTTCAACTCTCAACTACAAAGCTTCAACACAAAAGCTTCAACACGCTTCAACACCAAAGTTTCACCTACAAAGGTTCAACTCTCAACTACAAAGCTTCAACACAAAAGCTTCAACACCAAAGTTTCACTACAAAGGTTCAACTCTCAACTACAAAGCTTCAATACAAAAGCTTCACCTACAAAGCTTCAACACAAAAGCTTTAACACTATAACTTCACCTACAAAACTTCAACTACAAAGCTTCAACACAAAAACTTCAATACTAAAGTTTCACCTACAAAGGTTCAACTCTCAACTACAAAGCTTCAACACCAAACCTTCACCTACAAAGGTTCAACTCTCAACTACAAAGCTTCAACACAAAAGCTTCAACACCAAAGCTTCAATACAAAAGTTTCAACACAAAAGCTTCACCTACAAAGCCTCAACACAAAAGCTTCACCTACAAAGCCTCAACACAAAAGCTTCAACACCAAAGCTTCACCTACAAAGCTTCAATACAAAAACTTCACCTACAAAACTTCAACATCAAAGCTTCACCCATTAAAAAATAAAAAATTAAATTAAATTAAAATAAATTTAAAAAAAAAATCAAAAATTCAAAAAATAACAAATAAAAAATAAAATTTCAAAAATTCAAAAAAAAAAAAAAAAAAAAAAGAAAAAAAAAAAGAAAGAAATGAACCTAGACCTCCCCTTCTTTGGGCCTAACAACTTTTATACCAAATATATATGAATGAGGAGTTTTGGACAACCACTTAGAAAGGAAAATGGTGAAGTTTTGTTTGGAAAATTGCCTACTAGCAAGACACCTCTCTCGTCAACTTCCTCGACCGGAGACTTGGGGGACTCCTACCATATACCACTACACCTTGATACTCAAAAATTTCACGACTACTCAATGCCTTGGATTTTTCAAGTCCACAACCGAGAAGTTTTCCTCACTCAAGAAATTAAGGGAGCACTACTTCAACCCACAAGGTCCACCCACGACGTTTCAACATGCAAACTTCAACAAAATAAAAAATTCAAAGAACTTAGTGAAGGATACCTTAGTGTATCTAACACAACACGTTGAATGAAGTAAAGCTTATTTATTGATATATTTGATAAATTACAAATACGTGCATGCACATGAATCAAAACAAACAAACAGGAGGGCGCCTTCACAAAGGCTGCTCAGGAGAAGTCTCAACACTCAGCAAAGCCCCAGAAATGGGAGGCACCGGAGGGTGATTATTTAGAGCCTTAGTACTGGGCAGAACCCCAGAAAGAGGAGGCACCAGAGGTTGATCATTTGGAGCTTCAGTATGTGGTACAGCCCCAGAGGACGAAGCCAATAAATGTCTTTCAAACAAACTCACAAACCTCTGATGATCATTTAAAATCTGACCATCGGATTCCTGTAACTGGTCAAGCTTTCTCTTCATGGTTGTAGCATAGCTATGTGCGAGCATGTGCAACTGTCTATTCTCGTGCTTAAGCCCTATGATCTCTTGTTTGAGACTTATCACTTCAGTCGCCAACGATTCAACTTGGCGAGTTCGAGCAAATAGACGTTGGGCCATATTAGACACAGAACTTGCACATTGAACATTGAAAGCCAGAGAATCCTTAACAGCCAACTCATCAGACTGTTTGGAAAGTAGTCTATTATCTTTGAGAGTAAGAAGATTCTTGGCCACCACCGCAGCGGTCATATCATTCTTCATCACAGAGCCCCCAATAGTAAGGGGACCAGTAGGAGATAAGAAGGATGGGCGTCATATGTTATCTTGAGGAAACATGGCTACCTCTTCTACAACATTCAAGTCCAAACGACGGTCAGAGGGGCCAGACATTCTCAGAAAAGATGAAGAAAAAAATGAAGTACAGTAAGTTTCAGAAGTACGAAGATAAGGGAAAAAATTCCTACAAGCAATAACTTTCAGAACGGACTCCTTGAACTTAATTGGTGCTCCTATAAAAGAAAGAGCCAGATCTTCAATAGGGCTGCTTGTTCAAAAATCGAAGAGGCACCACTCTCCAAATTTCGAGAAGCGGATTTCCTGAGTTAAAATTTATTAGTAATCTCCACACGCGACATCAGTTCCTAGGATACCAAGGACAACTTTGCCAAAGAACTCTGACAAAGTTAAGACAGGTAAATGTTGAAGGCCCAGTTACCCTACTATTCCCCACAAGGATAAAAGAATAGCACTACTGCTTGATTATTGGAAAATCCTTATGTGTGTCAACCTCTATGCTCCGTGGCAAAGCAGACTTGCAAAAATGCCCAACCTTTCTTCACATCTGAGAAAACACTCCCAACAGGATTACTTGCCCAGAAATCGAAGAGGCACCGCTCTCCGAATCTCAAGAACCATATCCCCAACAAGATTGCCTGCTCAGAAATCGAAGAGGCACCGCTCCCCGAACTTCGAGAAGTCGGATTTCATTGGATAAAATTTGTCTACAATTCTCACACGCAACATCAGCTTTCTGGATACCACAGGCCACTTTTTCAAAGTGCTCTGACAAAGTTAAAACACGTAAACCTTGCAGCGACCACTACATTGCTTTGACCGAGAAGGGTAAAGGAACAGCATTACCACTCGCTGTTGGGACAATTCCTATATATGTCGACCTTCATCCTCCACAGCCAGGCAGACCTGCCAAACAAAAAAAATGCTCAACCCTTCCCCACATCTGAAATGACACTCCCAATCTAGCCTCTCGAAATACTCCGTTTTCTTCTCCTTCGATAATACCCATGCCAACCAGCCACATCAGAGCAAGAATATCTCATATCATCAGGGTTGAAAGCAAGAGTATCCCATATCATGCTTTTTCCCTGTCTTTTCCTTTGCCCTTGCTCTTACCTACAGGACAATGAGAAAGAATGCAATCAGTCGGAACCTGAAATCAAACTTCTGATCTAGAACTGATTGCCCGGAACCTTTGCCTGGTCGCTTGCCTAGCATTGCTCTCGAGTACTCATCCTCAACTATTGTCAGGGTCATGAATTCCTTCGGCAAATACCTCAGAACAGTTGGTACGATATTGGCTCTTTACACTGAAGCTACCAAGCATGGATGAGTCACTGAGAAGTAGTGCTCTGAATGACCATTTAAATGCAAAGGTTGCGCACCATTTTTGCTATACAAAAGATTGAAGCAGAACGTTCAACGGCGAGCTAGAACAGATCACTACAGCACGACGCCCTTTCTTGTGGAACCGCACAATCCAGACGGAAGAGTCTAAGTCAAATCCAAGCTCGGCATCATTGCTCTAATTGAAGAGATCGAGAAGCCTCAATAGTCTTTTGCTAGCATCGTCGTCGAAGAACAAAGTTTCGCCATACCACACCTACTACTTTGTCAAACAACAAAAGTATCCCATATCATCAGGATCGAACATACTCCAAGTTTGACGGACTTGTTTTAACCCTCAAATTCTGGAGTCGGCTCGCTCCTTTGGGGGAAACCAGAAAACCCTCCAACCCACTTCAAGAATACACATGTGGAAAGTCAAGTACAAGAGTACCTCATATCATCTCTTCTCCCTGTTTCTTCTCTTTATCCTTATTGTTGAATGAGAGACAGGGAGAATGAGTACAATCAGCCGGAACCCAAGATCAACCTACCGATCTGAGACTGATTGCTTGGAACCTTGATTGCTTACCTTGTCTGTCACCTCCTTCGGCAGATCTCATCGCTTAGAGACTTGGGGGACTCCTACTATATGGTTTGTATCGCACTTGACCAAACCTGAAACTACAAGTAAGCTTCAAATGAAAATGATACATTACCTTGTGCGTCAACGCCAACCAAAGATACCACTCCTGGATGAAGGAACAGTACTTCCAAGAGAATATGCCACATCTACTTATAGGACAGAGAAGGGAAGTGAAGGCGACACCACACTTCGGTATTTGGAAGTTTCGTGATTACTCAATGGCTTGGATCTTGCAAGTCCCCAATCGAGGAGCTTCCCTCACTCGAGAACTTAGGGAAACACTGTTTGTACCATACTTGACCAATCCCGAAACTACTAAGCACCGATCAACAGCATACCGTCAAGGACCCAAAAGACTTTTCCTCCAACCAGGAGGCCAATCACAACACGACACATGTCGGTATCAGAGGCCAATCACGACGCAACACGTGTCGATATCAGAGGCCAATCACAACACGACACGTGTCAATGTCAAAACAAAGCTAGAAACTCTCTTCTATAAAATGGGATTATTCTCCCACAATAATCCCTAATGTCATTTGTACTAAACTATTCACTAGAACTCACTAAAAGAGAGCTTGAACCTATGTATTTGTGTAAACCCTTCACAACTAATGAGAACTCCTCTACTCCGTAGACGTAGCCAATCTGGGTGAACCACGTACATCTTGTGTTATTTGTTTCCCTGTCTCTATTCATTTACATATTTATCCACACTAATGACCAGAGCAATCTAGCGAAGGTCATAAACTTCATACTTTCTGTTGTACCAAAGTCCTCGCCAATTTTGTGCATCAACATATTTGAATGACAAGATGATATTATTTTATGGCTTACTTGTGTAACATGTCATGTGAAGTCACTATTACATATATAGTTTTCTTTGTAGCAAGCGATTAGACTTCTATGTGTATCTTTTCGACTCTTCCGATTATATTATTCTATGACTTACTCGTATAACTATCAAAGTATATGACCCTACGAAGCTACGACTATGTCACATGAAACGTTATATATAGCTCTCTTTGTAGCAAGCAACTAGACTTCACTTGTATCTTTTTTACTCATCCGATTATATTATTTTATGGCTTACTTGTACAACTGTCAAAGTAAACAACCCTGCAACTTGTGCCAATAACAAATAACGTTACTCGTATCATATTTATTGACTTTACAACTTGATTTGTGAATAATGCGGTCGTGAACAAATAAATCTTCCACAGTGACAAGTCAAAATAGTATTATCAATTCACGCATAACCTATGTTTAAAATATTAATATACAAATCTAGATATATTAAATATCAATATCGATATTGATAATAAAAATATCGACCGTATTGAATAAATTTTATCACACCGTAATAGTCGCACCAAAAAGTTTCAAAACCGCCAGTAAAATGACAGCCACTAAACACAAATTTCAACCTCCCCAGATCGCCCAACGCAACCACCATCAGCCTCAAAGACTCAACCTAACCACACAAATCTGTACACAAACTCAATGTCAGACCCAAAAGCAAAGCCAAGAATAGTGTGCTGCATCGGCGACACCCATGGCTTCCTCACCAAGCTCCAAAACCTCTGGTCCAATCTCCAATCCGCCATCGACCCATCAGATTTCTCCACCGCCCTCATCATTTTCCTTGGCGATTACTGCGACCGCGGCCCGGACACCAAAAAAGTCATCGACTTTCTCGTCTCCCTGCCCTCCAGGTACCCGAATCAGAAGCACATCTTCCTCACCGGCAACCACGACCTGGCCTTCGCCGCCTTCGTGAGCGTCCTGCCGCCGCCTCCCGACGGTTCGGAGTTTTCCGAGGGGTGGAAGGAGTATGCGGATAGCGAGGATAGAGAAGGGTGGTTTAAGGGCGATGGGTACGAGAGGATGCACTTGCAGGGGAGGAGATGGGGTGGGAAGATCAAGGCTAAGTTTAATGCGGCTAAGGGGACAGAGTACAAAGGGTCAATTTATGATGCCGGGCCTACATTTGAATCCTATGGGGTCCCACATGGTTCTGCTGGTATGTGTTTCGAGTTTTTCTGGATTTGTGTGAGATTCATGGTTTTTTTGTTTGGTGATTTGGGTTTCTTTTGTTTTGTTTTGTTTGATTGGATTCTCTGCTTGTTGATTTGATCCATTTGGTGCCAATTGATGTTTCTGTTAATTGTTAAGTTGTTTTGTCGGTTGGGACTGTTTATGGTGGAAAGACTTCTGCTCAAAAGAGCTTCTGATAGAAGTGATTTTATGATAACATATCAAAGCTTTTGTCAAAAAACAAACTTATGGAAAAGCAGTAAGCACTTGAAATTGCTTCAGCGCCTAGCAGCTGCCTCTCCAGAAAGCTCTTCCATCTCAGAATCGCTTCAAATTTTTTTCTCTCAAAACGTAGACAGAAAAACTTTTGGTTGTCGGAATGCACCCTTCCACAAGCAATCCAAAACAGGCCTAAAAATCATTTGCATTCCAGTTCTGTTCACTATCAATTGACAAATGCTAAACTTTGTTTGTTAAGTTATGGATGTACTGTTGTGTTATTGACTTATTAGTATTCGCAAACGTGGATTAGGGCAATGTTCCCGCCCCTTGCATCCAAATGTGAATCCTCCTTCCCGTAGATTAGAATTGTTTAGAATATGGTCTTGTCAATAAAGAACTTGTTAGTACTCGGTGATTTGGTGACTTAGTGTCATATACTTACAATCCAGCTGTCTATCGAACTGGTTTGTGTGCTTTATTTGTAAATTCAATGCCATGGCTTTGTTCTGTAGTTTTGTGTGTTGAAAGAATGATTGTTATGGGCAGATTTGGTTAAGGCAGTTCCCGATGAACACAAGAAGTTTCTTGCTGATATGGTTTGGGTCCATGAAGAGGTGAGGCCTGTTCTATTCGCTATCTTTTTTTTCGATGAACACTAAAGTCGTTGTGTAAGATACTAAAATGTGAGAAAAAACCTTAAAATTTCAATTGGTTCACTTTCCGATTCCTTTTGTGTGTCGTGGAGCAGAATGCAGTAGTCGAGAACTGTAGGACCAGATGCTGAACTTAGTCGGTCTTGATGATGTGCATTTTTTTCCAGGATGATGTTTGCGTAGAGACTGCGGATGGAATCAAACATTGTAGATTGATTGCTGTCCATGCTGGTTTAGAGAAAGATAAAGATGTCAAACAGCAAGTTGGCGTTTTTGAAAGCCAGAGACACCCGGGTGCCTAAGATAGAGGCTCTGAGTGGGAGGAAGAATGTATGGGATATACCAAAGGTAATGGCTTTCTACCTCTTAATATCAGCAATCTTTTTACTGAAACATTCGCTGTTTATTGTCCGATGATTTTTGTATTTCTTACGTTCGTTAGTTCTCGATAAAGATTTTCTCTTTTGTCGGTCAACTGAGATATGATAGACAACCTCATACAATAAAATGCAACTGAAATCAACGGTGTTTTGGTCCTGATAGGAACTGACAGAGAAACCAACTGTTGTCGTAAGCGGTCATCATGGGAAACTTTACATTGAAGGCCTCAGACTGATCATCGATGAAGGCGGTGGCATGGCGGAAAGACCAGTGGCTGCAGTTGTGCTCCCCTCTATGAAAATAGTCCGCGATACAGACGCATTGACAAACTAGAAACCGTGTTACAATTCATAAGCGTAGGTTTAAAGCTGTTTTCGTTACTATCTGTGCGTCTGCACATGTCAAGTTTGTAAACTAGAAACTTTGTTGCTTAAATAGCACTCTTAGAAAGTAATGTTATACACTTGTAGTTATCAATTGCGTGTGCGGGCGATTTCTAACTGCGGATCACTGTGGGACACATATTTGGTCAATGGTTGGAAATCGCCTATGCAAGCAACGAACATTTAAGCTTGGCATGGCAATCGCCCTGTCAATTGGAAATTTTAGAGTGCATAAGATATACTTTATGTTATTTAACGGTTGAATGACGTTCAAGAATTTAATGAATTTAATTGGTGAACATAATTCAGTTAAAAGACAATGACAACGCATATGATACATGAATTTACAATTGAATGACTCATTGTCAATTTGGCGCTTCAATTATTTGACAGGTTGACGAATGAAGAAGGTATATTCCATTTTGTGAGGATCATTCACTTCTGTCCATTTTTTTAAGGTTAACTGAAAACAAAGGTCATGACTCATGAGAGTGACTTTTGTTAGAGAGAGAAAGATAGGAGAGAGAGAGAGAGAGAGACACACAGAGTCACAGATAGGCTATGAATGACTGGACTGAAAAAGATGTACGTGTTGTACTTTGCGTCTGTGATTTTACTTTCAATCCGTTAAATTATTTTATAATCTCATAATTATAAACTGATTCAAATTATTCTTCAACAAAATTGGATATAAAATATTTCACTTATGATGGGGTGACTTAGTAATTGAAGACGAATTTTAAGTTTGTATTTCACATAGCACGTCCTGAGTTCGATTCATGATGAATCACACAATAGTGGTCAGTGAGATTAAAATTCCTCTGTGAATCTTTCCAGCTCTTGAAATGGTGAACTGTCGTGACGAAACTATCAACTAATCACTTTTATAAAAAAAAAAAAAATTCAATCAAAACTAGTTAAATTTTAATTAAAATTCCAGAAGGAAATACAAAAATTCATTTGATTCCAATAAGAATGTAACCTATGTGAAAATAACAAGAAATGGCAGCAAACGGGCAACAAAATCTCAAAAATATCCCTTCTCTCCCCCCACAGCCTTTCGTTCCTCATCCTCCTCCAAGATACTACTCCCCGCCCCCCCCCCCCCCCCCCCCCCAAAAAAAATTATTTTATTGTTTAATTTTTAAATTACCAAATATATACTAAATAAATAAAAATCTAAATTCCATGGACGACCGAAAATTTAGTGGAGAAGCAGACTGGGTCCCACCCACACATCCCATGCAACTCTCAACTGTACACGTGGCATCCAGCGGTGTACAACAAAATACTTAGTTACTCTCTCACTCCTCCCTCTCTCTCTCTCTCTCTCTCTCTCTCTCTATCTCTCTCGCTCTCCCCGATTTCTCTGTTGGATCACTCACTCGCTCACTCAACGTTTCTCCCGGGAGGCGAGTTTCGAAACTCCGCAAAACGAAACGGCTGCTGCTGCTGCTTCGAGATCGATCGATCCTTCTCGCGCGCTTCGGTCGATCTGATAACGAAAGGAGGAAGAAGAAATGGTCTCGACTCTCTCGGGGATTCGCTTCCCTCTCCTACCTTCCGCCCACACCTCGCATTCCAGCTTCAATGGCGATCGGAGGACCTCCGGCCTCTCTCTCTTCCTCTCCAATACCTCCTTCTCTCGTATTCCCTCTCTCTCCGTTTCTTTTTTCGTTTCGAAAAAATTGATATTCGAGTTCGATTTCTCTGTTTCAATCGGCTGCTTGGATTTTCTGTTTATTTTTCAGTAATTAATTTTTTTTTTTTTTTTTGTTATGAAATTATCATTATTATTGTTTTTAATTTTAGTTTTTGAAGTTATGCGTAGATTGATTGTTAGTGGTCACCCTCTTAGACATGGAGCTTACTTGGATATGCCGTGAGCTTTTTTGGAAGCTTGGAACAGTAATGGAGACTTATGCTTTTGAAGAGGACAAAAAAGCATATGGATTTCGATTACGGATTATATGGACGCAATGCCTATGCTTTTTTTGTGTCCGATAGCAATTTTAAATTTAATTTTTGTTGAAAAGAATTAAAATTTTAGAAAAAAAGGTATTGTTTTAAGTCGATTTTGTGCTTAAGAGATGACTTTATTAACTTAAAAATGATTTCTTTTATTATTATTTCATATGTTTTGTTCGATGTTTGTGGTGTGTGTGTGTTAAGCTAAATTGATGCGTGTTTGTAGGGAAGATCTTTGTTGGAAAGCCTTCGTATGATTCTAATTTGCCATCTTTAGCGGTTGCTGCATCGAAGAAAATGCTTGTTCCTGACAGCCAGAGTGATGGCTCTTCGTCTTTGAAGAAGGAGCAGTCGGGAGGTGCGAGTACAGTTCCAGAGGATTCTCAGGTTTATGATACCCATCTATATGCATACCAGTTATGTTCTGTGGTATCAATAAAAATATTATGCTTTCAATTCGAAGGTTTTATTGGGTGTGCAGAATGCCATAGCATAGTCAATTTCCGTGTGACATCTTGGAGGATCCTGAATAACATATTGTTGAACTGTGTATGTATAATTTTTGTTTAGGTGATTCAGGATGTAGATAATGTAGCAAAGGAAGATGAAGAGAAGCTTGAGGATGCCCCTTCAATAGTTGTGGACAATGTTGATGAGGCTGAAGCCAAGGTTGAGGACACACCTCGTCCCTTAGAAGTGAAAGCAAGTACTGCTGCAAACAAAGCTACAGGAAAGACAATTCCACCGCCTGGCAATGGGCAAAAGATATATGAAATAGATTCACTTTTGGTGGGTCACCGCGATCACCTTGATTACCGGTAGGATGCCCCTTCATATTTTAGTTTATGATAATAATACATATACAACGTGAATGGATGATGGCCTAAAATTGAAAAAAAGATTAAATAAATTGATTAATGGCAATGTCGCTACCCCTTTCAAGCAAAAGAGTACATGGCGGCTAGCTGGTTAGTGTAACAAGTGCAAGTTTATTGTTGCTCCTTTAGTGCACTGAATTATGTTTCTTTCTTTTTCTTATTTCCAGTTACAAATCCTTATGCTTTGCTTTATGTCCAAATTAGGTTAATAAGGCTTTAAGTAATTTGGTTTAACTATGGTCAGTTATGGACAATACAAAAGGCTGCATGAGGAGATTGACAAGTACGAAGGTGGTTTAGAGGTGTTTTCTCGTGGCTATGAGAAGTTTGGCTTCACACGCAGGTATTACTTTTGGCCTTTATCTTCTGCAGTCCACGTATTTTCCATGTTTTTTACTAGTTTACAGCATTGAATGCATACCACATTTTGAGTTGTTTTTTTATTTTGATATGGAATAGAAATTAATAAATATGCTAATTGGGTGTCGATGTACAAGGTCAGATAGATCATCGAGCAGACGAGAGAAAAGTTCTGCAATTTGACTGTTTTGAACTGCATACTGGTGTTATATTATTGTGTTACGATTAGCAATTTCACGCTCTCATCCACCTTATTGTGGCAGTGCCTCTTATCACCTTCTTAGCTAATTATCGTCCTTGTTTACATCTTTGTATTTATTCTGTGGGTAATATCTTTTGTTATTTTTTCTTTTAGGGTTCCTTTCAATTTCCCATAGTAATTTCCATAGTTTTTGGTTTAAAAGTAAATTATAATTTGTCAAATCTTTAATGCTGATTATTATCTCTACTGGTTTTTCAGTGCCGAAGGTATCACTTATAGGGAGTGGGCACCTGGAGCAAAGGTTCATTTTTCTTGACTGGTGTTTTAAGGATTTTACCTTTTTGCTGTTAGTTACTCTCTGTATAAGGGTGACTTATTGAGACCAACAAACATGGACACAATGTGCTTACTAAGATCCTTTCCCCTTATTTTGTTGTGAGGATTATCTTGTCATTTGATGGAAGGTTTTATTAGACCAGTTTAGGTGCCTTAATAATCCCATGGTTGCCGTTTCTTGTTGTCCTTTTCAGTCAGCATCACTGATTGGAGATTTCAACAATTGGAACACAAATGCAGATGTGATGATTCAGGTATGTTTTTGGAACTTTAGCAGTGGGATTTCCAAGATACTGAACAAATGAATTACATCAAGCCACATGATTAATATTTTTGTACAACAACATTGCTCATGTACCATATGTGAACAGAATGACTTTGGAGTCTGGGAGATCTTTTTGCCAAACAATGCAGATGGCTCACCTCCAATTCCACATGGTTCTCGAGTGAAGGTAATACTTGCTGTGGATAATTGTATGCTGGTTTTGTTGCTCCTTCTCTATTACTGTAATGCTTCATAATCCAGCGAATAAAAAGAGGACTTATTTTCGTCTAAGTAATCCTTAACTAATTCATCTGTTGACTTGTTTGTGGTGATAATTTCAAAAAAGAGCTTGGTTATACACTTTTTTTAATTTGTTCTCTTCTAGAAATTTACGTGGAGAATGAGACAATAGTTTCAAGGCATACTACGATTGCAAGTTTTGCCCATCTCATGTTATTGCCATAAGATAAATTTGTGTAGTTAATTCAGTATGTTATGTGAAATCGCAGATCCGTATGGATACTCCTTCAGGCATCAAAGACTCGATTCCTGCTTGGATCAAGTTTTCCATACAGGCTCCAGGTGAAATCCCATACAACAGCATATACTATGATCCACCAGAAGAGGTATGTTCTTAGGTAAAAAAAAAAAATTCAGTTATGCTTGATAGATACTGGTAGGGATGCCGGGCCTCTGGGTAGAAGAAAGGCTGCAGTAAGGTAGAAATTAAACCATAGGATTGAATCAAAATTGAGCAAATGTTTGTGATATTGGAAAGGGAATGATTCCCAAGTCATTAATGATTCATAGGATTCTTATACCAGTTCATTGATTTATCATAGGTTGCAGTTGGGAATCATTCCCTCTCCAACATCACTTCATTAATTTTTATGAAATAGTTAAGACAGTAAATAGGTTAATCTGCTTCATTTACATGTTCACGTTTCCTATTATTGTTCTACTCTTCAATGGGTTAATGATACTCGCATGCACTTCTTTTCAGGAAAAGTATGTATTTCAACATTCTCAGCCGAGTAGACCAAAATCACTTCGCATTTATGAGGCACATGTTGGAATGAGTAGCACGGTGTGCATTGTTACCCTTCTAGCTTATTCAGCTAATTATTATGTTCTTGCACATTAATTTTTAATTCTTCTTTTTGATAAGCCTCACCTTAGGTGTGCTGTAGAACAGTACGATCTTATTTTTAGAAATCAGCTTTTAAAGTTCTTTATTTTAGTGCAGGTGGTCATAACTTAAGATCCTTGACTTGGGAGTTCAGTTTGGCATGCGCCTCACAAATGAATGCTCTAGTTGTGGCCGAAATTTTATGACCCATGTTTTAACATGTTAGACAAGAATAAAATTGGAATATATTATGTGTCAGAGATGATTCGGTACTTTTCTTTTTCATTGTTTCTGGACAGAAGTTAGGAAAAGGGAAGGGGCTGGTCTATTTAACAAATGCCTGAAACATCTTCTTTTTATGTCTGTCATCTATAGTTCTAACAGCATCAATGGTATTTTTTTTGTATTTAAATCTATCCACATGAAACCATCCAAAGTTCAAGGGGATTACTGTGCCACAGAGCTGTCTTAGATCTCTTCTTCCTTTTGGTTTCTTATCACTAATTAAATTTTATTTCCTCACAGTACCATTAACTTTTGAGTTGCAGGAGCCCAAAATTAACACATATGCTGAATTCAGAGATGATGTGCTTCCACGCATTAAAAAGCTTGGTTACAATGCTGTTCAACTCATGGCTATTCAAGAGCACTCCTACTATGCTAGCTTTGGGTATTGTCCTTCTAACATATGCTCCAACTGTATGTACTCCGTTTTATCTTTTGGGAAAATATATTTCTGTTGAAACAAATGGATTGGTAGGCAGTGCTACATGTGGTACTTGCTTGTGAACGGTTGATGTTCTCTAAAAATAAAATTGAAATTTTTTCTGTTTGTGGTGCAGGTACCATGTCACCAATTTTTTTGCTCCTAGCAGCCGCTGTGGAACCCCTGACGACCTAAAGTCTCTAATAGATAAAGCTCATGAGCTTGGTCTGCTTGTACTCATGGATATTGTTCACAGGTAATAGCCCTTCCTTGACTTAGTGGCTTACAATACTTGTCCTCAAGCTAAACAAAAGGCTTACTCAACTCGTAGTGAGCCCACCATTGCTTTTAACTAATTGTTTGCAGCAGATAGGACTTAGGTTCCTGGACACATCTATGGGTTAATCATATTCAACATTTTTCACATGCTTAGAGGAAATACTGATTTCCATAAATTTCTTTTTATACTTATTGTACTAACTTTAGTCTGTTCGATGTATTACTCCACCTATTTGTATTGGGATTGACGATGTCAAATTCTTTTTTCACTCTGTATCCTATTCAAATAGTTTGCATGAATCATACTTCTAGACCTAATAATTACTTGTTAATTACTATGAACTTATTTGTCTAAATATCTCACTGCTAAATATGTAACACTACAGCCATGCATCAAATAACACATTGGATGGTTTGAACATGTTTGATGGAACCGATAGTCATTACTTCCACTCGGGGTCTCGAGGATATCATTGGATGTGGGATTCCCGCTTGTTTAATTATGGAAGCTGGGAGGTATGTGCTTTTGTGCATTCTTTTCTTTAAATAGTGCACTGTGAGAAATTTGGCCTTAATCTTTTGCTTTATCCTATGTTTATGAGGTACTGATTTTAACTTTTCATGTAGGTTTTGAGGTATCTTCTTTCAAATGCAAGGTGGTGGCTGGAAGAATACAAGTTCGATGGGTTCAGATTTGATGGTGTGACTTCAATGATGTACACTCACCATGGATTGGAGGTACCTTTTTAGATTTTACTTTGTCTTCTAATAAGGGTATCTGAATGACTCATATGCTATTCAATCTTAAGTTTCACTGAAATAGTAAATGTTATGAGTACGTTTTGTTTTGGTTATGTTTTATTTTATTTTCCTTTAAGGTCCTACAATTTTTGATGGAAAACTTCCATGCTTATCTATCCTCACAGCATATTTGACCCAAAAAAATCTATTGTCAGCATAATTTTTTGTTGATTCTGATGTCCAATATCAGTTTTGGTATTCCCATTGGTACCTCTGTTGCTACATATGCTTCCACAATTCGAGTTTACTTTTAAATATCCAATGACAGGTTCTTATATTTGTTTATTGGTTGAGCTTGCTTTAGGTAGCATTTACTGGAAATTACAGTGAGTACTTTGGGTTAGCAACCGATGTAGATGCTGTTACTTACCTGATGCTGGTTAACGATTTGATTCATGGGCTCTACCCTGAAGCTGTTACCATTGGTGAAGATGTATGTTCTATTCCCTTTCATAAGTAAAGTTGAGCATCCTTTGTTGCAGTTATCTCCCAAGTAATGAATTTAGATTTCATAGTGGACTGAACTGAAATAAACTGTTTACAAGGTTAGGTAACTTGAAATAAGAAAAATAAAATATTACCTCTGTTATATAAGTTCTACATTTTTTTTTAGTTTTTTTTTTTTTTCTATTTGAATTTTTATCTCATCCTCTTTCCCCCAATCCTTAAGACGTGGAAGTTCATGTAGTTTACAACTATTTCTATTCAGATGAGTATTTAATTCAGCTTGTTTTGAGTTGATAACATTTCAATGTTTCTCATTAGAAATGAAAATACAGCCAGGTTTGAGTTTCAATCAAATTGACCTGTCAAGTTTGAGGAAGGTTTTATAGAGGAGCTTATTGTTATATTCAGAAACAATAGCCATAAATATTCTGAGCATTGATTCATCACTCATTAGCTGATTTAACAAGTCAAATCTGTTTTTTCCTGTTCAATTGCTTTAAAATATGATGAAAATGTTACTTTTATAGGCTGTTATACTGGTTATGCATATGTCTACCATTACAGGTTAGTGGAATGCCAACATTCTGTGTTCCTGTTAAAGATGGTGGTGTTGGATTTGATTATCGCCTGCATATGGCTATTGCTGATAAATGGATTGAGCTCCTCCAGTAAGTTGCTATACTAAAGCATATCTGCTCCATTTTTAAAGTTAGAAAGTCTTTTATCTGATGTAGGAGGCATTTGTGGAATAAAAAAATAACGAATCAACTTTGGTTGACATTGTTGCATGAAATTTGATGTAGGAAAATGGATGAAGAGTGGCAAATGGGTGATATTGTTTTCACACTCACCAACAGAAGGTGGGGGGAGAATTGTGTTGCTTATGCCGAAAGTCATGACCAAGCTCTTGTTGGTGACAAAACAATTGCATTTTGGCTGATGGACAAGGTTAGACAAGTTTTCGTTGCATTTTGCATATCTTGTAACTTGAAGGATGTGTATACTTTGGTTTCTTGTATTAGAATTATTTGTCTAATATTCTATGCTTCTCTCAGGATATGTATGATTTCATGGCTGTGGATAGACCATCAACTCCCCTTATAGATCGTGGAATAGCATTACATAAAATGATTAGGCTTATTACTATGGGATTAGGCGGAGAAGGATATCTGAATTTCATGGGAAATGAATTTGGACATCCTGGTAAGATTAGGCCAAAATGTGATATTGTACATCATCATTCTGTCGAGCTGCCATTCATTTTCATATTTGTGTTTATTTTTCTCTTCAGAGTGGATTGATTTTCCAAGAGGCGTTCAACATCTTCCAAACGGAAAAATAGTCCCTGGGAACAATAACAGTTTTGACAAATGCCGACGTAGATTTGATCTTGTAAGTTCTTACTATCCATGAAGCACGCCTATTAGTTTATATCACTTTTGTGCATCAACAGTTTGGTAATTATAACAAGAATTTGTGTTTAGTTCGGATGGTGGCTAATTGAAGCAATGCATGATTCCTAAGAGATTTTTCAGTTGTGCTGAAAAACTGAAGACCATGATGACATAAAACAACTAAATGTTACTTATAAAGGCAGTAGAAAATTACCAACCGAGGTCAAGTTGATTGGTAACCTAATAGCGTATTCGTGATATAAACATCAAGATATATTGATCTTGACAGTGCTACTACTAGCAAATTACTAAACTATAGAATCTCTCTGTTGAGCAATCCCTTTTATGTTTGCACATGAAATTCTTGAAGTACTATCTCCTTGTTGAACTTTGCATATCCATTTCCATATTCCTGGTTCTTTTAAGGGTATATTGGCCTTACAGAAAATAAATTGTGCATAACCTTTGTCACTTCTGATTACCTCGTATGTTTTCTGCATTGTTGATTATGCTTGGCCAGGGGGATGCAGAGTATCTAAGATATCATGGAATGCAAGAATTTGATCGAGCAATGCAACATCTTGAAGAAACCTATGGTGTAAGTTCAGTCAAATGCGTACATGTGCTTAATTACTTAGGGCAAAGGTGTGCCATATCTGTTAGATTATAATATGAAAAATTGGTCAACTGCTGATGCAGTTCATGACTTCTGAGCATCAATACATATCACGCAAGGATGAAGGAGACAAAATTATCGTCTTTGAAAAGGGAGACCTGGTTTTTGTCTTCAATTTTCATTGGAGTAACAGCTATTCAGACTACCGAGTTGGCTGCTTAAAGCCAGGAAAGTATAAGGTATTTCCTCTAAAAATTTCTATGAAGCCCTCATAGCCTAATATACTATCTTTCCGCGCTTTCGCATTTTCTTTCTAGAATTGATCTATATTGGTTAAGTGCATGTCATAGAACTCCTCTACGCATATTCTTTTCATATGATAATGTTCCTTCTTCCAGATTGTCTTGGATTCGGATGAAAAGTTATTCGGAGGCTTCGATAGGATTGATCACAGTGCTGAATACTTCACTACTGTAAGAAAAATTTCCTTTGGATCTTCTCTAGTGCTATCATGTGTAGACTTCAGGTGAGTACTTCCCGGCTGTAAAATGTTACTAACCCTCTTTGTGATCTGCAGGATGGGTGGTTCGATGAGCGGCCTCATTCTTTCCTACTGTATGCACCTTGTAGAACAGCAGTGGTCTACGCCTTCATAGAGGGACCTAAAAAGTTTGATATCCAACTCTAATTCAATTCCGTTGCTCAAAATGTCTACATCCTCCCGCACTCCTAAAACCAGACGCGCTGTACGTTAGCTAATAAAAGTGCCGTCAACATGGAATTCCGCCGTTGCCTTCGGCAGTTATGCTACGCCAAAGTCGGAAGAACGAGGTTAACAAAGTAAAACCAGAACTTAAAACTGCTAAGGTGAGAGATTTTGGGCGGAAGTTTAGGAGACCAGTGTCTTTCATAGGCCTATGGGAAAGTAGACTAACATGGCAGTTTGTTTTCCAAGCTAGAGATTTTCTAATGTACAGATGGAGCATGTAGCTGATCGTGGTGTTACATAAGTTGGCAAACATTTGGGCTTGCCAAGTTTTGTTATCGAACATGCTTCGATGGTTGTTTTTTTCTTTCAAACGATGTACTTACATAACGGATAAAAGAATTTAAACTTGAGCGCATGAGAGCGGAACTATATCTTTACCAAATGGTCTAGCTCACAAAGGAGAACCACCTTAACGTGAAAAGTGAATAGCAATTGCACCTCTGCGAGATATGAGTGATAAATTTGTTTTGGTTAAAACATGCACAGAACTCGTCCACTAAAGTAAAATAACGAGAGCGATTTACACAAGCAACTATAAGAAGCTTGCCGGAACTGTCCGATACGGATGATAATTCAAGTGCTGATGAAGCTAGCTTCGGAGGCAGGGCCGCGGGGCAACCGATGTAAGACGCTGGTTGGCGACGAATTGGAGTTGGAAGAGGACCGCAGGGCCTCTGCAAGTGGTCCTCCCATGGAAGCCATTTGGTTTGTTGCCCACCCGGCTGGCCAATTCAACTGTGGCTGCCCACGCTCGGCATGGCTGTCCTGGTGGCCTGGCTCGACCCCATTGCCAGTGGACAATTTCAACGACACATCCGATGAGGTAGTTCCACGTATCGAAATGGAGAGGCTGGTGGCCGAGTTCATTGAGCTAGCATTGCTTCTTGCATTGTCGAGTTCTTGAAGCTTCCCTGGCCAGTCATCAAAAAAGGGCCTCAACACATGGCTGTCGGATTTTGCACTCGCCGAGACCTCACCGCGGGGCTCAAAGAGGCTCCTGTTCTCAGGTTTGGCCTCTGAAGAACTAAAGTTCACAAGAAACACTAGCAATTACGGGCAAGAAATCAAAGTAAAAAAGAGTTTTAGAGCATATAAATAGAGCATCATGTACTTTTTAGGGCCCATGAGATTCTATAATTAAACTACCTACTTTATTAGCGTGCCCTCTCGTCAATGTTAGCGAGAAACACTTAAAAAGAAGCACACAAAAGGAAACAAAACCCGCCACCACCTGTTGTGCAATGACGATTAGTGTGTTTTATTTTTCTTGTGTGTTTGATTCTTGAAGTGTTTCATACTAACATTAGCCGTTGTCACTTGTCGAGGACTACATTAATTTAATTCGACAAGTGACATTAATTTAGTTCAAATTAAATTAAACAAAAAATAATAGCTTTGGTGGTGGTTGTTTACTACCTTTGGTTGAGATGAAGAAGATCAATCGATGGGGACGATGAAGACCCAGAAAGAGCAAAATGGGTCCCGCTAGCCGATGTATTGGTGATGGTGGTAACATTATTAAGACTAGTGCCACTCCCTCCGCCACCAGCGGTGGTGGTGGCGGCGGTGGTTGTGGTGGCAACTTCCACAGGCTTTCTTGAACGGTTTCTGCCACGGTGCACATGGCGTTCACAGTACTTCTGACCCGCCACCACATCTCTCGAGCACCGCCATTTCTTCCCATCTGTCCTCCTGCACCTCGTTGGCTCCGGATCCATGGCAGCTCTTCCCCAATAACCTGATTGCAACACTGATAGACAATACACATAATGATTTTTCATTAATCTTCATGCTCAACTCACTCAAATCTCAGCAAAACTGGGCTTAGCAAGTTGACTAGAGCAAGTTTTGGACCCAAGTTCAAATCTTCCTTGCCCTAATTTAGCTTAGATTAGAATATTAATCCACTAAATGGGCACTGTTTTCTTTGAAAAACGATATTCTAAACTACTCTAATTTATGAAAGGAGATTCGAGCTTAGGGGGCAAGAGACGCTACTTTAACTAACTAACTTAACCCGTGTCTGCAAATCAAATTGGCATTTTAAATTGATTCTTATTTGAAACAAATCTGAATAATAATATTTGGTTTAATTAAAGTTTGGAGTTAAAAGTACACTTACGAGCAGGTTGAAAGTGAGGGAACTGTTGGAGAGGGTGGTGGAGGAAATAAGGAGCAGAATGGAGGAGGCTTTTCTTGATTGGCTGAAGAAGCTCCGGAGGAACAGCCGCACCGGCCACCATGTACCTGAATATCAAAGCCTGCAGCTCCAGCTCCTGCCACTGTGACAAGCTGAAATAGCTTCCCATTTCTACCACATAAAACAATAATTAAATTAAAAGATTAGAGCTTTTAAAAATAAAACTTGAGAACAAACAAGAACATCAACTTTTCTATTCAAAGAATCAAACTTTTTCTTGTGGGTTGGATGCATGTGTGTGTGACAGGAGAAAGAAAAGGGAAAGGTTCAGGAAGAAGATAAAATCTTACTGGGAAATCTGGAAGTGGCAGGTGAGGATTCAGAAAATGCTGCTGACAGGATTTTGGTGTTGGGTTCAGGAACAAACAGAGGGAGAGCATACCCAGCAGCAGATGGAAGCTCTGCGTTTTGAAGCGGATCAAGGTCAAGTTTTGGTATCTTTGCAGAATGTTGTTCCTCTGACTCATGCTGCTGGGTTCTCCATTGCTCAAGGTGGAAGTCCATCTAGAGAGAGAAAGACAGAGAGAGAGAGAGAGAGATGGGGTGGGGTTCAAGCTTGGTCTGTTTTTCTGTTGTGGTGATTTAGTGGTTTACTGGGTGAGATTAATATGTTGGGTTTGTTGGGTGTGGAGATTGTTTTTTTAAGGCTTTTGGCAGAGGTTCTGACAGAAAAAGCCTGCAAAGTTTTGTTTAAAGGTAGTGCAGAAGCCTGAGGCACTTGAGAAAAGACAGTCAGACAAGACAGATGAGAGATAAAATATTAGTAAAGTATAACCCAGAAAAGAATTTTAAAATTAATTAAAAATTTGGAAGAACATGGATAGCTAGAGTTAGAGACTAGAGAGAGAGAGGAAGAACCTGCAGTATTTCTGCCGCACTGCAACTGCTTTGGAAATAGCAGAAGGGTGTTTTTATTAGGCTTGATTTCTAACACCAGACCCAAAGATCCATCTGCCTGATATAATGAGAGAGAGAGAGAGAGAGAGAGATTGCAGTTACATCTTCAGCCTTTATCACTCAGCTTTCAAAGTTAATATTTTTTCTTCATAGTTCCAGTTGGGAACAATGTATGAACATCTTATTTGGGAAATATAATTTATGTGTAACATTGCGATTTATTAGCATTCATTTTATTTGTAGATAAAACTTTATGTTATATTTTCAGAATTGTATAATTATTATTTAGTTATGATCGGTTCAGCGCATCGATTAGTTCAAATTTTAAGCCTCTTACGACCAATTGAGGAGAGAAATTGAAAGCCCCACAAATACTCATTTTATACTATACTCTCATTTGTCCTTTTTCTATAATTAGATTCTATTACTTTTGTGGTGAATTAATATCTATTGCTCTTTTTACTAAAAAAAAATAAATAGATTTTATTGCTTTTAACACATGAAGAGATCTCAATTATTCAAAAAGAAGAAATACAATTTTGTCTTTTCGTTTGAGACCATTTGAACAAATTTAATAGCACGCATGCATGTCCAAATTTCTGAAGAAAAAAATAGGAAAACTTATTTTAAGCTCTAAAAAATATAATTTTTTTAATAATATTGTATGCAAGATTAAAAGTTAAAAATAGTTCTTTGACTAGTGTCCACGCTTGTATCTAAAGTCAGATTTTATTTTATTTTTTTATAAATTTATTTTGTTTATAGTTTGCCTATATTACTCTTAGGTAAAATTGTTATATGGATCAAACACGAAAAAAAATTAAAAAGCATTAGATTTTACAAATCATAACTAATGTATGAACCTACGAGTCAAAAGTGTTGAAATCCTAACGAACTAAAACATAAAAAATAAAACCAAACCAAATTGATCATACCAAATCTATCAAGGCTAAACCATACAACTTACCCAATGTATTGAATCTACTGAACCTAATTGTATATAGAACCAAACAATGCAAATTCAATCCTACCACTTAGTATTACAAGTTAGTCACGAGAGGTACTAAGTTTGATTCTCGCCATATGCAACATTGAACCACATTATTGCTAACTTATTACGAGGCTAAACACATTTCTCCTCCTTTTCGTGGTTTTAATATCATTTGTTAATGCAAATTCCCCACTATGTCTTTCAACAACCGCATGGTATGCATGGTAAAGTAATCATGTCTGGCTAAGACAATTTTTAGACGTAAATTAGTGCATTCCCCACACAATGTCATTATGGTTATACAATGTTCAAAATTTGAATAAATATCAAGAACAAAAAAAACAGAAAAAAAAAGGTATGTTATAGAGAATAATGATGGCATTCATGTGGACAATGAAGATGGAAGATACATTTATGGGTGATAATGAATCTATGATTCCGTTTCTAAAACTTTGACGGTGGAGCTTACGTTTTGGACACAACAAAGATGACATTCTTGTGAATAGTAATATAATATATTGTATTGTTCTAACGCCTAAGTGACATGTCATGATGCATTAAAATAAATGAACTTTTTTAGATGTAGAAAACTTTTCAGGTTATAGTCTGAAAATCATCTTATTGGAGTAAAAAGGGCTTTTAAACATAAATCTTATGTCTAGAAGCCCCAAAAACAATTGAAGTAAAAAAGTATCTCACTGCACAAGCACACTGTCTTCTTATTTCTGCAGCTCCAATACCATATGAGATAATTTCGTATCTATAATTTCTGTGTCAAATGTTATGCCAAAGAATAGCAGATGACCTCAAAAAATCCATCTGTGGAACAAAGTCAAATTGAGAATCCTAAACTGTTGATCGCTTCCCACTAAACTAACTCCGTAGAATTAATCCGTAAAGTGAAACAAGTAAACAAGGGAGCAAGCAAAAGTGGTAGAACGAGAAGGTGGTCGGTTGTGGGGTGGGATGGGGGTGGGGAGGTGCCTTCTCTTTCCCAGCTGTCTTCCTCCTCTTTCTTTCTTCTTCTTTTTCTTCTGTGTTACTTTTTAATGCGTTGGACTGATTTGACCAACTTACTATTTACAACTATGTCGACATGACAACTCAATTCCAACACATCGCCATCGGCACCTACTCTCCTAGTTCTTTGACAAAACTTTCCACCTTGCCCAATGCCTGCATTATATTCCAGCCTACCGACTTTCGGTCTTTGTTTCAACAGATTCTATCTTTCAAGTTATCAACTAATGCTAATTCTAGTTATATTATTCTACTAATAGATGCTTATCACGCGTTTATTATATACTTGTTCTATACGATATGTTTAGTTACAAGAGGGTTTCTTTCTTTTACTTTCGCAATTCTATATATTCTATTATTTCGTTAATACTTTCACATCAATGCTCCTAGAAGTTTGGATTTTACTTTGATATATGAACTTTCAATTTTGTTTTCAACTCCCAAAAACTTATATATGGTTCTTGTTAAATTTTGTGACCTTGATTAATTTTACGTACATTGTCCAACTAATGGATTTTTTTTTTAGATGTTTAAAGATACATCACTCATCAAATACTTGTTAAAATAATGTCTTCCGTCACAAGAGAGTTTCTTTGCTTCACTTACGCTAGCAAATTTTACATATTCCTTTATTTTGTGAATACTTTCTACAACAATGCTCCCCAAAATTTTGACGTTCTAGTTTAATCTCTAAACTTTCTATCTCGTTTTGAAATCCTCTAAACTTATAATTCTTGTTAGGTCATCTCTAGCCAAAGACAAAAATGATTCTATTAAAAAGAATCATGATTAAATTTGGTCAAAAGTTAGGTACATATCCTTCATACGCCTCGACAAGCCCCAACATATGCATCATAAACCAAAATAAAATAAATTTAACACTGCATGATTGGAGATGAAAATTTTAAACCCTACAATATTATTAATTTTCAAAAGACTAAATAATAATTTACTATCGGCCCTTCGTTACAGGAGATGACCTTATTGTCTTCCCAAATCGTCCATTTGTCACACTAGGAAATTTTCCATACATTTGAACTGGCAGAAAGTATCATGAACATCTGTCTTTTTTCTGTTTTCAATTATTCAAATTTTCAGAGAGGTCAGAGGCATTGCCTGCATCTACAGTATCTGTACAACTGAACCAAACTTGTGTATACAGTTACATATGTATTCTTGTACAGACGAACGAAGGTCAACTTCGATCGAGCTCACTACTTTAATGCATGTGTTTTCTAATTCTCCACTCTTTCACAGTCGCTTACTATTCTTTGCTATCAAATCAAAGCATGCTTTTTGTTCATTGCTAATTTAAACTTAGCTAGGTTAATCATGGTTAACAATGAGTCTTAAAAAATTTAATTTTTATAAACTCTTTGTCATTTCATAATTTAACGTCTATTTCATGTCAGCATAATAAAATATTATACTAAAATCATGAGCTGCTAGAAAGTTCATAAAAAATCTCATTTTTAGGAAATTCTCTCTCTCTATGCCATTTCTCTATTAGGTAATTTGGTTGTTATCGTGCCAGTCAAAACAATGGGAGCCATTGTTGAATGAATGGTGATGATGAACATTATGAGTCTTCTGCGACAATTGAAAATTAGAGTACGTCACGTTAAGGAGACTTTCTCAAAGTACGATTATTTATAAACTCTCTGTTACCTGATAATTTAACGTCAATTTTCGAACGCACATTATAAAAGATTGTATCAAAAACACAATGTAACATATACTCTATAGAGAGTTCCATTTTTAAAAGAGTCTCCTTAGCATTTCTCTAAATCAAATAGACTACACATTGCTAGACTTTACCACCTCAGGTTTTGGGTCGATAGTATTGTTTTATTTCAATATAATACATCCGTTACATTTTCTATTCATTGATCCGTTAAGTGCTGACGTAGCGGCCACATTTGTATCACGTGACTAGCAACTTTGTGCCACGTGGCAAAAAAAATAATTTTTTATTCATTTAAAATATTATAATAATTAATACTTAAAAAAAAAAAAAAAACAAACTGAAACCCACCTTCCCGCAGCCCCCACCCTCGCAAACAAACCCAGAAACCTCCGGCCCCCCCGACCCACCTCCCTCTCCTCCACTCTCTTCACCTCCCCTCCCATCCAAAAACCCATCCCATCCCACCCCACCCCCATCTCCCCCACTAACACTACATTACAAAAATACAATCCCAAATTAAATATTAGAAAACCCTAATTCAAAATTTCCAAGTAAAATCCTATGCCTGCTACCCAGTTCACAGAACCATCGAAAAAACAAATTTAACAGCCAGAACCCCAAAATTTGAGCACAAAGTAGATTAAAAAAAAAAAACCACATCTGCAAGCTTCAAGCTTTAAAACCCAGCAAATAGAGGATCATGATTTCAGGCGGAGGTCAAGGAGGCTGATGCGGCCTTAGCATTCACCGACGACAAGGAAGAGGTGGGAGCTGGAGGGATCGGTGGAGAGGATATTGTTGCAAAGAGGGAGGGCCCAGTAGAGAGGAGATCGTGGCAGAAAGGGAGTGTGACATCCTACATCACTCAAGGGAGTGAATCTTATAAGTCTTATGTGTATATTCTCATCTCTACCTAGCACGAAGTCTTTTGGGAGCTCACTGGCTTCAGGTTTAGTAGGAACTCCGAAGTTAAGCGAGTTCGCGCGAGAGCAATCCCATGATGGGTGACCCACTGGGAAGTTCTTGTCTGGGTTTCCAGAAACAAAACTGTGAGGGCGTAGTTGGGGCCCAAAGCGGACAATATCGTGCTACGGTGATGAAGCGGGCCCGGGATGTGGTGGGGGCTCGGGTCGGGATGTGACAGGGAGTGGAGAGGGACCCACTGCCGCTGTCGTTATGCATCTTCTCCGAAGAGGTGGGGTGGGTTTTTGGATAGGAGGGGAGGTGAAGAGAGTGGAAGAGAGGGAGGTGGGATGGGGGGGGGTGTGTGGAAGGTTTCTGGGTTTGTTTGTGGGGGTAGGGGGTTACGGGGAGGTGGGTTTTAGTTTGAGTGTGTGTGTTTTTTCTTTTTTTTTTAAGGGTAAATTAGTATCATATTTTGAATGAATAAAAAAATTATTTTTTTACCACATGGAAAATGTAACGGATATATTATATTGAAATAAAATAGTACTTGAGGTATGAAAATGAAATGTTTTAAAGATGTTATAAGGAATTGAAATCGACCCCAAATCTGAGATGGTAAAGTGTAATTTACCCTTACTAATATTATATTTACAAAGAACCAACCTACTTCTATTTGGCGAGGCAACCGAATCTTCATCTTACAATAAAAACTCTTAAGACATAATTACAATGATACCCATAAACAATATAACAAAATGAAAATGATTTTTATACCCCATTTTCATACACATAATTTGTATTTTTTAATCGTTGGACAAAATAAAATAAGGAATAAGGTGTTCAAAAAATGCCAATGTATATGTAGAAATCATTTCCCTAAACAAAATTGCTAATCAATTAACTTTTTCAACAACATGTTGAAAAAAATTGTGTTCAATCTTTTTTTCTCGTAACTTCCATGTAAAAAGTGTGAATAGGATAATGTTTTATGTGCACAACATGTTGTAGGCATATTGTCCCAACAAAGAGAGAGAACTTAACTACAACGGAGTATCTCAAAGGTTAAGTAAATTATGCATTTAAACTTTTCTAGCAAAACATGCATTAGTGACAAGTTAAGTGGTAAGACAAGTTAATTAGTAAAGATTTTTGCAGGTGGTTCAATATCTTAGGAATAAAGTGTCGGGTTTTCATCCATAAATCTCGGGTTCGGAACTCCTTACCTAATCACATTATCTAAAACTGTGTTTCATTTAGGACATGATCAAGATTAACCAACCATGTTATGAAAACGTTTTTATTCTATATCCTTTAAAAAAATTAAAAAAAAAACACAAAATATAGTCTTTAAATTGTAGGGCAAACACGGATGACGGAAATTGAGGTGGAGTGTTGGCTTTCATGTGGGCATCGGCTATTGGACCCGAAAAACCCAAAAACCGGTTTTGTTTGGGAATTTTGAAGGTTTCAAGGGGCACATTTGTCAACCCACACCACACTTTTCCACGAGACCACCCATTGCCCCACTGGCCAAAAGACATCTTGGATCCACTGCACGTACGGATCTAGCGGGGGCCCACCTGAGCTATCCACGTCACCTACTTCGTCTTCATCCGGGATATTATTAAAAAAGCCGAATTAATTAATGTAAAAATGTAAAAAAATATTTGTGTTCACATGTCTGAGGAGGCATACGTCACTGACACGAAAAGTCAGAAGAAAAAGCTTCGGAGACAGCTGCTCACGTGGGTCCCAGGCTTTTCAACATTTTCTGTAGGATAAAGCAGGGCACGCCGGCACGCGAGGCCTCACGTGCCTTCACGTGACTTATATTCTCGAGGTTCATTTTACATTTCTTTGTATTTTTTTTTTTTTTTGTGGCCTTTTGTTTTGTAAAAGGTGTTGAATGTATATGCTCGTACCTCTATCTGATATACAGTCAGCCATTGGAAAATTACCGTCTAATTTATCCTCTTCTAAGTAACAGAAGGACTTGCATGGAGCATATATAGGCAATCGTAACATCTTGTGTTAATAATGTAACTGCATTGTTATTAGTTAGAGTGCTGATATGACAGTTATTGGGACTGTTTGATCGAGTTGAATTTGAGCGTCGGCACTCAGTTTTGGTCACTTGATTCGTTTTCGACACCAAATCCTGAAATATTTCGAAATAATTAGCGTGTCTTGTTTCATGAAACATACCAAATGAATCAATTACTCCAATATAACAATGATTGAGTAATTACAATAAATTGTAACTTGTCAAAATGAAGAGTGGCGTAGAAGCTAAAAGTCCGCTAGTTTGGTGTGAAAGAGAGTATATACTTGCTTGCATGGTTTGGAGCCGGTTAATGTAGGTTTCTAATGCTTTAGTAGTCTTGAAGGGACTAGGGAAACTTACGGGAAAGCTCAGGATGAAGGCAAAGTTTAAAGCTCAAGATCTGGAGTTTCTAGAACTTAGAGGTAGCTTGCTCTGCACGGTGCGTTCGTGCCCTAGTTCATCCTCCTTGTTTTTTTCCCTCTTTTCCCACATACTGGCTCTTTTAACTTATAGCTGCAGGGAATCCTCCAAGTTCCAACTGAGAAATCCCTTAGTTTCCTCTTATATTTCCAATTTTGCTAAATTTTTCCTTCTTCTTTCTATGGTTATATAGTTATAGGCTCTAACGCTGCAGAGGTTGATAGACTCGTGAAGCCTAAGTTGAACACGTTGTTCAGGTCTCAAAGTATAAATTTGTTATTCGTTACTATGACTGCAAAACATGCATATTAACTAAAATCCTATCTAGCAACATCTTACAAACTCTCATTTATTTGTTACTCGTTACATTTTTTTACATTCGACGTACTCTCATTTCTTTTCAACCATATAATTGAGCAAATAAAAACAAACATTTGTCGCAATTAATAAGATGGGTGCAAAAAATTGTGCTGAAATTATTTTTTAAAAGTGATCATTTCTCTTCTACCATGTGATTTAGTAAAAAACTCGTTGAATCATGCAATAACAAAATCGTTAAATTGTTATTGAATATAGTTTCATCTCTCTTTGTAATCTCTACTCACTATTTAAATTCAAAATTGATACGATGAATCATAGTTTTAATTGCTCCTTGCTTAGAATAATCTCTAAACTAACAACCACTGTTGAAGAAAAGTTGTTTAATTTGAGGCAAAGAAATGACAAAAGGAAAACTAATTCTATATGTTTGATTTTTACAGGACCTACCACAGATCTCATCATAAGTGGGACCACATGTTTTTCTTTTTTCTTATTTTAGGATGATTTTTTGTTTTTTGGTCAAGAAGTGTTTTTTTTTTTTAAAAATTAATGAAAATTGTTTGAAAATTTTGAGTTTTAATGATAATGACAAAATAAAAGGTAAAGTGAATAGTACCATAATTGACTTTTTAGTGTAAAAATGTAATTTTTCGTTAAAATGAACAATACTGTGAGCTTTTCGTTAAAGTTCTATTTTTTTAAAGGTTTGGCGATTTTGTGATATAGACTAGTATGCTCTCATTATATAAAATAATAATAATAATAATTAAGGTTTAATTGGAAAATTAATTGGCAATTGAGGGAATGGCGAAACTCTTGTAAATCCTTATAAAGCTTCTTAGTTTTCTGAAATGAAACGATTTTTTATATCATTATAACTGTACTACGTAAAATCTCAAATGATAATATTAGGGTACCTCATACTTCGTACCTTAATGGTTTGGCATCTGCAATTTGGTCTATTTTTAGTAAGAATTGAGCACGCTCTTTGATTGAGCAAAAAGAATCTATAAGCTACAAAGTATGATTTTTGTCTAAGAAATTGAACCTTTTTTTTTTTTTTTGTCGAAAAGTAACATTCATTAAATAGAAAAACGTTACAGGCTAATCCACAAGTAAGCAAAATAACCCAAAACATATTGGGGGAATTCAAATACATAAATGCTTAGCCCAATAAGCACTCAAACAAAAAATAAAGCCCTAATTCCAATCTTCAGAACATAAGGAGCAGCCATCGTCGGTGTCATAAACATCTTGCTAGTAACCACCAAAGTAGCAACACTAGAGTGGTCAATTCGACCAAGATATTGAAACATAAAACTTACAAACCTGCAACCAAAAGCACACCACAACCATATTTCGTCACCAAAAAGGCCAAATCGAGAAATAGTCACTAGATCCAAATCCCCTTCATCAAACCCTACAAATATATATAAACAAAGTAACACATGGTAGAAGGTGAGACTAAGGGGTATGTAAAATAACCTTACTTTGACCGGAGTCACATAACACTTGGCCTTGAGCAAGGGAGATGGATTTGGCATCCATTTTTTTATTCAGATCTAGTAGATTGGAGCACAGGATGTGTTAGGGATGGATTATGAGAAAGTGACGTAGAAGGAAAAAGTGAGGGAGATTGGGGATTGGGTTTGCAAAAGGACAGCCAGAAGAGAGGGAGGGTGGAAAAAGAGCGATGAACACTAGGCATGAACCGCAAATCTAAGATAAGCTCAAAGGAAAATTGAAACCAAACTTAGAGAAAACCGAAAACAAAACTCAAAAGAAAATTGAAATAAAAACAAAAGGGAAGAAGAGACGGAATGAAGGAGTGAAAGAGGAGAAAAAAGGAGGGGGGATTGCCACCAACACCTAAACCAAAGGCTAGGGCCAGCGGCTAGGGTTTTACCAGAGACTATGTTTTCAATGAGAAAGAGGAGAGAGTTTTTGTCTAAGAAATTGAATGCTAAATGTAGAGTTAAGATCAAGACATTATGGCCTAGGAGTGTTTTTCACATTTTTTGAGTGCGAGACTTTAGGTATGACTTCTGGTGAATGCCTATTTCGGTATCAAATTATGTCTGGCACATAACGTGGCTTATCTCAAA
Source organism: Pyrus x bretschneideri (assembly GCF_019419815.1). Taxonomy (NCBI): domain Eukaryota; kingdom Viridiplantae; phylum Streptophyta; class Magnoliopsida; order Rosales; family Rosaceae; genus Pyrus; species Pyrus x bretschneideri. Next base: position 1,682,377 of record NW_025999784.1, read on the forward strand.
TTTTACCTCAAAGTAAACAGCAATATTCGTTTGGTCTGGAAAATTTTGGTGGGCAAGAGCCCAGCTAGTTCGAATGCAAACAGGGATACTCAACCCAAGGGTTTTGTACCAAACAAGTTGAGCTTTACATGTAGCCCAGTGGACAATCGAGTTAAACTATGAGCTTTTTCAAATTTCTAGTTGGTTACTTTCCCTAGTGCACATTAAAAGTGTACATTTATGTTACACTTCAGAACAAGAGTTATTAGATCATTTAACCTAGCGGTATCTAACGTCTCTTGTTCATATTTGTAAAATAAATGTGCACTAGAAAAAATTCAAGTCGGATGGTTGGAAAGATTGGATCAGTCTTGATTTCGATAGAGATAACTTAACCTAGGTCCTAAAACCCAACATATGTTGGGCTATGTAAGTGTGATAAGGTTGAGACAATATGGATGTGATCAGTACTTAGCAGTGAATCATAAGCCCTTTGAAATCTTGATATGGTATTAGAGTGGGTTCTCTCAGCTTGACCATGTCTAACGTTCCAATTATGAGAAAGACCCAGTTGTCCTCACATTTTGGGTTCAGTCCACTCCTTTTGCTTGCTGATCCAATGTCCATTGATTGGTATAAATCATCTTATTTCACATACCCTTGAAGCAAATAACAGAAAAAAAAAACCAATAATTATCATTTCTTATCTCTTAGTTATGATTGCAATTAAGATATAGTGGCTTATAACTCATTATCTTCGATGACACAACTTATTCTCTCATCAAACCCTTAGTATTTGATCCATTATATAAACTCGTCATTGTATATGACCGTCATATATTGAACATTAATTTCTTTCACATCACCAAAACTAACGTCAATGTATAGATAGCAATTTTATAATTGATGCAATTCATTGTTTTTGTTACGTACCTATGGGAGCCAAAAGTTACTCCTCAACTAAACAAGCCACTAGCATGCTCAACATAGAGAGTGGGTCTAAAATAAAGGAGCATGATCAAATACTTCCATATGGAATGTGAAACGTGGAGAAATAGAAGGAAGGTGGGACTTAGAGCCCAATACTTGGAAGCCTAAGAAAGGCCAATAATCCCACCAGTGTTTTGGGTTGGGGGCGGGGCTGCGAAAAAGAGAGGTATACAATAGTTCTATATAGTGACTTGAGCGTCGGATTGTTTTATTGCAAGTCTCTTGTTCTCATTGTTGACAAGTGAAGATGGTGTTTAAGACTTCTTAACGTGTTTAAGATTACTTGTTGGTCAAGAATTGGAGTACCCGAAATTTTCCGCTCCAACAGTACCCGTAGTCTTCCAGTGTATTTGCTGGTTAAGCTGGAAGAGCTTTCTGCAGCACATGCAATCATCGAATGCTTGAGTTCATATACTCGGGGTTACAAAACCTGTTTTGTTTCTCTATCGCTATTTTTTCAGGTGTATGTTAGTGTTGGTTTGTTTATTTCTTGGCATCTTACTGACGTAATCTGCTTTAAAATCCATGTGCTTAGGATTCAACTTACAAGTACTTAGAGGTAATCCGGGCTAATGTTGCTCATAACGCCATCCGAAATGACTCAAACATCAACTAGAAATGAATATCACTAAACCGTAGTATTAAATGATTAAGATTTCACATTTATATCAACTGGCAAGATCATATCAGAACCAATCCATATATGATTGTGCCCTAGTAGGCTGAAGGTTACAGATTACAATAATCCTCAAATGATTAGAAACTGACAGGCTCCAGAAATATATTACATGATTGCGATTGTAACAAAAAATAAAAAATTAGGGTTCGTACAAATTGGTTAGGATATTTTTAGCGAAGCTATTTATAATATTAATGTATATATTTGGTAATGATGGAATAGATTAATACATAGATTCAGCAAAGATACTTATAAGGCCAAGTAGGAAGTCCAAATCTTTGTCCCCACAACTCTATCGATCAAAATCTTACGGCGTAATATACTCATCGTTTTTTGTTGTTGTTTGTTTGTGGTTGACAAACGATAAAATATTTTTGTAAATTCATCTAAAATATAAAGATAGAGACTTAGATTTGGGTGCAGACGTTAAGGCACATGTCTGCATCATTGTCTGTTTTATGGCTTAAATATGGCGATGCCTACATTTTTCTTTTTTCAGACATATGATAGATATTTTACACTTCGGGAGAGGAGATTGGAATTCAGTTGCAGAAAAATGAGCACACTGCTCTAGCCAACTTTATTAAGTTCATGTCTGCTATGGCGAACCGTAAATGATTTGTACAAATTTCTATAAACTTTTTAAGCTACAATAATCTGCTTCATATGGCACATATAATTGAAAAATAGTGTAGGCGTTTGATACATGACGGAGTAGATTAGTATACATTATAATAGTAATTAATATTAAGATTAATTAAGACATTCAACAAATTAATAAGATTCTTATAGGACACAAGTGGTTGGAAGAAGACACAGGAATCTTTTGTCATTGTCGTGATATGAGCAATGTCTACATTCATCTTCATGTGAGTTGCGGTCCTTCCACTCCAACCACATATACAATTACAAGAGGGCTTTTCATGCTACCTACGTCCATTTGGCATGTATATAACTAACGCATTAATGATTTTTGGAAAATGTTTACGATTTTTTTTTTTAAATATTTATCATAAGAGCTTTTATTCGAAGTGTTATCGTCACAAACAACAAAATTCTATTAAAAGAAATTCAAGTGCTTCATGAAGAAACATCTTTAAGAAACACTTCTATAACTTATATACATTTTTTTTGGAAATTATCTGTGAACCGTAGTAAAAAATGCTTAAAAAGCGGTTTTTACCGGTTCATGGTTAATCTCAAGCATAGTCTTAGCTTTTCCTATATATGGTTCATTTAATCTAAAGATGCATGACTCAGCTATTTACCATTAAGTGAAAGGGAAAGCCGAGGGGACGGGGAAAGCTACAGGCCGAAAACCTTCAACCCTTCTTTGGGGGTGCTGCGTAGTTGGGGAGGAACTTTAATCACATGTCGATGCTTGGCATTAACCTTCGAAGCTGTTGATGAACTAGGAAGATAACAACATGCTCACTAAGAGCTCGATTAAATCTTCAAAGAAAAAACTGAAAAATTTTGGGTGTGTTGCATACACCTGAATCTTTTACACCGTGACCCCACAAAGTTAAATCCCTAAATCAGCCACTAATGGTATCTAATTGCAGAAAAAGAATGAGAATGAACATTGAAATATGTTTTATTATTTGGGTGGACGCGCAGGCCGAGTAATTAATAATCTAACTACGTCATTCGGTTGATGCAGGGCGTGCCAACTCATTGGCCGAGGAGTAAAATGTGTTGATGTTGCGTTGAGCGCGCTACTGACTTCTTGATCTTGCAATTATGGCCGAGGAAGGAACACGTCTCGGCCTTTGGGTTCTGGAGCCTGAAGACAAGGCTGCTAGTTCCGCGAAGTTCACGGATTGTCGGCGCCAGGTTTGGTCATGATGATTATATTTGTAAGAGTATAAGCAAGCCGAACCGGTACCAAGCTATATGGATACAAGCACTCAAAATAGATGTATGTCTTGATAGTGAATGTGGTTCGGCCGTCAGAATGCCGAACTCTAAAACTTACTTGTGAGTATCCAATCATAAAACAACTTGGCGTTCAATGTGCCAAGCCCAATAATCTGTAACACATAATTTCATTGAGAAGGCTAATGAGGTGACCTCTGCCAATAAGGATTCGAAAATCCTTCTCGACCGAGACTTAGATAGGTAATCAGTCGGCCTGGATGCAGTGCTATTTATCTAAACTGAAGGTGCTCTGTGGACGGCTGATTCTACGGCAACAGTGATGTTTATCCAAACTAAAGGTGTCATCGGTTGCCTTCACAGTGCTGTTTATCCAAACTGAAGGTGTGTTGGTGGAAAAAGAAAATAAAAATCTCAAGGTTGTTGAGAGGTTTCGCGTAGAGTAATAGTTTGTGTGTTGAATTGGAGGCTTAGAATGATGCACCCCCTTCTTATTTATAGCAACCAATCTCGTCATGGCCGAACCAGAACTATACTCAAATTAGGATTCTTTATCCTAATCTAACCAAGTCTCGGCCAATCCTACGTCCATTTTTTGAACCAAACTTGTTATCCGACCAGATTCATTTCTCAAATCTCAACATCTTTATCCCATTGAGACTCCTTGTTATGCTAGGATTAGACTTTCCCGTCAATCCGTCTCATACTAGGACTCATCCAATCTTAACTGAAAGGCCAATAATAACTAGAATTCGTGATGATTCTAGAATCATACTGCTCGACTGAGAACAACTCCTAACTCTACCCACACCAATATTTTAGACCCAAACAGATATGTTAGCAAGATTAGAATAAGAATCCTCAATAATCAACTGGTCATCTTATTTCACTTACCTATGTTGCCCTTGAAGCTAATAACGGAAACAAAAAAACCAATAATTATCATTTCTTATCTCTTAGTTATGATTGCAATTAAGATATATAGGCTTATAACTTATTATCCTCGATGACACAACTAATTCTCTCGTCAAACACTTAATATTTGATCCATTATATAAACTCGTCATATATTGAACAATAATTTCTTTCACATCACCAAAAATAATGTAAATGTATAGATAGCAATTATATAATTGATGCAATTCATAGTTTTTGTTACGTACCTGTGGGAGCCAAAAGTTACTCCTCAACTAAACAAGCCACTAGCATGCTCAACATAAAGAGTGGGGCTAAAATAAATGAGTTGATCAAATACTTCCATGGAATGATATGGAATGTGGAGAAATAGAAGGAAGGTGGGACTTGGAAGCCTATGAAAGGCCAACAATCCCACCAGCGTGTTTTTTGTTTTTGTGTTGGGGGGGGGGGGGTGTGGTGTGGTGGGTGGGGGTATAAGCATTCTGATCAAATACTGACTTGAGCATCGAAGTGTTTTCTTGCAGGTCCTCCGCTTTCATTGTTGACAAGCGAAGATTGTGTGTAAGGTTTCTTAACGTGTTTAAAATTACTTGTTCGTGGAGAATTCGAGTACCCGAAATTTTGCGCTCCAACAGTACCCATAGCCACAATCCAGTGTATTTGCTGGTTAAGCTACCAGAGCTTTCTGCAGCACATGCAATCATCGAATGCTTTAGTTCATATGCTTGGGGTTACAAAACCTGTTTTGTTTCTCTATCGCTATTTTTCCAGGTGTATGTTGTTGTTGGTTTGTTTATTTCTTGGCATCTTACGTAATCTTTTCTTGGCATCTTACGTAATCTGCTTTGATATCTATGTACTTAGGATTCAACTTACAAGTACTTTGAGGTAATCATGGCTGATGTTGCTCATAACGCCATCCGAAATGACTCAAGCATCAACTTGAAATGAATATTATTAAACTGTAATACTAAATAGTTAGGATTTCACATTTATATCAGCCGGCAAGATCGTATCAGAACCAATCCATATATGATTGTGCCCTAGTAGGCTGAAGGTTTCACATTACAATAAGCCTCAAATGATAAGAAACTGACAGGCTCCAGAAATATATTACATGATTGCGATTGTAACAATAAAACATTAGGGTTTGTACAAATTGCTTAGGATATTTTTAGCGAATATTGTTGGAATCCCCAATTGTTCCACATTGGCTAGAGGGAAATAGACAAAGCACTTTAAATAGAATTATCACATTCTAATTAATACCGAGATCTTTTGTGATAAAACCCCACACCGGATGGATTGAGTAAGTGGTAAAGTAAGAACAATATTGGTATTGTTAAGGTTGTTGGGGTGGGCTCTCGGTCCATCGATTTGAAAAATTCTACAAATATATTTATAATATTAATGTATATATTTGATAATGATGGAATAGATTAATACATAGATTCAGCAAATATACTTATAAGGCCAAGTAGGAAGTCCAAATCTTTGTCCCCACAACTCTATCAATTAAAATCTTACGGCATCTTACGGCGTAATATACTCATCGTTTTTTGTTTGTGTTGTTTGTTTGTTGTTGACAAATGATAAAATATTGTCGTAAATTCATCTAAAATACAAGGATAGATATTTAAATTTGGATGCAGAGGTTAAGGCACATGTCTGCATCATTGTCTGTTTTATGGCTTAAATATGGCGATGCCTATATTTTTCTTCTTCAAACAAAATTCATCTAAACTACAAGGATAGAGATTTAAATTTGGGTGCAGAGGTTAAGGCACATGTTTGCATCATTGTCCATTTTATGGCTTAAATATGACGATGCCTACTTTTTTCTTTTTCAGACATGTGAAAGGATATTTTACACTTCGGGAGAAGAGATTGGAATTCAGTTGCAGAAAAATGAGTATATTGCTCTAGCCAATTTTATTAAGTTCAGGTCTACTATGACAAAGTGTATATGATTTGTACAAATTTCTATTAACTTTTTAAGCTACAATAATTTGCTTCATATGGCATATATAATTTAAAAAAAAATGTAGGCGCTTGATACATGACGGCGTAGATAAGTACACATTATAATAGTAATTAATATTAAGATTAAGACATTCAACAAATTAATAAGATTCTTCTAGGACACAAGTAGTTGGAAGAAGACACAGGAATCTTTTGTCATTGTCCTGATATTAGCAATGTCTACATATTCATCATCAAGTGAGTTGCGGTCTTCCCACTCCAACCACATATACAATTACAAATAGGGCTTTCATGCTACCTACATCCATTTGGCATGTATAGAACCAACCTATTAATTTGGAGAATGTTTAGGATTTTTTTTCTTTTTTTTTAATCATAAGACCTTTCGTTCGAAGTGTTATCGTCACAAACAACAAAATTCTATTAAAAGAAATTCAAGTGCTTCATGAAGAAACATCTTTAAGAAACGCTTCTATAACTCGTAAACATTTTTTTTGGAAATTATCTGTGAACTGCAGTAAAAAAATGCTTAGAAAGCGGTTTTTACTAGTTCATGGTTAATCTCAAGCATATTCTTAGCTTTTCCTCTATATGGTTCATTTAATCTAAAGATAATATGAATGACTCAGCTATTTACCATTAAGTGAAAGGGAAAGCCGAGGGGACGGGGAAAGCTACAGGCCGAAAACCTTCAACCCTTCTTTGGGGGTGCTGCATAGTTGGGGAGGAACTTTAGTCACATGTCGATGCTTGGCATTAGCCTTCAAAGCTGTTGATCGGACTAGGAAGATAATGACACGCTCATTAAGAGCTCGACTAAATGTCTCAAAAAAAAAACTGAAATTTTTTGGATGTGTAGCGTGCACTTAAATCTTTTACATCATGATCCCACAAAGTTAAATCCCTAAATCAACCACTAGTGTTATCTAAATTCTAATTGCAGAAAAAGATTGAGAATGAACATTGAAATATGTTTTATTATTTGGGTGGAAACTAGTACCGTTATCATTTAAAGTTAGCCCAAGCAGTGCCGGTCCTAGGAGTAGCACGAGTAGGCAGGCACCTAGGGCCCCCACTTCGGGGGGGCCCCCAAATTTTTTTTTATTTTTTTTATATATATAGATAAGTGTTGTTAACACTTTAAAAATCTCGTCCTACACTTTTTACAAGTATATTTTTTTTTTCAAAATATAAAAAGTTTGGAACGTACTTCACTAAAATTTTGAAATGCTAATAACAATTATATATATATATATATATATAATTTTGTAGTTTGAGTAAAATATCTCAATATGAAATTATAAAAAAAAAAAAAAAAATTTGGAACTTGTTGTGCAGCTTTCGGCCTCGGGAAGGGCCGGAAGGCCCAAAATATTTCTTAAGTATGTGTATATATATAATATATATATATATATATAAATATATTTTTAGAGTTTGAATTTAATAAAATATTTAATTGTAAAATCATATAATAGTCTTGAAAGTTGAAACTTGGTGTACAAAGTGTCTTGGGTGGGGTGCAGAGCTTCAGCAACAATTCAACCATTTTCTTTGGGATTTAACGCAGCAACTAGCAAGGTAACCTGTAACTCTGCTCCTGCCGGTCCTGCCTTGCGAATGCAGTGAATCAGTTCTCTCCCACATGCAGAGGATGGGTAACCTCATTGATCAATGCTTCTATTCTCTTATACCTTTTTTTTTTTTCCTATAATTTAATTTGTAAGTGTTTGCAAATATAATTAGGATTTTCAATTTTTCTAGGGTTTAAGATTTGTTTATTTTAATGCTTATTGTTTATGCGAAATCAGAGCATTCTGATATTGATGGAAATGACTTATTTATAGAGCTAAGAATCTTGAGAGAAACTTTGCCGAAGGAAATAAATCGGGCAATGGAAGTGCTGAAATATATAAGACAAATGGATGGTTGTTTCCCGAATGCATGGGTTGCTTATCATATTTAGTTAACCATACCAGTTACAGTTGCCTCTGCAGAAAGAAGTTTCTCAAAATTAAAGTTGATCAAATCGTATCTTCGATCAACTATGTCACAAGAAAGATTAAATGGGTTAGCTATTTTGTCAATTGAAAAAGAATTAGTTGAAAAGTTAGATTATGTAAACTTAATTAGTACATTTACGTCTAAAAACGCGAGACATGTAATATTTAAGTAATGTTTGCATATCTTTCTTCTTTGGATATGAATTCTAATGATTTTTGATGTAGAAATAAACTTTTTCATGTATTTAGCAAAACATTTTCTTATACATATAAATGTACAACGAGTTGGGTGTCAAAGAACTTTAGGGCCCTCATTCGAAGGCTCGCCTAGGGCCCCCAATTTCTCAGGGCCGGCCCTGAGCCCAGGTATGATGGAGGGTGAGTTAATGTATGAGGATTATGGTAGTTTGGGGGTTTGATCCCTCTAATGAGCAACCAAAAATATTTTTTAGGGCTTTTGTTTGGGTTCTAGGATTTGGTTTCCGAAACTTTGATTCAAGGTCTGGAGGTCGAAATAGAACCCGACTATAGGACTCATATTCTTGAACACACATCATAGTTGGTGCCCAATTATTAAAGTCCTAGGATATATTAGCAAGATTAGAATAAGAATCCTCAATAATCAACTAGTCATAATAACATGAATGCTTCTTCTATGTTAATTAACATTCATTGCACTTCACCAAATGTCACTTGAGAGACAAACGGAGTACAGTATGTACTTTGTCTTCTTCTTGGTGGAAGAATTCTCAATATTCCCACGCCAAAAATAGCAAAATACCCATAAATACTTGATTTGTCATACTTTGGGTCACTGAGTTAGATTAAGAAAGCATTATTTGTGGATCCACGAGTCTGTCAGATGTTTGGTCATCGTAGACAAGTCGACCCAAGCATCCACCTCATCTCAGGCCATCTCTCTTTACGATAAATAATTTTTGATAAGTGTGTCACGTAATTAGATTTATTATGTTTATTCAATTACAAGAAGTCATATTACCACAAACGAAACTGAATTAATCTGATCGCATGAGAAGGAACGGAGCCGAAAAAGAGCCATGCTGCCCTACTGAAGTTTCATGCTACGTGCCTTCTTAATCTTTGAAAAACAAAAAAGAATAAAAGAAACTCCATGGCCTCCTTACATTTTTAAGTCAAGGATTCCAAACCGAAACGCCAAGCAACCGATCAAAAGCTAAAAGATGCCAAAAACAAAACAAAATGGGAAGAAAAGTAACAAATACTTAATACCAGTTTGTCATTTAGTGATACGGTCTAATAATATAAATTCCTTTTTATTTGTAAGTAAGAAATTTTATGTTCGTCAAAGTCTAATTTGAACTACATTATTGTTAGCCCATTATAAATCTTAGTCTACTCCTTTTCCGTTAATGTAGATAATATCGTTTGTTAAAATAGAAAACATGTTGTTTAATTATTGAGTACCTGAGAAAAAAAATAGTGATAATATCTCTCAAAAAACAGTTGGCAGTTGGCAGGCACATAACCGCCACCCGAACACAAGATTCTCACATTCGTGACAGAAACACAAGACAGACAACTAAATGTTGTAAAATATTGCAAAATTTTATAGTTTGAGAAAACCAACAAAATATAACAGCCGCTCTGCAAAAATCTGAAAAACTCAGACACCCAAATCATTGAAAATGCTTAAAGCAGCTTGTTTACGCTGTCATTACGTAAAAGTTGCGATGGCGTTTGATTAATCAAATAATAATTATGATTAAGAAAGGCATGCTGGCTAGCTAATGGGTACACTGATCATCCACCCATTTGGACTGGGACCCCACAGATGAGATTCCATAGCCCCATCATGATTTTGTGTAATGATCTCGACCGTTGAACTTAGCTATCATATGTTTTGTGGTACAATTAATTTCTAGGGTTTTGAAATTGTCAAATGTTGAATTAGTGAGTTGGTCCCTCCACGAACAGATAAACCGGAAAGCAGAAAAAGGCTAAATAAAGTAGAAAATCCATTAGCATGAGATTAGGTCATTTTGGAATATTTAAAGAAGGCCTTGACTCAATCGTACAAAGTAAAATAAGAATTAAAAAAACTAAATATGACTAAACATTTTTCAGTGCGATTGATAAAAACTAACATAATTTATCTGAAAAAAATAAAATTATTGCGCAATCAAACCATAAATTAAAACTCCCGACACTAATACGGTAATGATCATTAGTACAAATTAGTCGCGAATCAATATAACACGACAAATCTATAAAGAAAACACGCTTAAGAACTCAAGTTTGCCTATAACGAGAACATTAAACTCTCCAAGCTATAATGAGAATACAAAACTTGTCTAATGTCACATCCCGACTCGGGCTCCACCACATCCCAGACTCGACTCCTCCGTAGCACGATATTATCTGCTTTGGGCCTTGACCACACCCTCACGGTTTTGTTTCTGGGAACTCACATGAGAACTTCCTAATGAGTCACCCATCCTATGATTGCTCTCGCCCGAAACGCTTAACTTGGGAGTTTTGATGGAATCCGAAGTCAGTGAACTCTCAAAAAGCCTCGTGCTATAGGGAGGAGAGCATGTACATATAAGACACATCACCCCCTCTCCGTTGGTCGATGTGAGATCTTACAATCCACCCCCTTAGGGGCTCGACATCCTTGTCGGCACACTCGCACCACACGGCAGAGTGGTTCTGATACCAAATTGTCACATCCCAACCTGGGCTCCACCACATCCCGGGCTTGACTCTGCCGTAGCACAATATTGTCCACTTTGGCCCCCGACCACGCCGTCACGATTTTGTTTCTGGGAACTCACTTGAGAACTTTCTAGCGGGTCACCCATCCTATGATTGTTCTCGCCCGAACTGGCTTAACTTCGGAGTTCAGATGGAAACCGAAGCTAGTGAGCTTCCAAAAGGTCTCGTGCTTATAACATCCCACATCGACCAACAGAGAGGGGATGATGTGTCTTATATGTACATGCCCACCTCTATATAGCACGAGGCCTTTTGGGAACTCATTGGTTTCGGGTTCCATCGGAACTCCGAAGTTAAGCGAGTTCGCGTGAGAGAAATCCTAGGATGGGTGACCCATTGGGAAGTTCTTGTGTGAGTTCCCAAAAACAAAACTGTGAATGCGTGGATGGGGCCCAAAGCAGACAATATTACGCTACGGTGGAGTCAAGCCCGGGATGTGGTGGAGGCCGGGTAGGGATGTGACAGAATGGTATCAGAGCCAATCCTTGGTCGAAAGTGTGCCGACGAGGACATCGGGCCCTTAAGGAGGTGGATTGTAACATCCCATATCAACCAACGAAGAGGGGGTGATATGCCTTATATGTTCATGCCCACCTCCATATAGCACGAGGCATTTTGGGAACTCATTGGCTTTGGGTTCCATCAGAACTCCGAAGTTAAGCGAGTTTGCGCGAGAGCAATCTCAGGATGGGTGACCCACTGAGAAGTTCTCGTGTGAGTTCCCAAAAACAAAACCGTGAGGGCGTGGTCAGGGCCTAAAACGGACAATATCGTGTTACGGCAGAGTCGAGCTTTGGATGTGGTGGAGCCTGGATCGGGAATGTGACATCTAAAGCGAGACTACATAACCCAAAGAAAAAAAGAAAGAAGATTGATTTATTTAGTTAAAAGAAAAAGAAAAGGGAATAAAAGGGGGCAGATTCTAGGGTTTGAGGGGCCATATCTCACATCGGAAAGGAGGTGAGATTGTCAAAAGGGGGAGGGAAGCTGCCGGCAGTGTGGCTTTATTATCCAAACTTTTGCCATGGCTCATAAGCCTCTGTCACCCTCGCTGGTTTTTTTTATTGGGTGCAGTCAGTGTGTATGTGCGTGTATCTGGCTGTCCTCAAGGGAAAGGGATGGGATTAAATTCCCCATTCACTCCTCTCACCACTTTTGAAATTCTTATATATATGTATCCACTCTTTATTGTTGAGATTTGCTTCTCAGTAGTATATAATGTTTCTTTAGTTATATAATGTTTTCTTTAGTTTAACAATGCTTGTCGCTATGTTGACGCAAGTTAATTAACTCACTTAATTAGGACAGAGTGTTCGCTCTTTTTTTTCGTACATTTGATTAGTTTAGCATATAAGGTATTATTGACCATATTTCTCACGATTATGGCATACATGACCAAGACAGTAAGATGAATAAAAATGGTACAAGTACCGTCACTCCTTTAAAATTAACAAGTGCTTGACATATTTAGCTATATCAATTGACGTTAATATGTGGTATGAAGGTTGGATGGTTAAATTGAAGTTGCCGAATAAAGATGGTCGACAGAATGACCAACCTAAATATATTTTGACACACACACAAAAGCATGCACGTATCATGATGTTCTCTTTTTACCAATGCAGTATGTGCTTTGCGTGTAGCCCATGTGAATGAGTTAACCCTAAAAGGTTAAAGTTGTCCGTCCACCAAACATTGCAACATCGATTGGAAAGTAACAACTTTGTCTAGCCATGTTCATCACCATCCTTCCAAAATTCTCATCGATATTATATTTTATATGATAGAAAATGATTTCACACACTGTTTTCTTTTTTATGCACACTTTGATTTATTTCTGATTTTTCGGTCGAATAAAACAATGAAGAAGCAATACACAACAAAAAATGATTAAGGAGAGAAATGATGTGCATAAATCATTTCCTTATATGAATAAGTATGAGAAAATTGAGAAGTAATAATAGTAACTACTGAAAGCTTGAATTTCACATCAAAAAATTAAGCAACTTTACAAAGCTTTATACGAAGTTTGAGTCGCTACTTCTATTTCCATTTAGTATAAGAGGGGAACCTCATTCTTTTTTTCACATATATACTTTCGAGGGATATCCATCGTGGATTAATTAATCTTGGTTATACATTGTCTTAAAGATAATCCAATTTGTCAAAATCATGAGATACGAATGTCTACTTTTCTTAAGATAAATTCCATGCCCTCGTTTCACTTCGACGAAGATTGTCTCTACTTTCATGTGTAGGTTTATGTTAAGAAGACTCTACACAACATCACACTTTCATGTTAAGAATGTCTATAACGAGGCTATGCATTTCAACGATTGGAAAATAATATAGGCTGGGGTTTGACAAAAAAAAAAAAAAAGAATTGGAACATAGAATATTTTACGTCTTCATGTCATCCTTGAGCAAAAAAAAAATATTAGTTTTCTATCACAAATATATCACAAGTGATATTAGTGTATTACTACTCAGTCTACTCTAAGAACTAGTGACAAGTATGAGAGTAGAGGATTTAAACTCGGAACATAGAATTTAGATTGCAAATATATGAATGTTTTATTTAGGGTTCTTTAGAAAAAGGCCCTTGAAACTCTTATTTTCCAAGCAAAAACCCACATAATATTAAACTTCCAAATAAAACCCAAATTTCAAATAGAGTACCATGTAGACAAATATGTAACCAATTATCATCACATATTTACAACTTATGCCACAAAACTCTAGTTATGTCAATAAATATTATTACCCACCCTAATTATGATTAGCAATTAACCCCATATGAAAATTTTACCTTTCTTGTATGATAAATATTAGGAATATAAATATATATATATATATATATATAAATTTAGCTATGTTCATAAACAATTTATGGGCACATTTTTCGTTTGGAAAGAAAAATCCTTTGTACAATCAGTTATTTTGCATCAAATAATAATATTGTTTTATAAAACAACAAAAAACCAATTAATATTCTTTTATGTTGTAGGTAAATTATTTTACCTAGATTATTACATACATTAGGCATTTTTTGTTTGTTATCATATATGCTTGTTAAAAATAATTTATCTATATTTATATTTAAAATATAAGTAAATTAATTTTGAATCAAATAGTATTTATTTTGTAGGTAAATTAAAATAGTAGTTCCATTATTTTGGGAAAGTTAAACAGTGCATAAATAATTTCGTAAAAATTAAACCAAGACAAATTATCTCCATTAAAATAAAACAGTACATATTCGACAAAAACAAAAATAAATAAATAAATAAATAAAATAAAATAGTAGATACATTATTTTCTTATAAGATTAAACAATAGGTAAATTATATTGTAGGTACATTATGTTTGTAATATAAAAAAAGAATTGAAATTCATAAACAAAAAGCAATAGATATATTAATTTTTAATCAAATTTCCTTTATTTGTTGGTGAATTATTTTCATGCATTATTATATATATTGGGCATATTTTACTACTAATAAATATGTGTGAAAAAATTTACCTATATTATCATATAAAATATAGATAAATTTATTTTGAATCAAATAACATTTTTTATTCTATAATTAATTTAATTTTTTTTTTTTGAGTTGAAATGATAGTGACTTTATTAATGTCAAGAAGACGACATACAATAATGCAAGAGTTGAAATGATAGCGACTTCATTAATACATTTCTTTTTATTAATTTCTCCCTTCAAATATGCATAGAATTAAATGTCTACATCAAAACGGTAATTAGGGGTATTTTAGGTATCTAAAAAATGAAAAATGTGTAAAGGCAAACAAAATTAATGAATTTACTTATGTGGAGCCTAGTCATTGGGTTTTATTCAGATAAAAAGACTATGTCGGGTTTTATGTAAAGAAACTTGAGTTTCAGGGGCTAAAGTCATATTTTCAGTATTTATGACATTCCACCGATTGCAAACGTTTCTCAAATATATAATTTCTAATTAGTCCAATATATTTCATAAATTGTCTTCCAAAGAGAATCTCCACACCACATAAATAATATCCTCAACTTTGGAATCTTTATTGATGTAGAAAGCTACATCATAAGAAAATATCCTACTGTAAAAGATTAGACTACCCACACTATTTCTACACATGTTTTTACTTCTCACATAGTCTTATTAGTTTTTATCCATTAATCCTCTTCAGTTTATTTGATTTGACGGCCACAAATTAAGAAGATTACGCAAGAAGTAAAACCCTAGACTATTTGAACTTCTTGTAAAATTACAAAAAATTCTGAGCAAGGTAAATATTTCAAATTGGGGATTCAATAAAAAACAAGAAATTTGAAATTCCAAGAGGGATTTTTTCAGGTGGGGGCCTACACAAACGGGTAGAGGTTGTGGTTGGCAGTTGGGTCATTTCAACAAAAAGCTTTTCCCAAATTCTTTTTCTAATTCTCTATTTTCTTTTTTCCCTTTTTTTTGTTCTTTAATCTTTATATTTATTCTTTTTTTCCTTTAATATTTTATTATTATTTTTTGTCGGTTTATTAAAGAACACAATTAGCCGCTGGCTTTAACGCTTTACAACGCCGGCCTCTCAGCCCCTCAGCCTCCGAGAGTTTTCTCTTCACAAGCGTTTAATCGGTTTCAGAGATTGAATTCGAGTCCTACAGAGCGAGCGTACCAGCAAGTATCGATAGGTTTGTGAAAGAACTAGAGATACAGTGTTGCACTGTATCCTCAAAAGCAAAAGGGAAAGAAAGAGATAAGAAAATATAGCGAATTTCAGGAAAAGGGTTGGTTTTTGTTTCTGTGGAGAGGAAGTAGAGGAGGTTGAAGAGAAGATGATGCAGACGGAGCAGTCTCAGGAGGCGGCTCAGCCGCAGCAGCAGCAGCTGATGTTGCAGAACTCCTCCGGAAGCCTCAGCTTCAGCAGCAACATGTCGAGGGAGGACGAGGAGATGTCAAGGTCGGCGCTTTCCACTTTCAGAGCCAAAGAGGAGGAGATCGAGAGGAAGAAGATGGAGGTCAGAGAGAAGGTTCAGGCTCAGTTGGGTCGTGTGGAAGAGGAGACCAAGCGTTTGGCCACTATTCGTGAGGTTTGTGCCTAAAAAGAAAGGCTTATGCTAATTAAACGATGGTTTTTAAGGGCTTTTTTGTTGTGTATTTTAGGCTAAATCAAAGGGTTAGAAATGATTTTATGCAAAAGAAAATTGTGGGTTTTTAAGGGAATTTAACTCTCTGCAAATTCTGGGTGACAAAAGTTGGAGGAAAAACCTAGATCTCCAGAACATGAAATGAAAATTAATTGGGTTTTTTTTATCAACAATTTTTTCTGGAATTTTTGTTTTTGAATTTTCGGTTATGTATTTACAGAGGCCATGAACTCTTTGGTGGAAGTAATTCCATTTTTTTTTACTAATTTCCAGAATTTTTTTCAAGAGAATTATTTGTTTGTCTCGGCAAATCTGGGGTTCTGTACACAACAAAATATGGAATTTAGCTGAGAAATTTCAACAACAAAGTTTAAACTCTTTGATATGCCAAAAAACAGATTCTCTTCTTTCTCAAAACCCTCAAATTTGTCATATGTTCAGGTTTTATTTGGTCACTTGTTTATGTTTGCGACAAGAATATAAGTCCAAGGATGCCTTGTTGACAATATCTGTGTCCCATGTGCCTCATCTTCTGCTGGTTAAACCAGAAATATAGCCGTTGAATCCATTGCTAGCAATTAGTAGATGATTAATTTCCTTTTTGTCGTAAATTATGGAACTTCCAGGAGCTTGAAGGGCTCTCAGATCCGATGAGGAAGGATGTTTCACAAGTTCGTAAGAAGATCGATGCAATTAACAAAGAGTTAAAGCCACTAGGACATACCTGCCAGAAGAAGGTAACACAACTTGGATTTTTACCACATTCTGATGTTAATGTTTACTGCTATGCATGTGCAATTATGGATCAATTCGTGCGTGCTTGTGATGAATTTTGGGTTTGTAACTTTTCACAGGAAAAGGAATACAGAGATGCACTTGAGGCTTTCAATGAAAAGAACAGAGAAAAAGTGCAGCTTATCACAAAGCTAATGGAGGTTAGTTTGTTAAACAGTTTTTTACTTGGCATAGCTAGGGTTGCAATTTCATGGATGGGTTGAACTTGAATCAGTCTGGCCAGTTCGGAGTTAGAGTAAGCACGGTTGAGCCTGCTTTGACAAATTACCAGTCCTACAAAATTTGGGCTTACCTCCGGTTAGGAGTTCAACCCATCCAAACTCTCAACCGATGCTAGTTATCACTCATTATATTTCGATTCAGTAAAAGCGTACAAAGTGTTTACATAATTCAAGGTTTTGAGATTGTTTTGTTGTCGTGTTACATTTGATGCAGCTGGTGAGCGAAAGTGAGAAGACGAGGATGAAGAAGCTGGAGGAGCTGAGCAAGAACATAGAATCTTTAAAGTGAAGAAATAGCAGCCTATGTGGGTAACTGATGATCTGATTAGGTTTGTGTGATGATGTATTTAAGGTGAGTTTTTTCAATGCTTACATATATGGGTGGTGATTGGCATTTGGTGTAATTTCTAAGTTGGTTTGTTTCATTAATTAGTGTTTGTTAAAAACATTTGGCTGATTTAGGCAGGAAAATACCCTTTAAATTTAAACAGGTTTGTAACTAAAAGCATCTGGCCTTGCATTTTCCTTTAAATTTATCCATGTATCCAAACATTGTACTACACTACTTCCTAGTGTAATGTGGGGTTCTTTGAATTTATTCCTATTTTTTGTTTTATTTTTTTATGGATTGCAAAGGCCATGATATTTATGTAATAATGTGAAGTTTTATGAGTGATTTTGGGACAAATGGAGTGTATTTTGTTCAATTTTTCTTCAGTACTCAGCTCTATACGGAACGATTACATTTTCTACTCCGACCCCCACAACACCATGGTCTTCTTCTCTCCTCTCTTTTCATGGATTCTTGTGACTATAACCTCCATTTGCTGAGATCTCTCCGGGTCTTCAAGAACACCCAACCACGGTGAGTCTATCAAAAAACTCACCATCTCCATTTTCCAAGTTTTCCCTTTTCTCTCCAAATATTGAATGTTTCTGCTCTTCTGCTTGGTTGGTTTGTTTTTTTCATTTTTTTGGGAAAAAAAAAGGTAAAGAAAGGTTTTTATTTTTTTGGGGGGGGTTGATCTGGAGCTTGCATGTGTACGGATTGGATGAGGGAAGAGAAATAAGGTTGAGAGGGAGTTTGTGTTCAGAGAAAATGAGTTGTATGTGGAGTTGAGCCGCTTCTGATATTGATGAAATTACTAGTTTCCCAAGTGCTCCAAGGCATGTCAATGGATGGGAGTAGGATTCTCTCCCCTTCTATTCTCATCCTCTTCCGCCCCCTTCTCTCACACATTGCTTTATTGTCTCTATAAAAAAAAATCAATATAAGATGTTGACGTGGTTTAACCGTAACCGTTCAAGTAGGAGGGGAGGGAAGGGGAGAGAGATTAGGAGGGGAGAGAATCCTCCTCCCAATGGATGCTGGGTTTGCATTTTAGCATTTCATAAGAATTCACCTTCGGATTTTACATGCATTCCCTCTATTCTTCAGTCTGCATGTACCATTTTCAGTCTAATGAATTTAGTCTTATGTTGTCTCTCAGCTTTTGTTGTTTTTCACATTATTGTTCTTTTGGTTGAGGGTTGTCATTATTTGTGTTTGTGTTTATGTTTATGTTTGAGATGTACTAATTGCAGTATTATTTGATTACGGATTTGTAAACACATCTTTAGAATGATTAGCTTGATATTTAGGATTTGGTTGTCTACAATTTTTTTTTTTGGACCTTTTACCCTTTTAAATTTTGCTCCTTCCTCCGACAATTCATAACTTCGCCACTGACTAAAGACAAACACGTATTTTGTTGGAGCTTCACTTGTTTTGGTCTTTTAAAGGAAGAAGAAAGGATATTGCGGTGTACTGAAATACAGCGACATGATATGTTGATTATTAATGTTATATTCTAAAGTATAAATTGGATCGTCTACTCGTAATATAACATGGGGATGTGTTCTAGTATGTTTCAATAATTTTTCTTGATGAAGAGCCTTTGGTTTGCTTTCTATTATGTTACTAGTTGCATGGAAGAGTGCAGTTTGCTTGCTATCCTTAGTGGTCGTGAGCATTACCACTACATAAATTATGATTGGTTTAGTTTAGGTTTTGAGATTTAAGTGGTAGACAAATTTGATCACATTCATTGACAACAATTCATGTGGCGGTAATGCTCATAAAAATGCACTTTGAGTGGAAAAGCTAGGGTTACAAGACAACCATTTCACTGAATATCTTGCAATCTTTAAAACCCAATGCAATTGCTGAAAATTCTATATTGTATCGATGTATCGGACTACATGAAGTAACCGGGTTTAAACATTTTTAACCGTTCAAACATTGGTGCATCCTGTACAGAGATGATGTATAAAACCCCAAAAGGAAGCTTCTTGCAAATAACACAACGGTTAGGTTTAGTCAAGCATTGACCTCTTCCCCGAAGTACAAGCATGGGTTGAAGCATCTGAGGAGGGGAAATGACATCACTTTTTCAAGCAAATTGAGCACGCTAAGTTAGCCATTGCTATACACAAAATACATGCTTCACCTAACACCAAAAAAAATCCAAAAAGTAATGAGTGCTATTATGTCCACTATATTGTCTAATTTTTCACCCACTTTTTAATGAAGGTTTTAGTCACAAAGTTTATTCTATTGCAAGATTACATAGAAGGACATAAGCAAAATATAAAAAAAGTGTTTTTGTTTGGGAACTGAAGTGGCGTAGGCGACTTCGCCTCTTTCTGTATCTCTCAGGCACACCACTGTTCTCACAACCGAATTGAAAACCAAGCGAAAGACCCAAGGTTTAAGTGATGCTTCCCATTGATTGAGTACACACATTATGCCATTTTTAGAATTTAAGGAACGATTCTTGATATGGATGCAAATAGTGGAAAAAATTGAACAAATTACATTCCTTCCTCCAGTTGGGCCAAACGATAGAACCTTAAAAGATGTAAACAGAGTTAGGGATTAGGGTTCTATCTCTGTCATCTCTCTTGCAATTTCCTAAATGGATGTGAATCAATAAACAAATTGATAGATGAATTAGTTTAGAATATCGCTAGTATTTAAAAAAAAATCGCAAATAGTAAGTCATCCTCACTTGGAATGCCAATCGCCTCTCTCGTCTCTTCCAATCCCTTTCATCAATTATGATATATGAATTTCCACGGCTAGCCATAAGGATTTTCCATTGGTGTGCCAAGACTTCCACGGCTAGCCATCTCATTCATGCATTCACTATAACTGCTCCTACACGGCTTCATTAAAATTTGGAAAAGTCCATAGGAAATCTCAAGTATTCCATAATAGTGAAAAACAAATAAGAAAGCAATGAGTGTAATAATGATTATTTTAGACTCTTAACAACAATTTCGTTGTTCAGAAAATTTGAAATAACGACACAACAATCATATCCAAGTAGTGACTACACGTCTACCAGTGTGGTGTAGGCGATGGACTTGCAAAATACAAGAACATATCTAAATCCGTTTACGTAATTTACTACAAGAAAAGAACAATAAATATGATGAAAAGTTGTGAATTGTGATGGAATATGAAGACTCTTAATTCAAAGTCTCTGTTGCATGTGGATTTCAACAACCCATCACAACTAGATACAAGCTGTGTCGACAAAGGACTTGCAAACTTGTAAAAGGGGTTGTGAACAATCACCACTCATTTCGTTTTCCAATAAATCGGTTTCAACCTATGGAATTTAGGCCACTTAGTACTACGGTCTAGTGGTATTCCTCTTTGTTTGTAAGTGAGAGATCTTATGTTCGATTCTCTCTCAAGGCGAGTTTCAACAACATTATTGCTAGCCCATTGTGAGGCTAAACTCACCCCCTCCTTTTAGTGTAGAAAATATCACTTGTTAAAAAAACATAGGGAATTTGGAATTTAAAGTAAAACAAGAAATAAGACTAAATTCAAAACATGAAATAAAGCAAATCCTAATTGAAAGATGCAAACCTAAATCCATAAAAGCAAGGAAACCCAAATATATTCTCACACTTCCCCCTTTTATTATTCTCCAACAGGGTCCAAAACTAGGGTTTACATGGCATATGTTAAATCAGCAAGAAACCAAAGTGGTGTTAATTAGGATTATATTTCATAAAGATGATCATAGTAATCCGAGGAATAGTATGATTGCTTGTGTAAGAAGGAATCACAATTCTTGAGTGAAACTAATTTTAGTCAGACTAGTACACGGATATACCATGATCATCACTATATATAAAAAGGAAAAATAATTTATTTTTTTAAAGTACAACGATATATTACTCCAAGAGGATGTTGGAGTTCGACTAAACCAGATAATGGACAACTTAATTTAGTATCAAATTCACCATTTACGAGATTTGAACCTAAAACTTCTCACTTACAAGTAAAGAGGAATACAATCAGACCGCAGTACTTCAGTGGCGAAAGAAAAAGCACTAAACAGCTATATATATATCTCACAATTAGCAAAACCTTTTCACTTCTCTCTCCCTCTCGTGCATACTATAGTCAATACCGACAATGCTTACACACTATATGCTTACATACATATATGTTATACATGGAAGGACATAAGCAAAATATAAAGAAAGTGTTTTTGTTTGGGAACTGAAGTGGATTTAAGGAACAATTCTTGGTATAGATGCAAATAGTGGGAAAAGGGGAACGAATCACATCCCTTCCTCTAGTCGGGCCAAATGATAAGAACCCCCTAAAAGATGCAAATAGAGTTAGGAATTAGAGCTTCTGTCTCTGTCCATCTCTTTTGCAATTTCGTAAATGCATGCGAATCAGTGAACATATTAATAAATAAATTAGTTGATAATATAGCTAGTATTTAAAAAAAAAAAATACCGCAAATATTAAGTCATGCTCACTTGCATTGCCAATTGCCACTCTCTTTTCTCTTCCAATCCCCTTCATCAATTATATTTATGAATTTCCACCGCTAGCTAATCGGTGTGCAAAGACTTCCACATGCAGACCCTTAATTCCAGTCTACCAGCATGTGTGGTGTAAAATATAACAACATATCCAAATTTGTTTTTCGTATGCAAGTTGATAAGTTGTGAATTGTGATGGAACATGAAGACCCTTAATTTAACAACCCATCACAATCAAGTACTAGCTGTGTCGACAAGGGACCTGCAAACTTGTAAAAGGGGTTGTGAACACCCACCACTCATTTCAGTTACCCTTTTTCCTTTTCTCCATCCGATGACTTTCGTTTTCAGCTCTCCTACCTACATCGATAATCTTTTCCTATAAATTCGATATCGTACTAATTTTAGTAGCTAAACATCTCACCAACAAAGCAAAAAAAAATTGTGTGTAATAATGGATAGCCATTGTCACCTCAGTATTGCTCACTATTTGCTTCTTTTGCTTTTGGTCTCTTCCTGCATGCAGAGTACTACTAAACTCTGTTTCTGTTTGGCTGGTGATGAAATTTCAAGCAGTGTGAAGACAAATTCATGCATTGAGGAAGAAAGACAAGCGCTTCTCGTCTTTAAACAACATCTTGTTGATCATTCTGGTAGGCTTTCGTCTTGGGTGGGTCATGATTGCTGCCAATGGGAAGGTATTTCATGCAACAACAACACTGGTCATGTCGTGAAGATGGACCTCCGGAATCCATATGACTTTTCTGACGATGATGAGTATGAAGAGAGGAGATATGAAAAGAGGAGAAATGCTTCTTTGGGAGGTAAGATAAATGCTTCTCTGTTGAGCTTGAAACATTTAAATTACCTGGACTTGAGCCAGAATTCGTTTGATAGCATTCAAATTCCTAAGTTCATTGGGGAGCTTAAAAGTTTGCAATATCTCAATCTCTCCTATGTGTCATTTAGAGGAGACATTCCCTCTTCTCTTGGTAACCTGTCTAGCCTAAATTTTCTTGATCTCGGGTGGAGCGGGAATGTGTTTGACTTATCTTCCAAAAATTTGAATTGGCTTTCTCACCTCACTTCCCTGAAATACATTAATCTCAATGGCGTTGATCTTAACAGCACAGGAGTCAGTTGGGCATATGATATTAACATGCTTCCTTCATTGTTAGAGTTACATTTATCTTCGTGCCAAATTGAAAGCATTCCACTCTCACTGCAGAGCATTAACTTCCTTCCACTTTCACTACAGAGGATTAACTTCACATCACTGTTGGTCCTTGATATGTCGTCTAATGGCATTAAAAGTTCTTCATTTCCCGGTTGGTTTTTTAATCTTACCAACCTCGTAACACTTGATCTATCCGGGAATGATTTCAGCAATTCTTTTCCAAGTGGATTTTCAAACTTCAAATCTCTGGAAAACCTTCATTTATCTGGTACAGGCTTAAAAGGTCAAATTCCTAAAGTCAGTGGAAATTTGTGCAAGCTAAAAGTCTTAAGTCTTTATGGGAACATCTTTGATGGGGGGATTGAAGAGTTTTGGAGGAGTCTCTCAAATTGTCCAAGTAATACATTAGAGTCATTAGATTTGTCTAATTGCGAGATTGAAAGCCAATTGCCGGTCTTTTTAGGAATGTTTAAAAGTTTGCAAAATCTCAACCTTGCAGAAAACCATCTGTGGGGCTCAATTCCAGATTCCATCGGAAACTTGTCGTCTTTGAGAACACTAAACCTCTTTTTTAATACTTTGTCGGGCTCAATTCCAGATTCCATCGGAAACTTGTCGTCCTTGAAAACACTAAACCTCAGATATAATAAGATGAACGGCTCAATTCCAGAAAGTATTGGACAACTCTGTGAGCTAGTTTCCCTACTTCTGTTTGGTAATTCATGGGAAGGCATTCTAACGGAAGCCCATTTCATAAATCTTACCAGATTACAAGTTTTTGAAGTAGGAAATATAGACCGACCCATGTCCCTCAGTCTCGACGGGGCTTATGACAGGGTTCCTCCTTTCAAGCTCCGTAGAATATGGATCATAAATTGTCAGATAAAACTTGGCTTTTGGGTATGGCTTCAAACTCAAACTAAACTGTCTAATGTTATCCTTCAGGGTAATGGAATCTCGGATTCCATACCAGAGGAATGGTTGTTGAAGATATCTTCCCAACTTAGCGATCTAGACTTGTCTTCCAACCACTTTCATGGAAACTTTCCATCCCATTTGAAATTTCCAAATTCAATGTCTATTGATTTGAGTCATAATCAGTTGGAGGGCCCTCTACCACTTTGGTGTTTCCCTAATGTCGATTTGCTTTATCTAGAAGGCAATTTATTTTCTGGGCCAATCCCCTCAAATATTGACCAAATGATGCCCAAGTTGGAAGAATTGTTACTTGATGAGAATCATTTGAATGGCACTATTCCTCCATCTATTTGTAAGATGCAGAAGTTAAAAATCCTGTCTCTAAGGAGCAATCAGTTTTCGGGAGAACTCCCTCATGCATGGAATATGGAGAGCATTATGGTGTTTTTAGATGTTGGTCAAAACAATCTGTCTGGTAAGATTCCCACTTCATTGGGGGTACTACGTTCCCTGGAAATTTTAAAGCTCAACGACAACAATTTTGGCGGTGAAATTCCTGATGCCTTGCAAAATTGTTCAAGTTTGAGGAGTATTGATCTTGGAGACAACAAGTTATCTGGGAAAATACCTCTATGGATAGGAGGGTCAAACGTATCTAAGTTGTCTAGGCTACGATTACGGTCCAACTATTTTAGTGGATGTATTTCCCAGCAACTGTGCAATCTTCAAGGCCTTCACATCCTCGACCTTAGTAACAACAGCCTTTCAGGTACTATTCCCATGTGTTTGGATAACTTAACTTCGCTAGTCAATGATGATCCTTATGAAGAATATTATAATGGGTATGAGCAAGCCACACTGACACTAAAAGGAGAAGAACTTGTGTACAACACAACTCTGTATCTTGTAAAGAGCATTGATCTTTCATCAAATAATTTAAAAGGTGAAATCCCTGAAGAAATAAGCAGCCTCATTATGTTGGGCACCTTGAATTTGTCCATGAATCAATTAATTGGAAAGATTCCTTCCAAGGTCGGAAACTTGCGTTGGCTCGAAACTCTTGATCTCTCACACAACCACCTTTCGGGACAAATTCCTCAAAGCTTGTCATCTTTAACCTCTTTGTCCCACCTAGACTTGTCTTACAACAACTTGGTTGGAAGAATTCCTACTGGAAACCAACTTCAAACGCTCAATTTTTCGTCCATTTATGTGGGCAATCAATGGTTATGTGGAGTTCCTCTCTCAACTAAGTGCCCTGAAGATGACACTTTTATTGCTAAGGATGCAAAGGAGGAGAATGAAGATGGAAAGGATAAGTTGTGGCTCTATGTCAGCGTGGTATTTGGCTTTATCGTAGGCTTTTGGGGCGTTTGCGGCACATTGATCTTAAAGACATCGTGGAGGTATGCCTATTTTCAATTCTTCGATGACATCAAAGATAAGGTAGCACTGGCAATTGCATTGAAAATGGCTCGTTTCAAAATGTTTTTATTTTGAAGTTGGATTGTGCTAATATATAATGTGATGTTTTTCTCTTTTTACTTTGTGTTTTGGTATTTGCAACTTATGTATTAAATAAAAAAATGTTTCAGTAAGTGTTCCCACAAACAATTATGTAACGGTTATCCATTTAATACAAGAATTCTATCTAGTTTGTACTTATGAATCGCATAATACAATCTACCTATGTAATGTTGCAATTTAACAAAATAACATTACGAAGTAGATAAGTACACTTGTGTATTCTTCTCTTTTACACATGAATGTCATCCAACTCGGCGAGTGGTAGTCCACCTCTACCGCCTTCTCGATGCTGCCAAAACCATACAAAAATGGGAGGAAGAATTGGTGGTTCGATATCGTCGAGGGTTTTCTGGGATTCCTGTTCCTTGCAGAGAGAGAGGTGGGAGAATTCGATGGCGTCTTCTGGGTTCCTGTCCCTTGCCGAGAGAGATGGGAGAGGTATTTGGCGTCTGTTGCAGAGAGAGATTAGGGGTTTTGCACAGAGGGTGGGTGGGCGATTCAATTGAGGAGCTACAAGGATGGGGGCTCCATCTCTATTCTCGCTTGCTGAAACTTTCCGCCCTTCAGGTAATCTCTCAGTTGAAAGCTTCTAATTATTTTTTTTTCATTTCCGCTCTTCAGGTAAATCAGAAAAACGGACTTAGTAAACAAATTGATGAAATTTTTATTTGCGTGCCCTGTTTTTGATTTGTTTGGTTTGGCTTTTAGAGAAATTTGCTGCTACCCTTGATTTTCCAGTGACATTTGTGCAGCCTGCATTTAATCATATGATGATTTATATAAGCTTTTTCAAATCTTTCAAATTGTTTATGTGCAAATGGGGTTGAACGTGTTAATGAGTGGTTGTGTTGTTTGCAGCGAGCTCCGTTCAAGGTAATTTCATTTGTTATAGGCAATTTTGTCAAGATTTCTGGGTTTCTTTTTGCTTCTTCTCTGCTAAATTACTCATCTGGAAGTTAATTTTGTTCAAAGACCAAGTATTGTTCTTCAATTAAGATTTCTGGGTTTTTTTTTTTTTTTTTTTGGTGCTTCTTTTCTTTTAAATTACTCATCTGGATGTTAATTTAGTTCAAAAACTAAGTATTGTTCTTCAATTAATCTTACCAGAAAGCATATGAGAACGTGGCACACTAGTGTTCGATGAAATGTGTCTGAGAATCTGTCAATATGATATATTATAATTCTGACTCTCCTCTTCAGCTCCGGCCCCAGGTGCGTGAAGGTGACGTGGACCTGGTTGACGTTGTCTTCATTCACAGTTCCGGACGACAGTTCTGAACCTCTGGCGATTCCGACTGAGAAAGAGGTCAATAACAGCAAGGTAATGGAATTCAATGTGTTGTGTTTGTTATAGGGGCTGTCCAGATAGCTTAGAATGTGTTTCATGATGCATATGGCTGAAGCGGTTTTGGCTACTTTTTGGATTGCTCATTAATTTTTTTGTTGACCTTGGCTGGTACAAATACATATAAGAAAAGTACTATCCTTTTATCAACTTTTAGTCAGGTTCAAATTTAGAATGGATTTGTATTCATGAGGCATTGGGGTAAAGTGCCTGTGTTCTGTGTTTTGTTGTTATTTTTTCATCCTTTTAAATTGTATTATGGATAAGTGAACACATTTAGCGGATAAATTTCAACAAGAAAGTTTAAACTTTTTGATATGGCATAACCCTCAAACTTGTCATATGGTCAGGTTTTTTGGTCACTTGTTTATGTTTGTGGATGCCTTGTTGAAATTATCTGTGTCCCATGTGCTTCATCTTCTGCTGGTGAAACCAGAAATATAACCGTTGGATCATTTGCTAGCAATTAGTAGAGGGGGATGGGGGCTTCATCTCTATTCTCGCTTGCTGAAACTTTCCGCTCTTCAGGTAATCTCTCAGTTGAAAGCTTCTAATTAATTTTTTTTCATTTAGGTATTTTTTTTTTTATCGATTTATGTATTTTTTGTTCCAGTGAATTCGAAATGAAATCAGAAAAACGGATTTCGTAACAAATATATGAAATTTTTATTTGCATGTCCTGTTTTTGATTTGTTTGGTTTGGAATTATATTATTTTTTGCTTTTTTTTGGCCTGGGCTTTTAGAGAATAAAGTTGCTTGCTGCTACCCTTGATTTTCCAGTGACATTTGTGTAGCCTGCATTTAGTCATATAATGGATGGTGGTGTAAATTCAGTTCTTATAGACAATTTTTTTTTTAAAAAAGATATCTGGGTTTCTTTTTGCTTCTTCTCTGTTAAATTACTCATCTGGAAGTTAATTTTGTTCAAAGACTAAGTATTGTTCTTCAATTAATCTTACAAGAAAGCATATGGGAACGTGGCACACTAGGTGTCCGATGAAATGTGTCTGAGAATCCGTCAATATGATATATTATAATTTTGACCCTCCGCTTCAGCTCCGGCCTCAGGTGCGTGAAGGCGAAGTGGTCCTGGTCGACTGTCTCTCCCTCCACAGTTCTGGACGATGGTTCCGAAGCTCTGGCGATTCCTACTGAGAAAGAGGTCAATAACAAGAAGGTAATGGAATTCAATGTTTTGTGTATTTAGACGTAGGCATTATACATTTTAATTGATGCACATACTTCTAGAGGCATACTTCAAGGCACAGAAATTACGTAGTTTGTAGTCCTGTTAATTTTGAATACTATTATGTATTTCAACATAATAGTGTTCCATTGCACAAAAAGAAAACAGAAAGGAATTGTATGAGTTTCTGATTTTCTTGCAGTTGAAGAGGATCCTGCTGATGCTGAACCTAAATTTAACCCTTTTACTGGATCTGGAAGACGCTTGGATGGGAAGCCTTTGAAATATAAGCCAGCACTAGCTTCTTCCTCAGGATCCAAAGACAAGAAACCTGCAGTCACCAATGGAAACGCACAACCTTCTACAGGATCTAGTTCACAAGCTACCAGTTGTCAGGCTCGGGGAAAACTTGTTTTCGGATCAAATGCCAGTCGCTCTCCAAAGGAGACAAAAAAAGGTACTCTTGCTTCTCTTGTTTCATGACTTCCATCAACTGACTTTGGAATTATTTTACAAACGTTGCCAGTTTGATGTGATGCTGATTGTAAATCACTCTTTATCTATTCAATTCTGCAGGAAGCTGCAAAAGAGACTAAGAAAGAGAAACAGCCGGAAGTGAAAGAAGACCCGAAATTCCAGCCTTTTATCAACTTTTAGTCAGGTTCAAATTTAGAATGCATTTGTACTCATGAGGCATTGGGGTAAAATAGCTAGGGGATAACGTTTTAGTCAGGTACAAATAGCAACTGTTTTTTTTGTTTTTGGTTATTTTTTCATGTAGGGGATAACTTTTTGTTGTTTATTGAAAGGAATATTAGAACACATCCACATCCTATTTTGTCAAATTGTTCTAAAGTGTCTGATGCTGATTTTAGAATTCTCCTGACTTTCTAACTCCAATCTGTGCCAAGAGAACCCAACTAAAGTGGTTCGCCGCTCCATTTATAAATGAAACGAAATTTTTTTCCGAATTGGAGTTAGTTTCTCAATTGGAGTAGGTTTTATAACTAGATTCCAATTAGGATTAATAATCCTTATTGAAGAAGACCTTTATTATGTCTATATAAAGGGGCTATTGTACTAGTTTTGAATTGGGGGGGAGCAAAACAATAAATTGTATACCACTCAAGGGATTAGAGTGAGAGAATATTGTAAAGTGTGTGCGAGAGAAAAGAAAAGAGATAGTGTATTTCTTGTTCCTGTTCTTTCAGGTTTTTCGTCAAGTCCTAGTTCTAGAGATTTGGCAAGATTATTGGTTGTACTTATTATTGATATAGTGAAAGATTGTTGTTGCTGTCCCGTGGACTTAGGCACGTATTGCCGAACCACGTTAATTCTTGGTGTTGATTTGTCTTGGTTATTTGTTTTCGATTTCCGGAGCTTGATCTGTTTTTACCATTCTTAAATGTGATATTCTCAACAACTGTTATATTTAGTACAGCCAATATGGTGCCGTTCAGGTGTTTTTGACTAATCTCTGCAGTTTTTGAATTCATCTGGGGTATTTGTGATTTTGAACGACACTAAAAATTTATGGGCTATAGGAACCGCTTGTTAAGAAAATGGGTCCAAATTCAGAGCTGCATTCTTCTTCCCTCAAAATAAGAAGAAAACGCTTCCTCAACTCCATATTTTGGCACCTCAGGTATATTTGCGTTCTAAAGCCTTTTACTTCTTCCGAATTCTTCAGAGCTATTATTTTACCCATATGTGATTTGTAAAGTGGAAGATTGGATTTCATATGTCTGAGTATTTAGGGTTTTGTACATTGCAAACTTGGGCTTATTGATCCAAATGGCTAGAACAATGTACTCAACAATTTCATATCCTCTTGGGCCAAGGAGAGTATATTACTTGCCAATAAGGAATATACTTCATATAATAGCAATGTCCTGATGTGTGGCATGCTTTAATTAGGGATATTTATGTGTAGTAAGAAAGCCATAGAGAAAGAGAGAGCGAGAGAGAGAGAGAGCCGAGGACACACAAATGACACATGTAAAACATTTATTTCATTGCTTCGTTTTTGGTACAAAAAAACATTTATTGTTAACTAAGGAACCATTTTTATAGATTTATTGAAATATGTAAGAACTTGTTTCTATCCTAACACATTAATTTTGCTCAATAGGAATCCCATAACTGAAATTTTATAGAAATGGTGTAATTGGTCAATCTGAAATTTTGAATTTTAGCCGATGAATGAACTCTTACAAGCTTTCTACTGCATATACACATCTTTTTTGGTTGTTAGATTTTGTTTTTATTTCATTTTTTGGTAAATGCAATGGTTGGTTTTGCAAAGGACTGACCTTTATCTTTTGTAGTTTTACCTTTTTTGGTATCGAGTATTGGTTGGATTTATTTTGTAGATTGACAGGTATTTGTGCGTTATTTGTTTTCAATAATCAGTTTTCGTTATTTGTTTTAAATTTTATTATGGATAAGTGAACACAATTATGAGTATCAACCATTTATCCTCATTCATATTCAAATGTAATTTAATATCGATTTTGTAAGAGTTTTTTTGTCAATAATTTATGAATTTTTGTCAGTAAAACAATTTTCGAGCCGCATTTGGTCCGACGCTAATAATTTTTGTACTGCTGGATAATTATATTTTCTCATTGCGCAGAAAAAAAGTTTGCAGTGTGGGTTTTCTAAATTCAGTCACTTCATTCTCTAATCTCGTAGATCTCCAACTTAAATCCATTTAACTATGTCATTCTTTGTATCATTTTACCGTATTTATTTGAGTTCTGTATTTAAATGTTGTTGACTTTTATTACATGAAGAAAACTGCCATATCCATAGAAAATAAATTTTTGATTTGTGTAGCAATGCATTTGAACGCTACAATATTTTCTGTTTGGGTTTTTTTCCAACTTAATTTGTTTTGGATTTTTGATTTTGAATTTTTGGTTTAATGTATTTACAAATGCCATGAACTCTTTGATGGTAGTATTCCATTTTTTTTTACTGATTCCCAGATTTTTTTTCAAGAGAATTAATTATCTGTTTGTCTCAGCTAACAGAGTAAATCTGGGGTTCTGTACACAACAAAATATGGAATTTAGCTAAGAAATTTCAACAACAAAGTTTAAACTTTTTGATATGGCAAAAAACAGATTCTCTTCTTTCTCAAAACCCTCAAATTTGTCATATGATCAGGGTTTATTTAGTCATTTGATTATGTCTGGGACAAGTATATATGTCCGAGGATGCCTTGTTGAAAATTTATGTACCCCATGTGCTTCATCTTCTGCTGGTTAAACCAGAAATATAGCTGTTGAATCCGTTGCTAGCAATTAGTAGATGATTAATTTCCTTTTTGTCGTAAATTATGGAACTTCCAGGAGCTTGAAGGGCTCTCAGATCCGATGAGGAAGGATGTTTCACAAGTTCGTAAGAAGATCAATGTGATTAACAAAGAGTTAATGTCACTAGGACATACCTGCCAGAAGAAGGTAACACAACTTGGATTTGTACCACATTCAGATGTTAATGTTTACTGCTATGCATATGCAATTATGGATCAATTCATGTCTGTTCGTGATGAATTTCGGGTTTGTAACTTGTCACAGGAAAAGGAATACAGAGATGCACTTGAGGCTTTCAATGAAAAGAACAGAGAAAAAGTGCAGCTTATCACAAAGCTAATGGAGGTTAGTTTGTTAAACAAATTTTTACTTGGCATAGCGGGGTTGCAATTTCATGGATGGGTTGAACTCAAACCAGTCTGGCCAGTTCGGAGTTAGAGTGAGCTGTCTGGCCAGTTCGGAGTTAGAGTGAGCACGGTTGAGCCTGGTTTGACAAATTACCAATCCTACAAAATTTGGGCTTACCTCCGGTTAGGAGTTCAACCCATCCAACCTCTCAACCGATGCTAGTTATCATTCATTATATTTCGATTCAGTAAAAGCGTACATAGTGCTTATATAATTCAACGTTTTCAGATTGTTTTGTTGTCGTGTAACATTTGATGCAGCTGGTGAGCGAAAGTGAGAAGACAAAGATGAAGAAGCTTGAGGAGCTGAGCAAGAACATACAATCATTAAAGTGAAGAAATAGCAGCCTATGTGGGTAACTGATGATCTGATTAGGTTTGTGTGATGATTTATTTAAGGTGAGTTTTTTTTTACGTTTACATATGTGGGTGGTGATTGGCATTTGGTGTAATTTCTAAGTTGGTTTGTTTCATTAATTTGTGCTTGGTAAAAACATTTGGCTGATTTAGGCAGGAAAATAACCTTTAAATTTAAACAGGTTTGTAACTAAAAGCATCTGGCCTTGCATTTTTCTTCTCATTTTTCCATGTATCCAAACACATACTACCCTACTTCCTAGTGTAATGTGGGGTGCTTTGAATTTATTCCTATTCTTTGTTCTAACTTTTTATGGATTGCAAAGGCCATGATATTTATGTAATAATGTAAAGTTTTATGAGTGATTTTGGGACAAATGGAGTGTATTTTGTTCAATTTTTCTTCAGTACTCGGCTCTATACGGAAGGATTGCATTTTCTACTCCTACCCCCACAACACCATGATCTTCTTCTCTCTTTTCATGGATTCTTGTGACTGTAACCTCCATATGCTGAGATCTCTCCCGGTCTTCAAGAACACCATCAACCACGGTCCACTGTGAGAGTATCAAAAAAACCCACCATCCCCATTTTCCAAGTTTTCCCTTTACTCTCTCCAAATATTGAATCTTTCTGCTCTTCTGCTTGTTGGGTTTTGTTTGTTTTTTTCATTTTTTTTGGGGAAAAAAGGTAAAGAAAAGGGTTTTTTTTTTTCTTTTTGTGTTGGGGGGTGGGGAGTTGATCAAGAGCTTGCATGGGTACGGATTGGATCAGGGGAAGAGAAATAAGCTAGAGAGGGAGTTTGTGTTCAGGGAAATGGGTTGTATGTGGAGCTGACAGCTGAGCCACTTCTGAGATTGATGAAATTTCCAGCTTCCAAAGTGCTCCAAGGGCATGTCAATGGTTACTGGGTTTGCATTTTAGCATTTCATAAGAATTCACCTTCGGATTTGACATGCATTCACTCTATTCTTTCAGTCTTCACGTACCCTTTTCAGTCTGATGAATTTATTCTTATGTTGTCTCGCTGCTTTTGATGTTTTTCACGGTATTGTTCTTTTGGTTGGGGGTTGTCGTTATTTGTGTTTGTGTTTATGTTTGAGATGTACCAATTGCAGTATTACCCGATTACGGATGTCTACATTTTTTTGGACCTTTTACCATTTTAAATTTCGCTCATTCCCTGACAATTCCTGACTTAGCCACTGACAGAAGACAAACACGTATTTTGTTGGGGCTTCACTTGTTTGGTCTTTTCAAAGAAAGAAGAAAGGATTATGAGATGTATTGGAATACAGATACATGATATACTGATTCTCACATATTATAGTGCGTGGATTGATTATTAATGTTATATTCTAAAGTATAGATTGGATCTTCTACTCATAATATAACATGTGGATGTGTTCTAGTATGTTTCAATAATTTTTCTTGATGAAGAGCCCTTGGTTTGCTTTCTATTATGGCATGGAAGAGTACATTTTGCTCACGATCCTTAGTGGTCGTGAGCATTACTACTACATTAATTATGATTGGTTCAGTTTAGGTTTTGAGATATAAGTAGGAAGCAAATCTGATCATATTCATTGATAACAATTCATGTGGTGGAAGTGCTCATTAAAATGCACTTTGAGTGGAAAAGCTAGGGTTAGAAGACAACCATTTCACTGAATCTCTTGCAATCTTTAAAACCCAATGCAATTGTCGAATTTTCTGTACTGTGTCGATGTATCGGATTACATCGAATAATTGGGGTTAAACATTTTGCCCTTCAGCTGACTTTGGAATTATATTACAAATGTTGCCAGTTTGATGTGATGCTGATCGTAAATCACTCTTTATCTATTCGGACACGAAAATTTTTGCGTTGTAAGCATACATATTGAAATTTATGTTATAAATTTTTTTGATAAGAAGCAGATGTAAATTAGAATCATACTAATATAGGTATGCTATATGCATAAATTTGATAGTACCATAAGTTCAGAATTAATCTTTAGTGTCATTAAAAAATATACGCAAATTTATATACATAAATTTGGGGTACTGTTGTATTTGGTACAGCCGATATGGTGCCGCTCAGGTGTTTTTTGACTAATCTCTGCAGTTTTTGAATTTAACTGGGTATTTGTGATTTGGAACGACACTAAAATTTTTTATGGGTTATAGGTGTTAACTACCTTGAAATATTTGGGAATTGAAGAGAAAATCAAAAGAAAGATGAACGCAGAGAGCTTGGAGAGAGAGTTTAGAGAGAGAAATACGAGACTTATATTAACGCAGAGAGCTTGGATTACACAGCTACATTTTTATAAGAGAGTCTAATAACTTTAACCAAATACTAACAAACTTACTAACTGTATTGCCGACTTGTACAATCAATTGACTAATCATCTAACTATTGATGTGGAACCGCAGGGTTAGAAAATGGGTCCAAATGCTTCTTGCAAATAACCCAACGGTTAGGTTTAGTCAAAGCAATGACCTCTTCCCCGAAATACAAGTGTAGGTTGAAGCATCTGAGGAGGGGGAATTGACATCACTTTTTCAACTTTTGTCACCACTTTAATCATAATTCAAGCAGATTGAGCACGCTAAGTTAGCCGTTGCTCTACAAAAAATACAGCTTCACCAAACACCGAAAAAGAAACCAAATCAAACAAGGAGTGCTATTATGTCCACTTTATTGTCTAATTTTTTCACCCGCTTTTTAACGAAAATTTTAGTAACAAGTTTATTCTATTGCAAAATTACATAGAAGGACCTAAGTGTTTTTGTTTGGGAATTGAAGTGACATAAGGGACACCACCTCTCTGTATCTCTCCGGTGCACCACCGTCCTCACAACCCAACTCAAAACCAAGTGAAGGACCCAAGGTTTAAGTGCTGCTTCCCTTTGATTGAGCAAACATATTATGCCATTCTTAGGATTTAAGGAACGATTCTTGGTATATACACAAATAGTGAGAAAATAGAACAAATCATGTCCCTTCCTCCAATCGGGCTAAACGGTAAGAACCCTAAAAAGTGCAAATAGAGTTATAGATTAGGCTTCAGTCTCTGTCTATCCTTCTTGCAATTTCGTAAATGCACGTGAATCAGTGAACAAATTAATAGATGAATTAGTTTAGAATATTGCAAGTATTTAAAATAAAAAAAAAGAATACCGAAAATATTAAATCATCCTCACTTGCATTGCCAATTGCCACTCTCTTGTCTCTTCCAATCCCTTTCATCAATTATGATTTATGGATTTCCACGGCTAGACATAAGGATTTTCCACCAAAGACTAATCGGTGTGCAAAGACTTCCACAAGTAGCTAGCCATCTCATTCATGCATTCATAATATCTGCTCCTACAAGGCTTGCAAACTTGTAAATATCCAAGTAGTGACTACCAATCTACCAGCATGTGTGGTGTGAATTATAAGAACATATCCAAATCGGTTTTCGTAAGTAAGTTGATAAGTTGTGAATTGTGATGGAACAAGATGACCCTTAATTCAAAGTCTTTGCTGCGTATGGATTTCCACAACTCATCACAACCAGGTACCAGTTGTGTTGACAAGGGACCTGCAAACTTGTAAATGGGGTTGTGAACAACCGCCACTCATTTCAGTTGCCCTTTTTTCTTTTCTCCATCAGACGACTTTTGTTGTCACTCTCCGGCCTACATCAATAAACATCTCACCAACAAAGCAAAGAAAATAAGAAGAAAATGGATCCAAATTTATGACTTTTACTTCTTCCGATTTCTTTAGAGCTATTATTTTACCCATATGTGATTTGTAAAGTGGAAGATTGGATATCATATGTCTGAGTATTTAGGGTTTTGTACCATGCAAACTTAGAGCTTATTGATCCAAATGGTTAGAACAGTGTACTCAAACAATTTCATATCCTCTTGGGCTAAGGAGAGTATATTACTTGCCAATGAGAAATATACTTCATATAATAGCTATGTGATGATGTGTGGCATGCTTTAATTAGGGATATTTTTGTGTAGTAAGAAAGCCATAGAGAGAGAGTCACATTTTTGTTTTTTTTGGATTTGGTTAGTGTAGTGAATACGCAATGAAAGCCGAGGACAAACAAATGACACATGTAGTTGGGAATTTGTGAGTTACATGCAAAGCACATGGAAAGTAAGCTTTTGTAATGTGTCTAATGGCATAGTCAAAGAGTTGTCCACCTAATGTCTACTCTACAACGATCGTAGAGTAGATCTGTTTGTGTTGAGCATAACTATGATCAATTTGACATGAAATGAAGATAAGTTGGGTTTTTTTTCAACTTTTTTTTTTTTTTTTTTTTTTTTTTTTTTTTTTGGATTTTTGTTTTTGAATTTTTGGGTTATGTATTTTACAAAGGCCATGAACTCTGATGGAAGTAATTCCTTTTTTTTAAACAAATTTCCAGAATTTTTGTAAATCTGGGGTTCTGTGCACAACAAAATATGGAATTTCAACAACAAAGTTTAAACTTTTTGATATGCGATTTCGTAAATGCATGCGAATCAGTGAACATATTAATAGATAAACTAGTTGATAATATAGCTAGTATTTAAAAAAAAAATACCGCAAATATTAAGTCATGCTCACTTGCATTGCCAATTGCCACTCTCTTTTCTCTTCCAATCCCCTTCATCAATTATATTTATGAATTTCCACCGCTAGCTAATCGGTGTGCAAAGACTTCCACATGCAGACCCTTAATTCCAGTCTACCAGCATGTGTGGTGTAAAATATAACAACATATCCAAATTTGTTTTTCGTAAGCAAGTTGATAAGTTGTGAATTGTGATGGAACATGAAGACCCTTAATTCAACAACCCATCACAATCAAGTACCAGCTGTGTCGACAGGGGACCTGCAAACTTGTAAAAGGGGTTGTGAACACCCACCACTCATTTCAGTTACCCTTTTTTCTTTTCTCCATCCGACGACTTTCGTTTTCAGCTTTCCTACCTACATCGATAATCTTTTCCTATAAATTCGATATCGTACTAATTTTAGTAGCTAAACATCTCACCAACAAAGCAAAGAAAAATTGTGTGTAATAATGGATAGCCATTGTCACCTCAGTATTGCTCACTATTTGCTTCTTTTGCTTTTGGTCTCTTCTTGCATGCAGAGTACTACTAAACTCTGTTTCTGTTTGGCTGGTGATGAAATTTCAAGCAGTGTGAAGACAAATTCATGCATTGACGAAGAAAGACAAGCGCTTCTGGTCTTTAAACAGCATCTTGTTGATCATTCTGGTCGGCTTTCGTCTTGGGTGGGTCATGATTGCTGTCGATGGGAAGGTATTTCATGCAACAACAGCACTGGTCAGGTCATGAAGATGGACCTCCGGAATCCATATGACTATTTTTATTATGAAAGGTGGATAAATGCTTCTTTACGAGGTAAGATAAATGCTTCTCTGTTGAGCTTGAAACATTTAAATTACCTGGACTTGAGCCAGAATGTGTTTGATAGCAATCAAATTCCTAAGTTCATTGGGGAGCTTAAAAGTTTGCAATATCTCAATCTCTCCCATGCATCATTTAGAGGAGAGATTCCCTCTTCTCTTGGTAACCTGTCAAGCCTACATTTTCTTGATCTCGGGTGGAGCCAGAATGTGTTTGACTTATCTTCCAAAAATTTGAATTGGCTTTCTCACCTCTCTTCCCTGAAATACATTAATCTCAATGGCGTTGATCTTAGCAGCACAGGAGTCAGTTGGGCATATGATAGTAACATGCTTCCTTCATTGTTAGAGTTACATTTATCTTCGTGCCAAATTGAAAGCATTAACTTCCTTCCACTTTCTCTACAGAGGATTAACTTCACATCACTGTTGGTCCTTGATATGTCGTATAATGGCATTAAAAGTTCTTCATTTCCCGGCTGGTTTTTTAATCTTACCAACCTCGTAACACTTGATCTATCCTGGAATTATTTCAGGGATTCTTTTCCAAGTGAATTTTCAAACTTCAAATCTTTGGAAAATCTTGATTTATCTGGAACAGGCTTAAAAGGTCAAATTCCTAAAGTCAGTGGAAATTTGTGCAAGCTAAAAGTCTTAAGTCTTTCAGGGAACGACTTTGATGGGGGGATTGAAGAGTTTTGGAGGAGTCTCTCAAATTGTCCAAGTAATACATTAGAGTCACTAGATTTGTCTAATTGCAAGATTGAAGGTCAATTGCCGGTCTTTTTAGGAATGTTTAAAAGTTTGCAGAATCTCAACCTGGGAGAAAACAATTTGTTGGGCTCAATTCCAGATTCCATCGGAAACTTGTCGTCCTTGAAAACACTAGACCTCAGTTATAATAAGATGAACAGCTCAATTCAAAAAAGTATTGGACAACTCTATGAGCTAGTTTCCCTACTTCTGCTTGGTAATTCATGGGAAGGCATTCTAACGGAAGCCCATTTCGTAAATCTTACCAGATTACAACATTTTCAAGTAGGAAATATAGACCGACCCATGTCCCTCATTCTCGGCGGGGCTTATGACAGGGTTCCTCCTTTCAAGCTCTTCACAATTTATATCCTAAACTGTCGGATAAGTCCTGGTTTTTGGGTATGGCTTCAAACTCAAACTGAACTGTTTGATGTCAACCTTCGGGGTAATGGAATCTCGGATTCCATACCAGAGGAATGGTTGTTGAAGATATCGTCCCAACTTACCTATCTAGACTTGTCTTACAACCACTTTCATGGAAACTTTCCATCCCATTTGAAATGTCCAAATTTAACGTCTATTGATTTGAGTCATAATCAGTTGGAGGGTCCACTACCACTTTGGTGTTTCCCTAATGTCGATTCCCTTTATCTAGAAGGCAATTTATTTTCTAGGCCAATCCCCTCAAATATTGATCAAATGATGCCCAAATTGCAAGAATTGTTACTTGATGAGAATCATTTGAATGGCACTATTCCTCCCTCTATTTGTAACATGCAGAAGTTAAAAATCCTGTCTCTAAGGAGCAATCAGTTTTCTGGAGAACTCCCTCATGCATGGAATATGGAGAGCATTATGGTGTTTTTAGATGTTGGTCAAAACAATCTGTCTGGTAATATGCCCACTTCATTGGGGGTACTACGTTCCCTGGAAATTTTAAAGCTCAACGACAACAATTTTGGCGGTGAAATTCCTGATGCCTTGCAAAATTGTTCAAGTTTGAGGAGTATTGATCTTGGAGACAACAAGTTATCTGGGAAAATACCTCTATGGATAGGAGGGTCAAACGTATCTAAGTTGTCTAGGGTACGATTACGGTCCAACTATTTTAGTGGATGTATTTCCCAGCAACTGTGCAATCTTCAAGGCCTTCACATCCTCGACCTTAGTCACAACAGCCTTTCAGGTACTATTCCCATGTGTTTGGATAATTTAAAATCTCTGGTCAATGATACTTATGGTAGATCTTATGTTGAGTATTATAAAGGGTTTGAGCAAGCCACACTGACACTAAAAGGAGAAGAACTTGTGTACAACACAACTCTATATCTTGTAAAGAGCATTGATCTTTCATCAAATAATTTAAAAGGTGAAATCCCTGAAGAAATAAGCAGCCTCATTATGTTGGGCACCTTGAATTTATCCATGAATCAATTAATTGGAAAGATCCCTTCCAAGGTCGGAAACTTGCGTTGGCTTGAAACTCTTGATCTCTCACACAACCACCTTTCGGGACAAATTCCTCAAAGCTTGTCATCTTTAACCTCTTTGTCCCACCTGGACTTGTCTTACAACAACTTGTCTGGAAGAATTCCTACTGGAAACCAGCTTCAAACGCTCAATTTTTCGTCCATTTATGTGGGCAATCAATGGTTATGTGGCGTTCCTCTCTCAACTAAGTGCCATGATGACACTTTTATTGCTAAAGATGCAAAGGAGGAGAATGAAGATGGAAAGGATAAGTTGTGGCTCTATGTCAGCGTGGTACTTGGCTTTATCGTAGGCTTTTGGGGCGTTTGCGGTACATTGATCTTAAAGATATCGTGGAGGTATGCCTATTTTCAATTCTTCGATGACATCAAAGATAAGGTAGCACTGGCAATTGCATTAAAAGTGGCTCGTTTCAAAATGTTTTTATTCTGAAATTTGATTGCCCTAATATATAATGTGATGTTTTTTCCCTTCTACTTTGTGTTTTGGTACTTGCAATATATGTATTAAATGAAGAAATCCTTCAGTAAGTGTTCCCACAAACAATTATGTAACGGTTATCCATCTAATACAAGAATTCTATCTAGTTTGTACTTATCAATCTACCTATGTAATGTTGCAATTTAACAAAATAACACTTGAATGTCGTCCAACTCGGCGAGTGGTCGTCCAACTCGGCGAGTGGTAGTCCACCTCCGCCGCCTTCTTGATGCTGCCAAAACCATACAAAAATGGGAGGAAGAATTGGTGGTTCGATATCGTCGAGGGTTTTCTGGGATTCCTGTTCCTTGCAGAGAGAGAGGTGGGAGAATTCGATGGCGTCTTCTGGGTTCCTGTCCCTTGCCGAGAGAGATGGGAGAGGTATTTGGCGTCTGTTGCAGAGAGAGATTAGGGGGTTTGCACAGAGGGTGGGTGGGCGATTCAATTGAGGGGCTAGGGCTAGAGGGATGGGGGCTCCATCTCTATTCTCGCTTGCTGAAACTTTCCGCTCTTCAGGTAATCTCTCAGTTGAAAGCTTCTAATTATTTTTTTTCATTTGGGTTTTTTTTTTCTTTGGATTTATGTATTTTTTTCCCCAGTGAATTCGACATGAAATCAGAAAAACGGACTTAGTAAACAAATTGATGAAATTTTTTTTTGCGTGCCCTGTTTTTGATTTGTTTGGTTTGGGTTTTAGAGAAATTTGCTGCTACCCTTGATTTTCCAGTGACATTTGTGCAGCCTGCATTTAATCATATGATGATTTATATAAGCTTTTTCTTTGCTCTCTTTTTTCAAATCTTTCAAATTGTTTATGTGCAAATGGGGTTGAACGTGTTAATGAGTGGTTGTGTTGTTTGCAGCGAGCTCCGTTCAAGGTAATTTCATTTCTTATAGACAGTTTTGTCAAGATTTCTGGGTTTCTGTTTGCTTCTTCTCTGCTAAATTACTCATCTGGAAGTTAATTTTGTTCAAAGACCAAGTATTGTTCTTCAATTAAGATTTCTGGGTTTTTTTTTTTTTTATTGTTGCTTCTTTTCTGTTAAATTACTCCTCTAGATGTTAATTTAGTTCAAAAACTAAGTATTGTTCTTCAATTAATCTTACCAGAAAGCATATGAGAACAATACTTGTTGACCTTGTTCAAAAACTAAGATTTCTGGGTTTTGGCTACTTTTTGGATTGCTCATTAATTTTTTTGTTGACCTTGGCTGGTACAAATACATATAAGAAAAGTACTATCCTTTTATCAACTTTTAGTCAGGTTCAAATTTAGAATGCATTTGTATTCATGAGGCATTGGGGTAAAGTGCCTGTGTTCTGTGTTTTGTTGTTATTTTTTCATCCTTTTAAATTGTATTATGGATAAGTGAACACATTTAGCTGAGAAATTTCAACAACAAAGTTTAAACTTTTTGATATGGCATAACCCTCAAACTTGTCATATGGTCAGGTTTTATTTGGTCACTTGTTTATGTTTGTGGATGCCTTGTTGAAATTATCTGTGTCCCATGTGCTTCATCTTCTGCTGGTGAAACCAGAAATATAACCGTTGGATCATTTGCTAGCAATTAGTAGAGGGGGATGGGGGCTTCATCTCTATTCTCGCTTGCTGAAACTTTCCGCTCTTCAGGTAATCTCTCAGTTGAAAGCTTCTAATTAATTTTTTTTCATTTAGGTATTTTTTTTTTTATCGATTTATGTATTTTTTGTTCCAGTGAATTCGAAATGAAATCAGAAAAACGGATTTAGTAACAAATATATGAAATTTTTATTTGCGTGTCCTGTTTTTGATTTGTTTGGTTTGGAATTATATTATTTTTTGCTCTTTTTTGGCCTGGGCTTTTAGAGAATAAAGTTGCTTGCTGCTACCTTTGATTTTCCAGTGACGTTTGTGTAGCCTGCATTTAGTCATATAATGGATGGTGGTGTAAATTCAGTTCTTATAGACAATTTTTTTTTTAAAAAGATATCTGGGTTTCTTTTTGCTTCTTCTCTGTTAAATTACTCATCTGGAAGTTAATTTTGTTCAAAGACTAAGTATTGTTCTTCAATTAAAGATTTCTGGGTTTTTTTTGTTGCTTCTTTTCTGTTAAATTACTCATCTGGAAGTTAATTTTGTTCAAAGACTAAGTATTGTTCTTCAATTAATCTTACAAGAAAGCATATGGGAACATGGCACGCTAGGTGTCCGATGAAATGTGTCTGAGAATCCGTCAATATGATATATTATAATTTTGACCCTCCGCTTCAGCTCCGGCCTCAGGTGCGTGAAGGCGAAGTGGTCCTGGTCGACTGTCTCTTCCTCCACAGTTCTGGACGATGGTTCCGAAGCTCTGGCGATTCCGACTGAGAAAGAGGTCAATAACAAGAAGGTAATGGAATTCAGTGTTTTGTGTATTTAGACGTAGGCATTATACATTTTAATTGATGCACATACTTCTAGAGGCATACTTCAAGGCACAGAAATTACGTAGTTTGTAGTCCTGTTAATTTTGAATACTATTATGTATTTCAACATAATAGTGTTCCATTGCACAAAAAGAAAACAGAAAGGAATTGTACGAGTTTCTGATTTTCTTGCAGTTGAAGAGGATCCTGCTGATGCTGAACCTAAATTTAACCCTTTTACTGGATCTGGAAGACGCTTGGATGGGAAGCCTTTGAAATATAAGCCAGCACCAGCTTCTTCCTCAGGATCCAAAGACAAGAAACCTGCAGTCACCGATGGAAATGCACAACCTTCTACAGGATCTAGTTCACAAGCTACCAGTTGTCAGGCTCGGGGAAAACTTGTTTTCGGATCAAATGCCAGTCGCT
This sequence comes from Pyrus x bretschneideri, assembly GCF_019419815.1. Taxonomy (NCBI): domain Eukaryota; kingdom Viridiplantae; phylum Streptophyta; class Magnoliopsida; order Rosales; family Rosaceae; genus Pyrus; species Pyrus x bretschneideri. The sequence goes on from NW_025999784.1 coordinate 1,725,752, forward strand.
CTCCAAAGGAGACAAAAAAAGGTACTCTTGCTTCTCTTGTTTCATGACTTCCATCAACTGACTTTGGAATTATTTTACAAACGTTGCCAGTTTGATGTGATGCTGATCGTAAATCACTCTTTATCTATTCAATTCTGCAGGAAGCTGCAAAAGAGACTAAGAAAGAGAAACAGCCGGAAGTGAAAGAAGACCTGAAATTCTAGCCTTTTATCAACTTTTAGTCAGGTTCAAATTTAGAATGCATTGGGGTAAAATAGCTAGGGGATAACGTTTTAGTCAGGTACAGATAGCAACTGTTTTTTTTGTTTTTGGTTATTTTTTCATCTAGGGGATAACTTTTTGTTGTTTATTGAAAGGAATATTAGAACACATCCACATCCTATTTTGTCAAATTGTTCTAAAGTGTCTGATGCTGATTTTAGAATTCTCCTGACTTTCAAGTTTATTGGTTGTACTTATTATTGATATAGTGAAAGATTGTTGTTGCTGTCCCGTGGACTTAGGCACGTATTGCCAAACCACGTTACTTCTTGGTGTTGATTTGTCTTGGTTATTTGTTTTCGATTTCCGGAGCTTGATCTGTTTTTACCATTCTTAAATGTGATATTCTCAACAACTGTTATATTTAGTACAGCCAATATGGTGCCGTTCAGGTGTTTTTGACTAATCTCTGCAGTTTTTGAATTCATCTGGGGTATTTGTGATTTTGAACGACACTAAAAATTTATGGGCTATAGGAACCGCTTGTTAAGAAAATGGGTCCAAATTCAGAGCTGTATTCTTCTTCCCTCAAAATAAGAAGAAAACGCTTCCTCAACTCCATATTTTGGCACCTCAGGTATATTTGCGTTCTAAAGCCTTTTACTTCTTCCGATTTCTTCAGAGCTATTATTTTACCCATATGTGATTTGTAAAGTGGAAGATTGGATTTCATATGTCCGAGTATTTAGGGTTTTGTACAATGCAAACTTGGGCTTATTGATCCAAATGGCTAGAACAATGTACTCAACAATTTCATATCCTCTTGGGCCAAGGAGAGTATATTACTTGCCAATAAGGAATATACTTCATATAATAGCAATGTGTTGATGTGTGGCATGCTTTAATTAGGGATGTTTATGTGTAGTAAGAAAGCCATAGAGAGAGAGAGAGAGAGAGAGAGAGAGAGAGAGAGAGAGAGAGAGAGAGAGAGAGAGAGAGAGAGAGAGAGAGAGAGAGAGCCGAGGACACACAAATGACACATGTAAAACATTTATTTCATTGCTTCGTTTTTTGTACAAAAAAACATTTATTGTTAACTAAGGAACCATTTTTATGGATTTATTGAAATATGTAAGAACTTGTTTCTATCCTAACACATTAATTTTGCTCAATAGGAATCCCATAACTGAAATTTTATAGAAATGGTGTAATTGGTCAATCTGAAATTTTGAATTTTAGCCGATGAATGAACTCTTACAAGCTTTCTACTGCATATACACATCTTTTTTGGTTGTTAGATTTTGTTTTTATTTCATTTTTTGGTAAATGCAATGGTTGGTTTTGCAAAGGACTGACCTTTATCTTTTGTAGTTTTACCTTTTTTGGTATCGAGTATTGGTTGGATTTATTTTGTAGATTGACAGGTATTTGTGCGTTATTTGTTTTCAATAATCAGTTTTCGTTATTTGTTTTAAATTTTATTATGGATAAGTGAACACAATTATGAGTATCAACCATTTATCCTCATTCATATTCAAATGTAATTTAATATCGATTTTGTAAGAGTTTTTTTGTCAATAATTTATGAATTTTTGTCAGTAAAACAATTTTCGAGCCGCATTTGGTCCGACGCTAATAATTTTTGTACTGCTGGATAATTATATTTTCTCATTGCGCAGAAAAAAAGTTTGCAGTGTGGGTTTTCTAAATTCAGTCACTTCATTCTCTAATCTCATAGATCTCCAAATTTAATCCGTTTAACCATGTCATTCTTTGTATCATTTTACCGTATTTATTTGAGTTCTGTATTTAAATGTTGTTGACTTTTATTACATGAAGAAAACTGCCATATCCATAGAAAATAAAATTTTGATTTGTGTAGCAATGCATTTGAACGCTACAATATTTTCTGTTTGGGTTTTTTTCCAACTTAATTTGTTTTAGATTTTTGATTTTGAATTTTCGGTTTAATGTATTTACAAAGGCCATGAACGATCTTTGATGGAAGTATTCCATTTTTTTTACTGATTCCCAGATATTTTTTTCAAGAGAATTAATTATCTGTTTGTCTCAGCTAACAGAGTAAATCTGGGGTTCTGTACACAACAAAATATGGAATTTAGCTAAGAAATTTCAACAAAACAAAGTTTAAACTTTTTGATATGGCAAAAAACAGATTCTCTTCTTTCTCAAAACCCTCAAATTTGTCATATGATCAGGGTTTATTTAGTCATTTGATTATGTCTGGGACAAGTATATATGTCCTCGGATGCCTTGTTGAAAATTTATGTACCCCATGTGCTTCATCTTCTGCTGGTTAAACCAGAAATATAGCCGTTGAATCCGTTGCTAGCAATTAGTAGATGATTAATTTCCTTTTTGTCGTAAATTATGGAACTTCCAGGAGCTTGAAGGGCTCTCAGATCCGATGAGGAAGGATGTTTCACAAGTTCGTAAGAAGATCAATGCGATTAACAAAGAGTTAAAGTCACTAGGACATACCTGCCAGAAGAAGGTAACACAACTTGGATTTTTACCACATTCAGATGTTAATGTTTACTGCTATGCATATGCAATTATGGATCAATTCGTGTCTGGTCGTGATGAATTTCGGGTTTGTAACTTGTCACAGGAAAAGGAATACAGAGATGCAGGCTTTCAATGAAAAGAACAGAGAAAAAGTGCAGCTTATCACAAAGCTAATGGAGGTTAGTTTGTTAAACAAATTTTTACTTGGCATAGCGGGGTTGCAATTTCATGGATGGGTTGAACTCAAACCAGTCTGGCCAGTTCGGAGTTAGAGTGAGCACGGTTGAGCCTGGTTTGACAAATTACCAATCCTACAAAATTTGGGCTTACCTCCGGTTAGGAGTTCAACCCATCCAACCTCTCAACCGATGCTAGTTATCACTCATTCTATTTCGATTCAGTAAAAGCGTACATAGTGCTTATATAATTCAACGTTTTGAGATTGTTTTGTTGTCGTGTAACATTTGATGCAGCTGGTGAGTGAAAGTGAGAAGACAAAGATGAAGAAGCTTGAGGAGCTGAGCAACAACATAGAATCATTAAAGTGAAGAAATAGCTGCCTATGTGGGTAACTGATGATCTGATTAGGTTTGTGTGATGATTTATTTAAGGTGAGTTTTTTTTATGTTTACATATATGGGTGGTGATTGGCATTTGGTGTAATTTCTAAGTTGGTTTGTTTCATTAATTAGTGCTTGGTAAAAACATTTGGCTGATTTAGGCAGGAAAATAACCTTTAAATTTAAACAGGTTTGTAGCTAAAAGCATCTGGCCTTGCATTTTTCTTCTCATTTTTCCATGTATCCAAACACATACTACCCTACTTCCTAGTTTAATGTGGGGTTCTTTGAATTTATTCCTATTCTTTGTTCTAACTTTTTATGGATTGCAAAGGCCATGATATTTATGTAATAATGTAAAGTTTTATGAGTGATTTTGGGACAAATGGAGTGTATTTTGTTCAATTTTTCTTCAGTACTTGGCTCTATACGGAACGATTGCATTTTCTACTCCTACCCCCACAACACCATGATCTTCTTCTCTCTTTTCATGGATTCTTGTGACTGTAACCTCCATTTGCTGAGATCTCTCCCGGTCTTCAAGAACACCATCAACCACGGTCCACTGTGAGAGTATCAAAAAAACCCACCATCCCCATTTTCCAAGTTTTCCCTTTACTCTCTCCAAATATTGAATCTTTCCGCTCTTCTGCTTGTTGGGGTTTTTTTGTTTTTTCATTTTTTTTGGGGAAAAAAGGTAAAGAAAAGGGTTTTTTTCTTTTTTTGTTGGGGGGTGGGGAGTTGATCAAGAGCTTGCATGGGTACGGATTGGATCAGGGGTAGAGAAGCTAGAGAGGGAGTTTGTGTTCAGGGAAATGGGTTGTATGTGGAGCTGACAACTGAGCTGCTTCTGAGATTGATGAAATTTCCAGCTTCCAAAGTGCTCCAAGGGCATGTCAATGGTTGCTGGGTTTGCATTTTAGCATTTCATAAGAATTCACCTTCTGATTTGACATGCATTCCCTCTATTCTTTCAGTCTCCACGTACCCTTTTCAGTCTGATGAATTTATTCTTATGTTGTCTCGCTGCTTTTGATGTTTTTCACGGTATTGTTCTTTTGGTTGGGGGTTGTCGCTATTTGTGTTTGTGTTTATGTTTGAGATGTACTAATTGCAGTATTACCCGATTACGGATGTCTACATTTTTTTGGACCTTTTACCCTTTTAAATTTCGCTCATTCCCTGACAGTTCCTGACCTAGCCACTGACAGAAGACAAACACGTATTTTGTTGGGGCTTCACTTGTTTGGTCTTTTCAAAGAAAGAAGAAAGGATTTTGCGATGTATTGGAATAGAGATACATGATATACTGATTCTCACATATTATAGTGCGTGGATTGATTATTAATGTTATATTCTAAAGTATAGATTGGATCTTCTACTCATAATATAACATGTGGATGTGTTCTAGTATGTTTCAATAATTTTTCTTGATGAAGAGCCTTTGGTTTGCTTTCTATTATGGCATAGAAGAGTACATTTTGCTCACGATCCTTAGTGGTCGTGAGCATTACTACTACATTAATTATGATTGGTTCAGTTTAGGTTTTGAGATATAAGTAGGAAGCAAATCTGATCATATTCATTGATAACAATTCATGTGGTGGTAGTGCTCATTAAAATGCACTTTGAGTGGAAAAGCTAGGGTTAGAAGACAACCATTTCACTGAATCTCTTGCAATCTTTAAAACCCAATGCAATTGTCGAATTTTCTGTACTGTGTCGATGTATCGGATTACATCGAATAATTGGGGTTAAACATTTTGCCCTTCAACTAACTTTGGAATTATATTACAAATGTTGCCAGTTTGATGTGATGCTGATCGTAAATCACTCTTTATCTATTCAATTGTGCAGGAAGCTGCAAAAGATATAGTCAGGTACAAATAGCAACTGGTTTTTTTTTTTTTGGTTATTTTTTCATGTACGGGATAACTTTTTGTTGTTTTTTGAAAGGAATATTAGAACACATCCACACCCTATTTTGTCAAATTGTTCTAAAGTGTCTGATGCTGATTTTAGAATTGTCCTGATTGTAGAACACATCCACATCCACATCCTATTTCATGTACAGGATGCACTTGAGTTTTTTTAGTTTATATTATGACCCTATACAAGGTGCTCGATGAAATAGCTCAACGAAGCTTTTTTAGTTTATATTATGACCCTATTATTTAAAATTCCTAGCTTCGCCACTGATTAGAACACAATGCAATTATCGAAAATTCTATACTTTATCAATGTATCGGATAACCAAATTAAACATTTTTAGCCATTCAAATATTAGTGCATCCTGTACATAGATGTAGTATAAAACCCCAAAAGGAAGCTTCTTGCAAATAACCCAACGGTTAGGTTTAGTCAAAGCAATGACCTCTTCCCTGAAATACAAGTGTAGGTTGAAGCATCTGAGGAGGGGAATTGACATCACTTTTTCAACTTTTGTCACCACTTTAATCATAATTCAAGCAGATTGAGCACGCTTAGTTAGCCGTTGCTCTACAAAAAATACAGCTTCACCTTAACACCAAAAAAGAAGCCAAAACAAATAAGGAGTGCTATTATGCCCACTTTATTGTCTAATTTTTTCACCCATTTTTTAACGAAAATTTTAGTAACAAGTTTATTCTATTGCAAAATTACATAGAAGGACATAAGTGTTTTTGTTTGGGAATTGAAGTGACGTAAGCGACACCGCCTCTCTCTATCTCTCCGGTGCACCACCGTCCTCACAACCCAACTCAAAACCAAGTGAAGGACCCAAGGTTTAAGTGCTGCTTCCCTTTGATTGAGCAAACATATTATGACATTCTTAGGATTTAAGGAATGATTCTTGGTATATACACAAATAGTGAGAAAATACAAATCATGTCCCTTCCTCCAGTCGGGCTAAACGGTAAGAACCCTAAAAAGTGCAAACAGAGTTATAGATTAGGCTTCAGTCTTTGTCTATCCTTCTTGCAATTTCGTAAATGCACGTGAATCAGTGAACAAATTAATAGATGAATTAGTTTAGAATATTGCAAGTATTTAAAATAAAAAAAGAATACCGCAAATATTAAATCATCCTCACCTGCATTGCCAATTGCCACTCTCTTGTCTCTTCCAATCCCTTTCATCAATTATGATATATGGATTTCCACGGCTAGACATAAGGATTTTCCACCAAAGACTAATCGGTGTGCAAAGACTGATTGGTGTGCAAAGACTTCCACAGGTAGCTAGCCATCTCATTCATGCATTCATAATATCTGCTCCTACAAGGCTTGCAAACTTGTAAATATCCAAGTAGTGACTACCAATCTACTAGCATGTGTGGTGTGAAATATAAGAACATATCCAAATCGGTTTTCGTAAGTAAGTTGATAAGTTGTGAATTGTGATGGAACAAGATGACCCTTAATTCAAAGTCTTTGCTGCGTATGGATTTCCACAACCCATCACAACCAAGTACCAGTTGTGTCGACAAGGGACCTGCAAACTTGTAAATGGGGTTGTGAACAACCGCCACTCATTTCAGTTGCCCTTTTTTCTTTTCTCCATCAGACGACTTTCGTTGTCAGCTCTCCGACCTACATCGATAAACATCTCACAAACAAAGCAAAGAAAATAAGAAGAAAATGGATCCAAATTTATGACTTTTACTTCTTCCGATTTCTTTAGAACTATTATTTTACCCATATGTGATTTGTAAAGTGGAAGATTGGATATCATATGTCTGAGTATTTAGGATTTTGTACCATGCAAACTTGAGCTTATTGATCCAAATGGCTAGAACAGTGTACTCAACCAATTTCATATCCTCTTGGGCTAAGGAGAGTATATTACTTGCCAATGAGAAATATACTTCATATAATAGCCATGTGATGATGTGTGGCATGCTTTAATTAGGGATATTTTTGTGTAGTAAGAAAGCCATAGAGGGAGAGTCACATTTTTGTTTTTTTTGGATTTGGTTAGTGTAGTGATTACGCAATGAAAGCCGAGGACAAACAAATGACACATGTAGTTGGGAATTTGTGAGTTACATGCAAAGCACATGGAAAGTAAGCTTTTGTAATGTGTCTAATGGCATAGTCAAAGAGTTGTCCACCTAATGTCTACTCTACAACGATCGTAGAGTAGATCTGTTTGTGTTGAGCATAACTATGATCAATTTAACATGAAATGAAGATAAATTGGGATTTTTTCATTTTTTTTTTTTTTTTTTTGGATTTTTGTTTTTGAATTTTTGGTTTATGTATTTTACAAAGGCCATGCACTCTGATGGAAGTAATTCCTTTTTTTTTAAAACTAATTTCCAGAATTTTTGTAAATCTGGGGTTCTGTGCACAACAAAATATGGAATTTCAACAACAAAGTTTAAACTTTTTGATATGGCCAAAAACAGATTCTTCTTCTTTCTCAAAACCCTCAAATTTGTCATATGGTCAGGTTTTATTTGGTCACTTGTTTATGTTTGCGACAAGAATATAAGTCCAAGGATGCCTTGTTGAAAGTATCTGTGTCCCATTTGTTTCATCTTCTGCTGGTTAATTAGTGTTTGGTAAAAACACTAGTGACAAGTTTAGTGTTTGGTAAAAACATTTGGCTGATTTAGGCAGGAAAAGACCCTTTAAGTTTAAACAGGTTTGTAACTAAAACCATCTGGCCTTGCATTTTCCTTCTGATTTTTCCATGTATCCAATGATATTTATGTAATAATGTAAAGTTTTATGAGGGATTTTGGGACAAATGAAGTGTATTTTGTTCATTTTTTCTTCAGTACTGCGCACTATATACGGAATGATTACATTTTCTACCCTTTCGTGGATTCTTCACCTAACATCAAAAAGTAATGAGTGCTATGATGTCCACAATGTTGTCTAATTTTTGACCCACTTTTTAATGAAGGTTTTAGTGACAAGTTTATTCTATTGCAAGACTACATGGAAGGACATAAGCAAAATATAAAGAAAGTGTTTTTATTTGGGAACTGAAGTGGATTTAAGGAACGATTCTTGGTATAGATGCAAATAATGGGAAAAAGGGAACGAATCACATCCCTTCCTCTTAGTTGATAATATAGCTAGTATTTAAAAAAAAAAATACCGCAAATATTAAGTCATGCTCACTTGCATTGCCAATTGCCACTCTCTTTTCTCTTCCAATCCCCTTCATCAATTATATTTATGAATTTCCACCGCTAGCTAATCGGTGTGCAAAGACTTCCACATGCAGACCCTTAATTCCAGTATACCAGCATGTGTGGTGTAAAATATAAAAACATATCCAAATCTGTTTTTCGTAAGCAAGTTGATAAGTTATGAATTGTGATGGAACATGAAGACCCTTAATTCAACAACCCATCACAATCAAGTACCAGCTATGTCGACAAGGGACCTGCACACTTGTAAAAGGGGTTGTGAACACCCACCACTCATTTCAGTTACCCTTTTTCTTTTCTCCATCCGACGACTTTTGTTTTCAGCTCTCCTGCTTACATCGATAATCTTTTCCTATAAATTCGATATCGTACTAATTTTAGTAGCTAAACATCACACCAACAAAGCAAAGAAAAATTGTGTGTAATAATGGATAGCCATTGTCACCTCAGTATTGCTCACTATTTGCTTCTTTTGCTTTTGGTCTCTTCCTGCATGCAGAGTACTACTAAACTCTATTTCTGTTTGGCTGGTGATGAAATTTCAAGCAGTGTGAAGACAGATTCATGCATTGACGAAGAAAGACAAGCGCTTCTCATCTTTAAACAGCATCTTGTTGATCATTCTGGTCGGCTTTCGTCTTGGGTGGGTCATGATTGCTGTCGATGGGAAGGTATTTCATGCAACAACAGCACTGGTCATGTCGTGAAGATGGACCTCCGGACTCCATATGACGATGAGGATGAAGAGTCGATAAATGCTTCTTTGGGAGGTAAGATAAATGCTTCTCTGTTGAGCTTGAAACATTTAAATTACCTGGACTTGAGCCTGAATTCGTTTGATAGCATTCAAATTCCTAAGTTCATTGGGGAGCTTAAAAGTTTGCAATATCTCAATCTCTCCCATGCGTCATTTAGAGGAGAGATTCCCTCTTCTCTTGGTAACCTGTCAAGCCTAAATTTTCTTGATCTCGGGTGGAATTTTGACTTATCTTCCAAAAATTTGAATTGGCTTTCTCACCTCACTTCCCTGAAATACATTAAGCTCAATGGCATTAACCTTAACAGCACAGGAGTCAGTTGGGCATATGATATTAACATGCTTCCTTCATTGTTAGAGTTACATTTATCTTCGTGCCGAATTGAAAGCATTCCACTCTCACTGCAGAGCATTAACTTCCTTCCACTTTCACTACAGAGGATTAACTTCACATCACTGTTGGTCCTTGATATGTCGCATAATGGCATTAAAAGTTCTTCATTTCCCGGCTGGTTTTTTAATCTTACCAACCTCGTAACACTTGATCTATCCGGGAATGATTTCGGGGATTCTTTTCCAAGTGAATTTTCAAACTTCAAATCTCTGCAAAACCTTGATTTATCTGATACAGGCTTAAAAGGTCAAATTCCTAAAGTCAGTGGAGATTTGTGCAAGCTAAAAGTCTTAAGTCTTTCAGGGAACAACTTTGATGGGGGGATTCAAGAGTTTTGGAGGAGTCTCTCAAATTGTCCAAGTAATACATTAGAGTCACTAGATTTGTCTTATTGCCAGCTTGAAAGCCAATTGCCGGTCTTTTTAGGAATGTTCAAAAGTTTGCAGAATCTCATCCTTGGAGCAAACAATTTGTGGGGCTCAATTCCAGATTCCATCGGAAACTTGTCATCCTTGAGAACACTAACCCTCAATTATAATAATCTGCGGGGCTCAATTCCAGATTCCATCGGAAACTTGTCGTCCTTGAGAACACTATACCTCTTTTTTAATACTCTGTCGGGCTCAATTCCAAATTCCATCGGAAACTTGTCGTCCTTGAGAATACTAGATCTCAGTTATAATAAGATGAACGGCTCAATTCCAGAAAGTATTGGACAACTCTGTGAGCTAGTTTCCCTACTTCTGGTTGGTAATTCATGGGAAGGCATTCTAACGGAAGCCCATTTCATAAATCTTACCAGATTACAAGATTTTGAAGTAGGAAACGTAGACCGACCCACGTCCCTCATTCTCGACGGGGCTTATGACAGGGTTCCTCCTTTCAAGCTCTTCAGAATTTATATCATAAATTGTCGGATAAGTCCTGGTTTTTGGGTATGGCTTCAAACTCAAACTGAACTGTCTGATGTTGCCCTTCTGGGTAATGGAATCTCGGATTCCATACCTGAGGAATGGTTGCTGAAGATATCTGCCCAACTCACCAATCTATACTTGTCTTACAACCACTTTCGTGGAAACTTTCCATCCCATTTGAAATTTCCAAATTTAACGACTATTGATTTGAGTCATAATCAGTTGGAGGGCCCTCTACCACTTTGGTGTTTCCCTAATGTCCTTTCCCTTTATCTAGAAGGTAATTTATTTTCTGGGCCAATCCCCTCAAATATTGACCAAATGATGCCCAAGTTGGAAGAATTGTTACTTGATGAGAATCATTTGAATGGCACTATTCCTCCCTCTATTTGTAAGATGCAGAAGTTAAAAATCCTGTCTCTAAGGAGCAATCAGTTTTCGGGAGAACTCCCTCATGCATGGAATATGGAGAGCATTATGGTGTTTTTAGATGTTGGTCAAAACAATCTGTCTGGTAAGATTCCCACTTCATTGGGGGTACTACGTTCCCTGGAAATTTTAAAGCTCAACGACAACAATTTTGGCAATGAAATTCCTGATGCCTTGCAAAATTGTTCAAGTTTGAGGAGTATTGATCTTGGAGACAACAAGTTATCTGGGAAAATACCTCTATGGATGGGAGGGTCAAACGTATCTAAGTTGTCTAGGCTACGATTACGGTCCAACTATTTTAGTGGATGTATTTCCCAGCAACTGTGCAATCTTCAAGGCCTTCACATCCTCGACCTTAGTCACAACAGCCTTTCAGGTACTATTCCAATGTGTTTGGATAACTTAACTTCGCTAGTCAATGATGATTCTTATGTACACAGTTATGATGGGTATGAGCAAGCCACACTGACACTAAAAGGAGAAGAACTTGTGTACAACACAACTCTATATCTTGTAAAGAGCATTGATCTTTCATCAAATAATTTACAAGGTGAAATCCCTGAAGAAATAAGCAGCCTCATTATGTTGGGCACCTTGAATTTGTCCATGAATCAATTAATTGGAAAGATCCCTTCCAAGGTCGGAAACTTGCATTGGCTCGAAACTCTTGATCTCTCACACAACCACCTTTCGGGACAAATTCCTCAAAGCTTGTCATCTTTAACCTCTTTGTCCCACCTGGACTTGTCTTACAACAACTTGTCTGGAAGAATTCCTACTGGAAACCAGCTTCAAACGCTAAATTTTTCGTCCATTTATGTGGGCAATCAATGGCTATGTGGCGTTCCTCTGTCAACTAAGTGCCCTGAAGATGACACTTTTATTGCTAAGGATGCAAAGGACGAGACTGAAGATGGAAGGGAAAAGTTGTGGCTTTATGTCAGCGTGGTACTTGGCTTTATCGTAGGCTTTTGGGGCGTTTGCGGCACGTTGATCTTAAAGACATCGTGGAGGTATGCCTATTTTCAATTCTTCGAGGACATCAAAGATAAGGTAGCACTTGTAATTGCATTGAAAATGGCTCGTTTCAAAAGATTTTTATTTTGAAGTTGGATTGTGCTAATATATAATGTGATGTTTTTTTCTTTTACTTTGTGTTTTGGTACTTGCAACTTATGTATTAAATAAAAGAATGTTTCAGTAAGTGTTCCCACAAACAATTATGTAACGGTTATCCATTTAATACAAGAATTCTATCTAGTTTGTACTTATCAATCGCATAATACAATCTACCTATGTAATGTTGCAATTTAACAAAATAACATTACGAACTAGATAAGCACACGTGTGTATTCTTCTCTTTTACACTTGAATGTCGTCCAACTCGGCGAGTGGTAGTCCACCTCTACCGCCTTCTCGATGCTGCCAAAACCATACAAAAATGGGAGGAAGAATTGGTGGTTCGATATCGTCGAGGGCTTTCTGGGATTCCTGTTCCTTGCAGAGAGAGAGGTGGGAGAATTCGATGGCGTCTTCCGGGTTCCTGTCCCTTGCCGAGAGAGAGATGGGAGAGGTATTTTGGCGTCTGTTGCAGAGAGAGATTAGGGGGTGGGTCTAGGGTTTGCACAGAGGGTGGGTGGGCGATTCAATTGAGGGGCTAGGGCTAGAGGGATGGGGGCTCCATCTCTATTCTCGCTTGCTGAAACTTTCCGCTCTTCAGGTAATCTCTCAGTTGAAAGCTTCTAATTATTTTTTTTCATTTGGGTATTTTTTTTTCTTTGGATTTATGTATTTTTTATGAAACAAATTGATGAAATCAGAAAAACGGATTTAGTAAACAAATTGATGAAATTTTTATTTGCGTGCCCTGTTTTTGATTTGTTTGGTTCGGCTTTTAGAGAAATTTTTACTTGCTGGTACCCTTGATTTTCCAGTGACATTTGTGCAGCCTGCATTTAATCATATGATGATTTATATAAGCTTTTTCTTTGCTCTCTTTTTTCAAATCTTTCTAATTGTTTATGTGCAATTTTGTCGAGATTTCTGGGAGTTAATTTTGTTCAAAGACCAAGTATTGTTCTTCAATTAAATTACTCATCTGGATGTTAATTTAGTTCAAAAGCTAAGTATTGTTCTTCAATTAATCTTACAAGAAAGCATATGAGAACGTGGCACACTAGTGTTCGATGAAATGTGTCTGAGAATCTGTCAATATGATATATTATAATTTTGACTCTCCTCTTCAGCTCCGGCCCCAGGTGCGTGCAGGCGACGTGGACCTGGTCAACGATGTCTTCATTCACAGTTCCGGACGACAGTTCTGAACCTCTGGCGATTCCGACTGATAAAGAGGTCAATAACAGCAAGGTAACGGAATTCAATGTTTTGTGTTTGTTATAGAGGCATTTTTGCAACAGTGTATCCGAGAATATTTCTAGATAGTCTGTCCAGATAGCTTAGAATGTGTTTCATGATGAATATGGCTGAAGCGGTTTTGGCTACATTTTGGATTGCCCATTAATATTTTTTATTGTTGCTTCTTTTCTGTTAAATTACTCCTCTGGATGTTAATTTAGTTCAAAAACTAAGTATTGTTCTTCAATTAATCTTACCAGAAAGCATATGAGAACAATACTTGTTGACCTTGTTCAAAAACTAAGATTTCTGGGTTTTGGCTACTTTTTGGATTGCTCATTAATTTTTTTGTTGACCTTGGCTGGTACAAATACATATAAGAAAAGTACTATCCTTTTATCAACTTTTAGTCAGGTTCAAATTTAGAATGCATTTGTATTCATGAGGCATTGGGGTAAAGTGCCTGTGTTCTGTGTTTTGTTGTTATTTTTTCATCCTTTTAAATTTTGTTATGGAAAGTGATCACATTTATGAGTGTCAACCATTTATCCTCATTCATATTCAAATGTAATATAATATCGATTTTGTAAGAACTTTTTGTCAATAATTTATGAATTTTTGTCAGTGAAACAATTTTCTAGCAGCATTTGATCGGATGCTAGTAATTTTTGTACTGCTGGATAATTATTTGTTTGTCTCAGCTAACAGAGTAACTATGGGGTTCTGTACACAACAAAATGTGGAATTTAGCCGAGAAATTTCAACAACAAAGTTTAAACTTTTTGATATGGCTAAAAACAGATTCTCTTCTTTCTCGAAACCCTCACATTTGTCTTATGGTCAGGTTTTATGTGGTCACTTGTTTATGCTTGCGACAAGAATACAAGTCCAAGGATGCCTTGTTGAAAATATCTGTGTCCCATGTGCTTCATCTTCTGCTGGTTAAACCAGAAATATAACCGTTGGATCATTTGCTAACAATTAGTAGATGATTAATTTCCCTTTTGTCGTAAATTATGGAACTTCCAGGAGTTTGAAGGGCTCTCAGGTCCAATGAGGAAGGATGTTTCACAAGTTCGTAAGAAAGATGGATGAGATTAAGAAAGAGTTATGGCAACTAGGACATACCTGCCAGAAGAAGGTAACACAACTTGGATTTTTACCACATTTTGGTGTTAATGTTTACTGCTATGCATATGCAATTATGGATAAATTCGTGCGGGTTCATGATGAATTTTGGGTTCGTAACTGGTCACAGGAAAGGAATACAGAGATGCACTTGAGGCTTTCAATGAAAAGAACAGAGAGAAAGTGCAGCTTATCACAAAGCTAATGGAGGTGAGTTTGTTAAACAATTTTTTACTTGGCATAGCTAGGGTAGCAATTTCATGGATGGTTTGAACTCGAGCCAGTCTGGCCAGTTTGGAGTTAGAGTGGGGGCGGTTGTGCCTGCTTTGACAAACTACCAATCCTACAAAATTTGGGCTTACCTCCGGTTAGGAGTTCAACCCGTCTAAACTCTCAACCGATTCAATGTTTTGAGATTGTTTTGTTGTGTTGTTACATTTGATGCAGCTGGTGAGTGGAAGTGGGAAGACGAGGATGAAGAAGCTGGAGGAGCTGAGCAAGAACATAGAATCTTTAAAGTGAAGAAATAGCAGCCTATGTGGGTAACTGATGATCTGATTAGGTTTGTGTGATGATGTGTATAAGGTGACGTTTTTCGATGTTTACATATATGGGTGGTGATTGGCATTTGGTGTAATTTCTAAGTTGGTTTGTTTCATTAATTAGTGTAAAACATTTGGCTGATTTAGGCAGGAAAATACCCTTTAAATTTATTCGGGTTTGTAACTAAAAGCATCTGGCCTTGCATTTTCCTTGTCATTTTTCCATGTATCCAAACACTGTACTATACTACTTCCTAGTGTAATGTGGGGTTCTTTGAATTTATTCCTATTCTTTGTTTTATTTTTTTATCGATTGCAAAGGCCATGATATTTATGTAATAATGTCAAGTTTTATGAGTGATTTTGGGACAAATGGAGTGTGTTTTGTTCAATTTTTCGTTAGTACTCCGCTCTATACGGAACGATTGCTTTTTCTATATGAAAGCCCACTTCATAAATCTTTCCAGATTACAAGATTTTAAAGTAGGAAATATAAACCGACCCATGTCCTTCATTTTCGACGGGGCTTCTGATTCAGTTCCTCCTTTCAAGCTCAAACTGAACTGTTTGATGTTATTCTTAGAGGTAATGGAATCTCGGATTCCATACCAGAGGAATGGTTGTTGAAGATATCTTCCCAACGAACCCAACTATACTTGCCTTACAATCAATTTTGTGGAAACTTTCCATCTCATTTGAAATGGCCAAATCTAATGTTAATTAATTTGAGTCATAATCAGTAGGAGGGCCTATTCCCATTTCGGTGGGCCGCTAATGTACTTGCCCTTTATCTTAAAAGCAATTTATTTTCCGGGCCAATGCCCTCAAATATTGACCAAATGATGCCCGAGTTGCAAATATTGTCACTTGATGAAAATCATTTGAATGACACTATTCCTCCCTCTATTTGTAGCATGCATGAGTTGCAAATGCTGTCTCTAAGGAGCAATCAATTTTCTGGAGAACTTTCTCATGCATGGAGTGTGGAGAGCATAATGGCATTTCTAGATGTTGGTCAAAACAATCTCTCTGGTAAGATTCCCACTTCATTGGGGGTACTAAGTATGCTGGAACTATTAAAGCTCAACGACAACAATTTTGATGGTGAAATTCATGATGCCTTGCAAAATTGTTCGTGGTTGAGAAGTACTGAACTTGGAGACAAGAAGTTATCTGGGAAAATACCTCTATGGATAGGAGGGTCAAACGTATCTAAGTTGTCTAGGCTATGATTACAGTCTAACTATTTTAGTGGACATATTTCCCAACAACTGTGCAATCTTCATGGCTTTGGCATCCTTGACCTTAGTCACAACAACCTTTTAGTTACTATTCCAATGTGTGTGGGTAACTTAAAATCTCTGGTCGATGATAGTTATGATCAATACTCTTATGATGGGGTTGAGCAAGCCACACTGACCGTAAAATGAGAAGAACTTGTGTATAATAGCACTCTATATCTTGTAAAGAGCATTGATCGTTCATCAAATAATTTACAAGGTGAAATCCTTGAAGAAATAAGCAGCCTCATTCTATTGGGCACCATGAATTTGTCCATGAATAAATTGAGTGGAAAGATCCCCTCCAAGGTTGGAAACTTGCGTTGGCTCGAAACTCTTAATCTCTCACACAACCACCTTTTGGGATAGATTCCTCAAAGCTTGTCATCTTTAACCTTTTTGGCCCACTTGAAATTATCTTACAACAACTTGTCCGGTAGAATTCCTTCTGGAAACCAACTTCAAACGCTCAATGTTTCATCCATTTATATGGGCAATACATGGCTATGTAGCGTTCCCCTCTCAACTAAGTGCCCTGAAGATGACTCTTTTGCTGCTAAGGATGCAAAGGACAAGAATGAAGATGGAAAGGATAAGTTGTGGCTTGATGTCAGCATGGTACGTGGCTTTATCGTAGGCTTTGGAACGTTTGCGGCACATTGATCTTAAAGACATCGTGGAGGTATGCCTATTTTCAATTCTTCGATGACATCAAAGATAAAGTAGCACTAGCAATTGCATTGAAAGTGACCCATTTCAAAAGGTTTTTATTCTGAAGTTTGATTGTGCTAATATATAATGTAATGTTTTTCCCTTTCTACTTTGTGTTTTGGTACCTGCAACTTATGTATTAAATAAAAGAATCTTTTAGTAAGTGTTCCCACAAACAATTGTGTAACGGCTGTCCATTTAATACAAGAATTCTATCTAGTTTGTACTTATCAATTGCATAATACAAAATATATATGCAACGTTTATCTGTGTAATGAGATGTGTGAATAGCACATCCTTTAACAAACTAACATTATGAACTAGATAAGCACATGTATGTATTCTTTCCTTTTACACTTGATGTCGTTGAAAACAGCCAATGGTGTGTAGAATTATCAGAGAGACGATCCATACGGCTCACTTCCAACAACATAGATATTGTCCCCAACTTGGTAATTACCACCTGCACAATCTGTCAGGTGTGGGGTTTTATCACAAAAGGTCTCGGTATTAGTTGGAGTGAGATTAAGATATTTAAACTCTTATTTTCTCATTGATACAGTCGACGTGGAACCTAATTAGTGGGTCACACATGGGAGATCCACACATCGACAACCACGTAGAGCCAAGGAAACTCACCCTACACGCGGGGCCAAAGGACCCACTATCATCGCGTGAGGCCAAGGAGACCCACCCATCACGTCGCAGTACATGGGCCGGCTCTCTGGCTCTGATACCATGTAGAATTATCAGAGAGATGAGCCATACGGCCCACTTTCAACAACACTGATATTGTCCCCAACTTGGTAATTACTACCTGCACAATCCGTCAGGTATAGGGTTCTATCACAAAAGGTCTCGGTATTAGTTGGAGTGGGGTTAAGATATTTAAACTTTTATTTTCTCATTGATACAGTCGATGTGGAACCTAATTAGTGGGCCACACGTGGGAGATCCACACATCGACAACCACGTAGAGCAAAGGGAACTCACCCTGCACGCGGGGCCAAAGGACCCACCATCATCACGTGGAGCCAAGGGGACTCACCCATCATGTGGCAGTACAGTATAGACCAGCTCTCTAACTCTGATATCATGTAGAATTATCAGAGAGACGAGGCATACGGCCTACTTTCAACAATACCGATATTATCTCCAACTTGGTAATTACCACATGCACAATCCGTGAGATGTGAAATTTTATCACAAAAGACTTCGGTATTAGCTAGAATGAGATTAAGATATGTAAACTCTTATTTTCTCGGATCAACGTGGAACATTTCCACGTCTCGATGCTGCAAAAGCATACAAAAATGGGAGGGAGACAAGGAGGAAGAATTGGTGGTTCGATATCGTCGAGGGTTTTCTGGTATTCCTGTTCCTTGCAGAGAGAGAGGTGGGAGAATTCGATGGCGTCTTATGGGTTACTGTCCCATGCCGAGAGAGTGATGGGAGATGTATGGGGTAAAGGAGAGGCTTTTCTTCCATTTCTGCGATGCTGCAAAACCATACAAAGTAGGAGGGAGACAAAGAAGAAGAAAAGGAGAAGAAGTTGAACCCTTGAACTGGGAAAAGGAACGAACTTGTAGAGGCGATTGAATTGGGTTTGAAGATTTGAGGGTTTTTTGGCGTCTGTTGCAGAGAGAGATTAGGGGATGGGTCTAGGGTTTGCAGAAAGCGATTCAAGTGAGGGGCTAGGGCTTGAGGGATGGGGCTCCATCTCTGTTCTCGCTTGCAAAAACTTTCCGCTCTTCAGGTAATCTCTCGGTTGAAAGCTTCTAATTAATTTTTTTCATTTGGGTATTTTTTTTTTCTATGGATTTATGTATTTTTTTTCCCCATTGAATTCGAAATGAAATCAGAAAAACGGATTTAGTAAACAAATTGATGAAATTTTTATTTGCGTGCCCTGTTTTTGATTTGTTTGGTTTGGCTTTTAGAGAATAAAGTAGCTTGCTGCTACCCTTGATTTTCCAGTGACATATGATGATTTATTAAGCTTTTTCTTTGCTCTCTTTTTTCGCATCTTTCTAATTGTTTATGTGCAAATGGGGTTGAACGTATTAATGAGTGGTTGTGTTGTTTGCAGCGAGCTCCGTTCAACGTAATTTCAGTTCTTAAAGACAATTTTTTCAAGATTTCTGGGTTTCTTTTTGCTTCTTCTCTGTTAAATTACTCATCTGGAAGTTAATTTTGTTGAAAGACCAAGTATTGTTCTTTAATTAAGATTTCTGGGTTCTTTTTTTTGCTTCTTTTCTGTTAAATTACTCATCTGGATGTTAATTTAGTTCAAAAACTAAGTACTGTTCTTCAATTAATCTTACAAGAAAGCATATGAGAACGTGGCACACTAGTGTTCGATGAAATGTGTCTGAGAATCTATCAATATGATATATTATAATTCTGACTCTCCTCTTCAGCTCCGGCCGCAGGTGCATGAAGGCGACGTGGTCCTGGTCGACGGTGTCTTCCTTCACAGTTCTGGACGACGGTTCTGAACCTCTGGCGATTCCGACTGAGAGAGAGGTCAATAACAACAAGGTAACGGAATTGAATGTTTTGTGTTTGTTATAGAGTCATATTTGCAACAGTATATCAGAGAATATTTCTAGATAGTCTGTCCAAATAGCTTAGAATGTGTTTCATGATGCATATGGCTGAAGCGGTTTTGGCTACTTTTTGGATTGCTCATTAATAGAATGCATTTGTACTCATGAGGCATTGGGGTAAAGTGCCTGTGTTCTGTGTTTTGTTGTTATTTTTTCATCCTTTTAAATTTTGTTATGGATAAGTGATCACATTTATGAATGTCAACCATTTATCCTCATTCATATTCAAATGTAATATAATATCGATTTTGTAAGAATTTTGTCAATAATTTATGAATTTTTGTCAGTGAAACAATTTTCTAGCAGCATTTGGTCGGACGCTAATAATTTTTGTACTGCTGGATAATTATTTGTTTGTCTCTGCTAACAGAGTAAATCTGGGGTTGTGTACACAATAAAATATGGAATTTAGCCAAGAAATTTCAACAACAAAGTTTAAACTTTTTGATATGGCAAAAAACAGATTCTCTTGTTTCTCAAAACCCTCAAATTTGACAGATGGTCAGGTTAGGTTTTATTTGATCACTTGTTTATGTTTGCAACAAGAATATAAGTCAGTATGATATATTATCATTCTGAATCTCCTCTTCAGCTCCGGCCACAGTTGTGTGAAGGTGACATGGTCCTGGTCGACGGTTCGGAAGCTCTGGCGATTCTGACTGAGAAAGAGGTCAATAACAACAAGGTAATGAAATTCAATGTTTTGTGTTTGATATAGAGGCATATTTGCAACTTTGTATCAGATAATATTTCTGGATAGTCTGTCCAGATAGCTTAGAATGTTTCTGCTCTTCTGCTTGGTGGGTTTTGTTTGTTTTTTTTCAGAAGATAAGTGCAATTCTGTCTATTGTTCCTGAAATGTTTGTGTCTCAATGATGATTTCCTGATTCAGAAGGCTTACCTGCATAACAAAAGAGTTCATTTTTGATAAAAATGTAATTATTTGGTGTTTTAAAGGCTCATGAATTTTCTAAATAATCTCACACAACCCTAAACACTAGAAAGTAGAAGCACCATACCTCTCTCTTTGTTTGGGTGAACGTTCACATCAACATGTTCAGGTGGTAACATAATTGACATGTATATGAAGGGTTTTGATGCTTTTGGCAATGTTGCAGCATAAACAACTTCTATAGCTCTCTTCAGATCACTGCAATCTACCGATCTA
This sequence comes from Pyrus x bretschneideri, assembly GCF_019419815.1. Taxonomy (NCBI): domain Eukaryota; kingdom Viridiplantae; phylum Streptophyta; class Magnoliopsida; order Rosales; family Rosaceae; genus Pyrus; species Pyrus x bretschneideri. Next base: position 1,746,478 of record NW_025999784.1, read on the forward strand.
TCTGTGGTTTGAAAGAAAAACGAATAAGAAAACATATCAATGATGTAATTCTGACATCAGTATGTTAAAACAAAATTAGGGGACTACTTATATAAATAGCCTCCAAGGCGTGAAATTAGAGAACTGTCACCTACGATTTACTATAATTTCCTTGTGTTGATATGGCATTGCATGAATAGTTCATACCATTTATAAAAAGCACCATGGTCATCTTCTTCGCAACATAATTGGAATCGGAGATAAAGCCGTCCATCTGAAAAACTGAGCTAGAAGGATCTTTATCTGAAGCTTCCATTTCATCAGACTGCGAGCAACAGACACTCATACTGCAAGGAATCGTAAATTCGTAAATAAATTTAGAAATAATTCAAAATTTAATAAAATGGAATAAATGAGTGCAGAAGGGACTGACGCGTATGCCTTGGCTGTCGTCGGAGACTTGGATGAGTTTGAGGCCGCCGTCCTTGACGACGACGTTGATGGAGGAGGAGCGGGCGTCGAGGCTGTTCTCGACGAGCTCTTTGACGGCGGAGACAGGGCGTTGGATGACCTCGTCGGCAGCGATTCGGTTCACCAGAGACTCTTCTAGGAGGTGAATTTTGGGAGGCTCCGTCGCGACTTGCTCTTCTTCTTCTGCTTCAATTTCCATTTCCGTTGCACTGCCAAAATTTCTATTTTCGTTTGGAAGCGCCAAATTTTCCCGGCACCGTCAAAATGAAGAAGAAACGAGTTATTTATTATTATTATTATTTTTTTTTTTTGGTTCAATAGAGGAGAGTAAAATTAGGTTAAGAATTGCGTTGCCATTTAATATTACGGTGAATAGTATTTTTCTTTATTTATAAGTGAGAAATTTTAGATTCGATTATTACCAATAACAAGTTTAAACTAGGTTATTATGGCTAGATCAATGTGAGACTTCATTCTTCTACTTGTTTGTTCAAAAATGAAAGAATCACATTACGAAAATATACATAAGTGTACTAACAGTGAAAGAGGTATATTTGAGATATAAAAATTATATTTACATTTCATAAGTTTTTGGTAATAGCATCTATGGTAGACAAAAAGAACACTAAAAAATGTCGACAAGAGGCAAGAGTTTGGTCGAGATAACCTACAAAACACGATAAACTCGAGTTACTCTATTCATTAGCCACAAAATTTCATCTTAGAATAAACACGGCAAAGTTCACAACTTTAAATAATGTGTAAAAATTCGTCAAAAGTGTGCACTAATTCACCAAGAGTGTAGTTGTTGCTCGCACCTACAATTCTAAGATATCTAAATGTGAATTTTCTCAATTATAGGTTAAATAAATGATTTGAAGCTCGCCTTCACGGTAAATAAATGAGTAATTCTCCTTTTATTGTTCTAAAATTTTTCAAAATTTGATCATTTTTCATACAAGTTTAATTTTTTTGGTACTTTTGTACTTCCGTTTGTTTGTTTTGTCAAATGCTTTGTTAATTAATGAAGTGGCATGGCTTTAGTTGATGATGCTATCATGTCATCAATTAACAAAAATATTAATGATCAGGTAAACAAAAGTTAGGTTTTTACCTAAAACATGTAACCTCACAAAGGAATTTCTTTACATCCCACACTAAATGAGATTTTGTTGATGTACGAGTTAAATTATGGACATGGCCTGTGAGATTTTATCTTCAAAGGCACCAGTTCGAGTAATAGTAAAACCACCTTCTTCGTTTTGCAAGTAATAGTGGATTACTCACACTACTACAAAATTAGCTTAATGTGTTGGAGAGTGGTGGTAGTTTATACGATATAGTGTCGAATAAAGGGTAAAGAAAAGGTTTTTTTTTTTTTTTTTTTTTTTTTTTTTTGTGGGGGGGGGGGGGGGGTGTTGATCTGGAGCTTGCATGTACACGGATTGGTCAGGGAAGAGAAATAAGGTTGAGAGGGAGTTTGCGTTGAGAGAAAATGAGTTGTATATGGAGTCTGAGATTGATGAAATTACCAGTTTCCCAAGTGCTCCAAGGGCATGTCAATGGATGGGAGTAGGATTTTCTCCCCTTCTATTACTACAAAACAAAGTGTCATTAGCAAGGGTCAAATGCCGTCGAAAAAAACATTTTTCCGTCACAAATACTTATTGCCGCAAATAGTAAGTGATCCTCACTTGGATTGCCAATCGCCTCTCTATCGTCTCTTCCAATCCCTTTCATCAAGTATGATATATGAATTTCCACGGCTAGCCATAAGGATTTTCCACCAAAGACTAATTGGTGTGCCAAGACTTCCACAGCTAGCCATCTCATTCATGCATTCACTATATCTGCTCCTACACGGCTTCATTAAAATTTGGAAAAGTCCATAGGAAATCTCGTGCATTTCTTATTTGTGAAAAAAAAAATAAGAAAGCAACGAGTGTAACAATGACTGTTTTAGACTGTTAACAACAATTTCACCGTTTAGAAAAATTGTAAATAATGACACAATAGTCATATCCAAGTAGTGACTACCAGTCTACCAGCATGTGTGGTGTAGGCGATGGACTTGCAAACTTGTTCAACCCGACAAAGCTAAATCCGTTTTCGTAATTTACCATAAGAAAAGAACAGTAAAGAAGGTGATAAGTTGTCAATTGTGATAGAACATGAAGACCCTTAATTCAAAGTCTCCGCTGCATATGGATTTCTACAACCTGTCACAACCAGGTACCAGTTGTGTCAACAAAGGACTTGCAAACTTGAAAAAGGGGTTGTGAACATCCGCCACTCATTTCGTTTTCCAATAAATCGGTTTTTTAAGATAGGGAATTTAGGCTACTTAGTACTACAGTCTATTGGTATTCCTTTTCACTTGTAAGTGAGAGGTCTTATGTTCAATTCTCGTCCAAGGTGAGTTTGAACCACATTATTACTAGCTTATTGTGAGGCTAAGCCCACCCCCTCCCTTTAGTGTAGATAATATCAATTGTTAAAAAATAAATAAATAAATAAAAAAGAAAAAAAGAAGGACATAGGGAACTTGGAATTTAAAGGAAAACAAGAAACAAGACTAAATTCAAAACAGGAAATAAAGCACATCCTAATTGAAAGATGCAAACCTAAATCCATAAGAGCAAGGAAAGCTAAATATGTTCTCACACTTTCCGCTTTTATTATTCTCCAACAGGGTCCAAAACTAGGGTTTACATGGCATATGTTAAATCAGGAAGAAACCAAAGTGGTGTTAATTAGGATTATATTTCATAAAGATGATCATTGTAATCCTAGGAATAGTATGATTACTTGTGTAAGAAGGAATCACAATTCTTGAGTGAAACTAATTTTAGTCAGACTAGTACACGGATATACCATGATAATCACTATATATAAAAATGAAAAGTAATTTATTTTTTTAAGTACAACAATATATTTTAGACTAAGAGGATGGTGTAGTTCGGCTAAATCAGACAATAGGCAACCTAATTTAGTATCAAATTTGTCATTCACGAGATTCGAACCTAAAACTTCTTACTTACAAGTGAAGAGAAATACAACCAGACCGTAATACTTCAGTGGCAAAAGAAAAAGTACTTAACAACTATATATATCTCACAATTAGCAAGACCTTTTCACATCTCTCTCCCTCTCGTGCGTACCATAGTCAATACCGACAACGCTTACACAGTATATGTTATACATACTATTTGGATATGTTCTAGTTTGTTTCAATAATTTTTCTTGATGAAGAGTCTTTCGTTTGCTTTCTATTATGTTACTAGTTGCATGGAAGAGTGCAAATTGCTCGCTATCTTTCAATGGTCATGACCATTATCATTTACCATTTATATTAATTGCGATTGAATTAGTTTAAGTTTTGAGATTTAAGTAGTAAACAAATCTGATCACATTCATCAACAATAATTCATGTGGTGGTAAATGCACATAAAAATGCACTTTGAGTGGAAAAATTAGGGTTAGAAGAAAACTATTTCACTGAATCTCGTGCAATCATTAAAACCACTGGCGAAGCTAGTATGGGGTCATTGGTTACCCTTGACCCCAATAACTTTAAAAACTTCATGTAAATTTGTTTTTGTATTGTATATGACCCTTATAAACAACTAATGCAAACTAAATTACAACCTCCTTCTTCTACTTGTTCTATCACATTTGTCTTCATTTTCTCTTTTCTTGTGCGATCTATTGTGCGCACCATGTGCTCGATGAAATACCTTAGTTAAAAAACCTTGCCAACCTTCAATATTACTCCACAATATCATGGACCCACCCTCTAAAAGCTACAAACAATAGTAGTTGTCAACATATGTTGACATAAACTTTCAACATATGTTGACATGAATTGGCAGGTACCTACTAGGTGCTCGATGAAATAGCTCAATAAAGCTTTTTTTAGTTGATATTATGACCCTATTATTTAAAAATCCTAACTTCACCACTGATTACAACACAATGCAATTGTAAAAAATTCTATACTTTATCGATGTATCAGATAACTAATTACAACATATGGATTTTCCACCAAAGACTAATCGGTGCGCAAAGACTTCCACTGATTATAACATATGGACTTTCCACCAAAGACTAATCGGTGTGCAAAGACTTCCACATGTAGTTAGCCATCTCATTCATGCATTCATAATATCTGCTCCTACACGACTTGCAAACTTTTAAATATCCAAGTAGTGACTACGAGTCTACCAGCATGTGTGGCGTAAAATATAAGAACATATTCATATCGGTTTTCGTAAGTAAGTTGATAAGTTGTGAATTGTAATGGAACATGAAGACCATTAATTCAAAGTTTTTGCTGCATATGGATTTCCACAACCCATCACAACCAGGTACCAGTTTTGTCGACAAGGGACCTGAAGACTTGTGATGGAACATGAAGACCCTTAATTTTTTTCATTTGGGTGATTTTTTTTCAAATTGTGATTTGTGATGGAACATGAAGACCTGAAGTCTTGCAAACTTGTAAATATCCAAGTTGTGAATTGTGATGGACCCATCAAATTGTATATTTGTGTTCTAAAGCCTTTTACTTCTTTCGATTTCTTTACAGCTATTATTTTACCCATATGTGATTTGTAAAGTGGAAGATTCGGTTTCATATGTCTGAGTATTTAGGGTTTTGTACCATGCAAACTTGAGCTTATTGATCCAAATGGCTAGAACAGTGTACTCAACCAATTTCATATCCTCTTGGGCTAAGGAGAGTATATTACTTGCCAATGAGAAATATACTTCATATAATAGCAATGTGATGATGTGTGGTATGCCTTAATTAGGGATATTTTTGTGTAGTAAGAAAGCCATAGAGAGAGAGTCACATTTTTGTTTTTTTTGGATTTGCTTACTGTAGTGATTATGCAATGAAAGCCAAGGACAAACAATTACATGCAAAGCACATGGAAGGTAAGCTTTTGTAATGTATCTAATGGCATAGTCAAAGAGTTGTCCATCTAATGTCTACTCTACAACGATTGTAGAGTAGATCTATTTGTGTTCAGTAAAACTATGATCAATTTACATGAAATGAAGATAAATTGGTTTTTTTTTCAACTTAATATTTTTTTTTTGGATTTTTGTTTTTGAATTTTTGGTTTATGTATTTTACAGAGGTCATGAACTCTGATGGAAGTAATTCCCTTTTTTTAAACTAATTTCCAGAATTTTTGTAAATCTGGGGTTTTGTGCACAACAAAATATGGAATTTCAACAACAAAGTTTAAACTTTTTGATATGGCCAAAAACAGATTCTTCTTCTTTCTCAAAACCCTCAAATTTGTCACATGGTCAGGTTTTATTTGGTCACTTGTTTATGTTTGCAACAAGAATACAAGTCCAAGGATGCCTTGTTGAAAATATTTGTGTCCCATTTGTTTCATCTTCTGCTGGTTAAGCCAGAAATATAGCCGTTGAATCGGTTGCGAGCAATTAGTAGATGATTAATTTTCTTTTTGTCGTAAATTATGTAACTTCTAGGAGCTTGAAGGGCTCTCAAATCAGATGAGGAAGGATGTTTCACAAGTTCGTAAGAAGATCGATGCGATTAACAAAGAGTTAAGGTATCATTTGGTATGCAGACGGGACGGGACGAAACGGAATGGGACGGGACGGGACGAGACAGGACGGAATGGAACGGAACGGAGTGGGAGCAAAGATGCCCTCGGATGGAAACAAGGAGGAAGAAGAAGGAGACGGAGAGGTTATAATTTTGTGTTCCACGGATGTGGAATGAGTCGTTCCAGGGGGGTGAGGCAGAACAAAAATTCACCTAAAACTCGTCCCGTGGAACAGCTCGTTCCACCCGTTTTAGGCACACCAAACGTGGGACGGAACGTTTTGTCCCACTCTGTTCCGTCCCGTCCCACGTACCAAACGGTACCTAAAGCCACTAGGACATACCTGCCAGAAGAAGGTAACACAACTGAGGTTTTACCCTATTCTGATGTTAATGCAATTATGGCTCAATTCGTTCGTGTTTGTGATGAATTTTGGGTTTTTAACTTGTCACTGGAAAAGAAGTACCGAGATGCACTTGAGTTTTTCAATGAAAAGAACAGAGAAAAAGTGCAGCTTATCACAAAGCTAATGGAGGTTAGTTTGTTAGACAATTGTTTACTTGGCATAGCTAGGGTTGCAATTTCATGGATGGGTTGAACCCGAACCAGTCTGGCTAGTCCGGAGTTAGAGTGAGCATGGTTGAGCCTGCTTTGACAAATTACCAATCCTAAAAAATTTGGGCTTACCGCCGGTTAGGAGTTCAACCTGTCCAAACTCTCAACCGATGCTGCTTATCTCTCATTCTATTTAGTAAAAGTGTAGAAAGTGTTTATATAATTCAACGTTTTGAGATTGTTTTGTTACAGTGAAAGTGAAAGTGAGAAGACGAGGATGAAGAAGCTGAGAGCAAGAACATGGATTTGTTACAGTGAAGAAGTAGCAGCCTTTGTGGGTAACTGATGATCTGATTAGGTTTGTGTGATGATGTGTATAAGGTGACGTTTTTCGATGTTTACATATATGGGTGGTGATTGGCATTTGGGGTAATTTCTAAGTTGGTTTGTTTCATTAATTAGTGTTTGGTAAAAACATTTGGCTGATTTAGGCTGGAAAAGACCCTTTAAGTTTAAACAGGTTTGTAACTAAAAGCATCTGGCCTTGCATTTTCCTTTTGATTTTTCCATGTATCCAATGATATTTATGTAATAATGTAAAGTTTTATGAGGGATTTTGGGACAAATGGAGTGTATTTTGTTCATTTTTTCTTCAGTACTGCGCACTATATACAGAATGATTACATTTTCTACCCTTTTGTGGATTCTTCACCTAACACCAAAAAGTAATGAGTGCTATTATGTCCACAATGTCGTCTAATTTTTGACCCACTTTTTAATGAAAGTTTTAGTGACAAGTTTATTCTATTGCAAGACTACATGGAAGGACATAAGCAAAATATAAAGAAAGTGTTTTCGTTTGCGAACTGAAGTGGATTTAAGGAACATTTCTTGGTATAGATGAAAATAGTGGGAAAAAGGGAACGAATCACATCCCTTCCTCTAGTCGGACCAAACGATAAGAACCTCCTAAAAGATGCAAATAGAGTTAGGGATTAGAGCTTCTGTCTCTGTCCATCTCTTTTACAATTTCGTAAATGCATGTGAATCAGTGAACATATTAATAGATAAATTATTTGATAATATAGCTAGTATTTAAAAAAAATAAAATACCGCAAATATTAAGTCATGCTCACTTGCATTGCCAATTGCCACTCTCTTTTCTCTTCCAATCCCCCTCGTCAATTATATTTATGAATTTCCACCGCTAGCCATAGGGATTTTCCACCAAAGACTAATCGGTGTGTAACGACTTCCACATGCAGACCCTTAATTCCAGTCTACTAGCATGTGCGGTGTAAAATATAACAACATATCCAAATCTGTTTTTCGTAAGCAAGTTGATAAGTTGTGAATTGTGATGGAACATGAAGACCCTTAATTCAACAACCCATCACAATCAAGTACCAGCTGTGTCGACAAGGGACCTGCAAACTTGTAAAAGGGGTTGTGAACACCCACCACTCATTTCAGTTACCCTTTTTTCTTTTCTCCATCCGACGACTTTCGTTTTCAGCTCTCCTGCCTACATCTATAATCTTTTCCTATAAATTCGATATCGTACTAATTTTAGTCGCTAAACATCTCACCAATAAAGCAAAAAAAAATTGTGTGTAATAATGGATAGCCATTGTCACCTCAGTATTGCTCACTATTTGCTTCTTTTGGTCTCTTCCTGCATGCAGAGTACTACTAAACTCTGTTTCTGTTTGGCTGGTGATGAAATTTCAAGCAGTGTGAAGACAAATTCATGCATTGATGAAGAAAGACAAGCGCTTCTCGTCTTTAAACAACATCTTGTTGATCATTCTGGTAGGCTTTCGTCTTGGATGGGTCATGATTGCTGCCAATGGGAAGGTATTTCATGCAACAACAGCACTGGTCATGTCGTGAAGATGGACCTCCGGCATCCATATGACTTTTTTGACGATGATGAGTATGAAGAGTGGAGAAATGCTTCTTTGGGAGGTAAGATAAATGCTTCTCTGTTGAGCTTGAAACATTTAAAATTTTCCCAACTCACCCAACTAGACTTGTCTTACAACCAATTTCGTGGAAATTTTCCATCTGATTTGAAATTTCCAAATTTAATATATATTGACTTGAGTCATAATCAGTTGGAGGGCCCACTACCACTTCGGCGTTTCCCTAATGTCGAATACGTTTCTCTAGAAGGCAATTTATTTTCCGGGCCAATCTCCTCAAATATTGACCAAATGATGCCCAAATTGCAAGAATTGTTACTTCATGAGAATCATTTGAATGGCACTATTCCTCCCTCTATTTGTAACATGCAAAAGTTACAAATCCTGTCTCTAAGGAGCAATCAGTTTTCTGGAGAACTCCCTCATGCATGGAATATGAAGAGCATTATGGTGTTTTTAGATGTTAGTCAAAACAACCTGTCTGGTAATATTCCCACTTTATTGGGGGTACTACGTTCCCTGGAAATTTTAAAGCTCAATGACAACAATTTTGGCGGTGAAATTCCTGATGCCTTGCAAAATTGTTCAAGTTTGAGGAGTATTGATCTTGGAGACAACAAGTTATCTGGGAAAATACCTCTATGGATAGGAGGGTCAAACGTATCTAAATTGTCTAGGGTACGATTACGGTCCAACTATTTTAGTGGATGTATTTCCCAGCAACTGTGCAATCTTCAAGGCCTTCACATCCTCGACCTTAGTCACAACAGCCTTTCAGGTACTATTCCCATGTGTTTGGATAACTTAACTTCGCTAGTCAATGATGATTCTTATGAACACAAGTATTATGACTTTGAGCAAGCCACACTAACACTAAAAGGAGAAGAACTTGTGTACAACACAACTCTATATCTTGTAAAGAGCATTGATCTTTCATCAAATAATTTACAAGGTGAAATCCCTAAAGAAATTAGCAGCCTCATTCAACTGGGCACCTTGAATTTGTCCAAGAATCAATTGACTGGAAAGATCCCTTCTAAGGTCGGAAACTTGCATTGGCTCGAAACTCTTGATCTCTCACACAACCACCTTTCGGGACATATTCCTCAAAGCTTGTCATCTTTAACCTTTTTGTCCCACCTGGACTTGTCTTACAACAACTTGTCTGGAAGAATTCCTTCTGGAAACCAGCTTCAAACACTAAATTTTTCGTTCATTTATGTGGGCAATCAATGGCTATGTGGTGTTCCTCTCTCAACTAAGTGCCCTGAAGATGACACTTTTACTGCTAAGGATGCAAAGGACGAGAATGAAGATGGAAAGGATAAGTTGTGGCTCTATGTCAGCATGGTACTTGGCTTTATCGTAGGCTTTTGGGCCGTTTGCGGCACGTTGATCTTAAAGACATCGTGGAGGTATGCCTATTTTCAATTCTTCGATGACATCAAAGATAAGGTAGCACTAGCAATTGCATTGAAAGTGGCTCATTTCAAAAGGTTTTTATTCTGAAGTTTGATTGTGCTATTATATAATGTAATGTTTTTCCTTTCTACTTTGTGTTTTGGTACCTGCAACTTATGTATTAAATAAAAGAATCTTTCAATAAGTGTTCCCACAAACAATTATGTAACGGCTGTCCATTTAATACAAGAATTCTATCTAGTTTGTACTTATGAATCGCATAATACAATCGCATAATACAAGAATTTAACAAAATAACATTACGAAGTAGATAAGCACACGTGTGTATTCTTCTCTTTTACACTTGAATGTCGTCGAACTCGGCGAGTGGTAGTCCACCTCTACCGCCTTCTCGATGCTGCCAAAACCATACAAAAATGGGAGGAAGAATTGGTGGTTCGATATCGTCGAGGGTTTTCTGGGATTCCTGTTCCTTGCAGAGAGAGAGGTGGGAGAATTCGATGGCGTCTTCCGGGTTCCTGTCCCTTGCCGAGAGAGAGATGGGAGAGGTATTTTGGCGTCTGTTGCAGAGAGAGATTAGGGGGTGGGTCTAGGGTTTCCACAGAGGGTGGGTGGGCGATTCAATTGAGGGGCTAGGGCTAGAGCGATGGGGGCTCCATCTCTATTCTCGCTTGCTGAAACTTTCCGCTCTTCAGGTAATCTCTCAGTTGAAAGCTTCTAATTATTTTTTTTCATTTCGGTATTTTTTTTTTCTTTGGATTTATGTATTTTTTTTCCCCAGTGAATTCGAAATGAAATCAGAAAAACGGATTTAGTAGGCTTTTGGGGCGTTTGCGGCACGTTGATCTTAAAGACATCAGAAAAACGGATTTAGTAAACAAATTGATGAAATTTTTATTTGCGTGCCCTGTTTTTTATTTGCGTGCATTTAATCATATGATGATTAAATGGGGTTGAACGTATTAATGAGTGGTTGCGTTTATATAAGCTTTTTCTTTGCTCTCTTTTTTCAAATCTTTCTAATTGTTTATGTGCAAATGGGGTTGAACGTATTAATGAGTGGTTGCGTTGTTTGCAGCGAGCTCCGTTCAAGGTTATTCCATTTCTTATAGACAATTTTGTCAAGATTTCTGGGTTTCTTTTTGCTTCTTCTCTGCTAAATTACTCATCTGGAAGTTCAAAGACCAAGTATTGTTCTTCAATTAAGATTTCTGGGTTTTTGTTTTTTTTTTTTTTTTGTTGCTTCTTTTCTGTTAAATTACTCATCTGGATGTTAATTTAGTTCAAAAGCTAAGTATTGTTCGATGAAATGTGTCTGAGAATCTGTCACTATGATATATTATAATTCTGACTCTCCTCTTCAGCTCCGGCCCCAGGTGCGTGAAGGTGACGTGGACCTGGTCGACGGTGTCTTCATTCACAGTTCCGGACGACAGTTCTGAACCTCTGGCGATTCCGACTGAGAAAGAGGTCAATAACAACAAGGTAACGGAATTCAATGTTTTGTGTTTGTTAGAGAGGCATTTTTGCAACAGTATATCAGAGAATATTTCTAGATAGTCTGTCCAGATAGCTTAGAATGTGTTTCATGATGCATATGGCTGAAGCGGTTTTGGCTACTTTTTGGATTGCTCATTAATTTTTTTGTTGAGCTTGGCTGGTACAAATACATATAAGAAAAGTACTATCCTTTTATCAACTTTTAGTCAGGTTCAAATTTAGAATGGATTTGTATTCATGAGGCATTTTTTCATATGGTAAAGTGCCTGTGTTCTGTGTTTTGTTGTTATTTTTTCATCCTTTTAAATTGTATTATGGATAAGTGAACACATTTAGCTGAGAAATTTCAACAACAAAGTTTAAACTTTTTGATATGGCATAACCCTCAAACTTGTCATATGGTCAGGTTTTTTGGTCACTTGTTTATGTTTGTGGATGCCTTGTTGAAATTATCTGTGTCCCATGTGCTTCATCTTCTGCTGGTGAAACCAGAAATATAACCGTTGGATCATTTGCTAGCAATTAGTAGAGGGGGATGGGGGCTTCATCTCTATTCTCGCTTGCTGAAACTTTCCGCTCTTCAGGTAATCTCTCAGTTGAAAGCTTCTAATTAATTTTTTTTCATTTACGTATTTTTTTTTATCGATTTATGTATTTTTTGTTCCAGTGAATTCGAAATGAAATCAGAAAAACGGATTTAGTAACAAATATATGAAATTTTTATTTGCGTGTCCTGTTTTTGATTTGTTTGGTTTGGAATTATATTATTTTTTTTTTTGGCCTGGGCTTTTAGAGAATAAAGTTGCTTGCTGCTACCCTTGATTTTCCAGTGACATTTGAGTAGCCTGCATTTAGTCATATAATGGATGGTGGTGTAAATTCAGTTCTTATAGACAATTTTTTTTTTAAAAAGATATCTGGGTTTCTTTTTGCTTCTTCTCTGTTAAATTACTCATCTGGAAGTTAATTTTGTTCAAAGACTAAGTATTGTTCTTCAATTAAAGATTTCTGGGTTTTTTTTGTTGCTTCTTTTCTGTTAAATTACTCATCTGGAAGTTAATTTTGTTCAAAGACTAAGTATTGTTCTTCAATTAATCTTACAAGAAAGCATATGGGAACGTGGCACACTCGGTGTCCGATGAAATGTGTCTGAGAATCCGTCAATATGATATATTATAATTTTGACCCTCCGCTTCAGCTCCGGCCTCAGGTGCGTGAAGGCGAAGTGGTCCTGGTCGACTGTCTCTTCCTCCACAGTTCTGGACGATGGTTCCGAAGCTCTGGCGATTCCGACTGAGAAAGAGGTCAATAACAACAAGGTTATTTCATCCTTTTAAATTGTATTATGGATAAGTGAACACATTTAGCTGAGAAATTTCAACAACAAAGTTTAAACTTTTTGATATGGCATAACCCTCAAACTTGTCATATGGTCAGGTTTTATTTGGTCACTTGTTTATGTTTGTGGATGCCTTGTTGAAATTATCTGTGTCCCATGTGCTTCATCTTCTGCTGGTTAAACCAGAAATATAACCGTTGGATCATTTGCTAGCAATTAGTAGATGATTAATTTCCTTTTTGTTGTAAATTATGGAACTTCCAGGAGCTTGAAGGGCTCTCGGGTCCAATGAGGAAGGATTTTTCACAAGTTCGTAAGAAAGATCGCTGCGATTAACAAAGAGTTAGAGCCACTAGGACATACCTGCCAGAAGAAGGTAACACAACTTGGATTTTTACCACATTTTGGTGTTAATGTTTACTGCTATGCATATGCAATCATGGATCAATTCGTGCGGGTTCATAATGAATTTTGGGTTCGTAACTTGTCACAGGAAAAAGAATACAGAGATGCACTTGAAGCTTTCAATGAAAAGAACAGAGAGAAAGTGCAGCTTATCACAAAGCTAATGGAGGTTAGTTTGTTAAACAATTTTTTACTTGGCATAGCTAGGGTTGCAATTTCATGGATGGTTTGAACTCGAACCAGTATGGCCAGTTTGGAGTTAGAGTGGGCTTACCAATCCTACAAAATTTGGGCTTACCTCCGGTTAGGTGTTCAACCTGTCCAAACTCTCAACCGATGCTAGTTATCACTCATTATATTTCGATTCAGTAAAAGCGGACAAAGTGTTTACATAATTCAAGGTTTTGAGATTGTTTTGTTGTCGTGTTACATTTGATGCAGCTGGTGAGTGAAAGTGAGAAGACAAGGATGAAGAAGCTGGAGGAGCTGAGCAAGAACATAGAATCGTTAAAGTGAAGAAATAGCAGCCAATTTGGGTGACTGATGATCTGATTAGGTTTGTGTGATGATGTATACAGCACAGGAGTCAGTTGGGCATATGATATGAACATGCTTCCTTCATTGTTAGAGTTACATTTATCTTCGTGCCAAATTGAAAGCATTCCACTCTCACTGCAGAGCATTAACTTCCTTCCACTTTCACTACAGAGGATTAACTTCACATCACTGTTGGTCCTTGATATGTCGTATAATGGCATTAAAAGTTCTTCATTTCCCGGCTGGTTTTTTAATCTTACTAACCTCGTAACACTTGATCTATCCGGGAATGATTTCAGGGATTCTTTTCCAAGTGAATTTTCAAACTTCAAATCTCTGGAAAACCTTCATTTATCTGATACAGGCTTAAAAGGTCAAATTCCTAAAGTCAGTGGAAATTTGTGCAAGCTAAAAGTCTTAAGTCTTTCATGGAACAACTTTGATGGGGGGATTTAAGAGTTTTGGAGGAGTCTCTCAAATTGTCCAAGTAATTCATAAGAGTCACTAGATTTGTCTTGTTGCCAGCTTGAAAGCCAATTGCTGGTCTTTTTAGGAATGTTAAAAAGTTTGCAGAATCTCAACCTTGGAGAAAACAATTTGTGGGGCTCAATTCCAGATTCCATCGGAAACTTGTCCTTGAGAACACTATACCTCTTTTCTAATAATTTGTGGGGCTCAATTCCAGATTCCATCGGAAACTTGTCGTCCATAAGAACACTAGACCTCAGTTATAATAAGATGAACGGCTCAATTCCAGAAAGTATTGGACAGCTCTATGAGCTAGTTTCCCTACTTCTGCTTGGTAATTCATGGGAAGGCATTCTAACGGAAGCCCATTTCATAAATCTTGCCAAATTACAAGATTTTGAAGTAGGAAACATAGACCGACCCACGTCCCCCATTCTCGACGGGGCTTATGACAGGGTTCCTCCTTTCAAGCTCTTCAGAATTTTGATCATAAATTGTCGGATAAGTCCTAGTTTTTGGGTATGGCTTCAAACTCAAACTGAACTGTCTGAAGTTATCCTTCGGGGTAATGGAATCTCGGATTCCGTACCAGAGGAATGGTTGTTGAAGATATCTTCCCAACCTACCAATCTAGACTTGTCTTACAATCACTTTCATGGAAACTTTCCATCCCATTTGAAGTTTCCAAATTTAACGTCTATTGATTTGAGTCATGACTCATAATCAGTTGGAGGGCCCTCTACCACTTTGGTGTTTCCCTAATGTCGATTCCCTTTATCTAGAAGGCAATTTATTTTCTGGGCCAATCCCCTCAAATATTGACCAAATGATGCCCAAATTGCGAGAATTGTTACTTGATGAGAATCATTTGAATGGCACTATTCCTCCCTCTATTTGTAACATGCAGAACTTACAAATCCTATCTCTAAGGAGCAATCAGTTTTCTGGAGAACTCCCTCGTGCATGGAATATGGAGAGCATTATGCTGTTTTTAGATGTTGGTCAAAACAATCTGTCTGGTAATATTCCCACTTCATTGGGGGTACTACATTCCCTGGAAAATTTAAAGCTCAACGACAACAATTTTGGCGGTGAAATTCCTGATGCCTTGCAAAATTGTTCAAGTTTGAGGAGTATTGATCTTGGAGACAACAAGTTATCTGGGAAAATACCTCTATGGATAGGAGGGTCAAACGTATCTAAGTTGTCTAGGGTACGATTACGGTCCAACTATTTTAGTGGATGTATTTCCCAGCAACTGTGCAATCTTCAAGGCCTTCACATCCTCGACCTTAGTCACAACAGCCTTTCAGGTACTATTCCCATGTGTTTGGATAACTTAACTTCGCTAGTCAATGATGATTCATATGAACACGATTATGATGTGTGTGGAGCAAGCCACACTGACACTAAAAGGAGAAGAACTTGTGTACAACAGAACTCTATATCTTGTAAAGAGCATTGATCTTTCATCAAATAATTTACAAGGTGAAATCCCTAAAGAAATAAGCAACCTCATTCAATTGGGCACCTTGAATTTGTCCAAGAATCAATTGACTGGAAATATCCCCTCTAAGGTCGGAAACTTGCATTGGCTCGAAACTCTTGATCTCTCACACAACCACCTTTCGGGACAAATTCCTCAAAGCTTGTCATCTTTAACCTCTTTGTCCCACCTGGACTTGTCTTACAACAACTTGTCTGGAAGAATTCCTACTGGAAACCAGCTTCAAACGCTAAATTTTTCGTCCATTTATGTGGGCAATCAATGGCTATGTGGCATTCCTCTCTCAACTAAGTGCCTTGGAGATGACACTTTTACTGCTAAGGATGCAAAGAACGAGAATGAAGATGGAAATGATAAGTTGTGGCTCTATGTCAGCGTGGTACTTGGCTTTATCATAGGCTTTTGGAGCGTTTACGGGACGTTGATCCTTAGCAAAGAACGAGAATGAAGATGGAAATGATAAGTTGTGGCTCTATGTCAGCGTGGTACTTGGCTTTATCGTAGGCTTTTGGAGTGTTTGCGGGACGTTGATCTTAAAGACATCATGGAGGTATGCCTATTTTCAATTCTTCGATGACATCAAAGATAAGGTAGCACTAGCAATTGCATTGAAAGTGGCTCGTTTCAAAATGTTTTTATTCTGAAGTTTGATTGTACTAATATATAATGTGATGTTTTTCTCCTTCTACTTTGTGTTTTGATACTTGCAACTTATGTATTAAATAAAAGAATATGTCAGTAAGTGTTTCCACAAACAATTATGTAACCGCTGTCCGTTTAATACAAGAATTCTATCTAGTTTGTACTTATGAATCGCATAATACAATCTACCTATGTAATGTTGCAATTTAACAAAATAACATTACGAACAAAATAACATTTGTGCAGCCTGCATTTAATCATATGATGATTAAATGGGGTTGAACGTATTAATGAGTGGTTGCGTTTATATAAGCTTTTTCTTTGCTCTCTTTTTTCAAATCTTTCTAATTGTTTATGTGCATATGGGGTTGAACGTGTTAATAAGTGGTTGTGTTGTTTGCAGCGAGCTCCGTTCAAGGTAATTTCATTTCTTATAGACAGTTTTGTCAAGATTTCTGGGTTTCTTTTTGCTTCTTCTCTGCTAAATTACTCATCTGGAAGTTAATTTTGTTCAAAGACCAAGTATTGTTCTTCAATTAAGATTTCTGGGTTTTTTTTTTTTTTATTGTTGCTTCTTTTCTGATAAATTACTCCTCTGGATGTTAATTTAGTTCAAAAACTAAGTATTCTTCTTCAATTAATCTTACCAGAAAGCATATGAGAACAATACTTGTTGACCTTGTTCAAAAACTAAGATTTCTGGGTTTTGGCTACTTTTTGGATTGCTCATTAATTTTTTTTGTTGACCTTGGCTGGTACAAATACATATAAGAAAAGTACTATCCTTTTATCAACTTTTAGTCAGGTTCAAATTTAGAATGCATTTGTATTCATGAGGCATTGGGGTAAAGTGCCTGTGTTCTGTGTTTTGTTGTTATTTTTTCATCCTTTTAAATTGTATTATGGATAAGTGAACACATTTAGCTGAGAAATTTCAACAACAAAGTTTAAACTTTTTGATATGGCATAACCCTCAAACTTGTCATATGATCAGGTTTTATTTGGTCACTTGTTTATGTTTGTGGATGCCTTGTTGAAAATATCTGTTTATGTTTGTGGTCACTTTTTCCAACTTAATTTGTTTTGCATTTTTGATTTTGAATTTTCGGTTTAATGTATTTACAAAGGCCATGAACTCTTTGATGGAAGTATTCCATTTTTTTTACTGATTCCCAGATTTTTTTTCAAGAGAATTAATTATCTGTTTGTCTCAGCTAACAGAGTAAATCTGGGGTTCTGTACACAACAAAATATGGAATTTAGCTAAGAAATTTCAACAACAAAGTTTAAACTTTTTGATATGGCAAAAAACAGGTTCTCTTCTTTCTCAAAACCCTCAAATTTGTCATATGATCAGGGTTTATTTAGTCATTTGATTATGTCTGGGACAAGTATATATGTCCGAGGATGCCTTGTTGAAAATTTATGTACCCCATGTGCTTCATCTTCTGCTGGTTAAACCAGAAATATAGCTGTTGAATCCGTTGCTAGCAATTAGTAGATGATTAATTTCCTTTTTGTCGTAAATTATGGAACTTCCAGGAGCTTGAAGGGCTCTCAGATCCGATGAGGAAGGATGTTTCACAAGTTCGTAAGAAGATCAATGCGATTAACAAAGAGTTAAAGTCACTAGGACATACCTGCCAGAAGAAGGTAACACAACTTGGATTTTTACCACATTCAGATGTTAATGTTTACTGCTATGCATATGCAATTATGGATCAATTCGTGTCTGTTCGTGATGAATTTCGGGTTTGTAACTTGTCACAGGAAAAGGAATACAGAGATGCACTTGAGGCTTTCAATGAAAAGAACAGAGAAAAAGTGCAGCTTATCACAAAGCTAATGGAGGTTAGTTTGTTAAACAAATTTTTACTTGGCATAGCGGGGTTGCAATTTCATGGATGGGTTGAACTCAAACCAGCCTGGCCAGTTCGGAGTTAGAGTGAGCACGGTTGAGCCTGGCTTGACAAATTACCAATCCTACAAAATTTGGGCTTACCTCCGGTTAGGAGTTCAACCCATCCAACCTCTCAACCGATGCTAGTTATCACTCATTATATTTTGATTCAGTTAAAGCGTACATAGTGCTTATGTAATTCAACGTTTTGAGATTGTTTTGTTGTCGTGTAACATTTGATACAACTGGTGAGCGAAAGTGAGAAGACAAAGATGAAGAAGCTTGAGGAGCTGAGCAACAACATAGAATCATTGAAGTGAAGAAATAGCAGCCTATGTGGGTAACTGATGATCTGATTAGGTTTGTGTGATGATTTATTTAAGCTGAGTTTTTTTTATGTTTACATATATGGGTGGTGATTGGCATTTGGTGTAATTTCTAAGTTGGTTTGTTTCATTAATTAGTGCTTGGTAAAAACATTTGGCTGATTTAGGCAGGAAAATAACCTTTAAATTTAAACAGGTTTGTAACTAAAAGCATCTGGCCTTGCATTTTTCTTCTCATTTTTCCATGTATCCAAACACATACTACCCTACTTCCTAGTGTAATGTGGGGTTCTTTGAATTTATTCCTATTCTTTGTTCTAACTTTGTATGGATTGCAAAGGCCATGATATTTATGTAATAATGTAAAGTTTTATGAGTGATTTTGGGACAAATGGAGTGTATTTTGTTCAATTTTTCTTCAGTACTCGGCTCTATACGGAACGATTGCATTTTCTACTCCGACCCCCACAACACCATGATCTTCTTCTCTCTTTTCATGGATTCTTGTGACTGTAACCTCCATTTGTTGAGATCTCTCCCGGTCTTCAAGAACACCATCAACCACGGTCCACTGTGAGAGTATCAAAAAAACCCACCATCCCCATTTTCCAAGTTTTCCCTTTACTCTCTCCAAATATTGAATCTTTCTGCTCTTCTGCTTGTTGGGTTTTGTTTGTTTTTTTCATTTTTTTTGGGGAAAAAAGGTAAAGAAAAGGGTTTTTTTTCTTTTTGTGTTGGGGGGTGGGGAGTTGATCAAGAGCTTGCATGGGTACGGATTGGATCAGGGGAAGAGAAATAAGCTAGAGAGGGAGTTTGTGTTCAGGGAAATGGGTTGTATGTGGAGCTGACAGCTGAGCTGCTTCTAAGATTGATGAAATTTCCTGCTTCCAAAGTGCTCCAAGGGCACGTCAATGGTTGCTGGGTTTGCATTTTAGCATTTCATAAGAATTCACCTTCTGATTTGACATGCATTCCCTCTATTCTTTCAGTCTCCACGTACCCTTTTCAGTATGATGAATTTATTCTTATGTTGTCTCGCTGCTTTTGATGTTTTTCACGGTATTGTTCTTTTGGTTGGGGGTTGTCGCTATTTGTGTTTGTGTTTATGTTTGAGATGTACTAATTGCAGTATTACCCGATTACGGATGTCTACATTTTTTTGGACCTTTTACCCTTTTAAATTTCGCTCATTCCCTGACAATTCCTGACTTAGCCACTGACAGAAGACAAACACGTATTTTGTTGGGGCTTCACTTGTCTGGTCTTTTCAAAGAAAGAAGAAAGGATTTTGCGATGTATTGGAATACAGATACATGATATACTGATTCTCACATATTATAGTGCGTGGATTGATTATTAATGTTATATTCTAAAGTATAGATTGGATCTTCTACTCATAATATAACATGTGGATGTGTTCTAGTATGTTTCAATAATTTTTCTTGATGAAGAGCCTTTGGTTTGCTTTCTATTATGGCATGGAAGAGTACATTTTGCTCACGATCCTTTGTGGTCGTGAGCATTACTACTACATTAATTATGATTGGTTCAGTTTAGATTTTGAGACATAAGTAGTAAATAAATCTGATCATATTCATTGATAACAATTCATGTGGTGGTAATGCTCATTAAAATGCACTTTGAGTGGAAAAGCTAGGGTTAGAAGACAACCATTTCACTGAATCTCTTGCAATCTTTAAAACCCAATGCAATTGTCGAATTCTGTACTGTGTCGATGTATCGGATTACATCGAATAATTGGGGTTAAACATTTTGCCCTTCAACTAACTTTGGAATTATATTACAAATGTTGCTAGTTTGATGTGATGCTGATCGTAAATCACTCTTTCTCTATTCAATTCTGCAGGAAGCTGCAAAAGATATAGTCCGGTACAAATAGCAACTGTTTTTTTTTTTTTTTTTTTTTTTTTGTTATTTTTTCATGTAGGGGATAACTTTTTGTTGTTTGTTGAAAGGAATATTAGAACACATCTACACCCTATTTTGTCAAATTGTTCTAAAGTGTCTGATGCTGATTTTAGAATTCTCCTGACTTTCTAACTCAAATCTGTGCCAAGAGAACCCATGTATGAAGTATTAGTGAATTATTTGTAATTTACGAAACGACACGAAAATTTTTGCGTTGTAAGCATACATATTGAAATTTATGTTATAAATTTTTTTGATAAGCAGCAGATGAAAATTAGAATCATACTAATATAGGTATGCTATATACATAAATTTGATAGTACCATAAGTTCAGAATTAATCTTTAGTGTCATTAAAAAATTTACTTAAATTTATATACATAAATTTGATACCACCATAAAATTTGGGGTACTGTTGTATTTGGTACAGCCGATATGGTGCCGCTCGGGTGTTTTTTGACTAATCTCTACAGTTTTTTAATTTAACTGGGTATTTGTGATTTTGAACGACACTAAAATTTTTTATGGGTTATAGGTGTTAACTACCTTGAAATATTTGAGAATTGAAGAGAAAATCAAAAGAAAGATGAACGCAGAGAGCTTGGAGAGAGAGTTTAGAGAGAGAAATATGTGACTTGTATTAATTAAAAAGAAAGATTACACAGTTACGTTTTTATAAGAGAGTCTAACAACTCTAACCAAATACTAACAAACTTACTAACTGTATTGCCGACTTGTACAATCAATTGACTAATCATCTAACTATTGGTGTGGAACCGCAGGGTTAGAAAATGGGTCCAAATGCTTCTTGCAAATAACCCAACGGTTAGGTTTAGTCAAAGCAATGACCTCTTCCCCAAGGAGGGGAATTGACATCACTTTTTCAACTTTTGTCACCACTTTAATCATAATTCAAGCAGATTGAGCACGCTAAGTTAGCCGTTGCTCTACACAAAAAATACAGCTTCACTTTATTGTCTAATTTTTTCACCCACTTTTTAACGAAAATTTTAGTAACAAGTTTATTCTATTGCAAAATTACATAGAAGGACATAAGTGTTTTTGTTTGGGAATTGAAGTAACATAAGCGACACCACCTCTCTGTATCTCTCCGGCGCACCACTGTCCTCACAACCCAACTCAAAACGAAGTGAAGGACCCAAGGTTTAAGTGCTGCTTCCCTTTGATTGAGCAAACATATTATGCCATTCTTAGGATTTAAGGAACGATTCTTGGTATATACACAAACAGTGAGAAAATAGAACAAATCATGTCCCTTCCTCCAGTCGGGCTAAACGATAAGAACCCTAAAAAGTGCAAACAGAGTTATAGATTAGGCTTCAGTCTCTGTCTATCCTTCTTGCAATTTCGTAAATGCATGTGAATTAGTGAACAAATTAATAGATGAATTAGTTTAGAATATTGCAAGTATTTAAAATAAAAAAAGAATACCGCAAATATTAAATCATCCTCACCTGCATTGCCAATTGCCACTCTCTTGTCTCTTCCAATCCCTTTCATCAATTATGATTTATGGATTTCCACGGCTAGACATAAGGATTTTCCACCAAAGACTAATCGGTGTGCAAAGACTTCCACAGGTAGCTAGCCATCTCATTCATGCATTCATAATATCTGCTCCTACAAGGCTTGCAAACTTGTAAATATCCAAGTAGTGACTACCAATCTACCAGCATGTGTGGTGTGAATTATAAGAACATATCCAAATCGGTTTTCGTAAGTAAGTTGATAAGTTGTGAATTGTGATGGAACAAGATGACCCTTAATTCAAAGTCTTTGTTGCGTATGGATTTCCACAACCCATCACAACCAGATACCAGTTGTGTTGACAAGGGACCTGCAAACTTGTAAATGGGGTTGTGAACAACCGCCACTCATTTCAGTTGTCCTTTTTTCTTTTCTCCATCAGACGACTTTCGTTGTCACTCTCCGGCCTACATCGATAAACATCTCACCAACAAAGCAAAGAAAATAAGAAGAAAATGGATCCAAATTTATGACTTTTACTTCTTCCGATTTCTTTAGAGCTATTATTTTACCCATATGTGATTTGTAAAGTGGAAGATTGGATATCATATGTCTGAGTATTTAGGGTTTTGTACCATGCAAACTTGAGCTTATTGATCCAAATGGTTAGAACAGTGTACTCAAACAATTTCATATCCTCTTGGGCTAAGGAGAGTATATTACTTGCCAATGAGAAATATACTTCATATAATAGCTATGTGATGATGTGTGGCATGCTTTAATTAGGGATATTTTTGTGTAGTAAGAAAGCCATAGAGAAAGAGTCACATTTTTGTTTTTTTTGGATCAGTGAACGTATTCATAAATAAATTAGTTGATAATATAGCTAGTATTTAAAAAAAAAAATACCGCAAATATTAAGTCATGCTCACTTGCATTGCCAATTGCTACTCTCTTTTCTCTTCCAATCCCCTTCATCAATTATATTTATGAATTTTCACCGCTAGCTAATCGGTGTGCAAAGACTTCCACATGCAGACCTTTAATTCCAGTCTACCAGCATGTGTGGTGTAAAATATAACAACATATCCAAATCTGTTTTTCGGAAGCAAGTTGATAAGTTGTGAATTGTGATGGAACATGAAGACCCTTAATTCAACAACCTATCACAATTAAGTACCAGCTGTGTCGACAAGGGACCTGCAAACTTGTAAAATGGGTTGTGAACACCCACCACTCATTTCAGTTACCCTTTTTTCTTTTCTCCATCCGACGACTTTCGTTTTCAGCTCTCCTACCTACATCGATAATCTTTTCCTATAAATTCGATATCGTACTAATTTTAGTAGCTAAACATCTCACCAACAAAGCAAAAAAAAAATTGTGTGTAATAATGGATAGCCATTGTCACCTCAGTATTGCTCACTATTTGCTTCTTTTGCTTTTGGTCTCTTCCTGCATGCAGAGTACTACTAAACTCTGTTTCTGTTTGGCTAGTGATGAAATTTCAAGCAGTGTGAAGACAGATTCATGCATTGACGAAGAAAGACAAGCGCTTCTCATCTTTAAACAGCATCTTGTTGATCATTCTGGTCGGCTTTCGTCTTGGGTGGGTCATGATTGCTGTCGATGGGAAGGTATTTCATGCAACAACAGCACTGGTCATGTCGTGAAGATGGACCTTCGGAATCCATATGACTTTTATGGCTCTTTTTATTATGAAAGGTGGATAAATGCTTCTTTGCAAGGTACGATAAATGCTTCTCTGTTGAGCTTGAAACATTTAAATTACCTGGACTTGAGCCAGAATGTGTTTGATAGCATTCAAATTCCTAAGTTCATTGGGGAGCTTAAAAGTTTGCAATATCTCAATCTCTCCTATACGTCATTTAGAGGAGAGATTCCCTCTTCTCTTGGTAACCTGTCAAGCCTAAATTTTCTTGATCTCGGGTGGAGCGGGAATGTGTTTGACTTATCTTCCAAAAATTTGAATTGGCTTTCTCACCTCACTTCCCTGAAATACATTAATCTCAATGGCATTAACCTTAACAGCACAGGAGTCAGTTGGGCATATGATATTAACATGCTTCCTTCATTGTTAGAGTTACATTTATCTTCGTGCCAAATTGAAAGCATTCCACTCTCACTGCAGAGCATTAACTTCCTTCCACTTTCACTACAGAGGATTAACTTCACATCACTGTTGGTCCTTGATATGTCGTCTAATGGCATTAAAAGTTCTTCATTTCCCGGCTGGTTTTTTAATCTTACCAACCTCGTAACACTTGATCTATCCGAGAATGATTTCTGGGATTCTTTTCCAAGTGAATTTTCAAACTTCAAATCTCTGGAAAACCTTCATTTATCTGATACAGGCTTAAAAGGTCAAATTCCTAAAGTCAGTGGAAATTTGTGCAAGCTAAAAGTCTTAAGTCTTTCATGGAACAAATTTGATGGGGGGATTGAAGAGTTTTGGAGGAGTCTCTCAAATTGTCCAAGTAATACATTAGAGTCACTAGATTTGTCTAATTGCCAGCTTGAAAGCCAATTGCCGGTCTTTTTAGGAATGTTCAAAAGTTTGCAGAATCTCATCCTTGGAGAAAACAATTTGTGGGGCTCAATTCCAGATTCCATCGGAAACTTGTCATCCTTGAGAGCACTAGCCCTCAATTCTAATAATTTGTCGGGCTCAATTCCAAATTCCATCGGAAACTTGTCGTCCTTGAGAACACTAGATTTCAGTGATAATAAGATGAACGGCTCAATTCCAGAAAGTATTGGACAACTCTATGAGCTAGTTTCCCTACTTCTGCTTGATAATTCATGGGAAGGCATTCTAACGGAAGCCCATTTCATAAATCTTACCAGATTACAAGATTTTGAAGTAGGAAATATAGACCGACCCACGTCCCTCATTCTCGATGGGGCTTATGACAGGGTTCCTCCTTTCAAGCTCTTCAGAATTTTGATCATAAATTGTCGGATAAGTCCTGGTTTTTGGGTATGGCTTCAAACTCAAACTGAAATGTCTATAGTTAACCTTATGGGTAATGGAATCTTGGATTCCATACCAGAGGAATGGTTGTTGAAGATATCTTCCCAAGCTAGCTTTCTAGACTTGTCTTACAATCACTTTCATGGAAACTTTCCATCCCATTTGAAGTTTCAAAATTTAACGTCTATTGATTTGAGTCATAATCAGTTGGAGGGTCCACTACCACTTTGGTGTTTCCCTAATGTCGATTCCCTTTATCTAGAAGGTAATTTATTTTCTGGGCCAATCCCCTCAAATATTGACCAAATGATGCCCAAGTTGGAAGAATTGTTACTTGATGAGAATCATTTGAATGGCACTATTCCTCTTTCTATTTGTAAGATGCAGAAGTTAAAAATCCTATCTCTAAGGAGCAATCAGTTTTCAGGAGAACTCCCTCATGCATGGAATATGGAGAACATTATGGTGTTTTTAGATGTTGGTCAAAACAATCTGTCTGGTAAGATTCCCACTTCATTGGGGGTACTACGTTCCCTGGAAATTTTAAAGCTCAACGACAACAATTTTGGCGGTGAAATTCCTGATGCCTTGCAAAATTGTTCAAGTTTGAGGAGTATTGATCTTGGAGACAACAAGTTATCTGGGAAAATACCTCTATGGATAGGAGGGTCAAACGTATCTAAGTTGTCTAGGCTACGATTACGGTCCAACTATTTTAGTGGATGTATTTCCCAGCAACTGTGCAATCTTCAAGGCCTTCACATCCTCGACCTTAGTCACAACAGCCTTTCAGGTACTATTCCCATGTGTTTGGATAACTTAACTTCGCTAGTCAATGATGCTTCTTATGAACACCGTTATGATTACTTTGAGCAAGCCACACTGACACTAAAAGGACAAGAACTTGTGTACAACACAACTCTGTATCTTGTAAAGAGCATTGATCTTTCATCAAATAATTTACAAGGTGAAATCCCTAAAGAAATAAGCAGCCTCATTCAATTGGGCACCTTGAATTTGTCTAAGAATCAATTGACTGGAAAGATCCCCTCTAAGGTCGGAAACTTGCATTGGCTCGAAACTCTTGATCTCTCACACAACCACCTTTCGGGACAAATTCCTCAAAGCTTGTCATCTTTAACCTCTTTGTCCCACCTGGACTTGTCTTACAACAACTTGTCTGGAAGAATTCCTACTGGAAACCAGCTTCAAACGCTCAATTTTTCGTCCATTTATGTGGGCAATCAATGGCTATGTGGGGTTCCTCTCTCAACTAAGTGCCCTGAAGATGACACTTTTACTGCTAAGGATGCAAAGGATGAGAATGAAGATGGAAAGGATAAGTTGTGGCTCTATGTCAGCGTGGTACTTGGCTTTATCGTAGGCTTTTGGGGCGTTTGCGGCACGTTGATCTTAAAGACACCGTGGAGGTATGCCTATTTTCAATTCTTCGATGACATCAAAGATAAGGTAGCACTAGCAATTGCATTAAAAGTGGCTCGTTTCAAAAAGTTTTTATTCTGAAGTTTGATTGCCCTAATATATATTGTGATGTTTTTCCCCTTCTACTTTATGTTTTGGTACTTGCAACATATGTATTAAATAAAAGAATCCTTCAGTAAGTGTTCCCACAAACAATTATGTAACGGTTATCCATGTAATACAAGAATTCTATCTAGTTTGTACTTATGAATCGCATAATACAATCTACCGATGTAATGTTGCAATTTAACAAAATAACATTACGAAGTAGATAAGCACACGTGTGTATTCTTCTCTTTTACACTTGAATGTCGTCCAACTCGGCGAGTGGTAGTCCACCTCTACCGCCTTCTCGATGCTGCCAAAACCATACCAAAATGGGAGGAAGAATTGGTGGTTCGATATCGTCGAGGGTTTTCTGGGATCCTGTTCCTTGCAGAGAGAGAGGTGGGAGAATTCGATGGCGTCTTCCGGGTTCCTGTCCCTTGCCGAGAGAGAGATGGGAGAGGTATTTTGGCGTCTGTTGCAGAGAGAGATTAGGGGGTGGGTCTAGGGTTTGCACAGAGGGTAGGTGGGCGATTCAATTGAGGGGCTCCATCTCTATTCTCGCTTGCTTAAACTTTCCGCTCTTCAGGTAATCTCTCAGTTGAAAGCTTCTAATTTTTTTTTTTTTCATTTGGTATTTTTTTTCTTTGGATTTATGTATTTTTTCCCCAGTGGATTCGAAATGAAATCAGAAAAACGGATTTAGTAAACAAATTGATGAAATTTTTATTTGCGTGCCCTGTTTTTTATTTGTTTGGTTTGGCTCATAGAGAAATTTTTACTTGCTGCTACCCTTGATTTTCCAGTGACATTTGTGCAGCCTGCATTTAATCATATGATGATATATATAAGCTTTTTCTTTGCTCTCTTTTTTCAAATCTTTCTAATTGTTTATGTGCAATTTTGTCGAGATTTCTGGGAGTTAATTTTGTTCAAAGACCAAGTATTGTTCTTCAATTAAGATTTCTGGGTTTTTTTTTTTGTTGCTTCTTTTCTGTTAAATTACTCATCTGGATGTTAATTTAGTTCAAAAGCTAAGTATTGTTCTTCAATTAATCTTACAAGAAAGCATATGAGAACGTGGCACACTAGTGTTCGATGAAATGTGTCTGAGAATCTGTCAATATGATATATTATAATTTTGACTCTCCTCTTCAGCTCCGGCCCCAGGTGCAGGCGACGTGGACCTGGTCAACGATGTCTTCATTCACAGTTCCGGACAACAGTTCTGAACCTCTGGCGATTCCGACTGAGAAAGAGGTCAATAACAGCAAGGTAACGGAATTCAATGTTTTGTGTTTATTATAGAGGCATTTTTGCAACAGTATATCAGAGAATATTTCTAGATAGTCTGTCCAGATAGCTTAGAATGTGTTTCATGATGCATATGGCTGAAGCGGTTTTGGCTACTTTTTGGATTGCTCATTAATTTTTTTGTTGAGCTTGGCTGGTACAAATACATATAAGAAAAGTACTATCCTTTTATCAACTTTTAGTCAGGTTCAAATTTAGAATGGATTTGTATTCATGAGGCATTTTTTCATATGGTAAAGTGCCTGTGTTCTGTGTTTTGTTGTTATTTTTTCATCCTTTTAAATTGTATTATGGATAAGTGAACACATTTAGCTGAGAAATTTCAACAACAAAGTTTAAACTTTTTGATATGGCATAACCCTCAAACCTGTCATATGGTCAGGTTTTATTTGGTCACTTGTTTATGTTTGTGGATGCCTTGTTGAAAATATCTGTGTCCCATGTGCTTCATCTTCTGCTGGTTAAACCAGAAATATAACCGTTGGATCATTTGCTAACAATTAGTAGATGATTAATTTCCCTTTTGTCGTAAATTATGGAACTTCCAGGAGTTTGAAGGGCTCTCAGGTCCAATGAGGAAGGATGTTTCACAAATTCGTAAGAAAGATCGATGAGATTAAGAAAGAGTTATAGCCACTAAGACATACCTGCCAGAAGAAGGTAACCCAACTTGGATTTTTACCACATTTTGGTGTTAATGTTTACTGCTATGCATATGCGATTATGGATAAATTCGTGTGGGTTCATGATGAATTTTGGGTTCGTAACTGGTCACAGGAAAAGGAATACAGAGATGCACTTGAGGCTTTCAATGAAAAGAACAGAGAGAAAGTGCAGCTTATGACAAAGCTAATGGAGGTTAGTTTGTTAAACAATTTTTTACTTGGCATGGATGGTTTGAACTCGAGCCAGTCTGGCCAGTTTGGAGTTAGAGTGGGGGCGGTTGAGCCTGCTTTGACAAACTACCAATCCTACAAAATTTGGGCTTACCTCAGGTTAGGAGTTCAACCCATCCAAACTCTCAACCGATTCAATGTTTTGAGATTGTTTTGTTGTGTTGTTACATTTGATGCAGCTGGTGAGCGAAAGTGAGAAGACGAGGATGAAGAAGCTGGAGGAGCTGAGCAAGAACATAGAATCTTTAAAGTGAAGAAATAGGAGCCTATGTGGGTAACTGATGATCTGATTAGGTTTGTGTGATGATGTATTTAAGGTGAGTTTTTTCAATGTTTACATATATGGGTGGTGATTGGCATTTGGTGTAATTTCTAAGTTGGTTTGTTTCATTAATTAGTGTTTGGTAAAAACATTTGGCTGATTTAGGCAGGAAAATACCCTTTAAATTTATACAGGTTTGTAACTAAAAGCATCTGGCCTTGCATTTTCCTTGTCATTTTTCCTTGTATCCAAACACTGTACTACACTACTTCCTAGTGTAATGTGGGGTTCTTTGAATTTATTCCTATTCTTTGTTTTAATTTGTCATGGATTGCAAAGGCCATGATATTTATGTAATAATGTGAAGTTTTATGAGTGATTTTGGGACAAATGGAGTGTATTTTGTTCAATTTTTCTTTAGTACTCCGCTCTATACGGAACGATTGCTTTTTCTATACGAAAGCCCACTTCATAAATCTTTCTAGATTACAAGATTTTAAAGTAGGAAATATAAATCGACCCATGTCCTTCATTTTCGACGGGGCTTCTGATTCAGTTCCTCCTTTCAAGCTCAAACTGAACTGTCTGATGTTATTCTTAGAGGTAATGGAATCTCAGATTCCATACCAGAGGAATGGTTGTTGAAGATATCTTCCCAACTAACCCGACTATACTTGCCTTATAATCAATTTCGTGGAAACTTTACATCTCATTTGAAATGGCCAAATCTAACGTTAATTAATTTGAGTCATAATCAGTAGGAGGGCCTATTCCCACTTCGGTGGGCCGCTAATGTACTTGCCCTTTATCTTAAAAGTAACTTACTTTCCAGGCCAATCCCTTCAAATATCGACCAAATGATGCTCGAGTTGCAAATATTGTCACTTGATGAAAATCATTTGAATGACACTATTCCTCCCTCTATCTGTAACATGCATGAGTTGCAAATGCTGTCTCTAAGGAGCAATCAATTTTCTGGAGAACTCCCTCATGCATGGAGTGTGGAGAGCATAATGGCGTTTCTAGATGTTGGTCAAAACAATCTCTCTGGTAAGATTCCCACTTCATTGGGGGTACTAAGTATGCTGGAACTATTAAAGCTCAACGACAACAATTTTGATGGTGAAATTCATGATGCCTTGCAAAATTGTTCATGGTTGAGAAGTATTGATCTTGGAGACAAGTTATCTGGGAAAATACCTCTATGGATAGGAGGGTCAAACGTATCTAAGTTGTCTAGGCTATGATTACGGTCTAACTATTTTAGTGGATATATTTCCCAACAACTGTGCAATCTTCATGGCTTTGGCATCCTCGACCTTAGTCACAACAACCTTTTGGGTATTATTCCAATGTGTGTGGGTAACTTAAAATCTCTGGTCAATGATAGTTATGATCAATACTCTTATGATGGGGTTGAGCAAGCCACACTAACCGTAAAATGAGAAGAACTTGTGTATAATAGCACTCTATATCTTGTAAAGAGCATTGATCGTTCATCAAATAATTTACAAGGTGAAATCCCTGAAGAAATAAACAGCCTCATTCTATTGGGCACCATGAATTTGTCCATGAATAAATTGAGTGGAAAGATCCCCTCCAAGGTTGGAAACTTGCGTTGGCTCGAAACTCTTAATCTCTCACACAACCACCTTTTGGGATAGATTCCTCAAAGCTTGTCATCTTTAACCTTTTTGGCCCACTTGAAATTGTCTTACAACAACTTGTCCGGTAGAATTCCTTCTGGAAACCAACTTCAAACACTCAATGTTTCATCCATTTATATGGGCAATACATGGCTATGCAGCGTTCCTCTCTCAACTAAGTGCCCTGAAGATGACTCTTTTGCTGCTAAGGATGCAAAGGACAAGAATGAAGATGGAAAGGATAAGTTGTGGTTTTATGTCAGCATGATACTTGGCTTTATCGTAGGCTTCTGGAACGTTTGCGGCACATTGATCTTAAAGACATCGTGGAGGTATGCCTATTTTCAATTCTTCAATGACATCAAAGATAAAGTAGCATTAGCAATTGCGTTGAAAGTGACTCATTTCAAAAGGTTTTTATTCTGAAGTTTGATTGTGCTAATATATAATGTAATGTTTTTCCCTTTCTACTTTGTGTTTTGGTACCTGCAACTTATGTATTAAATAAAAGAATCTTTCAGTAAGTGTTCCCACAAACAATTATGTAACGGCTGTCCATTTAATACTAGAATTCTATCTAGTTTGTACGTATCAATTGCATAATACAAAATATACATGCAACGTTTATCTGTGTAATGAGATGTGTGAATAGCACATCCTTTAATAAACTAACATTATGAACTAGATAAGCACATGTATGTATTCTTTCCTTTTACACTTGATGTCGTTGAAAACGGCTAATGGTGCGTAGAATTATCAAAGAGACGAGCCATACGGCCCACTTCCAACAACATCAATATTGTCCCCAACTTGGTAATTACCACCTGCACAATCCATCAGGTGTGAGGTTTTATCACAAAAGGTCTCAGTATTAGTTGGAGTGGGGTTAAGATATTTAAACTCTTATTTTCTTATTGATACAGTCGACGTGGAACATAATTAGCGGGTCACACGTGGGAGATCCACACAACGACAACCACGTAGAGCCAAGGGAACTCACCCTACATGCGGGGCCAAAGGACCCACCATCATCGCGTGGGGCCAAGGGGACCCACCCATCACGTGGCAGTACAGTATGGGCCGGCTCTCCCGCTCTAATACCATGTAGAATTATCAGAGAGACGATCCATACGGCTCATTTTCAACAATACCGATATTATCCCTAACTTGGTAATTATCACATGCACAATCCGTAAGATATAAAGTTTTATCACAAAAAACTTCGGTATTAGTTAGAATGAGATGAAGATATGTAAACTCTTATTTTCTCGTTAATACGATCAAATGTGAAACATTTCCACGTCTCGATGCTGC
Source organism: Pyrus x bretschneideri (assembly GCF_019419815.1). Lineage (NCBI taxonomy): Eukaryota > Viridiplantae > Streptophyta > Magnoliopsida > Rosales > Rosaceae > Pyrus > Pyrus x bretschneideri. The sequence goes on from NW_025999784.1 coordinate 1,778,415, forward strand.
AAAAGCATACAAAAATGGAAGGGAGACAAGGAGGAAGAATCGGTGGTTCGATATCGTCGAGGGTTTTCTGGGATTCCTGTTCCTTGCAGAGAGAGAGGTGGGAGAATTCGATGGCGTCTTCTGGGTTCCTGTCCCATGCCGAGAGAGAGATGGGAGATGTATGGGGTAAAGGAGAGGCTTTTCTTCCATTTCTGCGATGCTGCAAAACCATACAAAATAGGAGGGAGACAAAGAGGAAGAAGAAGGAGAAGAAGTTGAACCCTTGAACTGGGAAAAGGAACGAACTTGTAGAGGCGATTGAATTGGGTTTGAAGATTTGAGGGTTTTTTTGGCGTCTGTTGCAGAGAGAGATTAGGGGATGGGTCTAGGGTTTGCAGAGAGCGATTCAAGTGAGGGGCTAGGGCTAGAGGGATGGGATCTCCATCTCTGTTCTCGCTTGCAGAAACTTTCCGCTCTTCAGGTAATCTCTCGGTTGAAAGCTTCTAATTAATTTTTTTCATTTGGGTATTTTTTTTTTCTATGGATTTATGTATTTTTTTCCCCATTGAATTCGAAATGAAATCAGAAAAACGGATTTAGTAAACAAATTGATGAAATTTTTATTTGCGTGCCCTGTTTTTGATTTGTTTGGTTTGGCTTTTAGAGAATAAAGTAGCTTGCTGCTTCCCTTGATTTTCCAGTGACATATGATGATTTATTAAGCTTTTTCTTTGCTCTCTTTTTTCGCATCTTTCTAATTGTTTATGTGCAAATGGGGTTGAACGTATTAATGAGTGGTTGTGTTGTTTGCAGCGAGCTCCGTTCAACGTAATTTCAGTTCTTAAAGACAATTTTTTCAAGATTTCTGGGTTTCTTTTTGCTTCTTCTCTGTTAAATTACTCATCTGGAAGTTAATTTTGTTGAAAGACCAAGTATTGTTCTTTAATTAAGATTTCTGGGTTCTTTTTGTTGCTTCTTTTCTGTTAAATTACTCATCTGGATGTTAATTTAGTTAAAAAACTAAGTACTGTTCTTCAATTAATCTTACAAGAAAGCATATGAGAACGTGGCACACTAGTGTTCGATGAAATGTGTCTGAGAATCTATCAATATGATATATTATAATTCTGACTCTCCTCTTCAGCTCCGGCCGCAGGTGCATGAAGGCGACTAGGTCCTGGTCGACGGTGTCTTCCTTCACAGTTCCGGACGACGGTTCTGAACCTCTGGCGATTCCGACTGTGAGAGAGGTCAATAACAACAAGGTAACGGAATTGAATGTTTTGTGTTTGTTATAGAGTCATATTTGCAACAGTATATCAGAGAATATTTCTAGATAGTCTGTCCAAATAGCTTAGAATGTGTTTCATGATGCATATGGCTGAAGCGGTTTTGGCTACTTTTTGGATTGCTCATTAATAGAATGCATTTGTACTCATGAGGCATTGGGGTAAAGTGCCTGTGTTCTGTGTTTTGTTGTTATTTTTTCATCCTTTTAAATTTTGTTATGGATAAGTGATCACATTTATGAGTGTCAACCATTTATCCTCATTCATATTCAAATGTAATATAATATCGATTTTGTAAGAATTTTTTTGTCAATAATTTATGAATTTTTGTCAGTGAAACAATTTTCTAGCAGCATTTGGTCGGACGCTAATAATTTTTGTACTGCTGGATAATTATTTGTTTGTCTCTGCTAACAGAGTAAATCTGGGGTTCTGTACACAATAAAATATGGAATTTAGCCGAGAAATTTCAACAACAAAGTTTAAACTTTTTGATATGGCAAAAAACAGATTCTCTTGTTTCTCAAATCCCTCAAATTTGTCAGATGGTCAGGTTAGGTTTTATTTGATCACTTGTTTATGTTTGCAACAAGAATATAATTCAGTATGATATATTATCATTCTGAATCTCCTCTTCAGCTCCGGCCACAGTTGTGTGAAGGTGACATGGTCCTGGTCGACGGTTCGGAAGCTGTGGCGATTCTGACTGAGAAAGAGGTCAATAACAACAAGGTAATGAAATTCAATGTTTTGTGTTTGATATAGAGGCATATTTGCAACTTTGTATCAGATAATATTTCTGGATGGTCTGTCCAGATAGCTTAGAATGTTTCTGCTCTTCTGCTTGGTGGGTTTTGTTTGTTTTTTTCAGAAGATATGTGCAATTCTGTCTATTGTTCCTGAAATGTTTGTGTCTCAATGATGATTTCCTGATTCAGAAGGCTTACCTGCATAACAAAAGAGTTCATTTTTGATAAAAATGTAAATATTTAGCGTTTTAAAGGCTCATGAATTTTCTAAATAATCTCACACAACCCTAAACACTAGAAAGTAGAAGCACCATACCTCTCTCTTTGTTTGGGCGAACGTTCACATCAACATGTTCAGGTGGTAACATAATTGACATGTATATGAAGGGTTTTGATGCTTTTGGCAATGTTGCAGCATAAACAACTTCTAGAGCTCTCTTCAGATCACTGCAATCTACCGATCTATCTGTGGTTTGAAAGAAAAACGAATAAGAAAACATATCAATGATGTAATTCTGACATCAGTATGTTAAAACAAAATTAGGGGACTACTTATATAAATAGCCTCCAAGGCGTGAAATTAGAGAACTGTCACCTACGATTCACTATAATTTTCTCGTGTTGATATGGCATTGCATGAATACTTCATACCATTTATAAAAAGCACCATGGTCATCTTCTTCGCAACATAATTGGAATCGGAGATAAAGCCGTCCATCTGAAAAACTGAGCTAGAAGGATCTTTATCTGAAGCTTCCATTTCATCAGACTGCGAGCAACAGACACCCCCGTACACCGATCGAATTGCATCAATCCTTGATGCTGTGGAAACAGAATTAACATCTGCTCCAGCAGCTCCATGCTGACAGTTATAGCATACAAAAAGATTTTAATCGGGATTTTGAATTTCTAGCCATGAAAAAGATCGGTGAAGTCGATAGACAAGTTCCGTAGTGAATGAAACAGCAACCTACCTTTCTGCAGGAGGAGCTAACATTCATATGATGAATTGCAAACCGGCTTAGCAAATCTACAATCTTTGAATAATCATCAGCAGAATCTGATAACAATACCACCACTTAATTCACCGGTAAAGATAATTTCATCCCATTAAACCAAAACATAGAAAGTAATTCATCACATTCATTGGGAAAATTTTAAAGTTAAACTGCTCTAATTGTTACCCTGAACCCACAAAATTCTAATTATTTCAAAACTAAATCATAAATTACAAGCATAACACAATAATTATCACTCAGATTAAAATGAAAAGGCCATTTCTTTCTATGAACAAATCATATAATTTTCTTGGAATTTCATCAAACAGGTAATGGGCACGCACCTATGGCCATGCAACTGGCCTTTGGCAATGGTGGTGACGGTGACGTGAGCTACGTATGTCATGCTGGCAAGTGCTTCTCCTCTGAACCCCATCGACTTTATCGACTACAAGTCCTCAAACGCCGAGAGTTGCCGCTCAGACGGTATCGGCAGGTCCTCATGCTGCAATGAACCGTAATTCGTAAATAAATTTAGAAATAATTCAAAATTTAATAAAATGGAATAAATGAGTGCAGAAGGGACTGACGCGTATGCCTTGGCCGTCGTCGGAGACTTGGATGAGTTTGAGGCCGCCGTCCTTGACGACGACGTTGATGGAGAAGGAGCGGGCGTCGAGGCTTTTCTCGACGAACTCTTTGACGGCGGAGACAGGGCGTTGGATGACCTCGCCGGCAGCGATTCGGTTCACCACAGACTCTTCTAGGAGGTGAATTTTGGGGGGCTCCGTCGCGACTTGCTCTTCTTCTTCTGCTTCAATTTCCATTTCCGTTGCGCTGCCAAAATTTCCCTTTTCGTTTGGAAGCGCCAAATTTTCACGGCACCGTCAAAATGAAGAAGCAACGTGTTATTTATTATTATTATTTTTTATATTTTTTTGGTTCAATAGAGTAGGGTAAAATTAGGTTAAGAATTGCGTTATCACTTAAAAGTAAAACTATGATGAATAGTATTTTTTTATTATTATTTATAAGTAAGAAGTTTTATGTTTGATTATTACCAATGAAAAATTTTAAGTAGATTATTATGGCTAAACCAGTGTGAGACTTCATTCTTCTACTCGTTTGTTCAAAAATGAAAGAATCACATTACGAAAATATACATAAGCGTACTAACAATGAAAGAGGTATAATTGAGATATAAAAATTATATTTGCATTTCATAAGTTTTTGGTAATAAAGGCTTCAAGTTTTTAATAGCATCTATGGTAGATAAAAAGAACACTAAAAAATGTCGACAAGAGACAAGAGTTTGGTCGAGATAACCTACAAAACACGATAAACTCGAGTTAATCTATTCATTAGCCACAAAATTTCATCTTAGAATAAACACGACAAAGTTCACAACTTTAAATTATGTGTAAAAATTCATCAAAAGTATGCACTAATTCACCAAGAGTGTAGTTGTTGCTCGCACCTACAATTCTAAGATATCTAAATGTGAATTTTCTCCCCTTCTATCACTACAAAACAAAGCGTCATTAACGAGGGTCAAATGCCGTCGAAAAAAGCATTTTTCCGTCACAAATACTTATTGCCGCAAATAGTAAGTCATACTCACTTGGATTGCCAATCGCCTCTCTATTGTCTCTTCCAATCCCTTTCATCAAGTATGATATATGAATTTCCACGGCTAGCCATAAGGATTTTCTACCAAAGACTAATTGGTGTGCCAAGACTTCCATGGCTAGCCATCTCATTCATGCATTCACTATATCTGCTCCTACACGGCTTCATTAAAATTTGGAAAAGTCCATAGGAAATCTCGTGTATTCCTTATTAGTGAAAAACAAATAAGAAAGCAACGAGTGTAACAATGACTATTTTAGACTGTTAACAACAATTTCACCGTTTAGAACATTTGTAAATAATGACACAATAGTCATATCCAAGTAGTGACTACCAATCTACCAGCATGTGTGGTGTACGCAATGGACTTGCAAACTTGTTCAACCCGACACAGCTAAATCCGTTTTCGTAATTTACCATAAGAAAAGAACAGTAAATAAGATGATAAGTTGTGAATTGTGATGGAATATGAAGACCCTTAATTCAAAGTCTCTGCTACATATGGATTTCTACAACCTGTCACAACCAGGTACCAGCTGTGTTGACAAAGGACTTGCAAACTTGAAAAAGGGGCTGTGAACATCCGCCACTCATCTTGTTTTCCAATAAATCGGTTTTTTAACATAGGGAATTTAGGCCACTTAGTACTACAGTCTATTGGTATTCCTGTTCACTTGTAAGTGAGAGGTCTTAGGTTCAATTCTCTTCCAAGGTGAGTTTGAACTACATTATTACTAGTTCATTGTGAGGCTAAGCCCACCCCCTCTCTTTAGTGTAAATAATATCAATTGTTAAAAAAAATAATAATAAAAAAAAAGGACATAGGGAATTTGGAATTTAAAGGAAAACAAGAAACAAGACTAAATTCAAAACAGGAAATAAAGCAAATTCTAATTGAAAGATGCAAACCTAAATCCATAAGAGCAAGGAAAGCTAAATATGTTCTCACACTTTCCGCTTTTATTATTCTCCAACAGGGTCCAAAACTAGGGTTTACATGGCATATGTTAAATCAGGAAGAAACCAAAGTGGTGTTAATTAGGATTATATTTCATAAAGATGATCATTGTAATCCTAGGAATAGTATGATTACTTGTGTAAGAAGGAATCACAATTCTTGAGTGAAACTAATTTTAGTCAGACTAGTACATGGATATACCATGATAATCACTATATATAAAAAGGAAAAGTAATTTATTTTTTTAAGTACAACGATATATTTTATACTAAGAGGATGGTGGAGTTCGGCTAAATCAGACAATGGGCAACCTAATTTAGTATCAAATTTGTCATTCACGAGATTCGAACCTAAAACTTCTCACTTACAAGTGAAGAGGAATACAACCAGACCGTAGTACTTCAATGGTAAAAGAAAATATACTTAACAGCTATATATATATATATATCTCACAATTAGCAAAACCTTTTCACATCTCTCTCCCTCTCGTGCGTACCATAGTCAATACCGACAACGCTTACACAGTATATGTTATACATACTATTTGGATATGTTCTAGTTTGTTTCAGTAATTTTTCCTTGATGAAGAGTCTTTGGTTTGCTTTCTATTATGTTACTAGTTGCATGGAAGAGTGAATTTTGCTCGCTATCCTTCAATGGTCATGACCATTATCATTTACCACTTATATTAATTGCAATTGAATTAGTTTAAGTTTTGAGATTTAAGTAGTAAATAAATCTGATCACATTCGTCAACAATAATTCATGTGGCGGTAAATGCACACAAAAATACACTTTGAGTGGAAAAACTAGGGTTAGAAGAAAACCATTTCATTGAATCTCGTGCAATCATTAAAACCAGTGGCGAAGCTAGCATGGGGTCATTGGTTACCATTGACCCTAATAACTTAAAAAACGTTATGTAAATTTGTTTGTGTATTGTATATGACCCTTATAAACAGCTAATGAAAACTAAATTACAATCTCCTTCTTCTGCTTGTTCTATCACATTTGTCTTCATTTTCTCTTTTCTTGTGCAATCTAATGTGCGCACCATGTGCTCGATGAAATACCTTAGTTAAAAAGCCTTGGCAACCTTCAATATTACTCCACAGTATCATGCACCCACCCTCTAAAAGCTACAAACAAGAGTAGTTGTTGACATATGTTGACATAAACTTTCAACATATGTTGACAGGAATTGGCAAGTACCTACTAGGTGCTCGATGAAATAGCTCAATGAAGCTTTTTTTAGTTGATATTATGACCCTATTATTTAAAAATCCTAACTTCGCCACTGATTGCAACACAATGCAATTGTTAAAAATTCTATACTTTATCGATGTATCGGATAACTGATTACAACATATGGATTTTCCACCAAAGACTAATCGGTGCGCAGAGACTTCCACTGATTACAACATATGGATTTTCCACCAAAGACTAATCGTTATGCAAAGACTTCCACAAGTAGCTAGCCATCTCATTCATGCATTCATAATATCTGCTCCTACACGGCTTGCAAACTTGTAAATATCCAATTAGTGACTACCAGTCTACCAGCATGTGTGGCGTAAAATATAAGAACATATTCATATGGGTTTTCGTAAGTAAGTTGATAAGTTGTGAATTGTGATGGAACATGAAGACCCTTAATTCAAAGTTTTTGCTGCATATGGATTTCCACAACCCATCACAACCAGCTGTGTCGACCAGGGACTTGAAGACTTGTGATGGAACATGAGGACCCTTAATTTTTTTCATTTGGGTGATTTTTTTTCAAATTGTGAATTGTGATGGAACATGAAGACCTGAAGTCTTGCAAACTTGTAAATATCCAAGTTGTGAATTGTGATAGAACCTGAAGACTTGCAAATTTTTTTGCATTGTACGCATACATAATGAAATTTATGTTATAATTTTTTTTTTTTTGATAAGAAACAGATGTAAATTAGAATCATACTACTATAGGTATGCTATATACATTAATTTGATAGTACCATAAATTCAGAATTAATCTTTAGTGTCATTAAAAAATATACATAAATTTAGGGGACTGTTATTTACTACAGCCAATATGGTGTTGTTCAGGTGCTTTTGACTAATCTCTGCAGTTTTTCAATTCGTATGGGGTATTTGTGATTTTGAACGACACTAGAAAAATTTGTATCAAAATTCAGAGCTGCGTTCTTCTTCCCTCAAAATAAGAAGAAAACGTTTCCTCAACTCCATATTTTGGCACCTCAGGTATATTTGTGTTCTAAAGCCTTTTACTTCTTCTGATTTCTTTAGAGCTATTATTTTACCCATATTTGATTTGTAAAGTGGAAGATTGGATATCATATGTCTGAGTATTTAGGATTTTGTACCATGCAAACTTGAGCTTATTGATCCAAATGCTAGAACAGTGTACTCAACCAATTTCATATCCTTTTGGGCTAAGGAGAGTATATTACTTGCCAATGAGAAATATACTTCATATAATAGCAATGTGATGATGTGTGGTATGCTTTAATTAGAGATTTTTGTGTAGTAAGAAAGCCATAGAGAGAGAATCACATTTTTGTTTTTTTTTTTTTTTTGGATTTGGTTACTGTAGTGATTACGCAATGAAAGCCGAGGACAAACAAATGACACATGTAGTTGGGAATTTGTGAGTTACATGCAAAGCTCATGGAAAGTAAGCTTTTGTAATGTGTCTAATGGCATAGTCAAAGAGTTGTCCACCTAAGAGCAACTCCAGCGTTGGAGCCCTCCTCCTAGGCTATGCACTATTCAATCCACCTTATGAACAGTAACTACCCTTAATGACCAGTAATAGCCCGGGCAATAGCATTTGCATCTCCACCGTTACACTTCAATAGCCCTGGCAATAGGCAATAAAATATTAGTATTTTTTTATTTATAAAATAATACAAAATAATTTTAATTGTAATATCGGATAAGATTTTTAATCGTTCTCGTTGCGCCACGTGTCATTATCCGAAGTATTATTAAATAATACAAAATAATTTTATTTGTAATTTCGGATAAGATTTTTAATCGTTGTTGTTGCGCCACTTGTCATAAAATCCGAAAAGACAATTATTGGGGATGAATTTCCGATAAATTTTTTAATCGTACTCGTTATGCCACGTCTCATTATCCGAAAATACAATTATTGGTGATGGATTTCTGATAAGATTATTAACCAATCACGTCACGCCATATGTCATAATCTGTTTACAATCTTTGAGGATAGATTTCCTTCAGATTTTTAACGAATGACGGCATGCCACGTCACATTATGTACAACTTAATCCTTTCTGAATCCTACATATAATCCACCATCCATCCTCACAAATCTCACAACAATTTTCTCAAGATCTCTATCATTATTCATAGTTTATGCTTCCTTCTTCACAAAAAATCTGTATCATTATTCATAGTTTCTGCTTCTTTCTTACAATGTTTTCTTCTTCCTCAAGGATGATGTGGGAACTCGATCAGGAAGAGGAAGAATTGTTTAACCAATCAGAAGCAATGTTCAATCACCAGGGGGCATAAAATGAGAGGGAAAAGGATGAAGAGCGTAGAAGGAGAGATGACGAAGTAAGAATGGGCAGAGCCTCACATTCCCGTCGAGTCATCCAAGCTGTGGCTCAGATCTGCAGGCCGAGCCATTCCGAAAACCTTGATAGAAGTAGGCAACGACAAGGTATGGAACTCTTGGATGATTATTTTGTCCCTAATAGTGCATTCCCTGATACGTACTTTAGACGTCGTTTTAGAATGGAACGACATTTGTTCAACAAAATCATGATTGCTGTTTGCAACCATGATTCTTACTTTGTGCAAAAGAAGGATGCTTTTGGTGCTATGGGTCTACTGCCTGAGCAAAAAATTACTGCTGCCTTACGGATGCTTGCATATGAAGCATCTGCAGACCAAGTGGATGAGATAACGAGGATGGGGAAATCAACCATTCTTGAGTCCCTGATGAGGTTTTGCGGAGCAATTGAATCTATCTACACCGCTGAGTACCTCCGCAAACCTACAAACATGGACTTGGAATGACTGTTAAAGAAGGCCGAGATGCGTAGTTTTCCTGGGATGATTGGAAGCATTGATTGTATGCACTGGACGTGGAAAAACTATCCAAGTGCATGGCAAGGCGCTTATGGGGACAAAAAATGAGCAAAAAATATCATTCTAGAGGCGGTGGCATATTTTGATACATGGATTTGGCACGCCTTTTTCGGGGTCCCGGGAGCTCAAAATGACATCAACGTCCTTGCCCAATTCCCAGTGTTCAACGATGTCCTGCAAGGAAAGGCACAAAAAATCACGTATGAGGTCAACGAACGTATGTACGACGGGCCATACTACCTAGCTGACGGCATTTACCTGCGATAGTCAACATTTGTCAAAACAGTGCCACGTCCGCGAAGTGCAAAGGAAAAACACTTTGCAAGCTGTCAAGAGAGGTGCAGGAAGGATGTGGAGCGTTGTTTCGGTATCCTCCAAGCTCGTTGGGCGATCGTCAAGGTTGCTACCAGATTGTTTGATGTAGAGTTGCTTCAATCCATCATGATGACGTGCATCATTCTTCACAACATGATTGTGGAAGATGAGTATGATTATGAAGCTGTTGATGAATATGAGCCAGACACGATGAACAATTCAAGAACACGTATATATTGTGCTTATGACGCCATCGATGAGCCTGTGCAACATGAGCCATTACAAAAGGGATGAACATTACAATGAAAGGCTCATTCAACGATATACTGCATTTCAAATGCCAGACATGCACAATGCCCGGCAAATTGACTTGATAAAGCACCAGTGGGCATTGAAACAAGCTGAAGATAATTAAGTTCATTTGGTGTGTTTTATTATTTGGTATGTTTATGTTATTTTATTTGGTGTGTTTTATTATTTGGTATGTTTATGTAATTCTATTTGCTGTGTTTTATTATTTGGTATGTTTATGTAATTTTTTTAGTGAGTTTTTTATTATTCGGTATGCTTATGTAATTTTATTTGGTGTGTTTTTGTCATTTCAATAAATATTCTCTTAGTATAAATAACTTACCAAATTAATTTGAATAAATATTCAATAAATCGGAAACAACATAAATAATACAAACAATAAATAATAAATTACAACCCAAAGTGATTGGAAAATTATGGGCTCCGATTACAAAAACTACTCTATTCATCATCACTTAACCAATTTGTGGTGCTAGGATGATCTTCTCTTGTGGTGCTAGGATCATCTTGGCTTGCTATCGCTTCTCTTGCACGCCTCCTTTGCACCACGTCCGCTTTCTCTGACTTCCAAAAAAATTTAGAATTTAGAGACTTCCCTTCTAAAGGCGTGTTCATAATCTCACGATCTCGTTGAGCCCGTCTTTCTTCTCTAACATGTTCCCTTTCTTGCCTAAGTAGCTCTCTTTCTCTCTCATTAGCCTGAAATTCTCGCTCAATAGCTGCAGCTTTTGCGTCCTCTCTAGCCTTATCAGCCTCATATTTTGTCAGTTCCGTTGCCAAAGTCAATTCACCTTGGCGAGTAAGTTCTTCCATGAACTTTGCATAATCATTCTTGGAAGCACTCCTTTTTCTCTTTGAAGTCTTCTTACCTTGAGGCCTAATTGGATAACGGGTCGAACCCGACGCTTTTTCAGGGAGGGGCGTTTCGGGCACTTCTTTTGCATCATCTTCATGAACATGCGAGACATGATCGGGTGTAAAGTGTAGAGGGGTGTTGTTCATATGCACTTCTGGACCGACTGGCACAACTCTAAATTTAGGACAATCTTTGACAATATTCCAACATTCCCACCGGTTGAATGATTTATTTTTGCTTTTGGTTTTGGCAGGGTACCAAGCTTGTGCTTAAAGTTCCTACACAATGCGGGAGAAGAAATAATTATAATAAAAATAAGTAACAAATAAATAATACAAACAACATAATTATAATGTAAGTAGGTAACAAATAAATAATACAAACAATAAATAATAAATTATGTAGGTAACAAATAAATAATACAAACAAATAATTATAATGTAAGTACGTAACAAATAAATAACACAAACAAATAATTATAATGTAAGTATGTAACAAATAAATAATACAAACAAATAATTATAATGTAAATTTGGGTATCAAATAAATAATATACTGTTACCTGATCCGAGTAATTTTCCCCACTTCGAATATTACTACTAGCTTGTGCCAAGGCGTCACTCCACGTACTAAACGATTGGCTAAGTAATTTCCAACGACTGGATATCGATTCTTTGGTTCTTTTCCCACCAATTTTCTCAAGATAATTGGTATGAATAAGACTCCACATTTCTCGCAACTGCATCTCATTACCCGTAAGCAAACTATGAGTAACTTCAACCCAGCTAGTACACAACGCAACATCTTCAAGAAGCGACCAATTCGTACCTGCACCAGTGGTCATTTTGTTGAAAAAAAATGGATTGAAACTTTGAGACAAAGAAAGGAATGTGATTGAAAGTAGTTGAGAAAATATGAAATTGTTGTGTAAGGTAGATGATAATGAAAAGGTATTTATAGAAAAGTAAAAACAACTTTTTTAAAAAAAATTTCAGATTTTTTTTGATTTTTTTACAATTTTTTTAAAATTTTTATTCAACTAATTAATTTTTTTACAATTTTTTTTAATTTTTATTCAACTAATTAATCTCTGCCGTTGGATATAAAAAAATTTGAATTCCAACACTCCAGATTGTGCCACGTGTCACAACAGTAACTTTTCTTAATTTTAAAACTATTTTTTCTTTTATTTTTTTATTTATAAAGCATATTAATATCCACCGTTGATCTCAGATCGAACGGTGGATATTAAATAAGACTTTTTTTTTTGACCGTTGAGATCGAACGGTCCAAATTAAAGATCCGTTGAGAGCCAACGGTAACTGAAAAAGCAATTTTTTTTTTCTGATTTTGTGTCGGCGACGCGCGCCCACGCGCGAGTGGGGTGCACGCGCCTGACAGAAAAAAAAAATTAAAAAAGGCCTGACGCCAGCACTGGCATCACAGGGCCTTAGGCTCTCGGGCTGGCAATTCTCCACGGGCCTGGAGCTCGGGCCTCCACCTCCACTCGGGCTCTCCAACGCTGGAGCCGGTCCACAGGGCCTCGGGCCCCTTTTCTCTTCCCCCGTCCCCCGAGCAACCAGCAACGCTGGGCTTGCTTTAATGTCTACTCTACGACGATCGTAGAGTAGATCTGTTTGTGTTGAGCAAAACTATGATCAATTTACATGAAATGAAGATAAATTGGGTTTTTTTTCAACTTAATATATATATATATATTTTTTTTTTTTTTCTTTTGGATTTTTGTTTTTGAATTTTTGGTTTATGTATTTTACAAGGGCCATGAACTCTGATGGAAATAATTCCCTTTTTTTTAACTAATTTCCAGAATTTTTGTAAATCCCTTTCTGTACACAACAAAATATGGAATTTCAATAACGAAGTTTAAACTTTTTGACATGGCCAAAAACAGATTCTTCTTCTTTCTCAAAACCCTCAAATTTGTCATATGGTCAGGTTTTATTTGGTCACTCGTTTATGTTTGCGACAAGAATATAAGTCCACGGATGCCTTGTTGAAAACATCTGTGTCCCATATGTTTCATCTTCTGCTGGTTAAACCAGAAATATAGCCGTTGAATCGGTTGCGAGCAATTAGTAGATGATTAATTTTCTTTTTGTCGTAAATTATGGAACTTCCAGGAGCTTGAAGGGCTCTCAGATCAGATGAGGAAGGATGTTTCACAAGTTCGTAGAAGATCGATGCAATTAGCAAAGAGTTAAAGCCACTAGGACAAACCTGCCAGAAGAAGGTAACACAACTGGGGTTTTACCCTATTCTGATGTTAATGCTTACTGCTATGCATATGCAATTATGGATCAATTCGTGTGTGTTTTTGATGAATTTTGGGTTTTTAACTTGTCACAGGAAAAGGAGTACCGAGATGCACTTGAGTTTTTCAATGAAAAGAACAGAGAAAAAGTGCAGCTTATCACAAAGCTAATGGAGGTTAGTTTGTTAAACAATTGTTTACTTGGCATATCTAGGGTTGCAATTTCATGGACGGGTGGAACCCGAACCAGTCTGGCCAGTCCGGAGTTAGAGTGAGCATGGTTGAGCCTGCTTTGACAAATTACCAATCCTACAAAATTTGGGCTTACCGCCAGTTAGGAGTTCAACCTGTCCAAACTCTCAACCGATGCTGGTTATCTCTCATTCTATTTAGTAAAAGTGTAGAAAGTGTTTATATAATTCAACGTTTTGAGATTGTTTTGTTACAGTGAAAGTGAGAAGACGAGGATGAAGAAGCTGAGAGCAAGAACATGGATTTGTTACAGTGAAGAAGTAGCAGCTTATGTGGGTAACTGATGATCCGATTAGGTTTGTGTGATGATGTGTATAAGGTGATGTTTTTCAATGTTTACATATATGGATGGTGGTGATTGGCATTTGGTGTAATTTCTAAGTTGGTTTGTTTCATTAATTAGTGTTTGGTAAAAACATTTGGCTGATTTAGGCAGGAAAAGACCCTTTAAGTTTAAACAGGTTTGTAACTAAAAGCATGTGGCCATGCATTTTCCTTCTGATTTTTCCATGTATCCAATGATATTTATGTAATAATGTTAAGTTTTATGAGGGATTTTGGGACAAATGGAGTGTATTTTGTTCATTTTTTTTTTCAGTATTGCGCACTATATACGGAATGATTACATTTTCTACCCTTTCGTGGATTCTTCACCTAACACCAAAAAGTAATGAGTGCTATTATGTCCACAATGTCGTCTAATTTTTCACCCACTTTTTAATGAAAGTTTTAGTGACAAGTTTATTCTATTGCAAGACTACATGGAAGGACATAAGCAAAATATAAAGAAAGTGTTTTTATTTGGGAACTGAAGTGGATTTAAGGAACATTTCTTGGTATAGATGCAAATAGTGGGAAAAAGGGAACGAATCACATCCCTTCCTCTAGTCGGGTCAAACGATAAGAACCCCCTAAAAGATGCAAATAGAGTAAGGGATTAGAGCTTCTGTCTCTGTCCATCTCTTTTGCAATTTCGTAAATGCGTGCGAATCAGTGAACATATTAATAGATAAATTAGTTGATAATATAGCTAGTATTTAAAAAAAAAAAAATACCGCAAATATTAATTCATGCTCACTTGCATTGCCAATTACCACTCTCTTTTCTCTTCCAATCCCCTTCATCAATTATATTTATGAATTTCCACCGCTAGCCATATGAATTTTCCACCAAAGGCTAATCGGTGTGCAAAGACTTCCACATGCAGACCCTCAATTCCAGTCTACCAGCATGTGTGGTGTAAAATATAACAACATATCCAAATCTGTTTTTTGTAAGCAAGTTGATAAGTTGTGAATTGTGATGGAACATGAAGACCCTTAATTCAACAACCCATCACAATCAAGTACCAGCTGTGTTGACAAGGGACCTGCAAACTTGTAAAAGGGGTTGTGAACACTCACCACTCATTTCAGTTACCCTTTTTTATTTTCTCCATCCGACGACTTTCGTTTTCAGCTCTCCTACCTACATCGATAATCTTTTCCTATAAATTCGATATCGTACTAATTTTAGTAGCTAAACATCTCACCAACAAAGCAAAGAAAAATTGTGTGTCATAATGGATAGCCATTGTCACCGCAGTATTGCTCACTATTTGCTTCTTTTGCTTTTGTTCTCTTCCTGCATGCAGAGTACTACTAAACTCTGTTTCTGTTTGGCTGGTGAAGAAATTTCAAGCAGTGTGAAGACAAATTCATGCATTGACGAAGAAAGACAAGCGCTTCTCGTCTTTAAACATCTTGTTGATCATTCTGGTAGGCTTTCGTCTTGGGTGGGTCATGATTGCTGCCAATGGGAAGGTATTTCATGCAACAACAGCACTGGTCACGTCGTGAAGATGGACCTCCGGAATCCATATGACGGTGAGTATGAAGAGTGGAGAAATGCTTCTTTGGGAGGTAAGATAAATGCTTCTCTGTTGAGCTTGAAACATTTAAATTACCTGGACTTGAGCCTGAATTGGTTTGATAGTAATCAAATTCCTAAGTTCATTGGGGAGCTTAAAAGTTTGCAATATCTCAATCTCTCCTTTGCGCATGTTGGAGGAGAGATTCCCTCTTCTCTTGCTAACCTGTCAAGCCTAAATTTTCTTGATCTCGGGGGCAATTTTGACATATCTTCCAAAAATTTGAATTGGCTTTCTCACCTCACTTCCCTGAAATACATTAATCTCAATGGCATTAACCTTAACAACACAGGAGTCAGTTGGGCATATGATATTAACATGCTTCCTTCATTGTTAGAGTTACATTTATCTTCGTGCCAAATTGAAAGCATTCCAATCTCACTGCAGAGCATTAATTTCCTTCCACTTTCACTACAGAGGATTAACTTCACATCACTGTTGGTCCTTGATATGTCGTCTAATGGCATTAAAAGTTCTTCATTTCCCGGCTGGTTTTTTAATCTTACCAACCTCGTAACACTTGATCTATCCGGGAATGATTTCAGGGATTCTTTTCCAAGTGAATTTTCAAACTTCAAATCTCTGGAAAACCTTCATTTATCTGATACAGGCTTAAAAGGTCAAATTCCAAAAGTCAGTCGAAATTTGTGCAAGCTAAAAGCCTTAAGTCTTTCAGAGAACAAATTTGATGCGGGGATTGAAGAGTTCTGGAGGAGTCTCTCAAATTGTCCAAGTAATACATTAGAGTCACTAGATTTGTCTAATTGCCAGCTTGAAAGCCAATTGCCGGTCTTTTTAGGAATGTTTAAAAGTTTGCAGAATCTCAACCTTAGAGAAAACAATTTGTGGGGCTCAATTCCAGATTCCATCGGAAACTTGTCGTCCTTGAGAACACTAGACCTCTATTATAATAATTTGTCGGGCTCAATTCCAGATTCCATCAGAAACTTGTCGTCCTTAAGAACACTAGACCTCAGTTATAATAAGATGAACGGCTCAATTCCAGAAGGTATTGGACAGCTTTGTGAGCTAGTTTCCTACTTCTGTTTGCTAATTCATGGGAAGGCATTCTAACGGAAGCCCATTTCATAAATCTTATCAGATTAGAAGATTTTGAAGTAGGAAATAGAAACCAACCCATGTCCCTCATTCTCGACGGGGCTTATGACAGGGTTCCCCCTTTCAAGCTCTTCAATATTTTGATCATGAATTGTCGGATAAGTCCTGGTTTTTGGGTATGGCTTCAAACTCAAACTGAACTGTCTAATGTTATCCTTCTGGGTAATGGAATCTCGGATTCCATACCTGAGGAATGGTTGTTGAAGATATCTTCCCAATCTAGCTGTCTAGACTTGTCTTACAACCACTTTTATGGAAACTTTCCATCCCATTTGAAATTTCCAAATTTAACGTTTATTGATTTGAGTCATAATCAGTTGGAGGGCCCTCTACCACTTTGGTGTTTCCCTAATGTCGATTCCCTTTATCAAGAAGGCAATTTATTTTCTGGGCCAATCCCCTCAAATATTGACCAAATGATGCCCAAATTGCAAGAATTGTTACTTCATGAGAATCATTTGAATGGCACTATTCCTCCCTCTATTTGTAAGATGCAGAAGTTACAAATCCTGTCTCTAAGGAGCAATCAGTTTTCTGGAGAACTCCCTCATGCATGGAATATGGAAAGCACTATGGTGTTTTTAGATGTTGGTCAAAACAATCTGTCTGGTAAGATTCCCACTTCATTGGGGGTACTACGTTCCTTGGAAATTTTAAAGCTCAACGACAACAATTTTGGTGGTGAAATTCCTGATGCCTTGCAAAATTGTTCAAGTTTGAGGAGTATTGATCTTGGAGACAACAAGTTATCTGGGAAAATACCTCTATGGATAGGAGGGTCAAACGTATCTAAGTTGTCTAGGCTACGATTACGGTCCAACTATTTTAGTGGATGTATTTCCCATCAATTGTGCAATCTTCAAGGCCTTCACATCCTCGACCTTAGTCACAACAGCCTTTCAGGTATTATTCCAATGTGTTTGGATAACTTAACTTCGCTAGTCAATGATGATTCTTATGAATACTATTATAATGGATATGAGCAAGCCACACTAACACTAAAAGGAGAAGAACTTGTGTACAACACAACTCTATATCTTGTAAAGAGCATTGATCTTTCATCAAATAATTTAAAAGGTGAAATCCCTGAAGAAATAAGCGGCCTCATTATGTTGGGCACCTTGAATTTGTCCATGAATCAATTAATTGGAAAGATCCCTTCCAAGGTCGGAAACTTGCGTTGGCTTGAAACTCTTGATCTCTCACACAACCACCTTTCGGGACAGATTCCTCAAAGCTTGTCATCTTTAACCTCTTTGTCCCACCTGGACTTGTCTTACAACAACTTGTCTGGAAGAATTCCTACTGGAAACCAGCTTCAAACGCTCAATTTTTCATCCATTTATGTGGGCAATCAATGGTTATGTGGCGTTCCTCTCTCAACTAAGTGCCCTGAAGATGACCCTTTTACTGCTAAGGATGCAAAGGAGGAGAATGAAGATGGAAAGGATAAGTTGTGGCTCTATGTTAGTGTGGTACTTGGCTTTATCGTAGGCTTTTGGGGTGTTTGCGGCACATTGATCGTAAAAACATCGTGGAGGTATGCCTATTTTCAATTCTTCGATGACATCAAAGATAAAGTAGCACTAGCAATTGCATTGAAAGTGGCTCGTTTGAAAAAGTTTTTATTCTGAAGTTTAATTGTACTAATATATAATGTGATGCTTTTCCCTTTCAACTTTGTGTTTTGGCCAACTTATGTATTAAATAAAATAATATGTCAGTAAGTGTTTCCACAAACAATTATGTAACCGCTGTCCGTTTAATACAAGAATTCTATCTAGTTTGTACTTATGAATCGCATAATACAATCTGCCTATGTAATGTTGCAATTTAACAAAATAACATTACGAAGTAGATAAGCACACGTGTGTATTCTTCTCTTTTACACTTGAATGTCGTCCAACTCGGGGCGTGGTAGTCCACCTCTACCGCCTTCTCGATGCTGCCAAAACCATACAAAAATGGGGGGAAGAATTGGTGGTTCGATATCGTCGAGGGTTTTCTGGGATTCCTGTTCCTTGCAGAGAGGGAGGTGGGAGAATTCGATGGCGTCTTCCGGGTTCCTGTCCCTTGCCGAGAGAGAGATGGGAGAGGTATTTTGGCGTCTGTTGCAGAGAGAGATTAGGGGGTGGGTCTAGGGTTTGCACAGGGGGTGGGTGGGCGATTCAATTGAGGGGCTAGGGCTAGAGGGATGGGGGCTCCATCTCTATTCTCGCTTGCTGAAACTTTCCCCTGTGTTGCGATTCAATGGGTAATCTCTCAGTTGAAAGCTTCTAATTTTTTTTTTTTTTTCATTTGGTATTTTTTTTCTTTGGATTTATGTATTTTTTCCCCTGTGTTCTGTGTTTTGTTGTTATTTTTTCATCCTTTTAAATTGTATTATGGATAAGTGAACACATTTAGCTGCGAAATTTCAACAACAAAGTTTAAACTTTTTGATATGGCATAACCCTCAAACTTGTCATATGGTCAGGTTTTATTTGGTCACTTGTTTATGTTTGTGGATGCCTTGTTGAAAATATCTGTGTCCCATGTGCTTCATCTTCTGCTGGTTAAACCAGAAATATAACCGTTGGATCATTTGCTAGCAATTAGTAGATGATTAATTTCCTTTTTGTTGTAAATTATGGAACTTCCAGGAGCTTGAAGGGCTCTCGGGTCCAATGAGGAAGGATTTTTCACAAGTTCGAAAGAAAGATCACTGCGATTAACAAAGAGTTAGAGCCACTAGGACGTACGTGCCAGAAGAAGGTAACACAACTTGGATTTTTACCACATTTTGGTGTTAATGTTTACTGCTATGCATATGCAATCATGGATCAATTCGTGCGGGTTCGTAATGAATTTTGGGTTCGTAACTTGTCACAGGAAAAGGAATACAGAGATGCACTTGAAGCTTTCAATGAAAAGAACAGAGAGAAATATAACCAGAAATATAACCGTTGTGCTTCATCTTCTGCTGGTTAAACCAGAAATATAACCGTTGGATCATTTGCTAGCAATTAGTAGAGGGATGGGGGCTTCATCTCTATTCTCGCTTGCTGAAATTTTCTGCTCTTCAGGTAATCTCTCAGTTGAAAGCTTCTAATTAATTTTTTTTTCATTTGGGTTTTTATTTTTTTTTATTTTTTATGGATTTATGTATTTTTTGTTTCAGTGAATTCGAAATGAAATCAGAAAAACGGATTTAGTAACAAATATATGAAATTTTTATTTGCGTGTCCTGTTTTTGATTTGTTTGGTTTGGAATTATATTATTTTTTGCTTTTTTTGGCAAGGGCTTTTAGAGAATAAAGTTGCTTGCTGCTACCCTTGATTTTCCAGTGACATTTGTGTAGCCTGCATTTAGTCATATAATGGATGGTGGTGTAAATTCAGTTCTTATAGACAATTTTTTTTTACAAAGATATCTGGGTTTCTTTTTGCTTCTTCTCTGTTAAATTACTCATCTGGAAGTTAATTTTGTTCAAAGACTAAGTATTGTTCTTCAATTAAAGATTTCTGGGTTTTTTTTTTGTTGCTTCTTTTCTGTTAAATTACTCATCTGGAAGTTAATTTTGTTCAAAAACTATATATTGTTCTTCAATTAATCTTACAAGAAAGCATATGGGAACGTGGCACACTAGGTGTTCGATGAAATGTGTCTTAGAATCCGTCAATATGATATATTATAATTTTGATCCTCCGCTTCAGCTCCAGGCCTCAGGTGCGTGAAGGCGAAGTGGTCCTGGTCGACTGTCTCTTCCTCCACACTTCTGGACGATGGTTCCGAAGCTCTGGCGATTCCGACTGAGAAAGAGGTCAGTAACAACAAGGTAATGGAATTCAATGTTTTGTGTATTTAGACGTAGGCATTATACATTTTAATTGATGCACATACTTCTAGAGGCATACTTCAAGGCACAGAAATTACGTAGTTTGTAGTCCTGTTAATTTTGAATACTATTATGTATTTCAACATAATAGTGTTCCATTGCCCAAAAAGAACACAGAAAGGAATTGTATGAGTTTCCGATTTTCTTGCAGTTAAAGAGGATCCTGCTGATGCTGAACCTAAATTTAACCCTTTTACTGGATCTGGAAGACGCTTGGATGGGAAGCCTTTGAAATATAAGCCAGCACCAGCTTCTTCCTCAGGATCCAAAGACAAGAAACCTGCAGTCACCAATGGAAATGCACAACCTTCTACAGGATCTAGTTCACAAGCTACCAGTTGTCAGGCTCAGGGAAAACTTGTTTTCGGATCAAATGC
This sequence comes from Pyrus x bretschneideri, assembly GCF_019419815.1. Taxonomy (NCBI): domain Eukaryota; kingdom Viridiplantae; phylum Streptophyta; class Magnoliopsida; order Rosales; family Rosaceae; genus Pyrus; species Pyrus x bretschneideri. The sequence continues at coordinate 1,799,435 of NW_025999784.1, forward strand.
CAGTCGCTCTCCAAAGGAGACAAAAAAGGTACTCTTGCTTCTCTTGTTTCATGACTTCCATCAACTGACTTTGGAATTATTTTACAAACGTTGCCAGTTTGATGTGATGCTGATCGTAAATCACTCTTTATCTATTCAATTCTGCAGGAAGCTGCAAAAGAGACTAAGAAAGAGAAGCAGCCGGAAGTGAAAGAAGACCCGAAATTCCAGCCTTTTATCAACTTTTAGTGAGGTTCAAATTTAGAATGCATTTGTACTCATGAGGCATTGGGGTAAAATAGCTAGGGGATAACGTTTTAGTCAGGTACAAATAGCAACTGTTTTTTTTGTTTTTGGTTATTTTTTCATCTAGGGGATAACTTTTTGTTGTTTATTGAAAGGAATATTAGAACACATCCACACCCTATTTTGTCAAATTGTTCTAAAGTGTCTGATGCTGATTTTAGAATTTTCCTGACTTTCTAACTCAAATCTGTGCCAAGAGAACCCAACTAAAGTGGTTTGCCGCTCCATGTATGAAGTATTAGTGAATTATTTGTAATTTACAAAACGAAATGAAAATTTTTGCGTTTTAAGCATAAATGGTGAAATTTATGTTATAAATTTTTTGATAAGAAGCAGGTGTAAATTAGAATCATACTAATATAGGTATGCTATATACATAAATTTGATGGTACCATAAGTTCAGAATTAATCTTTAGTGTCATTAAAAAATGTATGTAAATTTATGTACATAAATTTGATAGCACCATAAATTTGGGGTACTGCTGTTAGGTTTTTCCAGCCCATGATAAGTTGTCCTAAGAGTATAAGGAATTATAGTCTTAGAGGATTAAATTGTTTTCCGAATTGGAGTTGTTTTCCCAATTGGAGTTAGTTTCTCAATTGGAGTAGGTTTTATAACTAGATTCCAATTAGGATTAATAATCCTTATTGAAGAAGACCTTTATTATGTCTATATAAAGGGGCTATTGTACTAGTTTTGAATTGGGGGGAGCAAAACAATAAATTGTATACCACTCAAGCGATTAATAATCCTTATTGAGCATTACTACTACATTAATTATGATTGGTTCAGTTTAGGTTTTGAGATATAAGTAGTAAACAAATCTGATCATATTCATTGATAACAATTCATGTGGTGGAAGTGCTCATTAAAATGCACATTGAGTGGAAAAGCTAGGGTTAGAAGACAACCATTTCACTGAATCTCTTGCAATCTTTAAAACCCAATGCAATTGTCGAATTTTCTGTACTGTGTCGATGTATCGGATTACATCGAATAATTGGGGTTAAACATTTTGCCCTTGAACTAACTTTGGAATTATATTATAAATGTTGCCAGTTTGATGTGATGCTGATCGTAAATCACTCTTTCTCTATTCAATTCTGCAGGAAGCTGCAAAAGATATAGTCCGGTACAAATAGCAACTGTTTTTTTTTTTTTTTTTTGGTTATTTTTTCATTTAGGGGATAACTTTTTGTTGTTTTTTGAAAGGAATATTAGAACACATCCACACCCTATTTTGTCAAATTGTTCTAAAGTGTCTAATGCTGATTTTAGAATTCTCCTGACTTTCTAACTCAAATCTGTGCCAAGAGAACCCATGTATGAAGTATTAGTGAATTATTTGTAATTTACGAAACGACACGAAAATTTTTGCGTTGTAAGCATACATATTGAAATTTATGTTATAAATTTTTTTGATAAGAAGCAGATGTAAATTAGAATCATACTAATATAGGTATGCTATATACATAAATTTGATAGTACCATCAGTTCAGAATTAATCTTTAGTGTCATTAAAAAATATACGCAAATTTATATACATAAATTTGATAACACCATGAATTTGGGTACTGTTATATTTAGTACAGCCAATATGGCGCCGCTCAGGTGTTTTTGACGTTGAGAAAGTCAAGGATCATCATCAAGATACTTGCCATATATTGTAATTAATTATATTCCTATTTTGTATTATGAACTGTCTATTAGTATCTAGTTTGTAGGAACTGATTGAAAATATATGACTACATATAGTAGTATTGTAAAGACAATTTCAATTAATGAGAATCGGTGAATTACCACCTTCCAAAATTTACATGGTACCAGAGCCCTTCCTGGGTTCTTAGTTCTTTTTTTTCTTGGATTATGGTGGAGGATTCAACGTCAGCAATGGCAAAACTTGAACCATTTAGTGATCCTGCTAGTCCTTTCTTCGTTCATCATTCTGATCACCCGGGAATGATGCTCGTTTCAACCAAACTTACTGGTGAAAATTATGGTACTTGGTGTTGGTCCATGTCAATTGCACTCAGTGCAAAGAACAAATTAGGGTTTGTTGATGGAAGTGTTGAATAGCCATCTGCGAAGACAAAGCCCACAGAATCTGCTCTTTGGCAACGGTGCAACGACATGATCCTTATGTGGATTATCAATACACTTTCCAGTGACCTGGCCACTAATGTCTACTCTACAACGATCGTAGAGTAGATCTGTTTGTGTTGAGGAAAACTATGATCAATTTGATCAATTTACATGAAATGAAGATAAATTGGGTTTTTTTTCAACTTAATTTTTTATTTTATTTTTGTTTTTGAATTTTTGGTTTATGTATTTACATAGGCCATGAACTCTGATGGAAGTAATTTTTTTTTTTTTTTTTATAACTAATTTCCAGAATTTTTGTAAATCTGGGGTTCTGTACACAACAAAATATGGAACCCTCAAATTTGTCATATGGTCTGGTTTTATTTGGTCACTTGTTTATGTTTGCGAGAAGAATACAAGTCCAAGGATGCCTTGTTGAAAATATCTATGTCCCATGTGCTTCATCTACTGCTGGTTAAACCAGAAATATAGCCGTTGAATCGGTTGCGAGCAATTAGTGGATATTAATTTCGTTTTTGTCGGAAATTATGGAACTTCCAGGAGCTTGAAGGGCTCTCAGATCCGATGAGGAAGGATGTTTCACAAGTTTGTAAGAAGATCGATGCCATTAACAAAGAGTTAAAGCCACAAGGACATACCTGCCGGAAGAAGGTAACACAACTGGGGTTTTACCACATTCTGATATTAATGTTTACTGCTATGTATGTGCAATTATGGATCAATTCGTGCGTGTTCGTGATGAATTTTGGGTTTGTAACTTGTCACAGGAAAAGGAGTACAGAGATGCACTTGAGTTTTTCAATGAAAAGAACAGAGAAAAAGTGCAGCTTATCACAAAGCTAATGGAGGTTAGTTTGTCACAGGAAAGGGAGTAGTTGTCCGCTAATTCACCAAGAGTGTAGTTGTTGCTCGCATCTACAATTCTAAGATATCTAAATGTGAATTTTCTCATTTATAGGTTAAATAAATGATTCGAAGCTCGCCTTCACGGTAAATAAATAAATGAGTAATTATCCTTTTATTATTTTAAAATTTTTAAAAATTTGATCATTTTTACAAGTTTAAATTTTTTTGGCACTTTTGTACTTCCATTGATTTGTTTCGTCAAATGCTTTGTTAATTAATAAAGTGGCATGACTTTAGTCGACAACGCTGTCACGTCATCAATTAACAAAAATATTAATGATTAGGTTAACAAAAGTTAGGTTTTTACCTAAAACTTGTAACCTCGCAAAGAAATTTCTTTATATCCTACACTAAATGAGATTCTGTTAATGTACGTATTAAATTATGGACATGGCCTGTGAGATTTTATCTTCAAAGGTATCGGTTTGCGTAATAGTAAAACCACCTTCTTCTTTTTGCAAGTAATAGTGGATTACTCACACTACTACAAAATTAGCTTAATGTGTTGGAGAGTGGTGACGGTTTATACGATATACTGTCGAATAAAAGGTAAAGAAAAGTTTTTTTTTTTTTTTTTTGGGAGGGGGGGTGTTGATAAATAAGGTTGAGATTGATGAAATTACCAGTTTTCCAAGTGCTCCAAGGGCATGTCAATGGATGGGAGTAGGATTCTCCCCCCTTCTAACGTTACAAAACAAAGTGTCATTAACGAGGGTCAAATGCCGTTGAAAAAGGCATATTTCCGTCACAAATACTTATTTCCGCAAATAGTAAGTCATCCTCACTTGGATTGCCAATCGCCTCTCTCTTGTCTCTTCCAATCCCTTTCATCGAGTATGCTATATGAATTTCCACGGCTAGCTATAAGGATTTTCCACCAAAGACTAATTGGTGTGCCAAGACTTCCACGGCTAGCCATCTCATTCATGCATTCACTATATCTACACCTACACGGCTTCATTAAAATTTGGAAAAGTCCATAGGAAATCTCGTGTATTCCTTATTAGTGGAACAAAAAAAAAAAAAACAAACAGCAACGAGTGTAACAATGAATATTTTAGACTGTTAACAACAATTTTGCTATTTAGAAAATTTGTAAATAACGATACAACAGTCATATCCAAATAGTGACTACCAGTATACCAATGTGGTGTAGGCGATGGACTTGCAAACTGTTCAACCCGACACAGCAAAATCCATTTTCGTAATTTACCATAAGAAAAAAACAGTAAATAAGATGATAAGTTGTGAATTGTGATGGAACATGAAGACCCTTAATTCAAAGTCTGTGCTACATTTGGATTTCTACAAACTGTCACAACCAGGTACCAGTTGTGTCGACAAAGGACTTGCAAACTTGTAAAAGGGGTTGTGAACACTTGCCACTCATTTTGCTTTCCAATAAATCGGTTTTTCAACATAGGGAATTTAGGCCACTTAGTACTACGGTCTAGTGGTATTCCTCTTCACTTGTAAGTGAGAGGTCTTAGGTTCAATTCTCACCCAAGGTGAGTTTGAACCACATTATTACTAGCCCATTGTGAGGCTAAACCCACCCCCCTCCCCTTAGTGTAGATAATATCACTTGTTAAAAAATAAAAAAAACAAAAAAAAAACATAGGGAGTTTGGAATTTAAAGGAAAACAAGAAACAAGACTAAATTCAAAACAGGAAATAAGGCAAATCCTAATTGAAAGATGCAAACCTAAATCCATAAGAGCAAGGAAACCTAAATATATTCTCACACTAGGGTTTACATGGCATATGTTAAATCAGGAAGAAACCGAAGTGGTGTTAATTAGGATTATATTTCATAAAGATGATCATTGTAATCCTAGGAATAGTATGATTACTTGTGTAAGAAGGAATCACAATTCTGGGGTGAAACTAATTTTAGTCAGACTAGTACACGGATATACCATGATAATCACTATATATAAAAAGGAAAAGTAATTTATTTTTTTAAGTACAACGATATATTTTACATTAAGAGGATGGCGGAGTTCGGCTAAACCAGATAATGTGCAACCTAATTTAGTATCAAATTTTTCATTCACGAGATTCGAAACCTAAAACTTCTGACTTACAAATGAAGAGCAATATAACCAGATCGTAGTACTTCAGTGGCAAAAAAAAAAAAAAAAAAAACTTAACAGCAATATATATTTCACAATTAGCAAAACCTTTTCATATCTCTCTCCCTCTAGTGCGTACCATAGTCAATACCGACAACGCTTACATAGTATATGTTATACATACTATTTGGATATGTTCTAGTTTGTTTCAACCATTTTTCTTGATGAAGAGTCTTTGGTTTGCTTTCTATTATGTTACTAGTTGCATGGAAGAGTGCATTTTGCTCGCTATCCTTCAATGGTCATGACCATTACCATTTACCACTTATATTAATTGGGATTGAATTAGTTTAAGTTTTGAGATTTAAGTAGTAAACAAATCTGATCACATTCATCGACAATCATTCATGTGACAGTAATATTCATAAAAATGCACCTTGAGTGGAAAAACAGGGTCAGAAGAAAACCATTTCACTAAATCTCGTGCAATCATTAAAACCAGTGGCGAAGTCAGCATGGGGCCATTAGTTACCCTTGACCCCAATAACTTTAAAAACTTCATGTAAATTTGTTTGTGTTTTATATATGATCCTTATAAACAGTTAAGGCAAACTAAATTACAACCTTCTTCTTCTACTTGTTCTATCACATTTGTCTTCATTTTCTCTTTTCTTGTGCGATCTATTGTGCGCACCATGCACTTGGTGAAATACCTTAGCTAAAAAGCCTTGGCACCTTCAATATTGCTCCATAGTATCATGCACCCACCCTTTACAAGCTACAAACAATAGTAGTTGTCGACATATGTTGGCATAAACTTTCGGCATATGTTGACAGGAATTGGCAAGTGCCTACAAGGTACTCGATGAAATAGCTCAACGAAGCTTTTTTAGTTTATATTATGACCCTATTATTTAAAATTCCTAGCTTCGCCACTGATTAAAACACAATGCAATTATCGAAAATTCTATACTTTATCGATGTATCGAATAACTAAATTAAACATTTTTAGCCATTCAAATATTAGTGCATCCTGTACATAGATGTAGTATAAAACCCCAAAAGGAAGCTTCTTGCAAATAACCCAACGGTTAGGTTTAGTCAAAGCAATGACCTCTTCCCCGAAATACAAGTGTAGGTTGAAGCATCTGAGGAGGGGAATTGACATCACTTTTTCAACTTTTGTCACCACTTTAATCATAATTCAAGCAGACTGAGCACGCTAAGTTAGCCGTTGCTCTACAAAAAATACAGCTTCACCTAACACCGAAAAAGAAACCAAATCAAATAAGGAGTGCTATTCTGTCCACTTTATTGTCTAATTTTTTCACCCACTTTTTAACGAAAATTTTAGTAACAAGCTCATTCTATTGCAAAATTACATAGAAGGACATAAGTGTTTTTGTTTGGGAATTAAAGTGATGTAAGCGACATCGCCTCTCTGTATCTCTCCGGCGCACCACCGTCCTCACAACCCAACTCAAAACCAAGTGAAGGACCCAAGGTTTAAGTGCTGCTTCCCTTTGATTGAGCAAACATATTATGCCATTCTTAGGATTTAAGGAACAATTCTTGGTATATACACAAATAGTGAGAAAATAGAACAAATCATGTTCCTTCTTCCAGTCGGGCTAAACGGTAATAACCCTAAAAAGTGCAAACAGAGTTATAGATTAGGCTTCAGTCTCTGTCTATCCTTCTTGCAATTTCGTAAATGCACGTGAATCAGTGAATAAATTAATAGATGAATTAGTTTAGAATATTGCAAGTATTTAAAATAAAAAAAGAATACCGCAAATATTAAATCATCCTCACCTGCATTGCCAATTGCCACTCTCTTGTCTCTTCCAATCCCTTTCATCAATTATGATTTATGGATTTCCACGGCTAGACATAAGGATTTTCCACCAAAGACTAATCGGTGTGCAAAGACTTCCACAGGTAGCTAGTCATCTCATTCATGCATTCATAATATCTGCTCCTACAAGGCTTGCAAACTTGTAAATATCCAAGTAGTGACTACCAGTCTACCAGCATGTGTGGTGTGAAATATAAGAACATATCCAAATCGTTTTCGTAAGTAAGTTGATAAGTTGTGAATTGTGATGGAACAAGATGACCCTTAATTCAAATTCCAGCGTTTTATCAACTTTTAGTCAGGTTCAAATTTAGAATGCATTTGTACTCATGAGGCATTGGGGTAAAATAGCTAGGGGATAATGTTTTAGTCAGGTACAAATAGTAACTGTTTTTTTTGTTTTTGGTTATTTTTTCATCTAGGGGATAACTTTTTGTTGTTTATTGAAAGGAATATTAGAACACATCCACACCCTATTTTGTCAAATTGTTCTAAAGTGTCTGATGCTGATTTTAGAATTCTCCTGACTTTCTAACTCAAATCTGTGCCAAGAGAACCCAACTAAAGTGGTTCGCCGCTCCTTGTATGAAGTATTAGTGAATTATTTGTAATTTACAAAACGAAACGAAAATTTTTGCGTTTTAAGCATACATGGTGAAATTTATGTTATAAATTTTTTGATAAGAAGCAGGTGTAAATTAGAATCATACTAATATAGGTATGCTATATACATAAATTTGATGGTACCATAAGTTCAGAATTAATCTTTAGTGTCATTAAAAAATATACGCAAATTTATATACATAAATTTGATAGCACCATTAATTTGGGGTATTGCTATTAGGTTTTTCCAGCCCATGATAAGTTGTCCTAAGAGTATAAGGAATTATAGTCTTAGAGGATTAAATTGTTTTCCGAATTGGAGTTGTTTTCCGAATTGGAGTTAGTTTCTCAATTGGAGTAGGTTTTATAACTAGATTCCAATTAGGATTAATAATCCTTATTGAAGAAGACCTTTATTTTGTCTATATAAAGGGGCTATTGTACTAGTTTTGAATTGGGGGGAGCAAAACAATAAATTGTATACCACTCAAGGGATTAGAGTGAGAGAATATTGTAAAGTGTGTGCGAGAGAAAAGAAAAGAGATAGTGTATTTCTTGTTCCTGTTCTTTCAGGTTTTTCGTCAAGTCCTAGTTCTAGAGATTTGGCAAGATTATTGGTTGTACTCATTATTGATATAGTGAAAGATTGTTGTTGCTGTCCCGTGGACGTAGGCATGTATTGCCGAACCACGTTAATTCTTGGTGTTGATTTGTCTTGGTTATTTGTTTTCGATTTCCGGAGCTTGATCTGTTTTTACCATTCTTAAATGTGATATTCTCAACAACTGTTATATTTAGTACAGCCAATATGGTGCCGTTCAGGTGTTTTTGACTAATCTCTGTAGTTTTTGAATTCATCTGGGGTATTTGTGATTTTGAACGACAATAAAAATTTATGGGCTATAGGAACCGCTTGTTAAGAAAATGGGTCCAAATTCAGAGCTGCATTCTTCTTCCCTGAAAATAAGAAGAAAACGCTTCCTCAACTCCATATTTTGGCACCTCAGGTATATTTGCGTTCTAAAGCCTTTTACTTCTTCCGATTTCTTCAGAGCTATTATTTTACCCATATGTGATTTGTAAAGTGGAAGATTGGATTTCATATGTCTGAGTATTTAGGGTTTTGTACAATGCAAACTTGGGCTTATTGATCCAAATGGCTAGAACAATGTACTCAACAATTTCATATCCTCTTGGGCCAAGGAGAGTATATTACTTGCCACTAAGGAATATACTTCATATAATAGCAATGTGCTGATGTGTGGCATGCTTTAATTAGGGATATTTATGTGTAGTAAGAAAGCCATAGAGAGAGAGAGAGAGAGAGAGAGAGAGAGAGAGAGAGAGAGAGCCGAGGACACACAAATGACACATGTAAAACATTTACTTCATTGCTTCATTTTTGGTACAAAAAAAACATTTATTGTTAACTAAGGAACCATTTTTATGGATTTATAAGAACTTGTTTCTATCCTAACACATTAATTTTGCTCAATAGGAATCCCATAACTGAAATTTTATAGAAATGGTGTAATTGGTCAATCTGAAATTTTGAATTTTAGCCGATGAATGAACTCTTACAAGCTTTCTACTGCATATACACATCTTTTTTGGTTGTTAGATTTTGTTTTTATTTCATTTTTTGGTAAATGCAATGGTTGGTTTTGCAAAGGACTGACCTTTATCTTTTGTAGTTTTACCTTTTTTTGGTATTGAGTATTGGTTGGTTTTATTTTATAGATTGACAGGTATTCCCAGATATTTTTTTCAAGAGAATTAATTATCTGTTTGTCTCAGCTAACAGAGTAAATCTGGGGTTCTGTACACAACAAAATATGGAATTTAGCTAAGAAATTTCAACAAAACAAAGTTTAAACTTTTCGATATGGCAAAAAACAGATTCTCTTCTTTCTCAAAACCCTCAAATTTGTCATATGATCAGGGTTTATTTAGTCCTAACAACCCAACTCAAAACGAAGTGAAGGACCCAAGGTTTAAGTGCTGCTTCCCTTTGATTGAGCAAACATATTATGCCATTCTTAGGATTTAAGGAACGATTCTTGGTATATACACAAATAGTGAGAAAATAGAACAAATCATGTCCCTTCCTCCAGTCGGGCTAAACGATAAGAACCCTAAAAAGTGCAAACAGAGTTATAGATTAGGCTTCAGTCTCTGTCTATCCTTCTAGCAATTTCGTAAATGCATGTGAATTAGTGAACAAATTAATAGATGAATTAGTTTAGAATATTGCAAGTATTTAAAATAAAAAAAGAATACCGCAAATATTAAATCATCCTCACCTGCATTGCCAATTGCCACTCTCTTGTCTCTTCCAATCCCTTTCATCAATTATGATTTATGGATTTCCACGGCTAGACATAAGGATTTTCCACCAAAGACTAATCGGTGTGCAAAGACTTCCACAGGTAGCTAGCCATCTCATTCATGCATTCATAATATCTGCTCCTACAAGGCTTGCAAACTTGTAAATATCCAAGTAGTGACTACCAATCTACCAGCATGTGTGGTGTGAATTATAAGAACATATCCAAATCGGTTTTCGTAAGTAAGTTGATAAGTTGTGAATTGTGATGGAACAAGATGACCCTTAATTCAAAGTCTTTGCTGCATATGGATTTCCACAACCCATCACAACCAGATACCAGTTGTGTTGACAAGGGACCTGCAAACTTGCAAATGGGGTTGTGAACAACCGCCACTCATTTCAGTTGCCCTTTTTTCTTTTCTCCATCAGACGACTTTCGTTGTCACTCTCCGGCCTACATCGATAAACATCTCACCAACAAAGCAAAGAAAATAAGAAGAAAATGGATCCAAATTTATGACTTTTACTTCTTCCGATTTCTTTAGAGCTATTATTTTACCCATATGTGATTTGTAAAGTGGAAGATTGGATATCATATGTGTGAGTATTTAGGGTTTTGTACCATGCAAACTTGAGCTTATTGATCCAAATGGTTAGAACAGTGTACTCAAACAATTTCATATCCTCTTGGGCTAAGGAGAGTATATTACTTGCCAATGAGAAATATACTTCATATAATAGCTATGTGATGATGTGTGGCATGCTTTAATTAGGGATATTTTTGTGTAGTAAGAAAGCCATAGAGAAAGAGTCACATTTTTGTTTTTTTTGGATCAGTGAACGTATTCATAAATAAATTAGTTGATAATATAGCTAGTATTTAAAAAAAAAATACCGCAAATATTAAGTCATGCTCACTTGCATTGCCAATTGCCACTCTCTTTTCTCTTCCAATCCCCTTCATCAATTATATTTATGAATTTCCACCGCTAGCTAATCGGTGTGCAAAGACTTCCACATGCAGACCCTTAATTCCAGTCTACCAGCATGTGTGGTGTAAAATATAACAACATATCCAAATCTGTTTTTCGTATGCAAGTTGATAAGTTGTGAATTGTGATGGAACATGAAGACCCTTAATTCAACAACCCATCACAATCAAGTACTAGCTGTGTCGACAAGGGACCTGCAAACTTGTAAAAGGGGTTGTGAACACCCACCACTCATTTCAGTTACCCTTTTTTCTTTTCTCCATTCGACGACTTTCGTTTTCAGCTCTCCTACCTACATCGATAATCTTTTCCTATAAATTCGATATCGTACTAATTTTAGTAGCTAAACATCTCACCAACAAAGCAAAAAAAAATTGTGTGTAATAATGGATAGCCATTGTCACCTCAGTATTGCTCACTATTTGCTTCTTTTGCTTTTGTTCTCTTCCTGCATGCAGAGTACTCAAAACTCTGTTTCTGTTTGGCTGGTGAAGAAATTTCAAGTAGTGTGAAGACAAATTCATGCACTGACGAAGAAAGACAAGCGCTTCTCGTCTTTAAACAACATCTTGTTGATCATTCTGGTAGGCTTTCGTCTTGGGTGAGTCATGATTGCTGCCAATGGGAAGGTATTTCATGCAACAACAGCACTGGTCATGTCGTGAAGATGGACCTCCGGCATCCATATGACTTTTTTGACGGTGATGAGTATGAAAAGTGGATAAATGCTTCTTTGGGAGGTAAGATAAATGCTTCTTTGTTGAGCTTGAAACATTTAAATTACCTGGACTTGAGCCTGAATTCGTTTGATAGCATTCAAATTCCTAAGTTCATTGGGGAGCTTAAAAGTTTGCAATATCTCAATCTCTCCTTTGCGTCATTTGGAGGAGAGATTCCCTCTTCTCTTGGTAACCTGTCAAGCCTAAATTTTCTTGATCTCGGGTCGAATCAAGGCTTATCTTCCAAAAATTTGAATTGGCTTTCTCACCTCACTTCCTTGAAATACATTAATCTCAATGGCATTAACCTGAACAGCACAGGAGTCAGTTGGGCATATGATATTAACATGCTTCCTTCATTGTTAGAGTTACATTTATCTTGGTGCCAAATTGAAAGCATTCCACTCTCACTGCAGAGCATTAACTTCCTTCCACTTTCACTACAGAGGATTAACTTCACATCACTGTTGGTCCTTGATATGTCGCATAATGGCATTAAAAGTTCTTCATTTCCCGGCTGGTTTTTTAATCTTACCAACCTCGTAACACTTGATCTATCCGAGAATGATTTCAGGGATTCTTTTCCAAGTGGATTTTCAAACTTCAAATCTCTGCAAAACCTTGATTTATCTGATACAGGCTTAAAAGGTCAAATTCCTAAAGTCAGTGGAGATTTGTGCAAGCTAAAAGTCTTAAGTCTTTCAGGGAACAACTTTGATGGGGGGATTCAAGAGTTTTGGAGGAGTCTCTCAAATTGTCCAAGTAATACATTAGAGTCACTAGATTTGTCTTATTGCCAGCTTAAAAGCCAATTGCCGGTCTTTTTAGGAATGTTCAAAAGTTTGCAGAATCTCATCCTTAGCGGAAACAATTTGTGGGGCTCAATTCCAGATTCCATCGGAAACTTGTCATCCTTGAGAACACTAGACCTCTATTCTAATAATTTGTGGGGCTCAATTCCAGATTCCATCGGAAACTTGTCATCCTTGAGAACACTAGACCTCTATTCTAATAATTTGTCGGGCTCAATTCCAAATTCCATCGGAAACTTGTCGTCCTTGAGAACACTAGAACTCAAAGATAATAAGATGAACGGCTCAATTCCAGAAAGTATTGGACAACTCTGTGAGCTAGTTTCCCTACTTCTGGTTGGTAATTCATGGGAAGGCATTCTAACGGAAGCCCATTTCATAAATCTTACCAGATTACAAGATTTTGAAGTAGGAAACGTAGACCGACCCACATCCCTCATTCTCGATGGGGCTTATGACAGGGTTCCTCCTTTCAAGCTCTTCACAATTTCTATCATAAATTGTCGGACAAGTCCTGGTTTTTGGGTATGGCTTCAAACTCAAACTGAACTGTCTGATGTTATCCTTCAGGGTAATGGAATCTCGGATTCCATACCTGAGGAATGGCTGTTGAAGATATCTTCCCAAACTAGGTATCTAGACTTGTCTTTCAACCACTTTCATGGAAACTTTCCATCCCAGTTGAAATTTCCAAATTTAACGATTATTGCTTTGAGTCATAATCAATTGGAGGGCCCTCTACCACTTTGGTGTTTCCCTAATGTCCTTTACCTTTTTCTTGAGGGCAATTTATTTTCCGGGCCAATCCCCTCAAATATTGACCAAATGATGCCCAAGTTGGAAGAATTGTTACTTGATGAGAATCATTTGAATGGCACTATTCCTCCCTCTATTTGTAACATGCAGGAGTTAAAAATCCTGTCTCTAAGGAGCAATCAGTTTTCTGGAGAACTCCCTCATGCATGGAATATGGAGAGCATTATGGTGTTTTTAGATGTCGGTCAAAACAATCTGTCTGGTAATATTCCCACTTCATTGGGGGTACTACATTCCTTGGAAATTTTAAAGCTCAACGACAACAATTTTGACGGTGAAATTCCTGATGCCTTGCAAAATTGTTCAAGCTTGAGGAGTATTGATCTTGGAGACAACAAGTTATCTGGGAAAATACCTCTATGGATAGGAGGGTCAAACGTATCTAAGTTGTCTAGGGTACGATTACGGTCCAACTATTTTAGTGGATGTATTTCCCATCAACTGTGCAATCTTCAAGGCCTTCACATCCTCGACCTTAGTCACAACAGCCTTTCAGGTACTATTCCCATGTGTTTGGATAACTTAACTTCGCTAATCAATGATGATTCTTATGCACACAGTTATGATGGGTATGAGCAAGCCACACTGACACTAAAAGGAGAAGAACTTGTGTACAACACAACTCTATATCTTGTAAAGAGCATTGATATTTCATCAAATAATTTAAAAGGTGAAATCCCTGAAGAAATAAGCAGCCTCATTATGTTGGGCACCTTGAATTTGTCCATGAATCAATTAATTGGAAAGATCCCTTCCAAGGTCGGAAACTTGCGTTGGCTTGAAACTCTTGATCTCTCACACAACCACCTTTCGGGACAGATTCCTCAAAGCTTGTCATCTTTAACCTCTTTGTCCCACCTGGACTTGTCTTACAACAACTTGTCTGGAAGAATTCCTACTGGAAACCAGCTTCAAACGCTCAATTTTTCGTCCATTTATGCGGGCAATCAATGGCTATGTGGCGTTCCTCTCTCAACTAAGTGCCCTGAAGATGGCACTTTTACTGCTAAGGATGCAAGGGACGAGAATGAAGATGGAAAGGATAAGTTGTGGCTCTATGTTAGTGTGGTACTTGGCTTTATCGTAGGCTTTTGGGGTGTTTGCGGCACATTGATCGTAAAAACATCGTGGAGGTATGCCTATTTTCAATTCTTCGATGACATCAAAGATAAAGTAGCACTAGCAATTGCATTGAAAGTGGCTCGTTTGAAAAAGTTTTTATTCTGAAGTTTAATTGTACTAATATATAATGTGATGCTTTTCCCTTTCAACTTTGTGTTTTGGCCAACTTATGTATTAAATAAAATAATATGTCAGTAAGTGTTTCCACAAACAATTATGTAACCGCTGTCCGTTTAATACAAGAATTCTATCTAGTTTGTACTTATGAATCGCATAATACAATCTGCCTATGTAATGTTGCAATTTAACAAAATAACATTACGAAGTAGATAAGCACACGTGTGTATTCTTCTCTTTTACACTTGAATGTCGTCCAACTCGGCGAGTGGTAGTCCACCTCTACCGCCTTCTCGATGCTGCCAAAACCATACAAAAATGGGAGGGAGACAAGGAGGAAGAATTGGTGGTTCGATATCGTCGAGGGTTTTCTGGGATTCCTGTTCCTTGCAGAGAGAGAGGTGGGAGAATTCGATGGCGTCTTCCGGGTTCCTGTCCCTTGCCGAGAGAGAGATGGGAGAGGTATTTTGGCGTCTGTTGCAGAGAGAGATTAGGGGGTGGGTCTAGGGTTTGCACAGAGGGTGGGTGGGCGATTCAATTGAGGGGCTAGGGCTAGAGGGATGGGGGCTCCATCTCTATTCTCGCTTGCTGAAACTTTCCGCTCTTCAGGTAATCTCTCAGTTGAAAGCTTCTAATTATTATTTTTTTTTTTCATTTGGGTATTTTTTTTCTTTGGATTTATGTATTTTTTTCCCCAGTGAATTCGAAATGAAATCAGAAAAACGGATTTAGTAAACAAATTGATGAAATTTTTATTTGCGTGCCCTGTTTTTGATTTGTTTGGTTCGGCTTTTAGAGAAATTTTTACTTGCTGGTACCCTTGATTTTCCAGTGACATTTGTGCAGCCTGCATTTAATCATATGATGATTTATATAAGCTTTTTCTTTGCTCTCTTTTTTCAAATCTTTCTAATTGTTTATGTGCAATTTTGTCGAGATTTCTGGGAGTTAATTTTGTTCAAAGACCAAGTATTGTTCTTCAATTAAGATTTCTGGGTTTTTTTTTTGTTGCTTCTTTTCTGTTAAATTACTCATCTGGATGTTAATTTAGTTCAAAAGCTAAGTATTGTTCTTCAATTAATCTTACAAGAAAGCATATGAGAACGTGGCACACTAGTGTTCGATGAAATGTGTCTGAGAATCTGTCAATATGATATATTATAATTTTGACTCTCCTCTTCAGCTCCGGCCCCAGGTGCGTGCAGGCGACGTGGACCTGGTCAACGATGTCTTCATTCACAGTTCCGGACGACAGTTCTGAACCTCTGGCGATTCCGACTGAGAAAGAGGTCAATAACAGCAAGGTAACGGAATTCAATGTTTTGTGTTTGTTATAGAGGCATTTTTGCAACAGTGTATCTGAGAATATTTCTAGATAGTCTGTCCAGATAGCTTAGAATGTGTTTCATGATGCATATGGCTGAAGCGGTTTTGGCTACATTTTGGATTGCTCATTAATTTTTTTGTTGAGCTTGGCTGGTACAAATACATATAAGAAAAGTACTATCCTGTTATCAACTTTTAGTTAGGTTCAAATTTAGAATGCATTTGTACTCATGAGGCATTGGGGTAGAGTGCCTGTGTTCTGTGTTTTGTTGTTATTTTTTCATCCTTTTAAATTTTGTTATGGATAAGTGATCACATTTATGAGTGTCAACCATTTATCCTCATTCATATTCAAATATAATATAATATCGATTTTGTAAGAACTTTTTGTCAATAATTTATGAATTTTTGTCAGTGAAACAATTTTCTAGCAGCATTTGATCGGATGCTAGTAATTTTTGTACTGCTGGATAATTATTTGTTTGTCTCAGCTAACAGAGTAAATATGGGGTTCTATACACAACATAATACGGAATTTAGCCGAGAAATTTCAAAACAAAGTTTAAACTTTTTGATATGGCTAAAAACAGATTCTCTTCTTTCTCGAAACCCTCACATTTGTCTTATGGTCAGGTTTTATGTGGTCACTTGTTTATGCTTGCGACAAGAATACAAGTCCAAGGATGCCTTGTTGAAAATATATGTGTCCCATGTGCTTCATCTTCTGCTGGTTAAACCAGAAATATAACCGTTGGATCATTTGCTAACAATTAGTAGATGATTAATTTCCCTTTTGTCGTAAATTATGGAACTTCCAGGAGTTTGAAGGGCTCTCAGGTCCAATGAGGAAGGATGTTTCACAAGTTCGTAAGAAAGATGGATGAGATTAAGAAAGAGTTATGGCAACTAGGACATACCTGCCAGAAGAAGGTAACACAACTTGGATTTTTACCACATTTTGGTGTTAATGTTTACTGCTATGCATATGCAATTATGGATAAATTCGTGCGGGTTCATGATGAATTTTGGGTTCGTAACTGGTCACAGGAAAGGAATACAGAGATGCACTTGAGGCTTTCAATGAAAAGAACAGAGAGAAAGTGCAGCTTATCACAAAGCTAATGGAGGTTAGTTTGTTAAACAATTTTTTACTTGGCATAGCTAGGGTAGCAATTTCATGGATGGTTTGAACTCGAGCCAGTCTGGCCAGTTTGGAGTTAGAGTGGGGGCGGTTGTGCCTGCTTTGACAAACTACCAATCCTACAAAATTTGGGCTTACCTCCGGTTAGGAGTTCAACCCGTCTAAACTCTCAACCGATTCAATGTTTTGAGATTGTTTTGTTGTGTTGTTACATTTGATGCAGCTGGTGAGTGGAAGTGGGAAGACGAGGATGAAGAAGCTGGAGGAGCTGAGCAAGAACATAGAATCTTTAAAGTGAAGAAATAGCAGCCTATGTGGGTAACTGATGATCTGATTAGGTTTGTGTGATGATGTGTATAAGGTGACGTTTTTCGATGTTTACATATATGGGTGGTGATTGGCATTTGGTGTAATTTCTAAGTTGGTTTGTTTCATTAATTAGTGTAAAACATTTGGCTGATTTAGGCAGGAAAATACCCTTTAAATTTATACGGGTTTGTAACTAAAAGCATCTGGCCTTGCATTTTCCTTGTCATTTTTCCATGTATCCACACACTGTACTACACTACTTCCTAGTGTAATGTGGGGTTCTTTGAATTTATTCCTATTCTTTGTTTTATTTTTTTATCGATTGCAAAGGCCATGATATTTATGTAATAATGTCAAGTTTTATGAGTGATTTTGGAACAAATGGAGTGTATTTTGTTCAATTTTTCGTTAGTACTCCGCTCTATACGGAATGATTGCTTTTTCTATATGAAAGCCCACTTCATAAATCTTTCCAGATTACAAGATTTTAAAGTAGGAAATATAAACCGACCCATGTCCTTCATTTTCGACAGGGCTTCTGATTCGGTTCCTCCTTTCAAGCTCAAACTGAACTGTCTGATGTTATTCTTAGAGGTAATGGAATCTCGGATTCCATACCAGGGGAATGGTTGTTGAAGATATCTTCCCAACTCACCCGACTATACTTACCTTACAATCAATTTCGTGGAAACTTTCCATCCCATTTGAAATGGCCAAATCTAACGTTTATTAATTTAAGTCATAATCAGTAGGAGGGCCCATTCCTACTTCGATGGGCCGCTAATGTACTTGCCCTTTATCTTAAAAGTAATTTACTTTCCGGGCCAATCCCCTCAAATATTGACCAAATGATGCCCGAGTTGCAAATATTGTCACTTAATGAAAATCATTTGAATGGCACTATTCCTCCCTCTATTTGTAACATGCATGAGTTGCAAATGCTGTCTCTAAGGAGCAATCAATTTTCTGGAGAACTCCCTCATGCATGGAGTGTGGAGAGCATAATGGCGTTTCTAGATGTTGGTCAAAACAATCTCTCTGGTAAGATTCCCACTTCATTGGGGGTACTAAGTATGCTGGAACTATTAAAGCTCAACAACAACAATTTTGATGGTGAAATTCATGATGCCTTGCAAAATTGTTCATGGTTGAGAAGTATTGATTATGGAGACAACAAGTTATCTGGGAAAATACCTCTATGGATAGGAGGGTCAAACGTATCTAAGTTGTCTAGGCTACGATTACGGTCTAACTATTTTAGTGGACATATTTCCCAACAACTGTGCAATCTTCATGACTTTGGCATCCTCGACCTTAGTCAAAACAACCTTTCAGGTACTATTCCAATGTGTGTGGGTAACTTAAAATCTCTGGTCAATGATAGTTATGATCAATACTCCTATGATGGGGTTGAGCAAGCCACACTGACTGTAAAATGAGAAGAACTTGTGTATAATAGCACTCTATATCTTGTAAAGAGCATTGATCGTTCATCAAATAATTTACAAGGTGAAATCCTGGAAGAAATAAGCAGCCTCATTCTATTGGGAACCATGAATTTGTCCATGAATAAATTGAGTGGAAAGATCCCCTCCGAGGTTGGAAATTTGCGTTGGCTCGAAACTCTTAATCTCTCACACAACCACCTTTTGGGACAGGTTCCTCAAAGCTTGTCATCTTTAACCTTTTTGGCCCACTTGAAATTATCTTACAGCAACTTGTCCGAAAGAATTCCTTCTGGAAACCAACTTCAAACGCTCAATGTTACATCCATTTATATGGGCAATACATGGCTATGTGGCGTTCCTCTCTCAACTAAGTGCCCTGAAGATGACTCTTTTGCTGCTAAGGATGCAAAGGACAAGAATGAAGATGGAAATGATAAGTTGTGGCTCTATGTCAGCGTGGTACTTGGCTTTATCGTAGGCTTATGGGACGTTTGCGGCACATTGATCTTAAAGACATCGTGGAGCTATGCCTATTTTCAATTCTTCGATGGCATCAAAGATAAGGTAGCACTAGTAATTGCATTGAAAATGGCTCATTTCAAAAGGTTTTTATTCTGAAGTTTGATTGTGCTAATATATAATGTGATGTTTTTTCCTTTCTACTTTGTGTTTTGGTACCTACAACTTATGTATTAAATAAAAGAATCTTTCAGTAAGTGTTCCCACAAACAATTATGTAACGGCTGTCCATTTAATACAAGAATTCTATCCAGTTTGTACTTATCAATTGCATAATACAAAATATATATGCAACGTTTATCTGTGTAATAAGATGTGTGAATAGCACATCCTTTAACAAACTAACATTATGAACTAGGTAAGCACATGTATGTATTCTTTCCTTTTACACTTGATGTCGTTGAAAACGGCCAGTGGTGTGTAGAATTATCAGAGAGACGAGTCATACGATCCACTTCCAACAATATCAATATTGTCCCTAACTTGATAATTACCACATGCACAATCCGTCGGATGTGGGATTTTATCATAAAAGGCCTCGGTATTAGTTGGTGAGGTTAAGATATTTAAACTCTTATTTTCTCATTGATGTGAGATATTTTCACACGCCCTTTCACGTGGGACCTAATTAATGGATCACACGTGAGAGATCCACACATCGACAATCATGTGGAGCCAAGGGAACTTATCCTACATGCAGGGTCAAGGGAACCACCATCATCGCGTGGGCCCAAGGGGACCCACCCATCACGTGGCAGTACAGTACGTCCTGACTATCTGGCTCTGATACCATGTAGAATTATTAGAGAGACGAGCCATACGTCCCACTTCCAACAATACCGATATTATCCCCAACTTGGTAATTACCGCTGCATAATCCGTGAAGTGTGAGATTTTATCACAAAAAATCTCAATACTAGTTAGAATAAGATTAAGATATGTAAACTCTTATTTTCTCGTTAATATGGAACATTCCCACACCTTTCGATGCTGCAAAAGCATACAAAAATGGGAGGGAGACAAGGAGGAAGAATTGGTGTTTCGATATCGTCGAGGGTTTTCTGGGATTCCTGTTCCTTGCAGAGAGAGAGGTGGGAGAATTCGATGGCGTCTTCTGGGTTCCCGTCCCTTGCCGAGAGGGAGATGGGAGATGTATGGGGTGAAGGAGAGGCTTTTCTTCCATTTCTGCGATGCTGCAAAACCATACAAAATAGGAGGGAGACAAAGAGGAAGAAGAAGGAGAAGAAGTTGAACCCTTGAACTGGGAAAAGGAACGAACTTGTAGAGGCGATTGAATTGGGTTTGAAGATTTGAGGGTTTTTTGGCGCCTGTTGCAGAGAGAGTTTAGGGGGTGGGTCTAGGGTTTGCAAAGAGCGATTCAAGTGAGGGGCTAGGGCTAGAGGGATGGGGGCTCCATCTCTGTTCTCGCTTGCTGAAACTTTCCGCTCTTCAGGTAATTTCTCGGTTGAAAGCTTCTAATTAATTTTTTTCATTTGGGTATTTTTTTTTTCTATGGATTTATGTATTTTTTCCCCCAGTGAATTCGAAATGAAATCAGAATAACGGATTTAGTTAACAAATTGATGAAATTTTTATTTGCGTGCCCTGTTTTTGATTTGTTTGGTTTGGCTTTTAGAGAATAAAGTAGCTTGCTGCTACCCTTGATTTTCCAGTGACATATGATGATTTATATAAGCTTTTTCTTTGCTCTCTTTTTTCGCATCTTTCTAATTGTTTATGTGCAAATGGGGTTGAACGTATTAATGAGTGGTTGTGTTGTTTGCAGCGAGCTCCGTTCAACGTAATTTCAGTTCTTGAAGACAATTTTTTCAAGATTTCTGGGTTTCTTTTTGCTTCTTCTCTGTTAAATTACTCATCTGGAAGTTAATTTTGTTGAAAGACCAAGTATTGTTCTTTAATTAAGATTTCTGGGTTCTTTTTGTTGCTTCTTTTCTGTTAAATTACTCATCTGGATGTTAATTTAGTTCAAAAACTAAGTACTGTTCGTCAATTAATCTTACAAGAAAGCATATGAGAACGTGGCACACTAGTGTTCGATGAAATGTGTCTGAGAATCTATCAATATGATATATTATAATTCTGACTCTCCTCTTCAGCCCCGGCCGCAGGTGCATGAAGGCGACGTGGTCCTGGTCGACGGTGTCTCCCTTTACAGTTCTGGACGAAGGTTCTGAACCTCTGGCGATTCCGACTGAGAGAGAGGTCAATAACAACAAGGTAACGGAATTGACTGTTTTGTGTTTGTTATAGAGTCATATTTGCAACAGTATATCAGCGAATATTTCTAGATAGTCTGTCCAAATAGCTTAGAATGTGTTTCATGATGCATATGGCTGAAGCGGTTTTGGCTACTCTTTGGATTGCTCATTAATGGAAAGTGATCACATTTATGAGTGTCAACCATTTATCCTCATTCATATTCAAATGTAATATAATATCGATTTTGTAAGCATTTTTTTGTCAATAATTTATGAATTTTTGTCAGTGAAACAATTTTCTAGCAGCATTTGGTCGGACGCTAATAATTTTTGTACTGCTGGATAATTATTTGTTTGTCTCTGCTAACAGAGTAAATCTGGGGTTCTGTACACAATAAAATATGGAATTTAGCCAAGAAATTTCAACAACAAAGTTTAAACTTTTTGATATGGCAAAACACAGATTCTCTTGTTTCTCAAAACCCTCAAATTTGTCAGATGGTCAGGTTAGGTTTTATTTGATCACTTGTTTATGTTTGCAACAAGAATATAAGTCAGTATGATATATTATCATTCTGAATCTCCTCTTCAGCTCCGGCCACAGTTGTGTGAAGGTGACATGGTCCTGGTCGACGGTTCGGAAGCTGTGGCGATTCTGACTGAGAAAGAGGTCAATAACAACAAGGTAATGAAATTCAATGTTTTGTGTTTGATATAGAGGCATATTTGCAACTTTGTATCAGATAATATTTCTGGATAGTCTGTCCAGATAGCTTAGAATGTTTCTGCTCTTCTGCTTGGTGGGTTTTGTTTGTTTTTTTCAGAAGATATGTGCAATTCTGTCTATTGTTCCTGAAATGTTTGTGTCTCAATGATGATTTCCTGATTCAGAAGGCTTACCTGCATAACAAAAGAGTTCATTTTTGATAAAAATGTAAATATTTGGCGTTTTAAAGGCTCATGAATTTTCTAAATAATCTCACACAACCCTAAACACTAGAAAGTAGAAACACCATACCTCTCTCTTTGTTTGGGTGAACGTTCACATCAACATGTTCAGGTGGTAACATAATTGACATGTATATGAAGGGTTTTGATGCTTTTGGCAATGTTGCAGCATAAACAACTTCTAGAGCTCTCTTCAGATCACTGCAATCTACCGATCTATCTGTGGTTTGAAAGAAAAACGAATAAGAAAACATATCAATGATGTAATTCTGACATCAGCATGTTAAAACAAAATTAGGGGACTACTATAAATAGCCTCCAAGGCGTGAAATTAGAGAACTGTCACCTACGATTTACTATAATTGGAATCGGAGATAAAGCCGTCCATCTGAAAAACTGAGCTAGAAGGATCTTTATCTGAAGCTTCCATTTCATCAGACTGCGAGCAACAGACACCCCCGTACACCGATCGAATTGCATCAATCCTTGATGCTGTGGAAACAGAATTAACATCTGCTCCAGCAGCTCCATGCTGACAGTTATAGCATACATAAAGATTTTAATCGGGATTTTGAATTTCTAGCCATGAAAAAGATCGGTGAAGTAGACAGACAAGTTCCGTAGTGAATGAAACAGCAACCTACCTTTCTGCAGGAGGAGCTAACATTCATATGATGAATTACAAACCGGCTTAGCAAATCTACAATCTTTGATAATCATCAGCAGAATCTGATAACAATACCACCGCTTAATTCACCAGTAAAGATAATTTCATCCCATTAAACCAAAACATAGAAAGTAATTCATCACATTCATTGGGAAAATTTTAAAGTTAAACTGCTCTAATTGTTACCCTGAACCCACAAAATTCTAATTATTTCAAAACTAATTATCACTCAGATTAAAATGAAAAGGCCATTTCTTTCTATGAACAAATCATATAATTTTTTGGGAATTTCATCAAACAGGTAATGGGCACGCACCTATAATCATGCAACTGGCCTTTGGTAATGGTGGTGACGGTGACGTGAGCTACGTATGTCATGCTGGCAAGTGCTTCTCCTCTGAACCCCATCGACTTTATCGACTGCAAGTCCTCAAACGCCGAGGGTTGCCGCTCACACGGTATCGGCAGGTCCTCATACTGCAATGAATCGTAAATTCGTAAATAAATTTAGAAATAATTCAAAATTTAATAAAATGGAATAAATGAGTGCAGAAGGGACTGACGCGTATGCCTTGGCCGTCGTCGGAGACTTGGATGAGTTTGAGGCCGCCGTCC
Organism: Pyrus x bretschneideri; assembly: GCF_019419815.1. Lineage (NCBI taxonomy): Eukaryota > Viridiplantae > Streptophyta > Magnoliopsida > Rosales > Rosaceae > Pyrus > Pyrus x bretschneideri. Next base: position 1,823,368 of record NW_025999784.1, read on the forward strand.
TTGACGACGACGTTGATGGAGGAGGAGCGGGCGTCGAGGCTGTTCTCGACGAGCTCTTTGACGGCGGAGACAGGGCGTTGGATGACCTCGCCGGCAGCGATTCGGTTCACCAGAGACTCTTCTAGGAGGTGAATTTTGGGAGGCTCCGTCGCGACTTGCTCTTCTTCTGCTTCAATTTCCATTTCCGTTGCACTGCCAAAATTTCTATTTTCGTTTGGAAGCGCCAAATTTTCCCGGCACCGTCAAAATGAAGAAGAAACGAGTTATTTATTATTATTATTATTATTTTTTTTTTTGGTTCAATAGATGAGAGTAAAATTAGGTTAAGAATTGCGTTGCCATTTAATATTACAGTGAATAGTATTTTTCTTTATTTATAAGTGAGAAATTTTAGATTCGATTATTACCAATAACAAATTTAAACTAGGTTATTATGGCTAGATCAATGTGAGACTTCATTCTTCTACTTGTTTGTTCAAAAATGAAAGAATCACATTACGAAAATATACATAAGTGTACTAACAGTGAAAGAGGTATATTTGAGATATAAAAATTATATTTACATTTCATAAGTTTTTGGTAATAAAGGCTTAAAGTTTTTAATAGCATCTATGGTAGACAAAAAGAACACTAAAAAATGTCGACAAGAGGCAAGAGTTTGGTCAAGATAACCTACAAAACACGATAAACTCGAATTACTCTATTCATTAGCCACAAAATTTCATCTTTGAATAAACACGATAAAGTTCACAACTTTAAATTATGTGTAAAAATTCGTCAAAAGTGTGCACTAATTCACCAAGAGTGTAGTTGTTGCTCGCACCTACAATTATAAGATATCTAAATGCGAATTTTCTCAATTATAGGTTAAATAAATGATTTGAAGCTCGCCTTCACGGTAAATAAATAAATAAATGAGTAATTCTCCTTTTATTGTTCTAAAATTTTTAAAAATTTGATCATTTTTCATACAAGTTTAATTTTTTTGGCACTTTTGTACTTCCGTTTGTTTGTTTTATCAAATGCTTTGTTAATTAATAAAGTGCCATGGCTTTAGTTGACGATGCTGTCATGTCATCAATTAACAAAAATATTAATGATCAGGTTAACAAAAGTTAGGTTTTTACCTAAAACTTGTAACCTCGCAAAGGAATTTCATTACATCCCACACTAAATGAGATTCTGTTGATGTACGAGTTAAATTACGAACATGGCCTGTGAGATTTTATCTTCAAAGGCACCGGTTCGAGTACTAGTAAAACCACCTTCTTCTTTTTGCAAGTAATAGTGGATTACTCACACTACTACAAAATTAGCTTAATGTGTTCGAGAGTGGTGGCGGTTTATACGATATAGTGCTGAATAAAAGGTAAAGAAAAGGTTTTTTTTTTTTTTTTTTTTGGGGGGGGGGGGGGGGGGGTTGGGGGGGTGTTGTTGATCTAGAGTTTGCTTGTGTACGGATTGGTGAGGGAAGAGAAATAAGGTTGAGAGGGAGTTTGTGTTCAGAGGAAATGAGTTGTATGTGGAGTCTGAGATTGATGAAATTACCAGTTTCTCAAGTGCTCCAAGGGCATGTCAATGGATGGGAGTAGGATTTTCTCCCCTTCTATCACTACAAAATAAAATGTCATTAGCGAAGGTCAAATGCCGTCGAAAAAAGCATTTTTCCGTCACAAATACTTATTGCCGCAAATAGTAGGTCATACTCACTTGGATTGCCAATCGCCTCTCTATTGTCTCTTCCAATCCCTTTCATCAAGTATGATATATGAATTTCCACGGCTATCCATAAGGATTCCACCAAAGACTAATTGGTGTGCCAAGACTTCCACGGCTAGCCATCTCATTCATGCATTCACTATATCTGCTCCTACACGGCTTCATTAAAATTTGGAAAAGTCCATAGGAAATCTCGTGTATTCCTTATTAGTGAAAAACAAATAAGAAAGCAACGAGTGTAACAATGACTATTTTAGACTGTTAACAACAATTTCACCGTTTAGAAAATTTGTAAATAATGACACAATAGTCATATCCAAGTAGTGACTACCAGTCTACCAGCATGTGTGGTGTAGGCGATGGACTTGCAAACTTGTTCAACCCGACAAAGCTAAATCCGTTTTCGTAATTTCCCATAAGAAAAGAACAGTAAATAAGATGATAAGTTGTGAATTGTGATGGAACATGAAGACCCTTAATTCAAAGTCTCTGCTGCATATGGATTTCTACAACCTGTCACAACCAGGTACCAGCTGTGTCGACAAAGGACTTGCAAACTTGAAAAAGGGGTTGTGAACATCCGCCACTCATTTCGTTTTCCAATAAATCGGTTTTTTAACATAGGGAATTTAGGCCACTTAGTACTACAGTCTATTGGTATTCCTTTTCACTTGTAAGTGAGAGGTCTTAGGTTCAATTCTCTTCCAAGGTGAGTTTGAACCACATTATTACTATCCCATTGTGAGGCTAAACCCACCCCCTTCCTTTAGTGTAGATAATATCAATTGTTAAAAAATAAATAAATAAATAAATAAAAAGGACATAGGGAATTTGGAATTTAAAGGAAAACAAGAAACAAGACTAAATTCAAAACAGGAAATAAAGCAAATCCTAATTGAAAGATGCGAACCTAAATACATAAGAGCAAGGAAAGCTAAATATATTCCCACAATTTCCGCTAAATCAGACAATGAGCAACCTAATTTAGTATCAAATTTGTCATTCACAAGATTCGAACCTAAAACTTCTCACTTACAAATGAAGAGGAATACAACCAGACCGTAGTACTTCAGTGGTAAAAGAAAAAGTACTTAACAGCTTCACAATTAGCAAAACCTTTTCACATCTCTCTCCCTCTCGTGCGTACCATAGTCAATACCGACAACGGTTACACAATATATGTTATACATACTATTTGGATATGTTCTAGTTTGTTTCAGTAATTTTTCCTTGATGAAGAGTCTTTCGTTTGCTTTCTATTATGTTACTAGTTGCATGGAAGAGTGCATTTTGCTCGCTATCCTTCAATGGTCATGACCATTATCATTTACCACTTATATTAATTGCGATTGAATTAGTTTAAGTTTTGAGATTTAAGTAGTAAATAAATCTGATCACATTCATCAACAATAATTCATGTGGCGGTAAATGCACATAAAAATACACTTTAAGTAGAAAAACTAGGGTTAGAAGAAAACCATTTTATTGAATCTCGTGCAATCATTAAAATCAGTGGCAAAGCTAGCATGAGGTCATTGGTTACCATTGACCCTAATAACTTAAAATACTTCATGTAAATTTGTTTGTGTATTGTATATGACCCTTATAAACAGTTAATGCAAACTAAATTACAATCTCCTTCTTCTGCTTGTTCTATCACATTTGTCTTCATTTTCTCTTTTCTTGTGCAATCTATTGTGCGCACCATGTGCTCGATGAAATACCTTAGTTAAAAAAGCCTTGGCAACCTTCAGTATTACTCCACAGTATCATGCACCCACCCTCTAAAAGCTACAAACAATAGTAGTTGTTGACACATGTTGACATAAACTTTCAACATATGTTGACAGGAATTGGCAAATACCTACTAGGTGCTCGATGAAATAGCTCAATGAAGCTTTTTTTAGTTGATATTATGACCCTATTATTTAAAAATCCTAACTTCGCCACTGATTGCAACACAATGCAATTGTCAAAAATTCTATACTTTATCGATGTATCGGATAGCTGATTACAACATATGGATTTTCCACCAAAGACTAATCGGTGCGCAAAGACTTCCACTGATTACAACATATGGATTTTCCACCAAAGACTAATCGTTGTGCAAAGACTTCCACAAGTAGCTAGCCATCTCATTCATGCATTCATAATATCTGCTCCTACACAACTTGCAAACTTTTAAATATCCAATTAGTGACTACCAGTCTACCAGCATGTGTGGCGTAAAATATAAGAACATATTTATATCGGTTTTCGTAAGTAAGTTGATAAGTTGTGAATTGTGATGGAACATGAAGACCCTTAATTCAAAGTTTTCGCTGCATATGGATTTCCCCAACCCATCACAACCAGGTGTGTCGACAAGGGACCTGAAGACTTGTGATGGAACATGAAGACCCTTAATTTTTTTCATTTGGGTGATTTTTTTCAAGTTGTGAATTGTGATGGAACATGAAGACCTGAAGACTTGCAAACTTGTAAATATCCAAGTTGTGAATTGTGATGGAACCTGAAGACTTGCAAAATTTTTTGCATTGTACGCATACATAATGAAATTTATGTTGTAATTTTTTTTTGATAAGAAACAGATGTAAATTAGAATCATACTACTATAGGTATGCTATATACATTAATTTGATAGTACCATAAATTCAGATTAATCTTTAGTGTCATTAAAAAATATACATAAATTTGGGGGACTGTTATTTAGTACAGCCAATATGGTGCTGTTCAGGTGTTTTTGACTAATCTATGCAGTTTTTCAATTCGTCTGGGGTATTTGTGATTTTGAACGACACTAGAAAAATTTATGGGTTATAGGAACCGCGGGGTTAAGAAAATGAATCCAAATTCAGAGCTGTGTTCTTCTTCCCTCAAAATAAGAAGAAAACGTTTCCTCAACTCCATATTTTGGCACCTCAGGTATATTTGTGTTCTAAAGCCTTTTACTTCTTCCAATTTCTTTAGAGCTATTATTTTACCCATATGTGATTTGTAAAGTGGAAGATTGGATATCATATGTCTGAGTATTTAGGGTTTTGTTCCATGCAAACTTGAGCTTATTGATCCAAATGGCTAGAACAGTGTACTCAACCAATTTCATATCCTCTTAGGCTAATGCGAGTATATTACTTGCCAATGAGAAATATACTTCATATATAGCCATGTGATGATGTGTGACATGCTTTAATTAGGGATATTTTTGTGTAGTAAGAAAGCCATAGAGAGAGAGTCACAATTTTGTTTTTTTTTTTTTTTTGCATTTGGTTACTGTAGTGATTACGCAATGAAAGCAGAGGACAAACAAATGATACATGTAGTTGGGAATTTGTGAGTTACATGCAAAGCACATGGAAAGTAAGCTTTTGTAATGTATCTAATGGCATAGTGCAAAGAGTTGTCCATCTAATGTCTAATGCCATGGTTTTGCAAAACTATGATCAATTTACATGAAATGAAGATAAATTGGTTATTTTTCAACTTTTTTTTTTTTTTGAATTTTTGGTTTATGTATTTTACGAAGGCCATGAACTCTGATGGAAGTAATTCCCTTTTTTTTAACTAATTTCCAGAATTTTTGTAAATCTGGGGTTCTGTGCACAACAAAATATGGAATTTCAACAACAAAGTTTAAACATTTTGATATGGCCAAAAACAGATTCTTCTTCTTTCTCAAAACCCTCAAATTTGTCATATGGCCAAGTTTTATTTGGTCACTTGTTTATATTTGCGACAAGAGTATAAGTCCAAGGATGCCTTGTTGAAAACATCTGTGTCCCATGTGTATCATCTTCTGCTGGTTAAACCAGAAATATAGCCGTTGAATCAGTTGCGAGCAATTAGTAGATGATTAATTTTCTTTTTGTCGTAAATTATGGAACTTCAAGGAGCTTGAAGGGCTCTCAGATCAGACGAGGAAGGATGTTTCACAAGTTCTTACGAAGATCGATGCGATTAACAAAGAGTTAAAGCCACTAGGACATACCTGCCAGAAGAAGGTAACACAACTGGGGTTTTACCCTATTCTGATGTCAATGCTTACTGCTATGCATATGCAATTATGGATCAATTCGTGCGTGTTCATGATGAATGTTAGGAGTCCAAACTCTCAACCGATGCTGGTTATCTCTCATTCTATTTAGTAAAAGTGTAGAAAGTGTTTATATAATTCAACGTTTTGAGATTGTTTTGTTACAGTGAAAGTGAAAGTGAAAGTGAGAAGATGAGGATGAAGAAGCTGAGAGCAAGAACATGGATTTGTTACAGTGAAGAAGTAGCAGCCTATGTGGGTAACTGATGATCTGATTAGGTTTGTGTGATGATGTGTATAAGGTGACGTTTTTCGATGTTTACATATATGGGTGGTGGTGATTGGCATTTGGTGTAATTTCTAAGTTGGTTTGTTTCATTAATTAGTGTTTGGTAAAAACATTTGGCTGATTTAGGCAGGAAAAGACCCTATAAGTTTAAACAAGTTTGTAACTAAAAGCATGTGGCCTTGCATTTTCCTTCTGATTTTTCCATGTATCCAATGATATTTATGTAATAATGTAAAGTTTTATGAGGGATTTTGGGACAAATGGAGTGTATTTTGATCATTTTTTTTCAGTACTGCGCACTATATACGGAATGATTACATTTTCTATCATTTCGTAGATTCTTCACCTAACACCAAAAAGTAATGAGTGTTATTATGTCCACAATGTCGTCTAATTTTTCACCCACTTTTGAATGAAAGTTTTAGTGACAAGTTTATTCTATTGCAAGACTACATGGAAGGACATAAGCAAAATATAAAGAAAGTGTTTTCATTTGGGAACTGGAGTGGATTTAAGGAACATTTCTTGGTATAGATGCAAATAGTGGGAAAAAGGGAACGAATCACATCCCTTCCTCTAGTCGGGTCAAACGATAAGAACCCCCTAAAAGATGCAAATAGAGTTAGGGATTAGAGCTTCTGTCTTTGTCCATCTCTTTTGCAATTTCGTAAATGCATGCGAATCAGTGAACATATTAATAGATAAATTAGTTGATAATATAGCTAGTATTTAAAAAAAAAAAATACCGCAAATATTAAGTCATGCTCACTTGCATTGCCAATTGCCACTCTCTTTTCTCTTCCAATCCCCTTCATCAATTATATTTATGAATTTCCACCGCTAGCCATATGGATTTTCCACCAAAGACTAATCGGTGTGCAAAGACTTCCACATGCAGACCCTTAATTCCAGTCAACCAGCATGTGTGGTGTAAAATATAACAACATATCCAAATCTGTTTTTCGTAAGCAAGTTGATAAGTTGTGAATTGTGATGGAACATGAAGACCCTTAATTCAACAACCCATCACAATCAAGTACCAGCTGTGTCGACAAGGGACCTGCAAACTTGTAAAAGGGGTTGTGAACACCCACCACTCATTTCAGTTACCCTTTTTTCTTTTCTCCATCCGACGACTTTCGTTTTCAGCTCTCCTACCTACATCGATAATCTTTTCCTATAAATTCGATATCGTACTAATTTTAGTAGCTAAACATCTCACCAACAAAGCAAAAAAAAATTGTGTGTAATAATGGATAGCCATTGTCACCTCAGTATTGCTCACTATTTGCTTCTTTTGCTTTTGGTCTCTTTCTGCATGCAGAGTACTACTAAACTCTGTTTCTGTTTAGCTGGTGACGAAATTTCAAGCAGTGTGAAGACAAATTCATGCATTGAGGAAGAAAGACAAGCGCTTCTCGTCTTTAAACAACATTTTGTTGATCATTCTGGTAGGCTTTCGTCTTGGGTGGGTCATGATTGCTGCCAATGGGAAGGTATTTCATGCAACAACAGCACTGGTCACGTCGTGAAGATGGACCTCCGGAATCTATATGACTTTTCTGACGATGATGAGTATGAAGAGAGGAGATATGCTTCTTTGGGAGGTAAGATAAATGCTTCTCTGTTGAGCTTGAAACATTTAAATTACCTGGACTTGAGCCTGAATTCGTTTGATAGCATTCAAATTCCTAAGTTCATTGGGGAGCTTAAAAGTTTGCAATATCTCAATCTCTCATTTGCATCATTTAGAGGAGAGATTCCCTCTTCTCTTGGTAACCTGTCAAGCCTAAATTTTCTTGATCTCGGGTTGAGTTATAACTTATCTTCCAAAAATTTGAATTGGCTTTCTCACCTCTCTTCCCTGAAATACATTAATCTCAATGGCGTTGATCTTAGCAGCACAGGAGTCAGTTGGGCATATGATATTAACATGCTTCCTTCATTGTTAGAGCTACATTTATCTTCGTGCCAAATTGAAAGCATTCCACTCTCACTGCAGAGCATTAACTTCCTTCCACTTTCACTACAGAGGATTAACTTCACATCACTGTTGGTCCTTGATATGTCGTATAATGGCATTAAAAGTTCTTCATTTCCCGGCTGGTTTTTTAATCTTACCAACCTCGTATCACTTGATCTATCTAGGAATGATTTCGGGGATTCTTTTCCAAGTGAATTTTCAAACTTCAAATCTCTGGAAAATCTTTATTTATCTGACACAGGCTTAAAAGGTCAAATTCCTAAAGTCAGTGGAAATTTGTGCAAGCTAAAAGTCTTAAGTCTTTCATGGAACAACTTTGATGGGGGGATTGAAGAGTTTTGTAGGAGTCTCTCAAATTGTCCAAGTAATACATTAGAGTCACTAGATTTGTCTAATTGTGAGCTTGAAGGCCAATTGCCGGTCTTTTTAGGAATGTTTAAAAGTTTGCAGAATCTCAACCTTAGAGAAAACAATTTGTGGGGCTCAATTCCAGATTCCATCGGAAACTTGTCGTCCTTGAAAACACTAGACCTCAGTTATAATAAGATGAACGGCTCAATTCCAGAAAGTATTGGACAGCTCTGTGAGCTAGTTTCCCTACTTCTGTTTAGTAATTCATGGGAAGGCATTCTAACGGAAGCCCATTTCATAAATCTTACCAGATTACAAGTTTTTGGAGTAGGAAATATAGACCGACCTATGTCCCTCAGTCTGGACGGGGCTTATGACAGGGTTCCTCCTTTCAAGCTCTTCACAATTTATATCATAAATTGTCGGATAAGTCCTGGTTTTTGGGTATGGCTTCAAACTCAAACTGAACTGTCTAATGTTATGCTTCTGGGTAATGGAATCTCGGATTCCATACCAGAGGAATGGTTGTTGAAGATATCTTCCCAACTTAGCGATCTATACTTGTCTTCCAACCACTTTCATGGAAACTTTCCATCCCATTTGAAATTTCCAAATTCAATGTTTATTGATTTGAGTCATAATCAGTTGGAGGGCCCTCTACCACTTTGGTGTTTCCCTAATGTCTATTCCCTTTATCTAGAAGGCAATTTATTTTCTGGGCCAATCCCCTCAAATATTGACCAAATGATGCCCAAGTTGGAAGAATTGTTACTTCATGAGAATCATTTGAATGGCACTATTCCTCCATCTATTTGTAAGATGCAGAAGTTAAAAATCCTGTCTCTAAGGAGCAATCAGTTTTCGGGAGAACTCCCTCATGCATGGAATATGGAGAGCATTATGGTGTTTTTAGATGTTGGTCAAAACAATCTGTCTGGTAAGATTCCCACTTCATTGGGGGTACTACGTTCCCTGGAAATTTTAAAGCTCAACGACAACAATTTTGGCGGTGAAATTCCTGATGCCTTGCAAAATTGTTCAAGTTTGAGGAGTATTGATCTTGGAGACAACAAGTTATCTGGGAAAATACCTCTATGGATAGGAGGGTCAAACGTATCTAAGTTGTCTAGGCTACGATTACGGTCCAACTATTTTAGTGGATGTATTTCCCAGCAACTGTGCAATCTTCAAGGCCTTCACATCCTCGACCTTAGTCACAACAGCCTTTCAGGTACTATTCCCATGTGTTTGGATAACTTAACTTCGCTAGTCAATGATGATCCTTATGAAGAATATTATAATGGGTATGAGCAAGCCACACTGACACTAAAAGGAGAAGAACTTGTGTACAACACAACTCTGTATCTTGTAAAGAGCATTGATCTTTCATCAAATAATTTAAAAGGTGAAATCCCTGAAGAAATAAGCAGCCTCATTATGTTGGGCACCTTGAATTTGTCCATGAATCAATTAATTGGAAAGATTCCTTCCAAGGTCGGAAACTTGCGTTGGCTCGAAACTCTTGATCTCTCACACAACCACCTTTCGGGACAAATTCCTCAAAGCTTGTCATCTTTAACCTCTTTGTCCCACCTAGACTTGTCTTACAACAACTTGGTTGGAAGATTTCCTACTGGAAACCAACTTCAAACGCTCAATTTTTCGTCCATTTATGTGGGCAATCAATGGTTATGTGGAGTTCCTCTCTCAACTAAGTGCCCTGAAGATGACACTTTTATTGCTAAGGATGCAAAGGAGGAGAATGAAGATGGAAAGGATAAGTTGTGGCTCTATGTCAGCGTGGTATTTGGCTTTATCGTAGGCTTTTGGGGCGTTTGCGGCACATTGATCTTAAAGACATCGTGGAGGTATGCCTATTTTCAATTCTTCGATGACATCAAAGATAAGGTAGCACTGGCAATTGCATTGAAAATGGCTCGTTTCAAAATGTTTTTATTTTGAAGTTGGATTGTGCTAATATATAATGTGATGTTTTTCTCTTTTTACTTTGTGTTTTGGTATTTGCAACTTATGTATTAAATAAAAAAATGTTTCAGTAAGTGTTCCCACAAACAATTATGTAACGGTTATCCATTTAATACAAGAACTCTATCTAGTTTGTACTTATGAATCGCATAATACAATCTACCTATGGAATGTTGCAATTTAACAAAATAACATTACGAAGTAGATAAGTACACTTGTGTATTCTTCTCTTTTACACATGAATGTCATCCAACTCGGCGAGTGGTAGTCCACCTCTACCGCCTTCTCGATGCTGCCAAAACCATACAAAAATGGGTGGAAGAATTGGTGGTTCGATATCGTCGAGGGTTTTCTGGGATTCCTGTTCCTTGCAGAGAGAGAGAGGTGGAAGAAGAAGGAGAAGAAGTTGAACCCTTGAATTGGGAAAAGGAACGAACTTCTAGAGGCGATTGAATTGGTTTTGAAGATTTGAGGTTTCTTGGCGTCCGTTGCAGAGAGAGATTAGGGGGTTTGCACAGAGGGTGGGTGGGCGATTCAAGTGAGGGGCTAGAAGGATGGGGGCTCCATCTCTATTCTCGCTTGCTGAAACTTTCCGCTCTTCAGGTAATCTCTCAGTTGAAAGCTTCTAATTATTTTTTTTTCATTTGGGTTTTTTTTTCTTTGGATTTATGTATTTTTTTTTTCCCCAGTGAATTCGACATGAAATCAGACAAACGGATTTAGTAAACAAATTGATGAAATTTTTATTTGCGTGCCCTGTTTTTGATTTGTTTGGTTTGGCTTTTAGAGAAATTTGCTGCTACCCTTGATTTTCCAGTGACATTTGTGCAGCCTGCATTTAATCATATGATGATTTATATAAGCTTTTTCAAATCTTTCAAATTGTTTATGTGCAAATGGGGTTGAACGTGTTAATGAGTGGTTGTGTTGTTTGCAGCGAGCTCCGTTCAAGGTAATTTCATTTCTTATAGACAATTTTGTCAAGATTTCTGGGTTTCTTTTTGCTTCTTCTCTGCTAACTTACTCATCTGGAAGTTAATTTTGTTCAAAGACCAAGTATTGTTCTTCAATTAAGATTTCTGGGTGTTTTTTTTAAGGAAAACTAATGAAAAGGCCTCGAAAACTTTTAGTTTTAATGATAAGGACAAAATAAAGGATAAACTGGATAGTGCAGGTTTGACTTTTTAGTGTAAAAATGTGGTTTTTCGTTAAAGTGAACAGTACCATGAGCTTTTCGTTAAAACTCCCTTTTTTTTTTTTTTTTTTTTTTTGTTTCTTCTTTTCTGTTAAATTACTCATCTGGATGTTAATTTAGTTCAAAAACTAAGTATTGTTCTTCAATTAATCTTATCATAAAGCATATGAGAACGTGGCACACTAGTGTTCGATGAAATGTGTCTGAGAATCTGTCAATATGATATATTATAATTCTGACTCTCCTCTTCAGCTCCGGCCCCAGGTGCGTGAAGGCGACGTGGACCTGGTCGATGGTGTCTTCATTCACAGTTCCGGACGACAGTTCTGAACCTCTGGCGATTCCGACTGAGAAAGAGGTCAATAACAGCAAGGTAACGGAATTCAATGTTTTGTGTTTGTTATAGAGGCATTTTTGCAACAGTATATCAGAGAATATTTCTAGATAGTCTGTCCAGATAGCTTAGAATGTGTTTCATGATGCATATGGCTGAAGCGGTTTTGGCTACTTTTTGGATTGCTCATTAATTTTTTTCTTGGCTGGTACAAATACATATAAGAAAAGTACTATCCTTTAATCAACTTTTATTCAGGTTCAAATTTAGAATGCATTTGTATTCATGAGGCATTGGGGTAAAGTGCCTGTGTTCTGTGTTTTGTTGTTATTTTTTCATCCTTTTAAATTGTATTATGGGTAAGTGAACACATTTAGCTGAGAAATATCAACAACAAAGTTTAAACTTTTTGATATGGCATAACCCTCAAACTTGTCATATGGTCAGGTTTTATTTGGTCACTTGTTTATGTTTGTGGATGCCTTGTTGAAAATATCTGTGTCCCATGTGCTTCATCTTCTGCTGGTGAAACCAGAAATATAACCGTTGGATCATTTGCTAGCAATTAGTAGAGGGATGGGGGCTTCATCTCTATTCTCGCATGCTGAAACTTTCCGCTCTTCAGGTAATCTCTCAGTTGAAAGCTTCTAATTAATTTTTTTTCATTTGGGTATTTTTTTTATTTATTTATGGATTTATGTATTTTTTGTTCCAGTGAATTCGAAATGAAATCAGAAAAACGGATTTAGTAACAAATATATGAAATTTTTATTTGCGTGTCCTGTTTTTGATTTGTTTGGTTTGGAATTATATTATTTTTTGCTTTTTTTGGCAAGGGCTTTTAGAGAATAAAGTTGCTTGCTGCTACCCTTGATTTTCCAGTGACATTTGTGTAGCCTGCATTTAGTCATATAATGGATGGTGTAAATTCAGTTCTTATAGACAATTTTTTTTTAAAAAGATATCTGGGTTTCTTTTTGCTTCTTCTCTGTTAAATTACCCATCTGGAAGTTAATTTTGTTCAAAGACTAAGTATTGTTCTTCAATTAAAGATTTCTGGGTTTTTTTTGTTGCTTCTTTTCTGTTAAATTACTCATCTGGATGTTAATTTTGTTCAAAAACTAAGTATTGTTCTTCAATTAATCTTACAAGAAAGCATATGGGAACATGGCACACTAGGTGTTCGATGAAATGTGTCTGAGAATCCGTCAATATGATATATTATAATTTTGACCCTCCGCTTCAGCTCCGGCCTCAGGTTTGTGAAGGCGAAGTGGTCCTGGTCGACTGTCTCTTCTCCACGGTTCTGGACGATGGTTCCGAAGCTCTGGCGATTCCGACTGAGAAAGAGGTCAATAACAACAAGGTAATGGAATTCAATGTTTTGTGTATTTAGACGTAGGCATTATACATTTTAATTGATGCACATACTTCTAGAGGCATACTTCAAGGCACAGAAATTACGTAGTTTGTAGTCCTGTTAATTTTGAATACTATTATGTATTTCAACATAATAGTGTTCCATTGCCCAAAAAGAAAACAGAAAGGAATTGTATGAGTTTCTGATTTTCTTGCAGTTGAAGAGGATCCTGCTGATGGTGAACCTAAATTTAAACCTTTTACTGGATCTGGAAGACGCTTGGATGGGAAGCCTTTGAAATATAAGCCAGCACCAGCTTCTTCCTCAGGATCCAAAGACAAGAAACCTGCAGTCACCAATGGAAATGCACAACCTTCTACAGGATCTAGTTCACAAGCTACCAGTTGTCAGGCTCGGGGAAAACTTGTTTTCGGATCGAATGCCAGTCGCTCTCCAAAGGAGACAAAAAAGGTACTCTTGCTTCTCTTGTTTCATGACTTCCATCAACTGACTTTGGAATTATTTTACAAACGTTGCCAGTTTGATATGATGCTGATCGTAAATCACTCTTTATCTATTCAATTCTGCAGGAAGCTGCAAAAGAGACTAAGAAAGAGAAGCAGCCGGAAGTGCAAGAAGACCCGAAATTCCAGCCTTTTATCAACTTTTAGTCAGGTTCAAATTTAGAATGCATTTGTACTCATGAGGCATTGTGGTAAAATAGCTAGGGGATAACGTTTTAGTCAGGTACAAATAGCAACTGTTTTTTTTGTTTTTGGTTATTTTTTCATGTAGGGGATAACTTTTTGTTGTTTATTGAAAGGAATATTAGAACACATCCACACCCTATTTTGTCAAATTGTTCTAAAGTGTCTGATGCCGATTTTAGAATTCTCCTGACTTTCTAACTCAAATCTGTGCCAAGAGAACCCAACTAAAGTGGTTCGCCGCTCCATGTATGAAGTATTAGTGAATTATTTGTTATTTACAAAACGAAACAAAAATTTTTGCGTTTTAAGCATACATAGTGAAATTTATGTTATAAATTTTTTGATAAGAAGCAGGTGTAAATTAGAATCATACTAATATAGGTATGCTATATACATAAATTTGATAGTACCATCAGTTCAGAATTAATCTTTAGTGTCATTAAAAAATATACGTAAATTTATATACATAAATTTGATAGCACCATAAATTTGGGGTACTGCTGTTAGGTTTTTCCAGCGCATGATAAGTTGTCGTAAGAGTATAAGGAATTATAGTTTTAGAGGATTAAATTGTTTTCCGAATTGGAGTTGTTTTCCGAATTGGAGTTAGTTTCTCAATTGGAGTAGGTTTTATAACTAGATTCCAATTAGGATTAAAAATCCTTATTGAAGAAGACCTTTATTATGTCTATATAAAGGGGCTATTGTACTAGTTTTGAATTGGGGGGAGCAAAACAATAAATTGTATACCACTCAAGGGATTAGAGTGAGAGAATATTGTAAAGTGTGTGCGAGAGAAAAGAAAAGAGATAGTGTATTTCTTGTTCCTGTTCTTTCAGGTTTTTCATCAAGTCCTAGTTCTAGAGATTTGGCAAGATTATTGGTTGTACTCATTATTGATATAGTGAAAGATTGTTGTTGCTGTCCCGTGGATGTAGGCACGTATTGCCGAACCACGTTAATTCTTGGTGTTGATTTGTCTTGGTTATTTGTTTTCGATTTCCGGAGCTTGATCTGTTTTTACCATTCTTAAATGTGATATTCTCAACAACTGTTATATTTAGTACAGCCAATATGGTGCCGTTCAGGTGTTTTTGACTAATCTCTGCAGTTTTTGAATTCATCTGGGGTATTTGTGATTTTAAACGACACTAAAAATTTATGGGCTATAGGAACCGCTTGTTAAGAAAATGGGTCCAAATTCAGAGCTGCATTCTTCTTCCCTCAAAATAAGAAGAAAACGCTTCCTCAACTCCATATTTTGGCACCTCAGGTATACTTGCGTTCTAAAGCCTTTTACTTCTTCCGATTTCTTCAGAGCTATTATTTTACCCATATGTGATTTGTAAAGTGGAAGATTGGATTTCATATGTCTGAGTATTTAGGGTTTTGTACAATGCAAACTTGGGCTTATTGATCCAAATGGCTAGAACAATGTACTCAACAATTTCATATCCTCTTGGGCCAAGGAGAGTATATTACTTGCTAATAAGGAATATACTTCATATAATAGCAATGTGCTGATGTGTGGCATGCTTTAATTAGGGATATTTATGTGTAGGAAGAAAGCCATAGAGAGAGAGAGAGAGAGAGGGAGAGAGAGAGAGCCGAGGACACACAAATGACACATGTAAAACATTTATTTCATTGCTTCATTTTTGGTACAAAAAAACATTTATTGTTAACTAAGGAACCATTTTTATGGATTTATTGAAATATGTAAGAACTTGTTTCTATCCTAACACATTAATTTTGCTCAATAGGAATCCCATAACTGAAATTTTATAGAAATGGTGTAATTGGTCAATCTGAAATTTTGAATTTTAGCCGATGAATGAACTCTTACAAGCTTTCTACTGCATATACACATCTTTTTTGGTTGTTAGATTTTGTTTTTATTTCATTTTTTGGTAAATGGAATGGTTGGTTTTGCAAAGGACTGACCTTTATCTTTTGTAGTTTTACCTTTTTTGGTATCGAGTATTGGTTGGTTTTATTTTGTAGATTGACAGGTATTTGTGCGTTATTTGTTTTCAATAATCAGTTTTCGTTATTTGTTTTAAATTTTATTATGGATAAGTGAACACAATTATGAGTATCAACCATTTATCCTCATTCATATTCAAATGTAATTTAATATCGATTTTGTAAGAGTTTTTTTGTCAATAATTTATGAATTTTTGTCAGTGAAACAATTTTTGAGCCGCATTTGGTCCGACGCTAATAATTTTTGTACTGCTGGATAATTATATTTTCTCATTGCGCAGAAAAAAAGTTTGCAGTGTGGGTTTTCTAAATTCAGTCACTTCATTCTCTAATCTCATAGATCTCCAAATTAAATCCATTTAACTATGTCATTCTTTGTATCATTTTACCGTATTTATTTGAGTTCTGTATTTAAATGTTGTTGACTTTTATTACATGAAGAAAACTGCCATATCCATAGAAAATAAATTTTTGATTTGTGTAGCAATGCATTTGAACGCTACAGTATTTTCTGTTTGGGTTTTTTTTTCCAACTTAATTTGTTTTGGATTGTTGATTTTGAATTTTCGGTTTAATGTATTTACAAAGGCCATGAACTCTTTGATGGTAGTATTCCATTTTTTTACTGATTCCCAGATTTTTTTTCAAGAGAATTAATTATCTGTTTGTCTCAGCTAACAGAGTAAATCTGGGGTTCTGTACACAACAAAATATGGAATTTAGCTAAGAAATTTCAACAACAAAGTTTAAACTTTTTGATATGGCAAAAAACAGATTCTCTTCTTTCTCAAAACCCTCAAATTTGTCATATGATCAGGGTTTATTTAGTCATTTGATTATGTCTGGGACAAGTATGTATGTCCGAGGATGCCTTGTTGAAAATTTATGTACCCCATGTGCTTCATCTTCTGCTGGTTAAACCAGAAATATAGCCGTTGAATCCGTTGCTAGCAATTAGTAGATGATTAATTTCCTTTTTGTCGTAAATTATGGAACTTCCAGGAGCTTGAAGGGCTCTCAGATCCGATGAGGAAGGATGTTTCACGAGTTCGTAAGAAGATCAATGCGATTAACAAAGAGTTAAAGTCACTAGGACATACCTGCCAGAAGAAGGTAACACAACTTGGATTTTTACCACATTCAGATGTTAATGTTTACTGCTATGCATATGCAATTATGGATCAATTCGTGTCTGTTCGTGATGAATTTCGGGTTTGTAACTTGTCACAGGAAAAGGAATACAGAGATGCACTTGAGGCTTTCAATGAAAAGAACAGAGAAAAAGTGCAGCATATAACAAAGCTAATGGAGGTTAGTTTGTTAAACAAATTTTTACTTGGCATAGCGGTGTTGCAATTTCATGGATGGGTTGAACTCAAACCAGTCTGATGGCTTTCTCACCTCTCTTCCCTGAAATACATTAATCTCAATGGCGTTGATCTTAGCAGCACAGGAGTCAGTTGGGCATATGATATTAACATGCTTCCTTCATTGTTAGAGTTACATTTATCTTCGTGCCAAATTGAAAGCATTCCACTCTGACTGCAGAGCATTAACTTCCTTCCACTTTCACTACAGAGGATTAACTTCACATCACTGTTGGTCCTTGATATGTCGTCTAATGGCATTAAAAGTTCTTCATTTCCCGGTTGGTTTTTTAATCTTACCAACCTCGTAACACTTGATCTATCCGGGAATGATTTCAGCAATTATTTTCCAAGTGGATTTTCAAACTTCAAATCTTTGCAAAACCTTGATTTATCTGAAATAGGCTTAAAAGGTCAAATTCCTAAAGTCAGTGGAAATTTGTGCAAGCTAAAAGTCTTAAGTCTTTCAGGGAACTACTTTGATGGGGGGGGATTGAAGAGTTTTGGAGGAGTCTCTCAAATTGTCCAAGTAATACATTAGAGTCACTAGATTTGTCTAATTGTGAGCTTGAAGGCCAATTGCCGGTCTTTTTAGGAATGTTTAAAAGTTTGCAGAATCTCAACCTTGGAGAAAACAATTTGTGGGGCTCAATTCCAGATTCCATCGGAAACTTGTCATCCTTGAGAAAACTATACCTCTATTCTAATAATTTGTCGGGCTCAATTCCAAATTCCATCGGAAACTTGTCGTCCTTGAGAATACTAGAGCTCAATGATAACAAGATGAACGGCTCAATTCCAGAAAGTATTGGACAACTCTGTGTAATTCATGGGAAGGCATTCTAACGGAAGCCCATTTCATAAATCTTACCAGATTACAAGATTTTGAAGTAGAAAACATAGACCGACCCACGTCCCTCATTCTCGACGGGGCTTATGACAGGGTTCCCCCTTTCAAGCTCTTCAGAATTTTTATCATAAATTGTCGAATAAGTCTTGGTTTTTGGGTATGGCTTCAAACTCAAACTGAACTGTCTGATGTTGCCCTTCAGGGTAATGGAATCTCAGATTCCATACCTGAGGAATGGTTGCTGAAGATATCTGCCCAACTCACCTATCTAGACTTGTTTTACAACCACTTTCATGGAAACTTTCCATCCCATTTGAAATTTCCAAATTTAATGTCTATTGATTTGAGTCATAATCAGTTGGAGGGCCCTCTACCACTTTGGTGTTTCCCTAATGTCCAAGTTGGAAGAATTGTTACTTGATGAGAATCATTTGAATGGCACTATTCCTCCCTCTATTTGTAAGATGCAGAAGTTAAAAATCCTGTCTCTAAGGAGTAATCAGTTTTCGGGAGAACTCCCTCATGCATGGAATATGGAGAGCATTATGGTGTTTTTAGATGTTGGTCAAAACAATCTGTCTGGTAATATTCCCACTTCATTGGGGGTACTACGTTCCTTGGAAATTTTAAAGCTCAACGACAACAATTTTGGCGGTGAAATTCCTGATGCCTTGCAAAATTGTTCAAGTTTGAGGAGTATTGATCTTGGTGACAACAAGTTATCTGGGAAAATACCTCTATGGATAGGAGGGTCAAACGTATCTAAGTTGTCTAGGCTACAATTACGGTCCAACTATTTTAGTGGATGTATTTCCCAACAACTGTGCAATCTTCAAGGCCTTCACATCCTCGACCTTAGTCACAACAGCCTTTCAGGTACTATTCCCATATGTTTGGATAACTTAACTTCGCTTATCAATGATGCTTCTTATGAAAATGATTATGATGAGTTTGAGCAAGCCACACTGACACTAAAAGGAGAAGAACTTGTGTACAACACAACTCTATATCTTGTAAAGAGCATTGATCTTTCATCAAATAATTTACAAGGTGAAATCCCTAAAGAAATAAGCAGCCTCATTCAATTGGGCACCTTGAATTTGTCCAAGAATCAATTGACTGGAAAGATCCCCTCTAAGGTCGGCAACTTGCATTGGCTTGAAACTCTTGATCTCTCACACAACCACCTTTTGGGACAAATTTCTCAAAGCTTGTCATCTTTAACCTCTTTGTCCCACCTGGACTTGTCTTACAACTTGTCTGGAAGAATTCCTACTGGAAACCAGCTTCAAACGCTCAAATTTTCGTCCATTTATGTGGGTAATCAATGGCTATGTGGCTTTCATCTCTCAACTAAGTGCCCTGAAGATGACACTTTTACTGCTAAAGATGCAAAGGACGAGAATGAAGATGGAAATGATAAGTTGTGGCTCTATGTCAGCGTGGTACTTGGCTTTATCGTAGGTTTTTGTTGCGTTTGCGGCACGTTGATCTTAAAGACATCGTGGAGGTATGCCTATTTTCAATTCTTCGATGACATCAAAGATAAGGTAGCACTTTCAATTGCACTAAAAGTGGCTCGTTTCAAAATGTTTTTATTCTGAAGTTTGATTGTACTAATATATAATGTGATGTTTTTCCCTTCTACTTTGTGTTTTGATACTTGCAGCATATGTATTAAATAAAAGAATCTTTCAGTAAGTGATCCCACAAACAATTATCTAACGGTTATCCATTTAATACAAGAATTCTATCTAGTTTGTACTTATGAATCGCATAATACAATCTACCGATGTAATGTTGCAATTTAACAAAATAACATTACGAACTAGATAAGCACACGTGCGTATTCTTCTCTTTTACACTTGAATGTCGTCCAACTCGGCGAGTGGTAGTCCACCTCTACCGCCTTCTCGATGCTGCCAAAACCATACAAAAATGGGAGGAAGAATTGGTGGTTCGATATCGTCGAGGGTTTTCTGGGATCCTGTTCCTTGCAGAGAGAGAGGTGGGAGAATTCGATGGCGTCTTCCGGGTTCCTGTCCCTTGCCGACAGAGAGATGGGAGAGGTATTTTGGCGTCTGTTGCAGAGAGAGATTAGGGGGTGGGTCTAGGGTTTGCACAGGGGGTGGGTGGGCGATTCAATTGAGGGGCTCCATCTCTATTCTCGCTTGCTGAAACTTTCCGCTCTTCAGGTAATCTCTCAGTTGAAAGCTTCTAATTTTTTTTTTTCATTTGGTATTTTTTTTCTTTGGATTTATGTATTTTTTCCCCAGTGAATTCGAAATGAAATCAGAAAAACGGATTTAGTAAACAAATTGATGAAATTTTTACTTGCTGCTACCCTTGATTTTCCCGTGACATTTGTGCAGCCTGCATTTAATCATATGATGATTAAATGGGGTTGAACGTATTAATGAGTGGTTGCGTTTATATAAGCTTTTTCTTTGCTCTCTTTTTTCAAATCTTTCTAATTGTTTATGTGCAAATGGGGTTGAACGTATTAATGAGTGGTTGCGTTGTTTGCAGCGAGCTCCGTTCAAGGTTATTCCATTTCTTATAGACAATTTTGTCAAGATTTCTGGGTTTCTTTTTGCTTCTTCTCTGCTAAATTACTCATCTGGAAGTTCAAAGACCAAGTATTGTTCTTCAATTAAGATTTCTGGGTTTTTGTTTTTTTTTTTTTTTGTTGCTTCTTTTCTGTTAAATTACTCATCTGGATGTTAATTTAGTTCAAAAGCTAAGTATTGTTCGATGAAATGTGTCTGAGAATCTGTCACTATGATATATTATAATTCTGACTCTCCTCTTCAGCTCCGGCCCCAGGTGCGTGAAGGTGACGTGGACCTGGTCGACGGTGTCTTCATTCACAGTTCCGGACGACAGTTCTGAAAAGTACTATCCTTTTATCAACTTTTAATTCTTTTTGGCTTGCTCATTAATTTTTTTGTTGACCTTGGCTGGTACAAATACATATAAGAAAAGTACTATCCTTTTATCAACTTTTAGTCAGGTTCAAATTTAGAATGGATTTGTATTCATGAGGCATTTTTTCATATGGTAAAGTGCCTGTGTTCTGTGTTTTGTTGTTATTTTTTCATCCTTTTAAATTGTATTATGGATAAGTGAACACATTTAGCTGAGAAATTTCAACAACAAAGTTTAAACTTTTTGATATGGCATAACCCTCAAACTTGTCATATGGTCAGGTTTTATTTGGTCACTTGTTTATGTTTGTGGATGCCTTGTTGAAAATATCTGTGTCCCATGTGCTTCATCTTCTGCTGGTTAAACCAGAAATATAACCGTTGGATCACTTGAAGGGCTCTCGGGTCCAATGAGGAAGGATTTTTCACAAGTTCGTAAGAAAGATCACTGCGATTAACAAAGAGTTAGAGCCACTAGGACGTACGTGCCAGAAGAAGGTAACACAACTTGGATTTTTACCACATTTTGGTGTTAATGTTTACTGCTATGCATATGCAATCATGGATCAATTCGTGCGGGTTCATAATGAATTTTGGGTTCGTAACTTGTCACAGGAAAAGGAATACAGAGATGCACTTGAAGCTTTCAATGAAAAGAACAGAGAGAAATATAACCAAAAATATAACCGTTGTGCTTCATCTTCTGCTGGTTAAACCAGAAATATAACCATTGGATCATTTGCTAGCAATTAGTAGAGGGATGGGGGCTTCATCTCTATTCTCGCTTGCTGAAACTTTCCGCTCTTCAGGTAATCTCTCAGTTGAAAGCTTCTAATTAATTTTTTTTCATTTGGGTTTTTATTTTTTTTTATTTTTTATGGATTTATGTATTTTTTGTTCCAGTGAATTCGAAATGAAATCAGAAAAACGGATTTAGTAACAAATATATAAAATTTTTATTTGCGTGTCCTGTTTTTGATTTGTTTGGTTTGGAATTATATTATTTTTTGCTTTTTTTGGCAAGGGCTTTTAGAGAATAAAGTTGCTTGCTGCTACCCTTGATTTTCCAGTGACATTTGTGTAGCCTGCATTTAGTCATATAATGGATGGTGGTGTAAATTCAGTTCTTATAGACAATTTTTTTTTTAAAAAAGATATCTGGGTTTCTTTTTGCTTCTTCTCTGTTAAATTACTCATCTGGAAGTTAATTTTGTTCAAAGACTAAGTATTGTTCTTCAATTAAAGATTTCTGGGTTTTTTTTTTGTTGCTTCTTTTCTGTTAAATTACTCATCTGGAAGTTAATTTTGTTCAAAAACTAAATATTGTTCTTCAATTAATCTTACAAGAAAGCATATGGGAACGTGGCACACTAGGTGTTCGATGAAATGTGTCGTAGAATCCGTCAATATGATATATTATAATTTTGATCCTCCGCTTCAGTTCCGGCCTCAGGTGCGTGAAGGCGAAGTGGTCCTGGTCGACTGTCTCTTCCTCCACACTTCTGGACGATGGTTCCGAAGCTCTGGCGATTCCGACTGAGAAAGAGGTCAATAACAACAAGGTAATGGAATTCAATGTTTTGTGTATTTAGACGTACTTCTAGAGGCATACTTCAAGGCACAGAAATTACGTAGTTTGTAGTCCTGTTAATTTTGAATATTATTATGTATTTCAACATAATAGTGTTCCATTGCCCAAAAAGAACACAGAAAGGAATTGTATGAGTTTCCGATTTTCTTGCCGTTAAAGAGGATCCTGCTGATGCTGAACCTAAATTTAACCCTTTTACTGGATCTGGAAGACGCTTGGATGGGAAGCCTTTGAAATATAAGCCAGCACCAGCTTCTTCCTCAGGATCCAAAGACAAGAAACCTGCAGTCACCAATGGAAATGCACAACCTTCTACAGGATCTAGTTCACAAGCTACCAGTTGTCAGGCTCGGGAAAAACTTGTTTTCGGATCAAATGCCAGTCGCTCTCCAAAGGAGACAAAAAAAGGTACTCTTGCTTCTCTTGTTTCATGACTTCCATCAACTGACTTTGGAATTATTTTACAAACGTTGCCAGTTTGATGTGATGCTGATCGTAAATCACTCTTTATCTATTCAATTCTGCAGGAAGCTGCAAAAGAGACTAAGAAAGAGAAACAGCCGGAAGTGAAAGAAGACCCGAAATTCTAGCCTTTTATCAACTTTTAGTCAGGTTCAAATTTAGAATGCATTTGTACTCATGAGGCATTGGGGTAAAATAGCTGGGGGATAACGTTTTAGTCAGGTACAGATAGCAACTGTTTTTTTTGTTTTTGGTTATTTTTTCATGTAGGGGATAACTTTTTGTTGTTTATTGAAAGGAATATTAGAACACATCCACATCCTATTTTGTCAAATTGTTCTAAAGTGTCTGATGCTGATTTTAGAATTCTCCTGACTTTCTAACTCAAATCTGTGCCAAGAGAACCCAACTAAAGTGGTTCGCCGCTCCATGTATGAAGTATTAGTGAATTATTTGTAATTTACAAAATGAAACGAAAATTTTTGCGTTTTAAGCATACATGGTGAAATTTATGTTATAAATTTTTTGATAAGAAGCAGGTGTAAATTAGAATCATACTAATATAGGTATGCTATATACATAAATTTGATAGTACCATAAGTTCAGAATTAATCCTTAGTGTCATTAAAAAATAAACGTAAATTTATATACATATATTTGATAGCACCATAAATTTGGGGTACTGCTGTTAGGTTTTTCCAGCCCACGATAAGTTGTCCTAAGAGTATAAGGAATTATAGTCTTAGAGGATTAAATTGTTTTCCGAATTGGAGTTAGTTTCTCAATTGGAGTAGGTTTTATAACTAGATTCCAATTGGGATTAATAATCCTTATTGAAGAAGACCTTTATTATGTCTATATAAAGGGGCTATTGTACTAGTTTTGAATTGGGGGGAGCAAAACAATAAATTGTATACCACTCAAGGGATTAGAGTGAGAGAATATTGTAAAGTGTGTGAGAGAGAAAAGAAAAGAGATAGTGTATTTCTTGTTCCTGTTCTTTCAGGTTTTTCGTCAAGTCCTAGTTCTAGAGATTTGGCAAGATTATTGGTTGTACTTATTATTGATATAGTGAAAGATTGTTGTTGCTGTCCCGTGGACTTAGGCACGTATTGCCGAACCACGTTAATTCTTGGTGTTGATTTGTCTTGGTTATTTGTTTTCGATTTTCAGAGCTTGATCTGTTTTTACCATTCTTAAATGTGATATTCTCAACAACTGTTATATTTAGTACAGCCAATATGGTGCCGTTCAGGTGTTTTTGACTAATCTCTGCAGTTTTTGAATTCATCTGGGGTATTTGTGATTTTGAACGACACTAAAAATTTATGGGCTATAGGAACCGCTTGTTAAGAAAATGGGTCCAAATTCAGAGCTGCATTCTTCTTCCCTCAAAATAAGAAGAAAACGCTTCCTCCACTCCATATTTTGGCACCTCAGGTATATTTGCGTTCTAAAGCCTTTTACTTCTTCCGATTTCTTCAGAGCTATTAGTTTACCCATATGTGATTTGTAAAGTGGAAGATTGGATTTCATATGTCTGAGTATTTAGGGTTTTGTACAATGCAAACTTGGGCTTATTGATCCAAATGGCTAGAATAATGTACTCAACAATTTCATATCCTCTTGGGCCAAGGAGAGTATATTACTTGGCAATAAGGAATATACTTCATATAATAGCAATGTGCTGATGTGTGGCATGCTTTAATTAGGGATATTTATGTATAGTAAGAAAGCCATAGAGAAAGAGAGAGCGGGAGAGAGAGAGAGAGAGCCGAGGACACACAAATGACACATGTAAAACATTTATTTCATTGCTTCGTTTATGGATTTATTGAAATATGTAAGAACTTGTTTCTATCCTAACACGTTAATTTTGCTCAATAGGAATCCCATAACTGAAATTTTATAGAAATGGTGTAATTGGTCAATCGGAAATTTTGAATTTTAGCCGATGAATGAACTCTTACAAGCTTTCTACTGCATATACACATCTTTTTTGGTTGTTAGATTTTGTTTTTATTTCATTTTTTGGTAAATGCAATGGTTGGTTTTGCAAAGGACTGACCTTTATCTTTTGTAGTTTTACCTTTTTTGGTATTGAGTATTGGTTGGTTTTATTTTCTAGATTGACAGGTATTTGTGCGTTATTTGTTTTCAATAATCAGTTTTCGTTATTTGTTTTAAATTTTATTATGGATAAGTGAACACAATTATGAGTATCAACCATTTATCCTCATTCATATTCAAATGTAATTTAATATCGATTTTGTAAGAGTTTTTTTGTCAATAATTTCTGAATTTTTGTCAGTAAAACAATTTTCGAGCCGCATTTGGTCCGACGCTAATAATTTTTGTACTGCTGGATAATTATATTTTCTCATTGAGCAGATAAAAAGTTTGCAGTGTGGGTTTTCTAAATTCAGTCACTTCATTCTCTAATCTCATAGATCTCCAAATTTAATCCATTTAACTATGTCATTCTTTGTATCATTTTACTGTATTTATTTGAGTTCTGTATTTAAATGTTGTTGACTTTTATTACATGAAGAAAACTGCCATATCCATAGAAAATAAATTTTTGATTTGTGTAGCAATGCATTTGAACGCTACAATATTTTCTGTTTGGGTTTTTTTCCAACTTAATTTGTTTTGGATTTTTGATTTTGAATTTTCGGTTTAATGTATTTACAAAGGCCATGAACTCTTTGATGGAAGTATTCCATTTTTTTTACTGATTCCCAGATTTTTTTTTCAAGAGAACTAATTATCTGTTTGTCTCAGCTAACAGAGTAAATCTGGGGTTCTGTACACAACAAAATATGGAATTTAGCTAAGAAATTTCAACAACAAAGTTTAAACTTTTTGATATGGCAAAAAACAGGTTCTCTTCTTTCTCAAAACCCTCAAATTTGTCATATGATCAGGGTTTATTTAGTCATTTGATTATGTCTGGGACAAGTATATATGTCCAAGGATGCCTTGTTGAAAATTTATGTACCCCATGTGCTTCATCTTCTGCTGGTTAAACCAGAAATATAGCCGTTGAATCCGTTGCTAGCAATTAGTAGATGATTAATTTCCTTTTTGTCGTAAATTATGGAACTTCCAGGAGCTTGAAGGGCTCTCAGATCCGATGAGGAAGGATGTTTCACAAGTTCGTAAGAAGATCAATGCGATTAACAAAGAGTTAATGTCACTAGGACATACCTGCCAGAAGAAGGTAACACAACTTTGATTTTTACCACATTCAGATGTTAATGGTTACTGCTATGCATATGCAATTATGGATCAATTCGTGATGAATTTCGGGTTTGTAACTTGTCACAGGAAAAGGAATACAGAGATGCACTTGAGGCTTTCAATGAAAAGAACAGAGAAAAAGTGCAGCTTATGGCAAAGCTAATGGAGGTTAGTTTGTTAAACAAATTTTTACTTGGCATAGCGGGGTTGCAATTTCATGCATGGGTTGAACTCAAACCAGTCTGGCCAGTTCGGAGTTAGAGTGAGCACGGTTGAGCCTGGTTTGACAAATTACCAATCCTACAAAATTTGGGCTTACCTCCGGTTAGGAGTTCAACCTATCCAACCTCTCAACCGATGCTATTTATCACTCATTATATTTCGATTCAGTAAAAGCGTACATAGTGCTTATATAATTCAACGTTTTGAGATTGTTTTGTTGTCGTGTAACATTTGATGCAGCTGGTGAACGAAAGTGAGAAGACAAAGATGAAGAAGCTTGAGGAGCTGAGCAAGAACATACAATCATTAAAGTGAAGAAATAGCAGCCTATGTGGGTAACTGATGATCTGATTAGGTTTGTGTGATGATTTATTTAAGGTGAGTTTTTTTTACGTTTACATATATGGGTGGTGATTGGCATTTGGTGTAATTTCTAAGTTGGTTTGTTTCATTAATTAGTGCTTGGTAAAAACATTTGGCTGATTTAGGCAGGAAAATAACCTTTAAATTTAAACAGGTTTGTAACTAAAAGCATCCGGCCTTGCATTTTTCTTCTCATTTTTCCATGTATCCAAACACATACTACCCTACTTCCTAGTGTAATGTGGGGTTCTTTGAATTTATTCCTATTCTTTGTTCTAACTTTTTCTGGATTGCAAAGGCCATGATATTTATGTAATAATGTAAAGTTTTATGAGTGATTTTGGGACAAATGGAGTGTATTTTGTTCAATTTTTCTTCAGTACTCGGCTCTATACGGAACGATTGCATTTTCTACTCCTACCCCCACAACACCATGATCTTCTTCTCTCTTTTCATGGATTCTTGTGACTGTAACCTCCATTTGCTGAGATCTCTCCCGGTCCACTGTGAGAGTATCAAAAAAACCCACCATCCCCATTTTCCAAGTTTTCCCTTTACTCTCTCCAAATATTGAATCTTTCTGCTCTTCTGCTTGTTGGGTTTTTTTTTTTTTTTTAGTTATTTTTTCATGTAGGGGATAACTTTTTGTTGTTTGTTGAAAGGAATATTAGAACACATCCACACCCTATTTTGTCAAATTGTTCTAAAGTGTCTGATGCTGATTTTAGAATTCTCCTGACTTTCTAACTCAAACCTGTGCCAAGAGAACCCATGTATGAAGTATTAGTGAATTATTTGTAATTTACGAAACGACACGAAAATTTTTGCGTTGTAAGCATACATATTGAAATTTATGTTATAAATTTTTTTGATAAGCAGCAGATGTAAATTAGAATCATACTAATATAGGTATGCTATATACATAAATTTGATAGTACCATAAGTTCAGAATTAATCTTTAGTGTCATTAAAAAATTTACGTAAATTTATATACATAAATTTGATACCACCATAAATTTGGGGTACTGTTGTATTTGGTACAGCCGATATGGTGCCGCTCGGGTGTTTTTTGACTTATCTCTGCAGTTTTTGAATTTAACTGGGTATTTGTGATTTTGAACTACACTAAAATTTTTTATGGGTTATAGGTTTTAACTACCTTGAAATATTTGAGAATTGAAGAGAAAATCAAAAGAAAGATGAACGCAGAGAGCTTGGAGAGAGTTTAGAGAGAGAAATATGAGACTTGTATTAACTAAAAAGAAAGATTACACAGCTACGTTTTTACAAGAGAGTCTAACAACTCTAACCAAATATTAACAAACTTACTAACTGTATTGCCGATTTGTACAATCAATTAACTAATCATCTAACTATTGGTGTGGAACCGCAGGGTTAGAAAATGTGTCCAAATGCTTCTTGCAAATAACCCAACGGTTAGGTTTAGTCAAAGCAATGACCTCTTCCCCGAGGAGGGGAATTGACATCACTTTTTCAACTTTTGTCACCACTTTAATCATAATTCAAGCAGATTGAGCACGCTAAGTTAGCCGTTGCTCTACATAAAAAATACAGCTTCACCTTACACCGAAAAAGAAACCAAATCAAATAAGGAGTGCTATTATGTCCACTTTATTGTCTAATTTTTTCACCCACTTTTTAACGAAAATTTTAGTAACAAGTTTATTCTATTGCAAAATTACATAGAAGGACTTAAAGTGTTTTTGTTTGGGAATTGAAGTGACATAAGCGACACCACCTCTCTGTATCTCTCCGGCGCACCACCGTCCTCACAACCCAACTCAAAACGAAGTGAAGGACCCAAGGTTTAAGTGCTGCTTCCCTTTGATTGAGCAAACATATTATGCCATTCTTAGGATTTAAGGAACGATTCTTGGTATATACACAAACAGTGAGAAAATAGAACAAATCATGTCCCTTTCTCCAGTCGGGCTAAACGATAAGAACCCTAAAAAGTGCAAACAGAGTTATAGATTAGGCTTCAATCTCTGTCTATCCTTCTTGCAATTTCGTAAATGCATGTGAATTAGTGAACAAATTAATAGATGAATTAGTTTAGAATATTGCAAGTATTTAAAATAAAAAAAGAATACCGCAAATATTAAATCATCCTCACCTGCTTTGCCAATTGCCACTCTCTTGTCTCTTCCAATCCCTTTCATCAATTATGATTTATGGATTTCCACGGCTAGACATAAGGATTTTCCACCAAAGACTAATCGGTGTGCAAAGACTTCCACAGGTAGCTAGCCATCTCAGTCATGCATTCATAATATCTGCTCCTACAAGGCTTGCAAACTTGTAAATATCCAAGTAGTGACTACCAATCTACCAGCATGTGTGGTGTGAATTATAAGAACATATCCAAATCGGTTTTCGTAAGTAAGTTGATAAGTTGTGAATTGTGATGGAACAAGATGACCCTTAATTCAAAGTCTTTGTTGCGTATGGATTTCCACAACCCATCACAATCAGATACCAGTTGTGTTGACAAGGGACCTGCAAACTTGTAAATGGGGTTGTGAACAACCGCCACTCATTTCAGTTGCCCTTTTTTCTTTTCTCCATCAGACGACTTTCGTTGTCACTCTCCGGCCTACATCGATAAACATCTCACCAACAAAGCAAAGAAAATAAGAAGAAAATGGATCCAAATTTATGACTTTTACTTCTTCCGATTTCTTTAGAGCTATTATTTTACCCATATGTGATTTGTAAAGTGGAAGATTGGATATCATATGTCTGAGTATTTAGGGTTTTGTACCATGCAAACTTGAGCTTATTGATCCAAATGGTTAGAACAATGTACTCAAACAATTTCATATCCTCTTGGGCTAAGGAGAGTATATTACTTGCCAATGAGAAATATACTTCATATAATAGCTATGTGATGATGTGTGGCATGCTTTAATTAGGGATATTTTTGTGTAGTAAGAAAGCCATAGAGAAAGAGTCACATTTTTGTTTTTTTTTTATCAGTGAACGTATTCATAAATAAATTAGTTGATAATATAGCTAGTATTTAAAAAAAAAAAATACCGCAAATATTAAGTCATGCTCACTTGCATTGCCAATTGCTACTCTCTTTTCTCTTCCAATCCCCTTCATCAATTATATTTATGAATTTTCACCGCTAGCTAATCGGTGTGCAAAGACTTCCACATGCACACCTTTAATTCCAGTCTACCAGCATGTGTGGTGTAAAATATAACAACATATCCAAATCTGTTTTTCGGAAGCAAGTTGATAAGTTGTGAATTGTGATGGAACATGAAGACCCTTAATTCAACAACCCATCACAATCAAGTACCAGCTGTGTCGACAAGGGACCTGCAAACTTGTAAAATGGGTTGTGAACACCCACCACTCATTTCAGTTACCCTTTTTTCTTTTCTCCATCCGACGACTTTCGTTTTCAGCTCTCCTACCTACATCGATAATCTTTTCCTATAAATTCGATATCGTACTAATTTTAGTAGCTAAACATCTCACCAACAAAGCAAAAAAAAATTGTGTGTAATAATGGATAGCCATTGTCACCTCAGTATTGCTCACTATTTGCTTCTTTTGCTTTTGGTCTCTTCCTGCATGCAGAGTACTACTAAACTCTGTTTCTGTTTGGCTGGTGATGAAATTTCAAGCAGTGTGAAGACAAATTCATGCATTGACGAAGAAAGACAAGCGCTTCTCATCTTTAAACAGCATCTTGTTGATCATTCTGGTCGGCTTTCGTCTTGGGTGGGTCATGATTGCTGTCGATGGGAAGGTATTTCATGCAACAACAGCAGTAGTCATGTCGTGAAGATGGACCTCCGGCATCCATATGACTTTTTGGACGATGATGAGTATGAAGAGTGGAGAAATGCTTCTTTGGGAGGTAAGATAAATGCTTCTCTGTTGAGCTTGAAACATTTAAATTACCTGGACTTGAGCCTGAATTCGTTTGATAGCATTCAAATTCCTAAGTTCATTGGGGAGCTTAAAAGTTTGCAATATCTCAATCTCTCCTATGCGTCATTTAGAGGAGAGATTCCCTCTTCTCTTGGTAACCTGTTAAGCCTAAATTTTCTTGATCTCGGGTGGAGCGGGAATGTGTTTGACTTATCTTCCAAAAATTTGAATTGGCTTTCTCACCTCACTTCCCTGAAATACATTAATCTCAATGGCATTAACCTTAACAGCACAGGAGTCAGTTGGGCATATGATATTAACATGCTTCCTTCATTGTTAGAGTTACATTTATCTTCGTGCCAAATTGAAAGCATTCCACTCTCACTGCAGAGCATTAACTTCCTTCCACTTTCACTACAGAGGATTAACTTCACATCACTGTTGGTCCTTGATATGTCGTCTAATGGCATTAAAAGTTCTTCATTTCCCGGCTGGTTTTTTAATCTTACCAACCTCGTAACACTTGATCTATCCGGGAATGATTTCAGCAATTATTTTCCAAGTGGATTTTCAAACTTCAAATCTTTGCAAAACCTTGATTTATCTGAAATAGGCTTAAAAGGTCAAATTCCTAAAGTCAGTGGAAATTTGTGCAAGCTAAAAGTCTTAAGTCTTTCAGGGAACAAATTTGATGGGGGGATTGAAGAGTTCTGGAGGAGTCTCTCAAATTGTCCAAGTAATACATTAAAGTCACTAGATTTGTCTTATTGCCAGCTTGAAAGCCAATTGCCGGTCTTTTTAGGAATGTTCAAAAGTTTGCAGAATCTCAACCTTGGAGGAAACAATTTGTCGGGCTCAATTCCAGATTCCTTCGGAAACTTGTCATCCTTGAGAACACTAGCCCTCAATTCTAATAATCTGCGGGGCTCAATTCCAGATTCCATCGGAAACTTGTCATCCTTGAGAACACTAGACCTCTATTCTAATAATTTGTCGGGCTCAATTCCAAGTTCCATCGGAAACTTGTCGTCCTTGAGAACACTAGAACTCAGTGATAATAAGATGAACGGCTCAATTCCAGAAAGTATTGGACAACTCTGTGAGCTAGTTTCCCTACTTCTGTTTGGTAATTCATGGGAAGGCATTCTAACGGAAGCCCATTTCATAAATCTTACCAGATTACAATATTTTGAAGTAGGAAACGTAGACCGACCCACGTCCCTCATTCTTGACGGGGCTTATGACAGGGTTCCTCCTTTCAAGCTCTTCAGAATTTATATCATAAATTGTCGGATAAGTCCTGGTTTTTGGGTATGGCTTCAAACTAAAACTGAACTGTCTGATGTTATCCTTCGGGGTAATGGAATCTCGGATTCCATACCTGAGGAATGGTTGTTGAAGATATGTTCCCAACCTGGCTATCTAGACTTGTCTTACAACCACTTTCATGGAAACTTTCCATCCCATTTGAAATTTCCAAATTTAATGTCTATTGATTTGAGTCATAATCAGTTGGAGGGCCCTTTACCACTTTGGTGTTTCCCTAATGTCTATTCCCTTTATCTAGAAGGCAATTTATTTTCTGGGCCAATCCCCTCAAATATTGACCAAATGATGCCCAAATTGCAAGAATTGTTACTTCATGAGAATCATTTGAATGGCACTATTCCTCCCTCTATTTGTAACATGCAGAAGTTACAAATCCTATCTCTAAGGAGCAATCAGTTTTCGGGAGAACTCCCTCATGCATGGAATATGGAGAGCATGATGGCGTTTTTAGATGTTGGTCAAAACAATCTGTCTGGTAAGATTCCCACTTCATTGGGGGTACTACGTTCCCTGGAAATTTTAAAGCTCAACGACAACAATTTTGGCGGTGAAATTCCTGATGCCTTGCAAAATTGTTCAAGTTTGAGGAGTATTGATCTTGGAGACAACAAGTTATCTGGGAAAATACCTCTATGGATAGGAGGGTCAAACGTATCTGAGTTGTCTAGGCTACGATTACGGTCCAACTATTTTAGTGGATGTATTTCCCAGCAACTGTGCAATCTTCAAGGCCTTCACATCCTCGACCTTAGTAACAACAGCCTTTCAGGTACTATTCCCATGTGTTTGGATAACTTAACTTCGCTAGTCAATGATGATCCTTATGAAGAATATTATAAAGGGTATGAGCAAGCCACACTGACACTAAAAGGAGAAGAACTTGTGTACAACACAACTCTGTATCTTGTAAAGAGCATTGATCTTTCATCAAATAATTTAAAAGGTGAAATCCCTGAAGAAATAAGTAGCCTCATTATGTTGGGCACCTTGAATTTGTCCATGAATCAATTAATTGGAAAGATTCCTTCCAAGGTCGGAAACTTGCGTTGGCTCGAAACTCTTGATCTCTCACACAACCACCTTTCGGGACAAATTCCTCAAAGCTTGTCATCTTTAACCTCTTTGTCCCACCTAGACTTGTCTTACAACAACTTGGTTGGAAGAATTCCTACTGGAAACCAACTTCAAACGCTCAATTTTTCGTCCATTTATGTGGGCAATCAATGGTTATGTGGAGTTCCTCTCTCAACTAAGTGCCCTGAAGATGACACTTTTATTGCTAAGGATGCAAAGGAGGAGAATGAAGATGGAAAGGATAAGTTGTGGCTCTATGTCAGCGTGGTATTTGGCTTTATCGTAGGCTTTTGGGGCGTTTGCGGCACATTGATCTTAAAGACATCGTGGAGGTATGCCTATTTTCAATTCTTCGATGACATCAAAGATAAGGTAGCACTGGCAATTGCATTGAAAATGGCTCGTTTCAAAATGTTTTTATTTTGAAGTTGGATTGTGCTAATATATAATGTGATGTTTTTCTCTTTTTACTTTGTGTTTTGGTATTTGCAACTTATGTATTAAATGAAAAAATGTTTCAGTAAGTGTTCCCACAAACAATTATGTAACGGTTATCCATTTAATACAAGAATTCTATCTAGTTTGTACTTATGAATCGCATAATACAATCTACCTATGTAATGTTGCAATTTAACAAAATAACATTACGAAGTAGATAAGTACACTTGTGTATTCTTCTCTTTTACACATGAATGTCATCCAACTCGGCGAGTGGTAGTCCACCTCTACCGCCTTCTCGATGCTGCCAAAACCATACAAAAATGGGAGGAAGAATTGGTGGTTCGATATCGTGGAGGGTTTTCTGTGATTCCTGTTCCTTGCAGAGAGAGAGGTGGGAGAATTCGATGGCGTCTTCTGGGTTCCTGTCCCTTGCCGAGAGAGATGGGAGAGGTATTTGGCGTCTGTTGCAGAGAGAGATTAGGGGTTTTGCACAGAGGGTGGGTGGGCGATTCAATTGAGGGGCTAGGGCTAGAGGGATGGGGGCTTCATCTCCATTCTCGCTTGCTGAAACTTTCCGCTCTTCAGGTAATCTCTCAGTTGAAAGCTTCTAATTATTTTTTTTTTCATTTGGTATTTTATTTTCTTTAGATTTATGTATTTTTTCCCCAGTGAATTCGAAATGAAATCAGAAAAACGGATTTAGTAAACAAATTGATGAAATTTTTATTTGCGTGCCCTGTTTTTTATTTGTTTGGTTTGGCTCATAGAGAAATTTTTACTTGCTGCTACCCTTGATTTTCCAGTGACATTTGTGCAGCCTGCATTTAATCATATGATGATTAAATGGGGTTGAACGTATTAATGAGTGGTTGCGTTTATATAAGATTTTTCTTTGCTCTCTTTTTTCAAATCTTTCTAATTGTTTATGTGCAAATGGGGTTGAACGTATTAATGAGTGGTTGCGTTGTTTGCAGCGAGCTCCGTTCAAGGTTATTCCATTTCTTATAGACAATTTTGTCAAGATTTCTGGGTTTCTTTTTGCTTCTTCTCTGCTAAATTACTCATCTGGAAGTTCAAAGACCAAGTATTGTTCTTCAATTAAGATTTCTGGGTTTTTGTTTTTTTTTTTTTTTTGTTGCTTCTTTTCTGTTAAATTACTCATCTGGATGTTAATTTAGTTCAAAAGCTAAGTATTGTTCGATGAAATGTGTCTGAGAATCTGTCACTATGATATATTATAATTCTGACTCTCCTCTTCAGCTCCGGCCCCAGGTGCGTGAAGGTGACGTGGACCTGGTCGACGGTGTCTTCATTCACAGTTCCGGACGACAGTTCTGAACCTCTGGCGATTCCGACTGAGAAAGAGGTCAATAACAACAAGGTAACGGAATTCAATGTTTTGTGTTTGTTAGAGAGGCATTTTTGCAACAGTATATCAGAGAATATTTCTAGATAGTCTGTCCAGATAGCTTAGAATGTGTTTCATGATGCATATGGCTGAAGCGGTTTTGGCTACTTTTTGGATTGCTCATTAATTTTTTTGTTGAGCTTGGCTGGTACAAATACATATAAGAAAAGTACTATCCTTTTATCAACTTTTAGTCAGGTTCAAATTTAGAATGGATTTGTATTCATGAGGCATTTTTTCATATGGTAAAGTGCCTGTGTTCTGTGTTTTGTTGTTATTTTTTCATCCTTTTAAATTGTATTATGGATAAGTGAACACATTTAGCTGAGAAATTTCAACAACAAAGTTTAAACTTTTTGATATGGCATAACCCTCAAACTTGTCATATGGTCAGGTTTTTTGGTCACTTGTTTATGTTTGTGGATGCCTTGTTGAAATTATCTGTGTCCCATGTGCTTCATCTTCTGCTGGTGAAACCAGAAATATAACCGTTGGATCATTTGCTAGCAATTAGTAGAGGGGGATGGGGGCTTCATCTCTATTCTCGCTTGCTGAAACTTTCCGCTCTTCAGGTAATCTCTCAGTTGAAAGCTTCTAATTAATTTTTTTTCATTTACGTATTTTTTTTTATCGATTTATGTATTTTTTGTTCCAGTGAATTCGAAATGAAATCAGAAAAACGGATTTAGTAACAAATATATGAAATTTTTATTTGCGTGTCCTGTTTTTGATTTGTTTGGTTTGGAATTATATTATTTTTTTTTTTGGCCTGGGCTTTTAGAGAATAAAGTTGCTTGCTGCTACCCTTGATTTTCCAGTGACATTTGAGTAGCCTGCATTTAGTCATATAATGGATGGTGGTGTAAATTCAGTTCTTATAGACAATTTTTTTTTTAAAAAGATATCTGGGTTTCTTTTTGCTTCTTCTCTGTTAAATTACTCATCTGGAAGTTAATTTTGTTCAAAGACTAAGTATTGTTCTTCAATTAAAGATTTCTGGGTTTTTTTTGTTGCTTCTTTTCTGTTAAATTACTCATCTGGAAGTTAATTTTGTTCAAAGACTAAGTATTTGTAGACATCAAAATTTCGGTGAAATGAATGTTGACCAATAATTAAAATTTCAATGTTCACGTGTCACATAAATTTTACATGTAGCGTGTGCCTCAACGAAAAATCGAAATAAATTGGAAAAGTCATCAAATATGACACGTGTCAATACCTGGCAGAAATGATTTATTTCATCTGATTATTTAAATCCAAAAATCAAGTTTTGGAATTCTATAAATAGGAGGCCAAAGGCATTCATTTGGGAAGAAGAGGGAGAAAGAAGGAAGGAAGGAAGGAAGGAAGGAAGAAAGAAAGAAGCCTTGAAACTCTAAAGCTCTCAAGCAAATCCCGAAGGATCAAGAAAGCAATCTTCGTTCTTCGTCAAATCCACCTTCAAGATCAAGCCCCGACGGCCCTTGAAGAACTTCCACCAACTCAAGATCAAGCCCCGACGGCCCTTGAGGAAAGTGTTCATCGTTCAACATCCGTTCATCCTTCAAGATCAAGCCCCGACGGTCCCTTGAAGAAAGTGTTCATCATCCATCAACCTTCAAGATCAAGCCCCAACGCCCTTGAAGAACTTCCACCAACTCAAGATCAAGCCCCGACGGCCCCTTGAGGAAAGTGTTCATCGTTCAACATCCGTTCATCCTTCAAGATCAAGCCCCGACGGTCCCTTGAAGAAAGTGTTCATCATCCATCAACCTTCAAGATCAAGCCCCAACGCCCTTGAAGAACTTCCACCAACTCAAGATCAAGCCCCGACGGCCCCTTGAGGAAAGTGTTCATCGTTCATCATCCGTTCATCCTTCAAGATCAAGCCCCAACGCCCTTGAAGAACTTCCACCAACTCAAGATCAAGCCCCGACGGCCCTTGAAGAAAGTGTTCATCGCTCATCATCCGTTCATCCTAAGATCAAGCCCCAACGGCCCCTTTGGATCAACAACCTCAACAAATCCACACATCCGTTCATCCTTCAAGATTAAGCCCAGAAGCCCTTGAAGATCCGTTCATCCTAAGATCAAGCCCCAACGGCCCCTTTGGATCAACAACCTCAACAAATCCACACATCCGTTCATCCTTCAAGATTAAGCCCAAAAGCCCTTGAAGATCCGTTCATCCATCAACCTTCAAGATCAAGCCCAACGCCCCTTGAAGATCCATTCATCAGTTGTGCATCCTTAGATCAAGCCTCGACGGCCCTTTGGATCAACAACTCATCCACAAACCCACACCCTACGAAGATAGAATCAGAGGACCAAATTACAAAGAGATTGTAACCCCAAAATCATTAATACAAAATATTATTTTGTACACGTATTCTTGTCGCTTGTTTCAGGAATTTCTCGTGTTTACAAATTTGGCACGCCCAGTGGGACAATCTCTACCTCTCATCTCTATCCTCAAATCATCAAAAACGCAAATGGCATCAAGAAAGGATCAAGCTGTTCCTGCAATCAAAGCAAAGAACAAGAACATCATCGCCGCAAGTGGTGATATTTCGGGCATCATAACCCGAAGTAAGGCAAGAGATCTTTTTGCCGCGGCTTCCGCCCCTGCATTAACTCTGTCAAAGGAACAAGAGCACCTGAGGTACGAGCCTGTGATCACCCTAGCCTCGCTAAGGGCATCAAAAGGGGAGAGCCCAAGGAAATACTCAGAGTCCCTACTCTCCGACGCTGATTCAAGCGGCAGTACAACCATGCAAGTCATGACTACTGGAGCAACTTCAATCGAGGAGCAGCTAGCTCAGATGAATGAAGCAATTGCAAAGCTCACACGGACTGTGGAAGAGAAGGACTTGCAGATTGCCGCACTCGTCAACCAACTAGATGCGCAGCTCGACGTGAA
Source organism: Pyrus x bretschneideri (assembly GCF_019419815.1). Lineage (NCBI taxonomy): Eukaryota > Viridiplantae > Streptophyta > Magnoliopsida > Rosales > Rosaceae > Pyrus > Pyrus x bretschneideri. The sequence goes on from NW_025999784.1 coordinate 1,861,403, forward strand.
AGTCGACCCAATTGTTGGCCTATTAAAGAAAGAAGGCGACGAAGAAGAGGAGCCTCCAGCAGAGAAAGTCGAAGAGAAGCTGAAACTAGACCAAGCAACGGCGTCCATGGGATCTCTCTCTATCCAGCAACTACAGGAGATGATTGCAAGCACTATCAAGACACAGTACGAAGGAAGCTCGCATGACTCCGTACTGTACTCAAAGCCTTACTCCAAGAAGATTGATCCGGCACCAAAACTTTGTCATTCTTGTAGTCGGCGATCTGTTCTTTCTTCCCATGACGGTTGATGCTTAACTCCATGTCATGGGCGCGGGTGGCTAACTCCTCAAATGTTCGTGGTTTGATGCCTTGAAGGATGTAGTGTAGTCCCCACTGCATGCCTTGAACGCACATCTCAATGGCAGAGGTTTCAGAAAGCCGATCTTTGCAATCCAGACTTAGAGAACGCCATCTATTTATGTAGTTGACGACAGGTTCATCTTTCCACTGTTTCGTGCTGGTCAGCTCTAACATGCTTACAGTACGACGAGTGCTGTAGAAACGGTTGAGGAATTCCCTTTCTAGCTGGTCCCAACTGTTGATAGACTCAGGTTCGAGGTCAGTGTACCAGTCAAAAGCGTTACTTTTCAGCGAACGCACGAACTGTTTGACGAGGTAGTCTCCCTCTGTCCCAGCATTGTTGCAAGTTTCAATGAAATGGGCGACATGTTGCTTCGGGTTGCCTTTTCCATCGAACTGCATGAATTTTGGAGTCAGTCTTCAATTAATCTTACAAGAAAGCATATGGGAACGTGGCACACTCGGTGTCCGATGAAATGTGTCTGAGAATCCGTCAATATGATATATTATAATTTTGACCCTCCGCTTCAGCTCCGGCCTCAGGTGCGTGAAGGCGAAGTGGTCCTGGTCGACTGTCTCTTCCTCCACAGTTCTGGACGATGGTTCCGAAGCTCTGGCGATTCCGACTGAGAAAGAGGTCAATAACAACAAGGTAATGGAATTCAATGTTTTGTGTATTTAGACGTAGGCATTATACATTTTAATTGATGCACATACTTCTAGAGGCATACTTCAAGGCACAGAAATTACGTAGTTTGTAGTCCTGTTAATTTTGAATACTATTATGTATTTCAACATAATAGTGTTCCATTGCACAAAAAGAAAACAGAAAGGAATTGTATGAGTTTCTGATTTTCTTGCGGTTGAAGAGGATCCTGCTGATGCTGAACCTAAATTTAACCCTTTTACTGGATCTGGAAGACGCTTGGATGGGAAGCCTTTGAAATATAAGCCAGCACCAGCTTCTTCCTCAGGATCCAAAGACAAGAAACCTGCAGTCACCATTGGAAATGCACAACCTTCTACAGGATCTAGTTCACAAGCTACCAGTTGTCAGGCTCGGGGAAAACTTGTTTTCGGATCAAATGCCAGTCGCTCTCCAAAGGAGACAAAAAAAGGTACTCTTGCTTCTCTTGTTTCATGACTTCCATCAACTGACTTTGGAATTATTTTACAAACGTTGCCAGTTTGATGTGATGCTGATCGTAAATCACTCTTTATCTATTCAATTCTGCAAGAAGCTGCAAAAGAGACTAAGAAAGAGAAACAGCCGGAAGTGAAAGAAGACCCGAAATTCTAGCCTTTTATCAACTTTTAGTCAGGTTCAAATTTAGAATGCATTTGTACTCATGAGGCATTGGGGTAAAATAGCTAGGGTATAACGTTTTAGTCAGGTACAAATAGCAACTGTTTTTTTTGTTTTTGGTTATTTTTTCATGTAGGGGATAACTTTTTGTTGTTTATTGAAAGGAATATTAGAACACATCCACATCCTATTTTGTCAAATTGTTCTAAAGTTAGAATTCTCCTGACTTTCTAACTCAAATCTGTGCCAAGAGAACCCAACTAAAGTGGTTCGCCGCTCCATTTATGAAGTATTAGTGAATTATTTGTAATTTACAAAATGAAACGAAAATTTTTGCGTTTTAAGCATACATGGTGAAATTTATGTTATAAATTTTTTGATAAGAAGCAGGTGTAAATTAGAATCATACTAATATAGGTATGCTATATACATAAATTTGATAGTACCATAAGTTCAGAATTAATCTTTAGTGTCATTAAAAAATATACGTAAATTTATATACATAAATTTGATAGCACCATAAATTTGGGGTACTGCTGTTAGGTTTTTCCAGCCCACGATAAGTTGTCCTAAGAGTATAAGGAATTATAGTCTTAGAGGATTAAATTGTTTTCCGAATTGGAGTTATTTTCCCAATTGGAGTTAGTTTCTCAATTGGAGTAGGTTTTATAACTAGATTCCAATTAGGATTAATAATCCTTATTGAAGAAGACCTTTATTATGTCTATATAAAGGGGCTATTGTACTAGTTTTGAATTGGGGGGGGGAGCAAAACAATAAATTTTATACCACTCAAGGGATTAGAGTGAGAGAATATTGTAAAGTGTGTGAGAGAGAAAAGAAAAGAGATAGTGTATTTCTTGTTCCTGTTCTTTCAGATTTTTCGTCAAGTCCTAGTTCTAGAGATTTGGCAAGATTATTGGTTGTACTTATTATTGATATAGTGAAAGATTGTTGTTGCTGTCCCGTGGACTTAGGCACGTATTGCCGAACCACGTTAATTCTTGGTGTTGATTTGTCTTGGTTATTTGTTTTCGATTTCCGGAGCTTGATCTGTTTTTACCATTCTTAAATGTGATATTCTCAACAACTGTTATATTTAGTACAGCCAATATGGTGCTGTTCAGGTGTTTTTGACTAATCTCTGCAGTTTTTGAATTCATCTGGGGTATTTGTGATTTTGAACGACACTAAAAATTTATGGGCTATAGGAACCACTTGTTAAGAAAATGGGTCCAAATTCAGAGCTGCATTCTTCTTCCCTCAAAATAAGAAGAAAACGCTTCCTCAACTCCATATTTTGGCACCTCAGGTATATTTGCGTTCTAAAGCCTTTTACTTCTTCCGATTTCTTCAGAGCTATTATTTTACCCATATGTGATTTGTAAAGTGGAAGATTGGATTTCATATGTCTGAGTATTTAGGGTTTTGTACATTGCAAACTTGGGCTTATTGATCCAAATGGCTAGAACAATGTACTCAACAATTTCATATCCTCTTGGGCCAAGGAGATTATATTACTTGGCAATAAGGAATATACTTCATATAATAGCAATGTGCTGATGTGTGGCATGCTTTAATTAGGGATATTTATGTGTAGTAAGAAAGCCATAGAGAAAGAGAGAGCGAGAGAGAGAGAGAGAGCCGAGGACACACAAATGACACATGTAAAACATTTATTTCATTGCTTCGTTTTTGGTACAAAAAAAACATTTATTGTTAACTAAGGAACCATTTTTATGGATTTATTGAAATATGTAAGAACTTGTTTCTATCTTAACACATTAATTTTGCTCAATAGGAATCCCATAACTGAAATTTTATAGAAATGGTGTAATTGGTCAATCTGAAATTTTGAAGTTTAGCCGAAGAATGAACTCTTACAAGCTTTCTACTGCATATACACATCTTTTTTGGTTGTTAGATTTTGTTTTTATTTCATTTTTTGGTAAATGCAATGGTTGGTTTTGCAAAGGACTGACCTTTATCTTTTGTAGTTTTACCTTTTTTGGTATTGAGTATTGGTTGGTTTTATTTTCTAGATTGACAGGTATTTGTGCGTTATTTGTTTTCAATAATCAGTTTTCGTTATTTGTTTTAAATTTTATTATGGATAAGTGAACACAATTATGAGTATCAACCATTTATCCGCATTCATATTCAAATGTAATTTAATATCGATTTTGTAAGAGTTTTTTTGTCAATAATTTATGAATTTTTGTCAGTAAAACAATTTTCGAGCCGCATTTGGTCCGACGCTAATAATTTTTGTACTGCTGGATAATTATATTTTCTCATTGCGCAGAAAAAAAGTTTGCAGTGTGGGTTTTCTAAATTCAGTCACTTCATTCTCTAATCTCATAGATCTCCAAATTAAAGCCGTTTAACCATGTCATTCTTTGTATCATTTTACCGTATTTATTTGAGTTCTGTATTTAAATGTTGTTGACTTTTATTACATGAAGAAAACTGCCATATCCATAGAAAATAAATTTTTGATTTGTGTAGCAATGCATTTGAACGCTACAATATTTTCTGTTTGGGTTTTTTTCCAACTTAATTTGTTTTGGATTTTTGATTTTGAATTTTCGGTTTAATGTATTTACAAAGGCCATGAACTCTTTGATGGTAGTATTCCATTTTTTTTACTGATTCCCAGATATTTTTTTCAAGAGTTTTGTCTCAGCTAACAGAGTAAATCTGGGGTTCTGTACACAACAAAATATGGAATTTAGCTAAGAAATTTCAACAAAACAAAGTTTAAACTTTTTGATATGGCAAAAAACAGATTCTCTTCTTTCTCAAAACCCTCAAATTTGTCATATGATCAGGGTTTATTTAGTCATTTGATTATGTCTGGGACAAGTATATATGTCCGAGGATGCCTTGTTGAAAATTTATGTACCCCATGTGCTTCATCTTCTGCTGGTTAAACCAGAAATATAGCCGTTGAATCCGTTGCTAGCAATTAGTAGATGATTAATTTCCTTTTTGTCGTAAATTATGGAACTTCCAGGAGCTTGAAGGGCTCTCAGATCCGATGAGGAAGGATGTTTCACAAGTTCGTAAGAAGATCAATGCGATTAACAAAGAGTTAAAGTCACTAGGACATACCTGCCAGAAGAAGGTAACACAACTTGGATTTTTACCACATTCAGATGTTAATGTTTACTGCTATGCATATGCAATTATGGATCAATTCGTGTCTGGTCGTGATGAATTTCGGGTTTGTAACTTGTCACAGGAAAAGGAATACAGAGATGCAGGCTTTCAATGAAAAGAACAGAGAAAAAGTGCAGCTTATCACAAAGCTAATGGAGGTTAGTTTGTTAAACAAATTTTTACTTGGCATAGCGGGGTTGCAATTTCATGGATGGGTTGAACTCAAACCAGTCTGGCCAGTTCGGAGTTAGAGCGAGCACGGTTGAGCCTGGTTTGACAAATTACCAATACTACAAAATTTGGGCTTACCTCCGGTTAGGAGTTCAACCCATCCAACCTCTCAACCGATGCTAGTTATCACTCATTCTATTTCGATTCAGTAAAAGCGTACATAGTGCTTATATAATTCAACGTTTTGAGATTGTTTTGTTGTCGTGTAACATTTGATGCAGCTGGTGAGTGAAAGTGAGAAGACAAAGATGAAGAAGCTTGAGGAGCTGAGCAACAACATAGAATCATTAAAGTGAAGAAATAGCTGCCTATGTGGGTAACTGATGATCTGATTAGGTTTGTGTGATGATTTATTTAAGGTGAGTATTTATTAGGTTTACATATATGGGTGGTGATTGGCATTTGGTGTAATTTCTAAGTTGGTTTGTTTCATTAATTAGTGCTTGGTAAAAACATTTGGCTGATTTAGGCAGGAAAATAACCTTTAAATTTAAACAGGTTTGTAGCTAAAAGCATCTGGCCTTGCATTTTTCTTCTCATTTTTCCATGTATCCAAACACATACTACCCTACTTCCTAGTGTAATGTGGGGTTCTTTGAATTTATTCCTATTCTTTGTTCTAACTTTTTCTGGATTGCAAAGGCCATGATATTTATGTAATAATGTAAAGTTTTATGAGTGGTTTTGGGACAAATGGAGTGTATTTTGTTCAATTTTTCTTCAGTACTCGGCTCTATACGGAAGGATTGCATTTTCTACTCCTACCCCCACAACACCATGATCTTCTTCTCTCTTTTCATGGATTCTTGTGACTGTAACCTCCATTTGCTGAGATCTCTCCCGGTCTTCAAGAACACCATCAACCACGGTCCACTGTGAGAGTATCAAAAAAACCCACCCTCCCCATTTTCCAAGTTTTCCCTTTACTCTCTCCAAATATTGAATCTTTCCGCTCTTCTGCTTGTTGGGGTTTTTTTGTTTTTTCATTTTTTTTGGGGAAAAAAGGTAAAGAAAAGGGTTTTTTTCTTTTTGTGTTGGGGGGTGGGGAGTTGATCAAGAGCTTGCATGGGTACGGATTGGATCAGGGGTAGAGAAGCTAGAGAGGGAGTTTGTGTTCAGGCAAATGGGTTGTATGTGGAGCTGACAGCTGAGCTGCTTCTGAGATTGATGAAATTTCCAGCTTCCAAAGTGCTCCAAGGGCATGTCAATGGTTGCTGGGTTTGCATTTTAGCATTTCATAAGAATTCACCTTCTGATTTGACATGCATTCCCTCTATTCTTTCAGTCTCCACGTACCCTTTTCAGTCTGATGAATTTATTCTTATGTTGTCTCGCTGCTTTTGATGTTTTTCACGGTATTGTTCTTTTGGTTGGGGGTTGTCGTTATTTGTGTTTGTGTTTATGTTTGAGATGTACTAATTGCAGTATTACCCGATTACGGATGTCTACATTTTTTTGGACCTTTTACCCTTTTAAATTTCGCTCATTCCCTGACAATTCCTAACTTAGCCACTGACAGAAGACAAACATGTATTTTGTTGGGGCTTCACTTGTTTGGTCTTTTCAAAGAAAGAAGAAAGGATTTTGCGATGTATTGGAATAGAGATACATGATATACTGATTCTCTCATATTATGGTGCGTGGATTGATTATTAATGTTATATTCTAAAGTATAGATTGGATCTTCTACTCATAATATAACATGTGGATGTGTTCTAGTATGTTTCAATAATTTTTCTTGATGAAGAGCCTTTGGTTTGCTTTCTATTATGGCATGGAAGAGTACATTTTGCTCACGATCCTTAGTGGTCGTTAGCATTACTACTGCATTAATTATGATTGGTTCAGTTTAGGTTTTGAGATATAAGTAGTAAATGAATCTGATCATATTCATTGATAACAATTCATGTGGTGGTAGTGCTCATTAAAATGCACTTTGAGTGGAAAAGCTAGGGTTAGAAGACAACCATTTCACTGAATCTCTTGCAATCTTTAAAACCCAATGCAATTGTCGATTTTTCTGTACTGTGTCGATGTATCGGATTACATCGAATAATTGGCGTTAAACATTATGCCCTTCAGCTAACTTTGGAATTATATTACAAATGTTGCCAGTTTGATGTGATGCTGATCGTAAATCACTCTTTATCTATTCAATTTTGCAGGATGCTGATCGTACAAATAGCAACTGTTTTTTTTTTTTTTTTTTAGTTATTTTTTCATGTAGGGGATAACTTTTTGTTGTTTGTTGAAAGGAATATTAGAACACATCCACACCCTATTTTGTCAAATTGTTTCATGTAGGGTGTTTTTTGACTAATCTCTGCAGTTTTTGAATTTAACTGGGTATTTGTGATTTTGACAAAATTTTTTTTATGGGTTATAGGTGTTAACTACCTTGAAATATTTGGGAATTGAAGAGAAAATCAAAAGAAAGATGAACGCAGAGAGCTTGGAGAGAGAGTTTAGAGATAGAAATATGAGACTTGTATTAACTAAAGAGAAAGATTACACAACTACGTTTTTGTAAGAGAGTCTAACAACTCTAACCAAATACAAACAAACTTACTAACTGTATTGTCGACTTGTACAATCAATTAACTAATCATCTAACTATTGGTGTGGAACCGCAGGGTTAGAAAATGGGTCCAAATGCTTCTTGCAAATAACCCAACGGTTAGGTTTAGTCAAAGCAATGACCTCTTCCCCGAGGAGGGGAATTGACATCACTTTTTCAACTTTTGTCACCACTTTAATCATAATTCAAGCAGATTGAGCACGCTAAGTTAGCCGTTGCTCTACAAAAAATACAGCTTCACCTTACATCGAAAAAGAAACCAAATCAAATAAGGAGTGCTATTATGTCCACTTTATTGTCTAATTTTTTCACCCACTTTTTAACGAAAATTTTAGTAACAAGTTTATTCTATTGCAAAATTACATAGAAGGACATAAGTGTTTTTGTTTGGGAATTGAAGTGACATAAGCGACACCACCTCTCTGTATCTCTCCGGCGCACCACCGTCCTCACAACCCAACTCAAAACGAAGTGAAGGACCCAAGGTTTAAGTGCTGCTTCCCTTTGATTGAGAACATATTATGCCATTCTTAGGATTTAAGGAACGATTCTTGGTATATACACAAATAGTGAGAAAATAGAACAAATCATGTCCCTTCCTCCAGTCGGGCTAAACGATAAGAACCCTAAAAAGTACAAACAGAGTTATAGATTAGGCTTCAGTCTCTGTCTATCCTTCTTGCAATTTCGTAAATGCATGTGAATTAGTGAACAAATTAATAGATGAATTAGTTTAGAATATTGCAAGTATTTAAAATAAAAAAAGAATACCGCAAATATTAAATCATCCTCACCTGCTTTGCCAATTGCCACTCTCTTGTCTCTTCCAATCCCTTTCATCAATTATGATTTATGGATTTCCACGGCTAGACATAAGGATTTTCCACCAAAGACTAATCGGTGTGCAAAGACTTCCACAGGTAGCTAGCCATCTCATTCATGCATTCATAATATCTGCTCCTACAAGGCTTGCAAACTTGTAAATATCCAAGTAGTGACTACCAATCTACCAGCATGTGTGGTGTGAATTATAAGAACATATCCAAATCGGTTTTCGTAAGTAAGTTGATAAGTTGTGAATTGTGATGGAACAAGATGACCCTTAATTCAAAGTCTTTGCTGCGTATGGATTTCCACAACCCATCACAACCAGATACCAGTTGTGTTGACAAGGGACCTGCAAACTTGTAAATGGGGTTGTGAACAACCGCCACTCATTTCAGTTGCCCTTTTTTCTTTTCTCCATCAGACGACTTTCGTTGTCACTCTCCGGCCTACATCGATAAACATCTCACCAACAAAGCAAAGAAAATAAGAAGAAAATGGATCCAAATTTATGACTTTTACTTCTTCCGATTTCTTTAGAGCTATTATTTTACCCATATGTGATTTGTAAAGTGGAAGATTGGATATCATATGTCTGAGTATTTAGGGTTTTGTACCATGCAAACTTGAGCTTATTGATCCAAATGGTTAGAACAGTGTACTCAAACAATTTCATATCCTCTTGGGCTAAAGAGAGTATATTACTTGCCAATGAGAAATATACTTCATATAATAGCTATGTGATGATGTGTGGCATGCTTTAATTAGGGATATTTTTGTGTAGTAAGAAAGCCATAGAGAAAGAGTCACATTTTTGTTTTTTTTGGATCAGTGAACGTATTCATAAATAAATTAGTTGATAATATAGCTAGTATTTAAAAAAAAAAATACCGCAAATATTAAGTCATGCTCACTTGCATTGCCAATTGCTACTCTCTTTTCTCTTCCAATCCCCTTCATCAATTATATTTATGAATTTTCACCGCTAGCTAATCAGTGTGCAAAGACTTCCACATGCAGACCTTTAATTCCAGTCTACCAGCATGTGTGGTGTAAAATATAACAACATATCCAAATCTGTTTTTCGGAAGCAAGTTGATAAGTTGTGAATTGTGATGGAACATGAAGACCCTTAATTCAACAACCCATCACAATCAAGTACCAGCTGTGTCGACAAGGGACCTGCAAACTTGTAAAATGGGTTGTGAACACCCACCAATCATTTCAGTTACCCTTTTTTCTTTTCTCCATCCGACGACTTTCGTTTTCAGCTCTCCTACCTACATCGATAATCTTTTCCTATAAATTCGATATCGTACTAATTTTAGTAGCTAAACATCTCACCAACAAAGCAAAAAAAAATTGTGTGTAATAATGGATAGCCATTGTCACCTCAGTATTGCTCACTATTTGCTTCTTTTGCTTTTGGTCTCTTCCTGCATGCAGAGTACTACTAAACTCTGTTTCTGTTTGGCTGGTGATGAAATTTCAAGCAGTGTGAAGACAGATTCATGCATTGACGAAGAAAGACAAGCGCTTCTCATCTTTAAATAGCATCTTGTTGATCATTCTGGTCGGCTTTCGTCTTGGGTGGGTCATGATTGCTGTCGATGGGAAGGTATTTCATGCAACAACAGCACTGGTCATGTTGTGAAGATGGACCTCCGGAATCCATATGACTTTTTGGACGATGATGAGTATGAAGAGTGGAGAAATGCTTCTTTGAGAGGTAAGATAAATGCTTCTCTGTTGAGCTTGAAACATTTAAATTACCTGGACTTGAGCCTGAATTCGTTTGATAGCATTCAAATTCCTAAGTTCATTGGGGAGCTTAAAAGTTTGCAATATCTCAATCTCTTCTATGCGTCATTTAGAGGAGAGATTCCATCTTCTCTTGGTAACCTGTCAAGCCTAAATTTTCTTGATCTCGGGTGGAACGGGAATGGGTTTGACTTATCTTCCAAAAATTTGAATTGGCTTTCTCACCTCACTTCCCTGAAATACATTAATCTCAATGGCGTTGATCTTAGCAGCACAAGAGTCAGTTGGGCATATGATATTAACATGCTTCCTTCATTGTTAGAGTTACATTTATCTTCGTGCAAAATTGAAAGCATTCCACTCTCACTGCAGAGCATTAACTTCCTTCCACTTTCACTACAGAGGATTAACTTCACATCACTGTTGGTCATTGATATGTCGTTTAATGGCATTAAAAGTTCTTCATTTCCCGACTGGTTTTTTAATCTTACCAACCTCGTAACACTTGATCTATCCTGGAATGATTTCTGGGATTCTTTTCCAAGTGAATTTTCAAACTTCAAATCTCTGCAAAACCTTGATTTATCTCATACAGGCTTAAAAGGTCAAATTCCTAAAGTCAGTGGAAATTTGTGCAAGTTAAAAGTCTTAAGTCTTTCAGGGAACAAATTTGATGGGGGGATTGAAGAGTTCTGGAGGAGTCTCTCAAATTGTCCAAGTAATACATTAGAGTCACTAGATTTGTCTTATTGCCAGCTTGAAAGCCAATTGCCGGTCTTTTTAGGAATGTTCAAAAGTTTGCAGAATCTCAACCTTGGAGAAAACAATTTGTGGGGCTCAATTCCAGATTCCATCGGAAACTTGTCATCCTTGAGAACACTAGCCCTCAATTCTAATAATTTGTCGGGCTCAATTCCAGATTCCATCGGAAACTTGTCGTCCTTGAGAACACTAGACCTCAGTTATAATAAGATGAACGACTCAATTCCAGAAAGTATTGGACAGCTCTATGAGCTAGTTTCCCTACTTCTGCTTGGTAACTCATGGGAAGGCATTCTAACGGAAGCCCATTTCATAAATCTTACCAGATTACAAGATTTTCAAGTTGGAAATATAAACCGACCCACGTCCCTCATTCTCGACGGGGCTTATGACATGGTTCCTCCTTTCAAGCTCTTCACAATTTATATCATAAATTGTCGGATAAGTCCTGGTTTTTGGGTATGGCTTCAAACTCAAACTGAACTGTCTGATGTTGCCCTTATGGGTAATGGAATCTCGGATTCCATACCAGAGGAATGGTTGTTGAAGATATCTTCCCAATGTGGCTATCTAGACTTGTCTTACAACCACTTTCGTGGAAACTTTCCATCCCATTTAAAATTTCCAAATTTAACGTATATTGATTTGAGTCATAATCAGTTGGAGGGCCCTCTACCACTTTGGTGTTTCCCTAATGTTGATTCCCTTTATCTAGAAGGTAATTTATTTTCTGGGCCAATCCCCTCAAATATTGACCAAATGATGCCCAAGTTGGAAGAATTGTTACTTGATGAGAATCATTTGAATGACACTATTCCTCCCTCTATTTGTAAGATGCAGAAGTTAAAAATCTTGTCTCTAAGGAGCAATCAGTTTTCGGGAGAACTCCCTCATGCATGGAATATGGAGAGCATTATGGTGTTTTTAGATGTTGGTCAAAACAATCTGTCTGGTAAGATTCCCACTTCATTGGGGGTACTACGTTCCCTGGAAATTTTAAAGCTCAACGACAACAATTTTGGTGATGAAATTCCTGATGCCTTGCAAAATTGTTCAAGTTTGAGGAGTATTGATCTTGGAGACAACAAGTTATCTGGGAAAATACCTCTATGGATAGGAGGGTCAAACGTATCTAAGTTGTCTAGGGTACGATTACGGTCCAACTATTTTAGTGGATGTATTTCCCAGCAACTGTGCAATCTTCAAGGCCTTCACATCCTCGACCTTAGTCACAACAGCCTTTCAGGTACTATTCCCATGTGTTTGGATAACTTAACTTCGCTAGTCAATGATGATTCTTATGTAGAACGTTATGATGGGTTTGAGCAAGCCACACTGACACTAAAAGGAGAAGAACTTGTGTACAACACAACTCTATATCTTGTAAAGAGCATTGATCTTTCATCAAACAATTTAAAAGGTGAAATCCCTGAAGAAATAAGCAGCCTCATTATGTTGGGCACCTTGAATTTGTCCATGAATCAATTAATTGGAAAGATCCCTTCCAAGGTCGGAAACTTGCGTTGGCTTGAAACTGTTGATCTCTCACACAACCACCTTTCGGGACAGATTCCTCAAAGCTTGTCATCTTTAACCTCTTTGTCCCACCTGGACTTGTCTTACAACAACTTGTCTGGAAGAATTCCTACTGGAAACCAGCTTCAAACGCTCAATTTTTCGTCCATTTATGTGGGCAATCAATGGTTATGTGGCGTTCCTCTCTCAACTAAGTGCCCTGAAGATGACCCTTTTATTGCTAAGGATGCAAAGGAGGAGAATGAAGATGGAAAGGATAAGTTGTGGCTCTATGTCAGTGTGGTACTTGGCTTTATCGTAGGCTTTTGGGGCGTTTGCGGCACATTGATCTTAAAGACATCGTGGAGGTATGCCTATTTTCAATTCTTCGATGACATCAAAGATAAGGTAGCACTAACAATTGCATTAAAAGTGGCTCGTTTCAAAATGTTTTTATTCTGAAGTTTGATTGCCCTAATATATAATGTGATGTTTTTCCCCTTCTACTTTGTGTTTTGGTACTTGCAACATATGTATTAAATAAAAGAATCCTTCAGTAAGTGTTCCCACAAACAATTATGTAACGGTTATCCATTTAATACAAGAATTCTATCTAGTTTGTACTTATGAATCGCATAATACAATCTACCGATGTAATGTTGCAATTTAACAAAATAACATTACGAAGTAGATAAGCACACGTGTGTATTCTTCTCTTTTACACTTGAATGTCGTCCAACTCGGCGAGTGGTAGTCCACCTCTACCGCCTTCTCGATGCTGCCAAAACCATACCAAAATTGGAGGAAGAATTGGTGGTTCGATATCGTCGAGGGTTTTCTGGGATCCTGTTCCTTGCAGAGAGAGAGGTGGGAGAATTCGATGGCGTCTTCCGGGTTCCTGTCCCTTGCCGACAGAGAGATGGGAGAGGTATTTTGGCGTCTGTTGCAGAGAGAGATTAGGGGGTGGGTCTAGGGTTTGCACAGAGGGTGGGTGGGCGATTCAATTGAGGGGCTAGGGCTAGAGGGATGGGGGCTCCATCTCTATTCTCGCTTGCTGAAACTTTCCGCTCTTCAGGTAATCTCTCAGTTGAAAGCTTCTAATTATTTTTTTTCATTTGGGTATTTTTTTTTCTTTGGATTTATGTATTTTTTATGAAACAAATTGATGAAATCAGAAAAACGGATTTAGTAAACAAATTGATGAAATTTTTATTTGCGTGCCCTGTTTTTGATTTGTTTGGTTCGGCTTTTAGAGAAATTTTTACTTGCTGGTACCCTTGATTTTCCAGTGACATTTGTGCAGCCTGCATTTAATCATATGATGATTTATATAAGCTTTTTCTTTGCTCTCTTTTTTCAAATCTTTCTAATTGTTTATGTGCAATTTTGTCGAGATTTCTTGGAGTTAATTTTGTTCAAAGACCAAGTATTGTTCTTCAATTAAGATTTCTGGGTTTTTTTTTTTGTTGCTTCTGTTCTGTTAAATTAGTCATCTGGATGTTAATTTAGTTCAAAAGCTAAGTATTGTTCTTCAATTAATCTTACAAGAAAGCATATGAGAACGTGGCACACTAGTGTTCGATCAAATGTGTCTGAGAATCTGTCAATATGATATATTATAATTTTGACTCTCCTCTTCAGCTCCGGCCCCAGGTGCGTGCAGGCGATGTGGGCCTGGTCAACGATGTCTTCATTCACAGTTCCGGACAACAGTTCTGAACCTCTGGCGATTCCGACTGAGAAAGAGGTCAATAACAGCAAGGTAACGGAATTCAATGTTTTGTGTTTGTTATAGAGGCATTTTTGCAACAGTGTATCCGAGAATATTTCTAGATAGTCTGTCCAGATAGCTTAGAATGTGTTTCATGATGCATATGGCTGAAGCGGTTTTGGCTACATTTTGGATTGCTCATTAATTTTTTTGTTGAGCTTGGCTGGTACAAATACATATAAGAAAAGTACTATCCTGTTATCAACTTTTAGTTAGGTTCAAATTTAGAATGCATTTTTACTCATGAGGCATTGGGGTAGAGTGCCTGTGTTCTGTGTTTTGTTGTTATTTTTTCATCCTTTTAAATTTTGTTATGGATAAGTGATCACATTTATGAGTGTCAACCATTTATCCTCATTCATATTCAAATATAATATAATATCGATTTTGTAAGAACTTTTTGTCAATAATTTATGAATTTTTGTCGGTGAAACAATTTTCTAGCAGCATTTGGTCGGATGCTAGTAATTTTTGTACTGCTGGATAATTATTTGTTTGTCTCAGCTAACAGAGTAAATATGGGGTTCTATACACAACATAATATGGAATTTAGCCGAGAAATTTCAAAACAAAGTTTAAACTTTTTGATATGGCAAAAAACAGATTCTCTTCTTTCTCAAAACCCTCAAATTTGTCATATGGTCAGGTTTTATTTGGTCGCTTGTTTATGTTTGCGACAAGAATATAAGTCCAAGGATGCCTTGTTGAAAATGTCTGTGTCCCATGTGCTTCATCTTCTGCTGGTTAAACCAGAAATATAACTGTTGGATCATTTGCTAGCAATTAGTAGATGATTAATTTCCCTTTTGTCGTAAATTATGGAACTTCCAGGAGCTTGGAGGGCTCTCAGGTCCAATGAGGAAGGATGTTTCACAAGTTCGTAAGAAAGATCGATGCGATTAACAAAGAGTTAAAGCCACTAGGACATATCTGCGAGAAGAAGGTAACAGAACTTGGATTTTTACCACATTTTGGTTTTAATGTTTACTGCTATGCATATGCAATTATGGATAAATTCGTGCAGGTTCGTGATGAATTTTGGGTTTGTAACTTGTCACAGGAAAAGGAATACAGAGATGCACTTGAGGCTTTCAATGAAAAGAACATAGAGAAAGTGCAACTTATCACAAAGCTAAGGGAGGTTAGTTTGTTAAACAATTTTTTACTTGGCATAGCTAGGGTTGCAATTTCATGGATGATTTGAACTCTAACCAGTCTGGCCAGTTTGGAGTTAGAGTGGACAAATTACCAATCCTAAAAAATTTGGGCTTACCTCCGGTTAGGAGTTCAACCCGTCCAAACTCTCAACCGATGCTAGTTATCACTCATTATATTTCGATTCAGTAAAAGTGTACAAAGTGCTTATATAATTCAATGTTTTGAGATTGTTTGTTGTGTTGTTGTTACATTTGATGCAGCTGGTGAGCGAAAGTGAGAAGACGAGGATGAAGAAGCTGGAGGAGATGAGCAAGAACATAGAAGCGTTAAAGTGAAGAAATAGCAGCGAATGGGGGTAACTGATGATTTGATTAGGTTTGTGTCATGATGTTTTTAAGCTGAGTTTTTCAATGTATATATATATGGGTGGTGATTGTCATTTGTTGTAATTTCTAAATTGGTTTGTTTCATTAATTAATTAGTGTTGGCTGATTTAGGCAGGAAAATACCCTTTAAATTTAAACAGGTTTGTAACTAAAAGCATCTGGCCTTGCATTTTCCTTCTCATTTTTCCATATATCCAAACACTGTAAGCTCCATTTGCTGATATCTCTCCTGGTCTTCAAGAACACCATCAACCACGGTGAGTTTATCAAAAAACCCACCATCCCCATTTTGGTTGGTTTTGTTTGTTTTGTTCTTTTTTCCTTTTTTTGGGGTGTGTGTTTGACCCGGAGCTTACATGTGTTCGATGAGGGAAGAGAAATAAGGTTGACTGCTTCTGAGGTTGATGAAATTACCAGTTTCCCTAGTGATCCAAGGGCACGTCAATGGATGGAAGTAGGATTTTCTCTCCTTCTATTCTTATCCGCTTCTCTTCCTTTCTCTCACACATTGTTTTATTGTCCCTTGATTTTCCAGTGACATTTGTGCAGCCTGCATTTAATCATATGATGATTTATATAAGCTTTTTCTTTGCTCTCTTTTTTCAAATCTTTCTAATTGTTTATGTGCAAATGGGGTTGAACATATTAATGAGTGGTGGTGTTGTTTGCAGCAAGCTCCGTTCAAGGTAATTTCATTTCTTATAGACAATTTTGTCAAGATTTCTGGGTTTCTTTTTGCTTCTTCTCTGCTAAATTACTCATCTGGAAGTTAATTTTGTTCAAAGACCAAGTATTGTTCTTCAATTAAGATTTGTGGGTTTTTTTTTTTTTCGTTGCTTCTTTTCTGTTAAATTACTCATCTGGATGCTAATTTAGTTCAAAAACTAAGTATTGTTCTTCAATTAATCTTACCAGAAAGCATATGAGAACGTGGCACACTAGTGTTCGATGAAATGTGTCTGAGAATCTGTCAATATGATATATTATAATTCTGACTCTCCTCTTCAGCTCCGGCCCCAGGTGCGTGAAGGCGACGTGGACCTGGTTGATGGTGTCTTCATTCACAGTTCCGGACGACAGTTCTGAACCTCTGGCGATTCCGACTGAGAAAGAGGTCAATAACAGCAAGGTAACGGAATTCAATGTTTTGTGTTTGTTATAGAGGCATTTTTGCAACAGTATATCAGAGAATATGTCTAGATAGTCTGTCCAGATAGCTTAGAATGTGTTTCATGATGCATATGGCTGAGACGGTTTTGGCTACATTTTGGATTGCCCATTAATTTTTTTGTTGACCTTGGCTGGTACAAATACATATAAGAAAAGTACTATCCTTTTATCAACTTTTAGTCAGGTTCAAATTTAGAATGCATTTGTATTCATGAGGCATTGGGGTAAAGTGCCTGTGTTCTGTGTTTTGGTGTTATGTTTTCATCCTTTTAAATTTTGTTATGGAAAGTGATCACATTTATGAGTGTCAACCATTTATCCTCATTCATATTCAAATGTAATATAATATCGATTTTGTAAAAACTTTTTGTCAATAATTTATGAATTTTTGTCAGTGAAACAATTTTCTAGCAGCATTTGATCGGATGCTTGTAATTTTTGTACTGCTGGATAATTATTTGTTTGTCTCAGCTAACAGAGTAAATATGGGGTTCTGTACACAACAGAATAGGGAATTTAGCCGAGAAATTTCAACAACAAAGTTTAAACTTTTTGATATGGCAAAAAACAGATTCTCTTCTTTCTCGAAGCCCTCAAATTTGTCTTATGGTCAGGTTTTATGTGGTCACTTGTTTATGTTTGCGACAAGAATACAAGTCCAAGGATGCCTTGTTGAAAATATCTGTGTCCCGTGTGCTTCATCTTCTGCTGATTAAACCAGAAATATAACCGTTGGAACATTTGCTAACAATTAGTAGATGATTAATTTCCCTTTTGTCGTAAATTATGGAACTTCCAGGAGTTTGAAGGGCTCTCAGGTCCAATGAGGAAGGATGTTTCACAAGTTCGTAAGAAAGATCGATGAGATTAAGAAAGAGTTATAGCCACTAGGACATACCTGCCAGAAGAAGGTAACAGAACTTGGATTTTTACCACATTTTGGTGTTAATGTTTACTGCTATGCATATGCGATTATGGATAAATTCGTGCGGGTTCATGATGAATTTTGGGTTCGTAACTGGTCACAGGAAAAGGAATACAGGGATGCACTTCAGGCTTTCAATGAAAAGAACAGAGAGAAAGTGCAGCTTATCACAAAGCTAATGGAGGTTAATTTGTTAAACAATTTTTTACTTGGCATAGCTAGGGTTGCAAATTCATGGATGGTTTGAACTCGAGCCAGTCTGGCCAGTTTGGAGTTAGAGTGGGGGCGGTTGAGCCTGCTTTGACAAACTACCAATCCTACAAAACTCTCAACCGATTCAATGTTTTGAGGTTGTTTTGTTGTGTTGTTACATTTGATGCAGCTGGTGAGCTAAAGTGAGAAGACGAGGATGAAGAAGCTGGAGGAGCTGAGCAAGAACATAGAATCTTTAAAGTGAAGAAATAGCAGCCTATGTGGGTAACTGATGATCTGATTAGGTTTGTGTGATGATGTGTATAAGGTGACGTTTTTCGATGTTTACATATATGGGTGGTGATTGGCATTTGGTGTAATTTCTAAGTTGGTTTGTTTCATCAATTAGTGTAAAACATTTGGCTGATTTAGGCAGGAAAATACCCTTTAAATTTATACAGGTTTGTAACTAAAAGCATCTGGCCTTGCATTTTCCTTGTCATTTTTCCATGTATCCAAACACTGTACTACACTACTTCCAAGTGTAATGTGGGGTTCTTTGAATTTATTCCTATTCTTTGTTTTATTTTTTTATCGATTGCGAAGGCCATGATATTTATGTAATAATGTCAAGTCTTATGAGTGTTTTTGGGACAAATGGAGTGTATTTTGTTCAATTTTTCGTTAGTACTCCGCTCTATACGATGTTATTCTTAGAGGTAATGGAATCTCGGATTCCATACCAGAGGAATGGTTGTTGAAGATATCTTCCCAACTAACCCGACTATACTTGCCTTACAATCAATTTTGTGGAAACTTTCCATCTCATTTGAAATGGCCAAATCTAACGTTAATTAATTTGAGTCATAATCAGTAGGAGGGCCTATTCCCATTTCGGTGGGCCGCTAATGTACTTGCCCTTTATCTTAAAAGTAATTTATTTTCCGGGCCAATGCCTCAAATATTGACCAAATGATGCCCGAGTTGCACATATTGTCACTTGATGAAAATCATTTAATGGCACTATTCCTCCCTCTATTTGTAACATGCATGAGTTGCAAATGCTCTCTAAGGAGCAATCAATTTTCTGGAGAACTCCCTCATGCATGGAGTGTGGAGAGCATAATGGCGTTTCTAGATGTTGGTCAAAACAATCTCTCTGGTAAGATTCCCACTTCATTGGGGGTACTAAGTATGCTGGAACTATTAAAGCTCAACGACAACAATTTTGATGGTGAAATTCATGATGCCTTGCAAAATTGTTCATGGTTGAGAAGTATTGATCTTGGAGACAAGTTATCTGGGAAAATACCTCTATGGATAGGAGGGTCAAACGTATCTAAGTTGTCTAGGCTATGATTACGGTCTAACTATTTTAGTGGACATATTTCCCAACAACTGTGCAATCTTCATGGCTTTGGCATCCTCGACCTTAGTCACAACAACCTTTTGGGTATTATTCCAATGTGTGTGGGTAACTTAAAATCTCTGGTCAATGATAGTTATGATCAATACTCTTATGATGGGGTTGAGCAAGCCACACTGACCGTAAAATGAGAAGAACTTGTGTATAATAGCACTCTATATCTTGTAAAGAGCATTGATCGTTCATCAAATAATTTACAAGGTGAAATCCCTGAAGAAATAAACAGCCTCATTCTATTGGGCACCATGAATTTGTCCATGAATAAATTGAGTGGAAAGATCCCCTCCAAGGTTGGAAACTTGCGTTGGCTCGAAACTCTTAATCTCTCACACAACCACCTTTTGGGATAGATTCCTCAAAGCTTATCATCTTTAACCTTTTTGGCCCACTTGAAATTATCTTACAACAACTTGTCCGGAAGAATTCCTTTTGGAAACCAACTTCAAACACTCAATGTTTCATCCATTTATATGGGCAATACATGGCTATGCAGCGTTCCTCTCTCAACTAAGTGCCCTGAAGATGACTCTTTTGCTGCTAAGGATGCAAAGGACAAGAATGAAGATGGAAAGGATAAGTTGTGGCTTTATGTCAGCATGGTACTTGGCTTTATCGTAGGCTTCTGGGACTTTTGCAGCACATTGATCTTAAAGACATCGTGGAGGTATGCCTATTTTCAATTATTCGATGACATCAAAGATAAAGTAGCATTAGCAATTGCATTGAAAGTGACTCATTTCAAAAGGTTTTTATTCTGAAGTTTGATTGTGCTAATATATAATGTAATGTTTTTCCCTTTCTACTTTGTGTTTTGGTACCTGCAACTTATGTATTAAATAAAAGAATCTTTCAGTAAGTGTTCCCACAAACAATTATGTAACGGCTGTCCATTTAATACTAGAATTCTATCTAGTTTGTACTTATCAATTGCCTAATACAAAATATATATGCAACGTTTATCTGTGTAATGAGATGTGTGAATAGCACATCCATTAATAAACTAACATTATGAACTAGATAAGCACATGTATGTATTCTTTCCTTTTACACTTGATGTCGTTGAAAACGGCTAATGGTGCGTAGAATTATCAGAGAGACGAGCCATACGGCCCACTTCCAACAACATCAATATTGTCCCCAACTTGGTAATTACCACCTGCACAATCCGTCAAGTGTGAGGTTTTATCACAAAAGGTCTCGGTATTAGTTGGAGTGGGGTGAAGATATTTAAACTCTTATTTTCTTATTGATACAGTCGACGTGGAACATAATTAGTGGGTCACACGTGGGAGATCTACACAACGACAACCACGTAGAGCCAAAGGAACTCACCCTACATGCGGGGCCAAAGGACCCACCATCATCGCGTGGGGCCAAGGAGACCACCCATCACGTGACAGTACAGTATGGGCCGGCTAGAGGGATGGGGGCTCAATCTCTGTTCTCGCTTGTTGAAACTTTCCGCTCTTCAGGTAATCTCTCCGTTGAAAGCTTCTAATTAATTTTTTTCATTTGGGTATTTTTTTTTCTATGGATTTATGTATTTTTTTCCCCCAGTGAATTCGAAATGAAATCAGAAAA
Source organism: Pyrus x bretschneideri (assembly GCF_019419815.1). Taxonomy (NCBI): domain Eukaryota; kingdom Viridiplantae; phylum Streptophyta; class Magnoliopsida; order Rosales; family Rosaceae; genus Pyrus; species Pyrus x bretschneideri. The sequence continues at coordinate 1,882,493 of NW_025999784.1, forward strand.
ACCAATTTAGTAAACAAATTGATGAAATTTTTATTTGCCTGCCCTGTTTTTGATTTGTTTGGTTTGGCTTTTAGAGAATAAAGTAGCTTGCTGCTACCCTTGATTTTCCAGTGACATATGATGATTATTAAGCTTTTTCTTTGCTCTCTTTTTTCGCATCTTTCTAATTGTTTATGTGCAAATGGGGTTGAACGTATTAATGAGTGGTTGTGTTGTTTGCAGCGAGCTCCGTTCAACGTAATTTCAGTTCTTAAAGACAATTTTTTCAAGATTTCTGGGTTTCTTTTTGCTTCTTCTCTGTTAAATTACTCATCTGGAAGTTAATTTTGTTGAAAGACCAAGTTTCTTTAATTAAGATTTCTGGGTTCTTTTTGTTGCTTCTTTTCTGTTAAATTACTCATCTGGATGTTAATTTAGTTAAAAAACTAAGTACTGTTCTTCAATTAATCTTACAAGAAAGCATATGAGAACGTGGCACACTAGTGTTCGATGAAATGTGTCTGAGAATCTATCAATATGATATATTATAATTCTGACTCTCCTCTTCAGCTCCGGCCGCAGGTGCATGAAGGCGACGTGGTCCTGGTCGACGGTGTCTTCCTTCACAGTTCCGGACGACGGTTCTGAACCTCTGGCGATTCCGACTGTGAGAGAAGTCAATAACAACAAGGTAACGGAATTGAATGTTTTGTGTTTGTTATAGAGGCATATTTGCAACAGTATATCAGCGAATATTTCTAGATGGTCTGTCCAAATAGCTTAGAATGTGTTTCATGATGCGTATGGCTGAAGCGGTTTTGGCTACTTTTTGGATTGCTCATTAATAGAATGCATTTGTACTCATGAGGCATTGGGGTAAAGTGCCTGTGTTCTGTGTTTTATTGTTATGTTTTCATCCTTTTAAATTTTGTTATGGATAAGTGATCACATTTATGAGTGTGAACCATTTATCCTCATTCATATTCAAATGTAATATAATATCGATTTTGTAAGAATTTTTTTGTCAATAATTTATGAATTTTTGTCAGTGAAACAATTTTCTAGCAGCATTTGGTCGGACGCTAATAATTTTTGTACTGCTGGATAATTATTTGTTTGTCTTTGCTAACAGAGTAAATCTGGGGTTCTGTACACAATAAAATATGGAATTTAGCCGAGAAATTTCAACAACAAAGTTTAAACTTTTTGATATGGCAAAAAACAGATTCTCTTGTTTCTCAAATCCCTCAAATTTGTCAGATGGTCAGGTTAGGTTTTATTTGATCACTTGTTTATGTTTGCAACAAGAATATAAGTCAGTATGATATATTATAATCCTGAATCTCCTCTTCAGCTCCGGCCACAGTTGTGTGAAGGTGACATGGTCCTGGTCGACGGTTCGGAAGCTCTGGCGATTCTGACTGAGAAAGAGGTCAATAACAAGAAGGTAATGAAATTCAATGTTTTGTGTTTGATATAGAGGCATATTTGCAACTTTGTATCAGATAATATTTCTGGATAGTCTGTCCAGATAGCTTACAATGTTTCTGCTCTTCTGCTTGGTGGGTTTTGTTTGTTTTTTTCAGAAGATAAGTGCAATTCTGTCTATTGTTCCTGAAATGTTTGTGTCTCAATGATGATTTCCTGATTCAGAAGGCTTACCTGCATAACAAAAGAGTTCATTTTTTTGATAAAAATGTATATATTTGGCGTTTTAAAGGCTCATGAATCTTCTAAATAATCTCACACAACCCTAAACACTAGAAAGTAGAAGCACCATACCTCTCTCTTTGTTTGGGTGAACGTTCACATCAACATGTTCAGGTGGTAACATAATTGACATGTATATGAAGGGTTTTGATGCTTTTGGCAATGTTGCAGCATAAACAACTTCTAGAGCTCTCTTCAGATCACTGCAATCTACCGATCTATCTGTGGTTTGAAAGAAAAACGAATAAGAAAACATATCAATGATGTAATTCTGACATCAGTATGTTAAAACAAAATTAGGGGACTACTTATATAAATAGCCTCCAAGGCGTGAAATTAGAGAACTGTCACCTACGATTTACTCTAATTTTCTTGTGTTGATAAGGCATTGCATGAATACTTCATACCATTTATAAAAAGCACCATGGTCATCTTCTTCGCAACATAATTGGAATCGGAGATAAAGCCGTCCATCTGAAAAACTGAGCTAGAAGGATCTTTATCTGAAGCTTCTATTTCATCAGACTGCGAGCAACAGACACCCCCGTACACCGATCGAATTGCATCAATCCCTGATGCTGTGGAAACAGAATGAACATCTGCTCCAGCAGCTCCATGCTGACAGTAATAGCATACAAAAAGATTTTAATCGGGATTTTGAATTTCTAGCCATGAAAAAGATCGGTGAAGTAGAAAGACAAGTTCTGTAGTGAATGAAACAGCAACCTACCTTTCTGCAGGGGGAGCTAACATTCATATGATGAATTGCAAACCGGCTTAGCAAATCTACAATCTTTGAATGATCATCAGCAGAATCTGATAACAATACCACCGCTTAATTCACCAGTAAAGATAATTTCATCCCATTAAACCAAAACATAGAAAGTAATTCATCACATTCATTGGGAAAATTTTAAAGTTTAACTGCTCTAATTGTTACCCTGAACCCACAAAATTCTAATTATTTCAAAACTAAATCATAAATTACAAGCATAACACAATAATTATCACTCAGATTAAAATGAAAAGGCCATTTCTTTCTATGAACAAATCATATAACTTTCTTGGAATTTCATCAAACAGGTAATGGGCACGCACCTATGGCCATGCAACTGGCCTTTGGTAATAGTGGTGACGGTGACGTGAGCTACGTATGTCATGCTGGCAAGTGCTTCTCCTCTGAACCCCATCGACTTTATCGACTGCCAGTCCTCAAACGCCGAGTGTTGCCGCTCACACGGTATCGGCAGGTCCTCATACTGCAATGAATCGTAAATTCGTAAATAAATTTAGAAATAATTCAAAATTTAATAAAATGGAATAAATGAGTGCAGAAGGGACTGACGCGTATGCCTTGGCCGTCGTCGGAGACTTGGATTAGTTTGAGGCCGCCGTCCTTGACGACGACGTTGATGGAGGAGGAGCGGGCGTCGAGGCTGTTCTCGACGAGCTCTTTGACGGCGGAGACAGGGCTTTGGATGACCTCGCCGGCAGCGATTCGGTTCAGCAGAGACTCTTCTAGGAGGTGAATTTTGGGAGGCTCCGTCGCGACTTGCTCTTCTTCTTCTGCTTCAATTTCCATTTCCGTTGCACTGCACTCGTTTGGAAGCGCCAAATTTTCCCGGCACCGTCAAAATGAAGAAGAAACGAGTTATTTATTATTTTTTTTTTTTATATTTTTTTGGTTCAATAGAGGAGAGTAAAATTAGGTTAAGAATTGCGTTGCCATTTAATATTACGGTGAATAGTATTTTTCTTTATTTATATGTGAGAGATTTTAAGTTCAATTATTATTAATGACAAATTTAAACTAGATTATTATGGTTAAACCAATGTGAGACTTCATTCTTCTACTCGTTTGTTCAAAAATGAAAGAATCACATTACAAAAATATACATAAGCGTACTAACAGTGAAAGAGGTATATTTCAGATATAAAAATTATATTTACATTTCATAAGTTTTTGGTAATAAAGGCTTAAAGTTTTTAATAGCATCTATGGTAGACAAAGAACACTAAAAAATGTCGACAAGAGGCAAGAGTTTGGTCGAGATAACCTACAAAACACGATAAACTCGAGTTAATCTATTCATTAGCCACAAAATTTCATCTTAGAATAAACACGACAAAGTTCACAACTTTAAATTATGTGTAAAAATTCATCAGAAGTGTGCACTAATTCACCAAGAGTGTAGTTGTTGCTCGCACCTACAATTCTAAGATATCTAAATGTGAATTTTCTCAATTATAGGTTAAATAAATGATTCGAAGTTCGCTTTCACGGTAAATAAATAAATAAATGAGTAATTCTCCTTTTATTGTTCTAAAATTTTTAAAAATTTGATCATTTTTCATACAAGTTTAATTTTTTTTGCACTTTTGTACTTCCGTTGATTTGTTTTGTCAAATGCTTTGTTAATTAATAAAGTGGCATGGCTTTAGTTGACGATGCTGTCATGTCATCAATTAACAAAAATATCAATGATCAGGTTAACAAAAGTTAGGTTTTTACCTAAAGCCTGTAACCTCGCAAAGGAATTTCATTACATCCCACACTAAATGAGATTCTGTTGATGTACGAGTTAAATTATGGACATGGCCTGTGAGATTTTATCTTCAAAGGCACCGGTTCGAGTAATAGTAAAACCACCTTCTTCTTTTTGCAAGTAATAGTGGATTACTCACACTACTACAAAATTAACTTAATGTGTTGGAGAGTGGTGGCGGTTTATACGATATAGTGTTGAATAAAAGGTAAAGAAAAGGTTTTTTTTTTTTTTTTTTTTTTTTTGGGGGGGGGGGTGTTGTTGATCTGGAGTTTGCATGTGTACGGATTGGTGAGGGAAGAGAAATAAGGTTGAGAGGGAGTTTGTATTCAGAGAAAATGAGTTGTATGTGGAGTCTGAGATTGATGAAATTACCAGTTTCCCAAGTGCTCCAAGTGCATGTCAATGGATGGGAGTAGGATTTTCTCCCCTTCTATCACTACAAAACAAAGTGTCATTAGCGAGGGTCAAATGTCGTCGAAAAAAGCATTTTTCCGTCACAAATACTTATTGCCGCAAATAGTAAGTCATACTCACTTGGATTGCCAATCGCCTCTCTATTGTCTCTTCCAATCCCTTTCATCAAGTATGATATATGAATTTCCACGGCTAGCCATAAGGATTTTCCACCAAAGACTAATTGGTGTGCCAAGACTTCCACGGCTAGCCATCTCATTCATGCATTCACCATATCTGCTCCTACACGGCTTCATTAAAATTTGGAAAAGTCCATAGGAAATCTCGTGTATTCCTTATTAGTGAAAAACAAATAAGAAAGCAACGAGTGTAACAATGACTATTTTAGACTGTTAACAACAATTTCACCGTTTAGAAAATTTGTAAATAATGACACAATAGTCATATCCAAGTAGTGACTACCAATCTACCAGCATGTGTGGTGTACGCAATGGACTTGCAAACTTGTTCAACCCGACACAGCTAAATCCGTTTTCGTAATTTACCATAAGAAAAGAACAGTAAATAAGATGATAAGTTGTGAATTGTGATGGAACATGAAGACCCTTAATTCAAAGTCTCTGCTGCATATGGATTTCTACAACCTGTCACAACCAGGTACCAGCTGTGTTGACAAAGGACTTGCAAACTTGAAAAAGGGGCTGTGAACATCCGCCACTCATTTTGTTTTCCAATAAATCGGTTTTTTAACATAGGGAATTTAGGCTACTTAGTACTACAGTCTATTGGTATTCCTTTTCACTTGTAAGTGAGAGGTCTTAGGTTCAATTCTCTTCCAAGGTGAGTTTGAACTACATTATTACTAGCTCATTGTGAGGCTAAGCCCACCCCCTCTCTTTAGTGTAAATAATATCAATTGTTAAAAAAAAATAATAATAATAAAAAAAAGGACATAGGGAATTTGGAATTTAAAGGAAAACAAGAAACAAGACTAAATTCAAAACAGGAAATAAAGCAAATCCTAATTGAAAGATGCGAACCTAAATCCATAAGAGCAACGAAAGCTAAATATGTTCTCACACTTTCCGCTTTTATTATTCTCCAACAGGGTCCAAAACTAGGGTTTACATGGCATATGTTAAATCAGGAAGAAACCAAAGTGGTGTTAATTAGGATTATATTTCATAAAGATGATCATTGTAATCCTAGGAATAGTATGATTACTTGTGTAAGAAGGAATCACAATTCTTGAGTGAAACTAATTTTAGTCAGACTAGTACACGGATATACCATGATAATCACTATATATAAAAAGGAAAAGTAATTTATTTTTTTAAGTACAATGATATATTTTATACTAAGAGGATGGTGGAGTTTGGCTAAATCAGACAATGGGCAACCTAATTTAGTATCAAATTTGTCATTCACGAGATTCGAACCTAAAACTTCTCACTTACAAGTGAAGAGGAATACAACCAGATCGTAGTACTTCAGTAGTAAAAGAAAAAGTACTTAACAGCTATATATATATCTCACAATTAGCAAAACCTTTTCACATCTCTCTCCCTCTCGTGCGTACCATAGTCAATACTGACAACGCTTACACAGTATATGTTATACATACTATTTGGATATGTTCAAGTTTGTTTCAGTAATTTTTCCTTGATGAAGAGTCTTTGGTTTGCTTTCTATTATGTTACTAGTTGCATGGAAGAGTGCATTTTGCTCGCTATCCTTCAATGGTCATGACCATTATCATTTACCACTTATATTAATTGCGATTGAATTAGTTTAAGTTTTGAGATTTAAGTAGTAAATAAATCTGATCACATTCATCAACAATAATTCATGTGGCGGTAAATGTACACAAAAATACACTTTGAGTGGAAAAACTAGGGTTAGAAGAAAACCATTTCATTGAATCTCGTGCAATCATTAAAACCAGTGGCGAAGCTAGCATGGGGTCATTGGTTACCATTGACCCTAATAACTTAAAAAACGTCATGTAAATTTGTTTGTGTATTGTATATGACCCTTATAAACAGCTAATGAAAACTAAATTACAATCTCCTTCTTCTGCTTGTTCTATCACATTTGTCTTCATTTTCTCTTTTCTTGTGCAATCTAATGTGCGCACCATGTGCTCGATGAAATACCTTAGTTAAAAAGCCTTGGCAACCTTCAATATTACTCCACAGTATCATGCACCCACCCTCTAAAAGCTACAAACAAGAGTAGTTGTTGACATATGTTGACATAAACTTTCAACATATGATGACAGGAATTGGCAAGTACCTACTAGGTGCTCAATGAAATAGCTCAATGAAGCTTTTTTTAGTTGATATTATGACCCTATTATTTAAAAATCCTAACTTCGCCACTGATTGCAACACAATGCAATTGTAAAAAATTCTATACTTTATCGATGTATCAGATAACTGATTACAACATATGGATTTTCCACCAAAGACTAATCGGTGCGCAAAGACTTCCACTGATTACAACATATGGATTTTCCACCAAAGACTAATCGTTATGCAAAGACTTCCACAAGTAGCTAGCCATCTCATTCATGCATTCATAATATCTGCTCCTACACGGCTTGCAAACTTGTAAATATCCAATTAGTGACTACCAGTCTACCAGCATGTGTGGCGTAAAATATAAGAACATATTCATATCGGTTTTCGTAAGTAAGTTGATAAGTTGTGAATTGTGATGGAACATGAAGACCCTTAATTCAAAGTTTTCGCTGCATATGGATTTCCACAACCCATCACAACCAGCTGTGTTGACAAGGGACTTGAAGACTTGTGATGGAACATGAGGACCCTTAATTTTTTTCATTTGGGTGATTTTTTTCAAATTGTGAATTGTGATGGAACATGAAGACCTGAAGTCTTGCAAACTTGTAAATATCCAAGTTGTGAATTGTGATGGAACCTGAAGACTTGCAATTTTTTTTGCATTGTACGCATACATAATGAAATTTATGTTATAATTTTTTTTTTTTGATAAGAAACAGATGTAAATTAGAATCATACTACTATAGGTATGCTATATACATTAATTTGATAGTACCATAAATTCAGAATTAATCTTTAGTGTCATTAAAAAATATACATAAATTTAGGGGACTGTTATTTACTACAGCCAACATGGTGTTGTTCAGGTGCTTTTGACTAATCTCTGCAGTTTTTCAATTCGTCTGGGGTATTTGTGATTTTGAACGACACTAGAAAATTTTGTATCAAAATTCAGAGCTGCGTTCTTCTTCCCTCAAAATAAGAAGAAAACGTTTCCTCAACTCCATATTTTGGCACCTCAGGTATATTTGTGTTCTAAAGACTTTTACTTCTTCTGATTTCTTTAGAGCTATTATTTTACCCATATTTGATTTGTAAAGTGGAAGATTGGATATCATATGTCTGAGTATTTACGGTTTTGTACCATGCAAACTTGAGCTTATTGATCCAAATGCTAGAACAGTGTACTCAACCAATTTCATATCCTCTTGGGCTAAGGAGAGTATATTACTTGCCAATGAGAAATATACTTCATATAATAGCAATGTGATGATGTGTGGTATGCTTTAATTAGAGATTTTTGTGTAGTAAGAAAGCCATAGAGAGAGAATCACATTTTTGTTTTTTTTTTTTTTTGGATTTGGTTACTGTAGTGATTACGCAATGAAAGCCGAGGACAAACAAATGACACATGTAGTTGGGAATTTGTGAGTTACATGCAAAGCTCATGGAAAGTAAGCTTTTGTAATGTGTCTAATGGCATAGTCAAAGAGTTGTCCACCTAAGAGCAACTCCAATGTTGGAGCCCTCCTCCTAGGCTATGCACTATTCAATCCACCTTATGAACAGTAACTGCCCTTAATGACCAGTAATAGCCCGGGCAATAGCATTTGCATCTTCACCGTTACACTTCAATAGCCCTGGCAATAGGCAATAAAATATTAGTATTTTTTTATTTATAAAATAATACAAAATAATTTTAATTGTAATATTGGATAAGGTTTTTAATCGTTCTCGTTGCGCCACGTGTTATTATCCGAAGTATTATTAAATAATACAAAATAATTTTATTTGTAATTTCGGATAAGATTTTTAATCGTTGTTGTTGCGCCACTTGTCATAAAATCCGAAAAGACAATTATTGGGGATGAATTTCCGATAAATTTTTTAATCGTACTCGTTATGCCACGTGTCATTATCCGAAAATACAATTATTGGTGATGGATTTCTGATAAGATTATTACCCAATCACGTCGCGCCACATGTCATAATTGTTTACAATCTTTGAGGATAGATTTCCTTCAGATTTTTAAAGAATGACGGCATGCCACGTCACATTATGTACAACTTAATCCTTTCTGAATCCTCCATATAATCCACCATCCATCCTCACAAATCTCACACCAATTTTCTCAAGATCTCTATCATTATTCATAGTTTCTGCTTCCTTTTTCACAAAAATCTGTATCATTATTCATAGTTTCTGCTTCTTTCTTACAATGTTTTCTTCTTCCTCAAGGATGATGTGGGAACTCGATCAGGAAGAGGAAGAATTGTTTAACCAATCAGAAGCAATGTTCAATCACCAGGGGGCATAAAATGAGAGGGAAGAGGATGAGGAGCGTAAAAGGAGAGATGACGAAGTAAGAATGGGCAGAGCCTCACATTCCCGTCGAGTCATCCAAGCTGTGGCTCAGATCTACAGGCCCAGCCGTTCCGAAAACCTTGATAGAACCAGACAACGACGAGGTATGTAACTCTTGGATGATTATTTTGTCCCTAATAGTGCATTTCCTGATACGTACTTTAGACGTCGTTTTAGAATGGAACGACATTTGTTCAACAAAATCATGATTGCTGTTTGCAACCATGATTCTTACTTTGTGCAAAAGAAGGATGCTTTTGGTGCTATGGGTCTACTGCCTGAGCAAAAAATTACTGCTGCCTTGCGGATGCTTGCATATGGAGTATTTGTAGACCAAGTGGATGAGATAACGAGGATTGGGAAATCAACCATTCTTGAGTCCCTGATGAGGTTTTGCGGAGCAATTGAATCTATCTACACCGCTGAGTACCTCCGCAAACCTACAAACATGGACTTGGAACGACTGTTAAAGAAGGCCGAGATGCGTGGTTTTCCTGGGATGATTGGAAGCATTGATTGTATGCACTAGATGTGGAAAAACTATCCAAGTGCATGGCAAGGCGCTTATAGGGACAAAAAATGAGCAAAAAGTATCATTCTGAAGGCGGTGGCATATTTTGATATATGGATTTGGCACGCCTTTTTCAGGGTCCCGGGAGCTCAAAATGACATCAACGTCCTTGCCCAATTCCCAGTGTTCAACGATGTCCTACAAGGAAAGGCACCAAAAATCACGTATGAGGTCAACGGACGTATGTACGACGGGCCATACTACCTAGCTGACGGCATTTACCTGCGATGGTCAACATTTGTCACAACAGTGCCACGTCCGCGAAGTGCAAAGGAAAAACACTTTGCAAGCTGTCAAGAGGGGTGCAGGAAGGATGTTGAGCGTTGTTTCGGTATCCTCCAAGCTCGTTGGGCGATCGTCAGGGTTGCTACCAGATTGTTTGATGTAGAGTTGCTTCAATCCATCATGATGACGTGCATCATTCTTCACAACATGATTGTGGAAGATGAGTACGATTATGAAGCCGTTGATGAATATGAGCCAGACACGATGAACAATTCAAGAACACGTATATATTGTGCTCATGACGCCATCGATGAGCCCGTGCAACATGAGCCATTACAAAAGGGATGGACATTACAATGAAAGGCTCATTCAACGATATACTGCATTTCAAATGCCAGACATGCACAATGCCCGGCAAATTGACTTGATAAAGCACCAGTGGGCATTGAAACAAGCTGAAGATAATTAAGTTCATTTGGTGTGTTTTATTATTTGGTATGTTTATGTTATTTTATTTGGTGTGTTTTATTATTTGGTATGTTTATGTAATTTTATTTGGTGTGTTTTATTATTTGGTATGTTTATGTAATTTTTTTAGTGAGTTTTTTTATTATTCGGTATGCTTATGTAATTTTATTTGGTGTGTTTTTGTCATTTCAATAAATATTCTCTTAGTATAAATAACTTACCAAATTAATTTGAATAAATATTCAATAAATTGGAAACAACATAAATAATACAAACAATAAATAATAAATTACAACCCAAAGTGATTGGAAAATTATGGGCTCCGATTACAAAAACTACTCTATTCATCATCACTTAACCAATTTGTGGTGCTAGGATGATCTTCTCTTGTGGTGCTAGGATCATCTTGGCTTGCTATCGCTTCTCTTGCACGCCTCCTTCGCACCACGTCCGCTTTCTCTGACTTCCAAAAAAATTTAGAATTTGGAGACTTCCCTTCTAAAGGCGTGTTCATAATCTCACGATCTCGTTGAGCTCGTCTTTCTTCTCTAACATGTTCCCTTTCTTGCCTAAGTAGCTCTCTTTCTCTCTCATTAGCCTGAAATTCTTGCTCAATAGCTGCAGCTTTTGCGTCCTCTCTAGCCTTATCAGCCTCATATTTCGTCAGTTCTGTCGCCAAAGTCAATTCACCTTGGCGAGTAAGTTCTTGGAAGCACTCCCTTTTCTCTTTGAAGCCTTCTTACCTTGAGGCCTAATTGGATAACGGGTCGAACCCGACGCTTTTTCAGGGAGGGGCGTTTCGGGCACTTCTTCTGCATCATCTTCATAAACATGCGAGACATGATCGGGTGTAGAGTGTAAGAGGGGTGTTGTTCATATGCACTTCTGGACCGATTGACACAACTCTAAATTTAGGACAATCTTTGACAATATTCCAACATTCCCACTGGTTGAATGATTTATTTTTGCTTTTGATTTTGGCAGCGTACCAAGCTTGTGCTTAAAGTTCCTACACAATGCGGGAGAAGAAATAATTATAATGAAAATAAGTAACAAATAAATAATACAAACAACATAATTATAATGTAAGTAGGTAACAAATAAATAATACAAACAATAAATAATAAATTATGTAGGTAACAAATAAATAATACAAACAAATAATTATAATGTAAGTACGTAACAAATAAATAATACAAACAAATAATTATAATGTAAGTATGTAACAAATAAATAATACAAACAAATAATTATAATGTAAATTTGGGTATCAAATAAATAATATATTGTTACCTGATCCGAGTAATTTTCCCCACTTCGAATATTACTACTAGCTTGTGCCAAGCGTCACTCCACGTACTAAACGATTGGCTAAGTAATTTCCAACGACTGGATATCGATTCTTTGGTTCTTTTCCCACCAATTTTCTCAAGATAATTGGTATGAATAAGACTCCACATTTCTTGCAACTGCATCTCATTACCCGTAAGCGAACTATGAGTAACTTCAACCCAGCTAGTACACAACGCAACATCTTCAAGAAGCGACCAATTCGTACCTGCACCAGTGGTCATTTTGTTGAAAAAAAATGGATTGAAACTTTGAGACAAAGAAAGGAATGTGATTGAAAGTAGTTGAGAAAATATGAAATTGTTGTGTAAGGTAGATGATAATGAAAAGGTATTTATAGAAAAGTAAAAACAATTTTTTAAAAAAAAATTTCAGACTTTTTTTTGAATTTTTTACAATTTTTTTAAATTTTTATTCAACTAATTAATTTTTTTACAATTTTTTTTAAATTTTTATTCAACTAATTAATCTCTGCCGTTGGATATAAAAAAATTTGAATTCCAACACTCCAGATTGTGCCACGTGTCACAACATTAACTTTTCTTAATTTTAAAACTATTTTTTCTTTTATTTTTTTATTTATAAAGCATATTAATATCCACCGTTGATCTCAGATCGAACGGTGGATATTAAATAAGACTTGTTGAGATCGAACGGTCCAAATTAAAGATCCGTTGAGAGCCAACGGTAACTGAAAAAGCAATTTTTTTTTTCTTTTCTGATTTTGTGTCGGCGACGCGCGCCCACGCGTGAGTGGGGTGCACGTGTGATATCCCGTCCCGAAGCTATCGAAACGTACGTATGAAATGACCATTTTGCCTCTAGCTAGTTCGTTTACGTTATTGGTTGTTTGTGTGCCTTGTTGGCATGTTTGAGAATCACACACACGCAGCCACACACTCCACCTTTCCATGTCTCTCTCTCTCTCCCGAGTTCTCTTTCCCCTTCCTTTTCACCATACACGTACGGACACACACACACCCACATTCTACACCCACAGATTGAGGAAACCAAGGGCTCAGTCGTGATCGTGATGTCGAGGGGAGCACGATCATATCATTTTCAGGTGAGAAACCAGTCATTTTCACGTCGATTTCACAACCTCCGATTGAGCACTATTCATGCAAACATTGATCTAGCATGTTTTTGGACTTTTGAAGCTTGTAGTTGTGTTTGTAAGGTCCCAAGGAACCTCGGAGTGTATCGTTGGACGGAAGTGGACGTCAGAATAGCCTGGTTCGAGTTTGGCCGGTTATGGAGTTTTTGGACAGGTATAATCTTGTAGTTTTAGACCTTAAAACTTGTTTGGACGTGTTCTCCTAGTTCTAAGGTTTAATTTGGTGCAAAAATCATGAAAAACGGTTGAGAAACGAGCGAGAAAACACGATTTACAGGTTTTCCGGCGATGGCGCCGGAGTCTCGCCGGAGAAGGTGACGGAATATTCCGTCAGGATTCTGACGGAATATTCCTGACGCCGTTAACAGAATCTGTCAGTTTTGATGGAATATTCCTAACGGCGTCAGTTGACACCGTCCGTGTGCACCGCACGTGCCTGCGCGTGGCTGCGCGTGCGGCGGTGAAAAAATTTTCTAAAAATATGGTTGTGTTCCTGAGGTTATGTAGAGCACGTTGGTATATTCAATTGTCCATTTTGAGCAATGTATGAGAAGTTATTTTGAACGGAAGGTTATGTGCTTTAAAATTAACGTTTTTATAGTATCTTCGCATATAGGTGACACGTATCCCGAGGACGAGCGTGCTCACGCGAGGCAGGGGGCTACGACCCTTCCACATACCAGTGAGTGGGCTTTTGGTTTTCCGTATATACCTATATACATTTATATTCCCAGAAATAGTTAAAAAGGGTTATTCGTTTTATGCCATGCACCATATCCTTATTGTTTATGCATTATCATATGCATCAGTAGTGGCATACATATACATATTTATATTTGGTGCTGTGGAGGCGCAGGTAAGTGCCAGGTAAGCGTTATTTAACCTTTGCATTAAATGGTGATTCGAGATGCTTAGAGAGCTCATAACCTGCACCCCCGGTGTTAGTGCTCCCGCCCAGAGTAGGGCACAGTCATTCACGTGTCGTTCACCTCCCACACCACACGCTCAGCTTGGATCCAAGTTAGGTGCACAGTCTTGTCGTACAGACCACTTTAGGTGGTTCCGACTCGTAGGTGACCCGCGATTATTCGCACAGCCTTCACATGATCATAGCACTAGAGCGTTTATATGTATGACACCCAGGCCTGTCGTACAAACCACTATAGGTGGTTCCGACTCGTGGGCAGGTTTAGTGATTGAGATTGAGATTTGAGCTCTAGATTCAGCCGTACAGGTCACTTAGGGGACTCCGGCTACCAGATGTTATGCTATTGATGTGATTTATACCTGAGCACTTGCATATCATTATGAGGCTTTGAAATGGCATATCATTGAGCATGTTTGGCATATTTATACATACGTATATATATATTTATTTCTGGGAAGTATACAGGTTTTACGGCGAGGGGTTAGAATATATTTTACTAAATGGTTTTCAAAGAGCTTTGTTTTTGCCCACTCACACTTTTGTTTTGCGCCCCTCCAGGTTCTAGTAGCTTAGCGGATTCGGTGGTTTTCCCAGAGGGCGTCTCAGCATTTCTGACAGACACTCACCAGTGTAGGGTCACCTTCGGGTGTACTACTGTCGTATCATTTTCTTTGGACTGCTGTAGTCTTTATGCTCTGAATTCAGTGTCTTACTTACACTAGCACTTATTTTATCCCATTATATATGCTAGTTTTTAAATTATTCGTACTTTTATATTAATTCCTTTAGCTTCCGCACTGTGCACATGGCTACGTCACTTCCACGTGACGGCCAGCATGCCCTGATCTTGGTCGGGGTGTGTCAGCACGCGCCCGACAGAAAAAAAATTAAAAAAGGCCTGACGCCAGCGCTGGCATCACAGGGCCTCAGGCTCTCGGGCTGGCAATTCTCTACGGGCCTGGAGCTCGGGCTTCCACCTCCACTCGGGCTCTCCAATGCTGGAGCTGGGCCACAGGGCCTCAGGCCCCTTTTCTCTCCTCCGTCGAGCAACCAGCAATGCTGGGCTTGCTTTAATGTCTACTCTACGACGATTGTAGAGTAGATCTGTTTGTGTTGAGCAAAACTATGATCAATTTACATGAAATGAAGATAAATTGGGTTTTTTTTCAACTTAATATATATATATATATATATATATATTTTTTTTTTTTTTTTCTTTTTTTTGGATTTTTGTTTTTGAATTTTTGGTTCATGTATTTTACAAGGGCCATGAACTCTGATGGAAGTAATTCCCTTTTTTTTAACTAATTTCCAGAATTTTTGTAAATCCCTTTCTCTACACAACAAAATATGGAATTTCAATAATGAAGTTTAAACTTTTTGACACGGCCAAAAAAAGATTCTTCTTCTTTCTCAAAACCCTCAAATTTGTCATATGGTCAGGTTTTATTTGGTCACTCGTTTATGTTTGCGACAAGAATATAAGTCCAAGGATGCCTTGTTGAAAACATCCGTGTCCCATGTGTTTCATCTTCTGCTGGTTAAACCAGAAATATAGCCGTTGAATCGGTTGCGAGCAATTAGTAGATGATTAATTTTCTTTTTGTCGTAAATTATGGAACTTCTAGGAGCTTGAAGGGCTCTCAGATCAGATGAGGAAGGATGTTTCACAAGTTCGTAGAAGATCGATGCGATTAGCAAAGAGTTAAAGCCACTAGGACAAACCTGCCAGAAGAAGGTAACACAACTGGGGTTTTACCCTATTTTGATGTTAATGCTTACTGCTATGCATATGCAATTATGGATCAATTCGTGCGTGTTTGTGATGAATTTTGGGTTTTTAACTTGTCACAGGAAAAGGAGTACCGAGATGCACTTGAGTTTTTCAATGAAAAAGAACAGAGAAAAAGTGCAGCTTATCACAAAGCTAATGGAGGTTAGTTTGTTAAACAATTGTTTACTTGGCATAGCTAGGGTTGCAATTTCATGGATGGGTGGAACCCGAACCAGTCTGGCCAGTCCGGAGTTAGAGTGAGCATGGTTGAGCCTGCTTTGACAAATTACCAATCCTACAAAATTTGGACTTACCGCCAGTTAGGAGTTCAACCTGTCCAAACTCTCAACCGATGCTGGTTATCTCTCATTCTATTTAGTAAAAGTGTAGAAAGTGTTTATATAATTCAACGTTTTGAGATTGTTTTGTTACAGTGAAAGTGAGAAGACGAGGATGAAGAAGCTGAGAGCAAGAACATGGATTTGTTACAGTGAAGAAGTAGCAGCCTATGTGGGTAATTGATGATCTGATTAGGTTTGTGTGATGATGTGTATAAGGTGATGTTTTTCGATGTTTACATATATGGGTGGTGGTGATTGGCATTCGGTGTAATTTCTAAGTTGGTTTGTTTCATTAATTAGTGTTTGGTAAAAACATTTGGCTGATTTAGGCAGGAAAAGACCCTTTAAGTTTAAACAGGTTTGTAACTAAAACCATATGGCCTTGCATTTTCCTTCTGATTCTTCCATGTATCCAATGATATTTATGTAATAATGTAGAGTTTTATGAGGGATTTTGGGACAAATGGAGTGTATTTTGTTCATTTTTTCTTCAGTACTACGCACTATATACGGAATGATTACATTTTCTACCCTTTCGTGGATTCTTCTCCTAACATCAAAAAGTAATGAGTGCTATGATGTCCACAATGTCGTCTAATTTTTCACCCACTTTTTAATGAAAGTTTTAGTGACAAGTTTATTCTATTGCAAGACCACATGGAAGGACATAAGCAAAATATAAAGAAAGTGTTTTCATTTGGGAACTGAAGTGGATTTAAGGAACATTTCTTGGTATAGATGCAAATAGTGGGAAAAAGGGAACGACTCACATCCCTTCCTCTAGTCGGGCCAAACGATAAGAACCCCCTAAAAATGCAAATAGAGTTAGGGATTAGAGCTTCTGTCTCTGTCCATCTCTTTTGCAATTTCGTAAATGCATGCGAATCAGTGAACATATTAATAGATAAATTAGTTGATAATATAGCTAGTATTTAAAAAAAAAAAATACCGCAAATATTAAGTCATGCTCACTTGCATTGCCAATTACCACTCTCTTTTCTCTTCCAATCCCCTTCATCAATTATATTTATGAATTTCCACCGCTAGCCATATGGATTTTCCACCAAAGACTAATCGGTGTGCAAAGACTTCCACATGCAGACCCTCAATTCTAGTCTACCAGCATGTGTGGTGTAAAATATAACAACATATCCAAATCTGTTTTTTGTAAGCAAGTTGATAAGTTGTGAATTGTGATGGAACATGAAGACCCTTAATTCAACAACCCATCACAATCAAGTACCAGTTGTGTCGACAAAGGACCTGCAAACTTGTAAAAGGGGCTGTGAACACTCACCACTCATTTCAGTTACCTTTTTTTCTTTTCTCCATCCGACGACTTTCGTTTTCAGCTCTCCTACCTACATCGATAATCTTTTCCTATAAATTCGATATCGTACTAATTTTAGTAGCTAAACATCTCACCAACAAAGCAAAGAAAAATTGTGTGTCATAATGGATAGCCATTGTCACCGTAGTATTGCTCACTATTTGCTTCTTTTGCTTTTGTTCTCTTCCTGCATGCAGAGTACTACTAAACTCTGTTTCTGTTTGGCTGGTGAAGAAATTTCAAGCAGTGTGAAGACAAATTCATGCATTGATGAAGAAAGACAAGCGCTTCTCGTCTTTAAACAACATCTTGTTGATCATTCTGGTAGGCTTTCGTCTTGGGTGGGTCATGATTGCTGCCAATGGGAAGGTATTTCATGCAACAACAGCACTGGTCATGTCGTGAAGATGGACCTCCGGAATCCATATGACTTTTTTGACCGTGATGAGTATGAAGAGCGGAGAAATGCTTCTTTGGGAGGTAAGATAAATGCTTCTTTGTTGAGCTTGAAACATTTAAATTACCTTGACTTGAGCTTGAATTGGTTTGATAGCAATCAAATTCCTAAGTTCATTGGGGAGCTTAAAAGTTTGCAATATCTCAATCTCTCCTATGCGTCATTTAGAGGAGAGATTCCCTCTTCTATTGGTAACCTGTCAAGCCTAAATTTTCTTGATCTCAGGTGGAGCCAGAATGTGTTTGACTTATCTTCCAAAAATTTGAATTGGCTTTCTCACCTCACTTCCCTGAAATACATTAATCTCAATGGCGTTGATCTTAGCAGCACAGGAGTCAGTTGGGCATATGATATTAACATGCTTCCTTCATTGTTAGAGTTACATTTATCTTTGTGCTCAATTGAAAGCATTCCACTTTCACTACAAAGGATTAACTTCACATCACTGTTGGTCCTTCATATGTCGTATAATGGCATTAAAAGTTCTTCATTTCCCGGCTGGTTTTTTAATCTTACTAACCTTGTAACACTCGATCTATCCGGGAATGATTTCGGGGATTCTTTTCCAAGTGAATTTTCAAACTTCAAATCTCTGGAAAATCTTTATTCATCTGAAATAGGCTTAAAAGGTCTAATTCCTAAAGTCAGTGGAAATTTGTGCAAGCTAAAAGTCTTAAGACTTTCAGAGAACAACTTTGATGGGGGGATTGAAGAGTTTTGGAGGAGTCTCTCAAATTGTCCAAGTAATACATTAGAGTCACTAGATTTGTCTAATTGCCAGATTGAAAGCCAATTGCCGGTCTTTTTAGGAATGTTTAAAAGTTTGCAGATTCTCAACCTTGGAGAAAACAATTTGTGGGGCTCAATTCCAGATTCCATCGGAAACTTGTCATCCTTGAGAACATTAGCCCTCAATTCTAATAATTTGTCGGGCTCAATTCCAGATTCCATCGGAAACTTGTCGTCCTTGAGAACACTAGACCTCAGTTATAATAAGATGAACGGCTCAATTTCAGAAAGTATTGGACAGCTCTATGAGCTAGTTTCCCTACTTCTGCTTGGTAACTCATGGGAAGGCATTCTAACGGAAGCCCATTTCATAAATCTTACCAGATTACAAGATTTTCAAGTTGGAAATATAAACCGACCCATGTCCCTCATTCTCGACGGGGCTTATGACAGGGTTCCTCATTTCAAGCTCTTCATAATTTATATCATAAATTGTCGGATAAGTCCTGGTTTTTGGGTATGGCTTCAAACTCAAACTGAACTGTCTGATGTTGCCCTTCTGGGTAATGGAATCTCGGATTCCATACCAGAGGAATGGTTGTTGAAGATATCTTCCCAACCTGGCTATCTAGACTTGTCTTACAACCACTTTCATGGAAACTTTCCTTCCCATTTGAAATTTCCAAATTTAATGTTTATTGATTTGAGTCATAATCAGTTGGAGGGCCCTCTACCACTTTGGTGTTTCCCTAATGTCCATTCCCTTTATCTAGAAGGCAATTTATTTTTTGGGCCAATCCCCTCAAATATTGACCAAATGATGCCCAAATTGCAAGAATTGTTACTTGATGGGAATCATTTGAATGGCACTATTCCTCCCTCTATTTGTAACATGCAGAAGTTAAAAATCCTGTCTCTAAGGAGCAATCAGTTTTCTGGAGAACTCCCTCATGCATGGAATATGGAGAGCATTATGGTGTTTTTAGATGTTGGTCAAAACAATCTGTCTGGTAAGATTCCTACTTCATTGGGGGTACTACGTTCCCTGGAAATTTTAAAGCTCAACGACAACAATTTTGGCGGTGAAATTCCTGATGCCTTGCAAAATTGTTCAAGTTTGAGGAGTATTGATCTTGGAGACAACAAGTTATCTGGGAAAATACCTCTATGGATAGGAGGGTCAAACATATCTAAGTTGTCTAGGCTACGATTACGGTCCAACTATTTTAGTGGATGTATTTCCCAGCAACTGTGCAATCTTCAGGGCCTTCACATCCTCGACCTTAGTCACAACAGCCTTTCAGGTACTATTCCCATGTGTTTGGATAACTTAACTTCGCTAGTCAATGATGATTCTTATGAACACAATTATGATGTGTTGGAGCAAGCCACACTAACACTAAAAGGAGAAGAACTTGTGTACAACACAACTCTATATCTTGTAAAGAGCATTGATCTTTCATCAAATAATTTAAAAGGTGAAATCCCTAAAGAAATAAGCAGCCTCATTATGTTGGGCACCTTGAATTTGTCCATGAATCAATTAATTGGAAAGATCCCTTCCAAGGTCGGAAATTTGCGTTGGCTTGAAACTCTTGATCTCTCACACAACCACCTTTCGGGACAGATTCCCCAAAGCTTGTCATCTTTAACCTCTTTGTCCCACCTGGACTTGTCATACAACAACTTGTCTGGAAGAATTCCTACTGGAAACCAGCTTCAAACGCTCAATTTTTCGTCCATTTATGTGGGCAATCAATGGTTATGTGGCGTTCCTCTCTCAACTAAGTGCCTTGAAGATGACCCTTTTATTGCTAAGGATGCAAAGGAGGAGAATGAAGATGGAAAGGATAAGTTGTGGCTCTATGTTAGCGTGGTACTTGGCTTTATCGTAGGCTTTTGGGGTGTTTGCGGCACATTGACCTTAAAGACATCGTGGAGGTATGCCTATTTTCAATTCTTCGAAGACATCAAAAATAAGGTAGCACTAGCAATTGCATTAAAAGTGGTTCGTTTCAAAATGTTTTTATTCTGAAGTTTGATTGCCCTAATATATAATGTGATGTTTTTCCCCTTCTACTTTGTGTTTTGGTACTTGCGACATATGTATTAAATAAAAGAATCCTTCAGTAAGTGTTCCCACAAACAATTATGTAACGGTTATCCATTTAATACAAGAATTCTATCTAGTTTGTACTTATGAATCGCATAATACAATCTACCGACGTAATGTTGCAATTTAACAAAGTAACATTAGGAAGTAGATAAGCACACGTGTGTATTCTTCTCTTTTACACTTGAATGTCGTCCAACTCGGCGAGTGGTAGTCCACCTCTACCGCCTTCTCGATGCTGCCAAAACCATACAAAAATGGGAGGAAGAATTGGTGGTTCGATATCGTCGAGGGTTTTCTGGGATTCCTGTTCCTTGCAGAGAGAGAGGTGGGAGAATTCGATGGCGTCTTCTGGGTTCCTGTCCCTTGCCGAGAGAGAGATGGGAGAGGTATTTTGGCGTCTGTTGCAGAGAGAGATTAGGGGGTTTGCACAGAGGGTGGGTGGGCGATTCAATTGAGGGGCTAGGGCTAGAGGGATGGGGGCTCCATCTCTATTCTCGCTTGCTGAAACTTTCCGCTCTTCAGGTAATCTCTCAGTTGAAAGCTTCTAATTATTTTTTTTCATTTGGGTATTTTTTTTCTTTGGATTTAGTAAACAAATTGATTAAATTTTTATTTGCGTGCCCTGTTTTTGATTTGTTTGGTTTGGCTTTTAGAGAAATTTTTACTTGCTGGTACCCTTGATTTTCCAGTGACATTTGTGCAGCCTGCATTAAATCATATGATGATTTATATAAGCTTTTTCTTTGCTCTCTTTTTTCAAATCTTTCTAATTGTTTATGTGCAATTTTGTCAAGATTTCTGGGAGTTAATTTTGTTCAAAGACCAAGTATTGTTCTTCAATTAAGATTTCTGATAGCTTAGAATGTGTTTCATGATGCATATGGCTGAAGCGGTTTTGGCTACATTTTGGATTGCCCATTAATTTTTTTGTTGACCTTGGCTGGTACAAATACATATAAGAAAAGTACTATCCTTTTATCAACTTTTAGTCAGGTTCAAATTTAGAATGCATTTGTATTCATGAGGCATTGGGGTAAAGTGCCTGTGTTCTGTGTTTTGTTGTTATGTTTTCATCCTTTTAAATTTTGTTATGGAAAGTGATCACATTTATGAATTTTTGTCGTAAATTTATCCTCATTCATATTCAAATGTAATATAATATCGATTTTGTAAAAACTTTTTGTCAATAATTTATGAATTTTTGTCAGTGAAACAATTTTCTAGCAGCATTTGATCGGATGCTTGTAATTTTTGTACTGCCGGATAATTATTTGTTTGTCTCAGCTAACAGAGTAAATATGGGGTTCTGTACACAACAAAATAGGGAATTTAGCCGAGAAATTTCAACAACAAAGTTTAAACTTTTTGATATGGCAAAAAACAGATTCTCTTCTTTCTCGAAACCCTCAAAGTTGTCTTATGGTCAGGTTTTATGTGGTCACTTGTTTATGTTTGCGACAAGAATACAAGTCCAAGGATGCCTTGTTGAAAATATCTGTGTCCCATGTGCTTCATCTTCTGCTGGTTAAACCAGAAATATAACCGTTGGATCATTTGCTAACAATTAGTAGATGATTAATTTCCCTTTTGTCGTAAATTATGGAACTTCCAGGAGTTTGAAGGGCTCTCATGTCCAATGAGGAAGGATATTTCACAAGTTCGTAAGAAAGATCGATGAGATTAAGAAAGAGTTATAGCCACTAGGACATACCTGCCAGAAGAAGGTAACAGAACTTGGATTTTTTACCACATTTTGGTGTTAATGTTTACTGCTATGCATATGCGATTATGGATAAATTCGTGCGGGTTCATGATGAATTTTGGGTTCGTAACTGGTCACAGGAAAAGGAATACAGGGATGCACTTGAGGCTTTCAAGGAAAAGAACAGAGAGAAATATAACCAGAAATATAACCGTTGTGCTTCATCTTCTGCTGGTTAAACCAGAAATATAACCGTTGGATCATTTGCTAGCAATTAGTAGAGGGATGGGGGCTTCATCTCTATTCTCGCTTGCTGAAACTTTCCGCTCTTCAGGTAATCTCTCAGTTGAAAGCTTCTAATTAATTTTTTTTCATTTGGGTTTTTATTTTTTTTTATTTTTTATGGATTTATGTATTTTTTGTTCCAGTGAATTTGAAATGAAATCAGAAAAACGGATTTAGTAACAAATATATGAAATTTTTATTTGCGTGTCCTGTTTTTGATTTGTTTGGTTTGGAATTATATTATTTTTTGCTTTTTTTGGCAAGGGCTTTTAGAGAATAAAGTTGCTTGCTGCTACCCTTGATTTTCCAGTGACATTTGTGTAGCCTGCATTTAGTCATATAATGGATGGTGGTGTAAATTCAGTTCGTATAGACAATTTTTTTTAAAAAGATATCTGGGTTTCTTTTTGCTTCTTCTCTGTTAAATTACTCATCTGGAAGTTAATTTTGTTCAAAGACTAAGTATTGTTCTTCAATTAAAGATTTCTGGGTTTTTTTTTTGTTGCTTCTTTTCTGTTAAATTACTCATCTGGAAGTTAATTTTGTTCAAAAACTAAATATTGTTCTTCAATTAATCTTACAAGAAAGCATATGGGAACGTGGCACACTAGGTGTTCGATGAAATGTGTCTTAGAATCCGTCAATATGATATATTATAATTTTGATCCTCCGCTTCAGCTCCGGCCTCAGGTGCGTGAAGACGAAGTGGTCCTGGTCGACTGTCTCTTCCTCCACAGTTCTGGACGATGGTTCCGAAGCTCTGGCGTTTCCGACTGAGAAAGAGGTCAATAACAAGAAGGTAATGGAATTCAATGTTTTGTGTATTTAGACGTAGGCATTATACATTTTAATTGATGCACATACTTCTAGAGGCATACTTCAAGGCACAGAAATTACGTAGTTTGTAGTCCTGTTAATTTTGAATACTATTATGTATTTCAACATAATAGTGTTCCATTGCCCAAAAAGAACACAGAAAGGAATTGTATGAGTTTCCGATTTTCTTGCAGTTAAAGAGGATCCTGCTGATGCTGAACCTAAATTTAACCCTTTTACTGGATCTGGAAGACGCTTGGATGGGAAGCCTTTGAAATAGAAGCCAGCACCAGCTTCTTCCTCAGGATCCAAAGACAAGAAACCTGCAGTCACCAATGGAAATGCACAACCTTCTACAGGATCTAGTTCATAAGCTACCAGTTGTCAGGCTCGGGGAAAACTTGTTTTCGGATCAAATGCCAGTCGCTCTCCAAAGGAGACAAAAAAGGTACTCTTGCTTCTCTTGTTTCATGACTTCCATCAACTGACTTTGGAATTATTTTACAAACGTTGCCAGTTTAATGTGATGCTGATCGTAAATCACTCTTTATCTATTCAATTCTGCAGGAAGCTGCAAAAGAGACTAAGAAAGAGAAGCAGCCGGAAGTGAAAGAAGACCCGAAATTCCAGCCTTTTATCAACTTTTAGTCAGGTTCAAATTTAGAATGCATTTGTACTCATGAGGCATTGGGGTAAAATAGCTAGGGGATAACGTTTTAGTCAGGTACAAATAGCAACTGTTTTTTTTGTTTTTGGTTATTTTTTCATCTAGGGGATAACTTTTTGTTGTTTATTGAAAGGAATATTAGAACACATCCACACCCTATTTTGTCAAATTGTTCTAAAGTGTCTGATGCTGATTTTAGAATTCTCCTGACTTTCTAACTCAAATCTGTGCCAAGAGAACCCAACTAAAGTGGTTCGCCGCTCCTTGTATGAAGTATTAGTGAATTATTTGTAATTTACAAAACGAAACGAAAATTGTTGCGTTTTAAGCATACATGGTGAAATTTATGTTATAAATTTTTTGATAAGAAGCAGGTGTAAATTAGAATCATACTAATATAGGTATGCTATATACATAAATTTGATAGTACCATAAGTTCATAATTAATCTTTAGTGTCATTAAAAAATATACATAAATTTATATACATAAATTTGATAGCACCATAAATTTGGGGTACTGCTGTTAGGTTTTTCCAGCCATGATAATAAGGAATTATAGTCTTAGAGGATTAAATTGTTTTCTGAATTGGAGTTGTTTTCCAAATTGGAGTTAGTTTCTCATTGGAGTAGGTTTTATAACTAGATTCCAATTAGGATTAATAATCCTTATTGAAGAAGACCTTTATTATGTCTATATAAAGGGGCTATTGTACTAGTTTTGAATTGGGGGGAGCAAAACAATAAATTGTATACCACTCAAGGGATTAGAGTGAGAGAATATTGTAAAGTGTGTGCGAGAGAAAAGAAAGAGATAGTGTATTTCTTGTTCCTGTTCTTTCAGGTTTTTCTTCAAGTCCTAGTTCTAGAGATTTGGCAAGATTATTGGTTGTACTCATTATTGATATAGTGAAAGATTGTTGTTGCTGTCCCGTGGATGTAGGCACGTATTGCCGAACCACGTTAATTCTTGGTGTTGATTTGTCTTGGTTATTTGTTTTCGATTTCCGGAGCTTGATCTGTTTTTACCATTCTTAAATGTGATATTCTCAACAACTGTTATATTTAGTACAGCCAATATGGTGCCGTTCAGGTGTTTTTGACTAATCTCTGCAGTTTTTGAATTCATCTGGGGTATTTGTGATTTTGAACGACACTAAAAATTTATGGGCTATAGGAACCGCTTGTTAAGAAAATGGGTCCAAATTCGGAGCTGTATTCTTCTTCCCTCAAAATAAGAAGAAAACGCTTCCTCAACTCCATATTTTGGCACCTTAGGTATATTTGCGTTCTAAAGCCTTTTACTTCTTCCGATTTCTTCAGAGCTATTATTTTACCCATATGTGATTTGTAAAGTGGAAGATTGGATTTCATATGAGTATTTAGGGTTTTGTACATTGCAAACTTGGGCTTATTGATCCAAATGGCTAGAACAATGTACTCAACAATTTCATATCCTCTTGGGCCAAGGAGAGTATACTACTTGCCAATAAGGAATATACTTCATATAATAGCAATGTGCTGATGTGTGGCATGCTTTAATTAGGGATATTTATGTGTAGTAAGAAAGCCATAGAGAAAGAGAGAGAGAGAGAGAGAGAGAGAGAGCCGAGGACACACAAATGACACATGTAAAACATTTATTTCATTGCTTCGTTTTTGGTACAAAAAAACATTTATTGTTAACTAAGGAACCATTTTTATGGATTTATTGAAATATGTAAGAACTTGTTTCTATCCTAACACATTAATTTTGGTCAATAGGAATCCCATAACTGAAATTTTATAGAAATGGTGTAATTGGTCAATCTGAAATTTTGAATTTTAGCCGATGAATGAACTCTTACAAGCTTTCTACTGCATATACACATCTTTTTTGGTTGTTAGATTTTGTTTTTATTTCATTTTTTGGTAAATGCAATGGTTGGCTTTGCAAAGGACTGACCTTTATCTTTTGTAGTTTTACCTTTTTTGGTATCGAGTATTGGTTGGTTTTATTTTCTAGATTGACTGGTATTTGTGCGTTATTTGTTTTCAATAATCAGTTTTCGTTATTTGTTTTGAGTTTTATTATGGATAAGTGAACACAATTATGAGTATCAACCATTTATCCTCATTCATATTCAAATGTAATTTAATATCGATTTTGTAAGAGTTTTTTTGTCAATAATTTATGAATTTTTGTCAGTAAAACAATTTTCGAGCCGCATTTGGTCGGACGCTAATAATTTTTGTACTGCTGGATAATTATATTTTCTCATTGCGCAGAAAAAAAGTTTGCAGTGTGGGTTTTCTAAATTCAGTCACTTCATTCTCTAATCTCGTAGATCTCCAACTTAAATCCATTTAACCATGTCATTCTTTGTATCATTTTACCGTATTTATTTGAGTTCTGTATTTAAATGTTGTTGACTTTTATTACATGAAGAAAACTGCCATATCCATAGAAAATAAATTTTTGATTTGTGTAGCAATGCATTTGAACGCTACAATATTTTCTGTTTGGGTTTTTTCCCAACTTAATTTGTTTTGGATTTTTGATTTTGAATTTTCGGTTTATTGTATTTACAAAGGCCATGAACTCTTTGATGGAAGTATTCCATTTTTTTTACTGATTCCCAGATATTTTTTTCAAGAGAATTAATTATCTGTTTGTCTCAGCTAACAGAGTAAATCTGGGGTTCTGTACACAACAAAATATGGAATTTAGCTAAGAAATTTCAACAACAAAGTTTAAACTTTTTGATATGGCAAAAAACAGATTCTCTTCTTTCTCAAAACCCTCAAATTTGTCATATGATCAGGGTTTATTTAGTCATTTGATTATGTCTGGGACAAGTATATATGTCCGAGGATGCCTTGTTGAAAATTTATGTACCCCATGTGCTTCATCTTCTGCTGGTTAAACCAGAAATATAGCCGTTGAATCCGTTGCTAGCAATTAGTAGATGATTAATTTCCTTTTTGTCGTAAATTATGGAACTTCCAGGAGCCTGAAGGGCTCTCAGATCCGATGAGGAAGGATGTTTCACAAGTTCGTAAGAAGATCAATGCGATTAACAAAGAGTTAAAGTCACTAGGACATACCTGCCAAAAGAAGGTAACACAACTTGGATTTTTACCACATTCAGATGTTAATGTTTACTGCTATGCATATGCAATTATGGATCAATTCGTGTCTGGTCGTGATGAATTTCGGGTTTGTAACTTGTCACAGGAAAAGGAATACAGAGATGCAGGCTTTCAATGAAAAGAACAGAGAAAAAGTGCAGCTTATCACAAAGCTAATGGAGGTTAGTTTGTTAAACAAATTTTTACTTGGCATAGCGGGGTTGCAATTTCATGGATGGGTTGAACTCAAACCAGTCTGGCCAGTTCGGAGTTAGAGTGAGCACGGTTGAGCCTGGTGTGACAAATTACCAATCCTACAAAATTTGGGCTTACCTCCGGTTAGGAGTTCAACCCATCCAACCTCTCAACCGATGCTTGTTATCACTCATTATATTTCGATTCAGTAAAAGCGTACATAGTGCTTATATAATTCAACGTTTTGAGATTGTTTTGTTGTCGTGTAACATTTGATGCAGCTGGTGAGTGAAAGTGAGAAGACAAAGATGAAGAAGCTTGAGGAGCTGAGCAACAACATAGAATCATTAAAGTGAAGAAATAGCTGCCTATGTGGGTAACTGATGATCTGATTAGGTTTGTGTGATGATTTATTTAAGGTGAGTTTTTTTTATGTTTACATATATGGGTGGTGATTGGCATTTGGTGTAATTTCTAAGTTGGTTTGTTTCATTAATTAGTGCTTGGTAAAAACATTTGGCTGATTTAGGCAGGAAAATAACCTTTAAATTTAAACAGGTTTGTAGCTAAAAGCATCTGGCCTTGCATTTTTCTTCTCATTTTTCCATGTATCCAAACACATACTACCCTACTTCCTAGTGTAACGTGGGGTTCTTTGAATTTATTCCTATTCTTTGTTCTAACTTTTTATGGATTGCAAAGGCCATGATATTTATGTAATAATGTAAAGTTTTATGAGTGATTTTGGGACAAATGGAGTGTATTTTGTTCAATTTTTCTTCAGTACTCGGCTCTATAGGGAATGATTGCATTTTCTACTCCTACCCCCACAACACCATGATCTTCTTCTCTCTTTTCATGGATTCTTGTGACTGTAACCTCCATTTGCTGAGATCTCTCCCGGTCTTCAAGAACACCATCAACCACGGTCCACTGTGAGAGTATCAAAAAAACCCACCATCCCCATTTTCCAAGTTTTCCCTTTACTCTCTCCAAATATTGAATCTTTCCGCTCTTCTGCTTGTTGGGGTTTTTTTGTTTTTTCATTTTTTTTGGGGAAAAAAGGTAAAGAAAAGGGTTTTTTTTCTTTTTGTGTTGGGGGGTGGGGAGTTGATCAAGAGCTTGCATGGGTACGGATTGGATCAGGGGAAGAGAAGCTAGAGAGGGAGTTTGTGTTCAGGGAAATGGGTTGTATGTGGAGCTGACAGCTGAGCTGCTTCTGAGATTGATGAAATTTCCAGCTTCCAAAGTGCTCCAAGGGCATGTCAATGGTTGCTGGGTTTGCATTTTAGCATTTCATAAGAATTCACCTTCTGATTTGACATGCATTCCCTCTATCCTTTCAGTCTCCACGTACCCTTTTCAGTCTGATGAATTTATTCTTATGTTGTCTTGCTGCTTTTGATGTTTTTCACGGTATTTTTCTTTTGGTTGGGGGTTGTCGTTATTTGTGTTTGTGTTTATGTTTGAGATGTACTAATTGCAGTATTACCCGATTACGGATGTCTACATTTTTTTGGACCTTTTACGCTTTTAAATTTCGCTCATTCCCTGACAATACCTGACTTAGCCACTGACAGAAGACAAACACGTATTTTGTTGGGGCTTCACTTGTTTGGTCTTTTCAAAGAAAGAAGAAAGGATTTTGCGATGTATTGGAATAGAGATACATGATATACTGATTCTCACATATTATAGTGCGTGGATTGATTATTAATGTTATATTCTAAAGTATAGATTGGATCTTCTACTCATAATATAACATGTGGATGTGTTCTAGTATGTTTCAATAATTTTTCTTGATGAAGAGCCTTTGGTTTGCTTTCTATTATGGCATGGAAGAGTACATTTTGCTCACGATCCTTAGTGGTCGTTAGCATTACTACTACATTAATTATGATTGGTTCAGTTTAGGTTTTGAGATATAAGTAGTAAACAAATCTGATCATATTCATTGATAACAATTCATTAAAATGCACTTTGAGTGGAAAAGCTAGGGTTAGAAGACAACCATTTCACTGAATCTCTTGCAATCTTTAAAACCCAATGCAATTGTCGAATTTTCTGTACTGTGTCGATGTATCGGATTACATCGAATAATTGGGGTTAAACATTTTGCCCTTCTGCTGACTTTGGAATTATATTACAAATGTTGCCAGTTTGATGTGATGCTGATCGTAAATCACTCTTTATCTATTCGGACACGAAAATTTTTGCGTTGTAAGCATACATATTGAAATTTATGTTATAAATTTTTTTGATAAGAAGCAGATGTAAATTAGAATCATACTAATATAGGTATGCTATATGCATAAATTTGATAGTACCATAAGTTCAGAATTAATCTTTAGTGTCATTTAAAAAATATACGCAAATTTATATACATAAATTTGGGGTACTGTTGTATTTGGTACAGCCGATGTGGTGCCGCTCAGGTGTTTTTTGACTAATCTCTGCAGTTTTTGAATTTAACTGGGTATTTGTGATTTGGAACGACACTAAAATTTTTTATGGGTTATAGGTGTTAACTACCTTGAAATATTTGGGAATTGAAGAGAAAATCAAAAGAAAGATGAGCGCAGAGAGCTTGGAGAGAGAGTTTAGAGAGAGAAATACGAGACTTGTATTAACTAAAGAGAAAGATTACACAGCTACGTTTTTATAAGAGAGTCTAACAACTCTAACCAAATACTAACAAACTTACTAACTGTATTGCCAACTTGTACAATCAATTGACTAATCATCTAACTATTGGTGTGGAACCGCAGGGTTAGAAAATGGGTCCAAATGCTTCTTGCAAATAACCCAACGGTTAGGTTTAGTCAAAGCAATGACCTCTTCCCCGAAATACAAGTGTAGGTTGAAGCATCTGAGGAGGGGAATTGACATCACTTTTTCAACTTTTGTCACCACTTTAATCATAATTCAAGCAGATTCAGCACGCTAAGTTAGCCGTTGCTCTACAAAAAATACAGCTTCACCAAACACCGAAAAAGAAACCAAATCAAATAAGGAGTGCGATTATGTCCACTTTATTGTCTAATTTTTTCACCCGCTTTTTAACGAAAATTTTAGTAACAAGTTTATTCTATTGCTAAATTACATAGAAGGACCTAAGTGTTTTTGTTTGGGAATTGAAGTGACATAAGTGACCACCTCTCTGTATCTCTCCGGTGCACCACCGTCCTCACAACCCAACTCAAAACCAAGTGAAGGACCCAAGGTTTAAGTGCTGCTTCCCTTTGATTGAGCAAACATATTATGCCATTCTTAGGATTTAAGGAACGATTCTTGGTATGTACACAAATAGTGAGAAAAGAGAACAAATCATGTCCCTTCCTCCAATCGGGCTAAACGGTAAGAACCCTAAAAAGTGCAAATAGAGTTATAGATTAGGCTTCAGTCTCTGTCTATCCTTCTTGCAATTTCGTAAATGCACGTGAATCAGTGAACAAATTAATAGATGAATTAGTTTAGAATATTGCAAGTATTGAAAATAAAAAAAGAATACCGAAAATATTAAATCATCCTCACCTGCATTGCCAATTGCCACTCTCTTGTCTCTTCCAATCCCTTTCATCAATTATGATTTATGGATTTCCACGGCTAGACATAAGGATTTTCCACCAAAGACTAATCGGTGTGCAAAGACTTCCACAGGTAGCTAGCCATCTCATTCATGCATTCATAATATCTGCTCCTACAAGGCTTGCAAACTTGTAAATATCCAAGTAGTGACTACCAATCTACCAGCATGTGTGGTGTGAATTATAAGAACATATCCAAATCGGTTTTCGTAAGTAAGTTGATAAGTTGTGAATTGTGATGGAACAAGATGATCCTTAATTCAAAGTCTTTGCTGCGTATGGATTTCCACAACTCATCACAACCAGGTACCAATTGTGTTGACAAGGGACCTGCAAACTTGTAAATGGGGTTGTGAACAACCGCCACTCATTTCAGTTGCCCTTTTTTCTTTTCTCCATCAGACGACTTTCGTTGTCACTCTCCGGCCTACATCAATAAACATCTCACCAACAAAGAAAAGAAAATAAGAAGAAAATGGATCCAAATTTATGACTTTTACTTCTTCCGATTTCTTTAGAGCTATTATTTTACCCATATGTGATTTGTAAAGTGGAAGATTGGATATCATATGTCTGAGTATTTAGGGTTTTGTACCATGCAAACTTGAGCTTATTGATCCAAATGGTTAGAACAGTGTACTCAAACAATTTCATATCCTCTTGGGCTAAGGAGAGTATATTACTTGCCAATGAGAAATATACTTCATATAATAGCTATGTGATGATGTGTGGCATGCTTTAATTAGGGATATTTTTGTGTAGTAAGAAAGCCATAGAGAGAGAGTCACATTTTTGTTTTTTTTTGGATTTGGTTAGTGTAGTGAATACGCAATGAAAGCCGAGGACAAACAAATGACACATGTAGTTGGGAATTTGTGAGTTACATGCAAAGCACATGGAAAGTAAGCTTTTGTAATGTGTCTAATGGCATAGTCAAAGAGTTGTCCACCTAATGTCTACTCTACAACGATCGCAGAGTAGATCTGTTTGTATTGAGCATAACTATGATCAATTTGACATGAAATGAAGATAAGTTGGGTTTTTTTTCAATTTTTTTTTTTTTTTTTTTTTTTTTTTTTTTTTTGAATTTTTGGGTTATGTATTTTACAAAGGCCATGAACTCTGATGGAAGTAATTCCTTTTTTTTTAACTAATTTCCAGAATTTTTGTAAATCTGGGGTTCTGTGCACAACAAAATATGGAATTTCAACAACAAAGTTTAAACTTTTTGATATGCGATTTCATAAATGCATGCGAATCAGTGAACATATTAATAGATAAACTAGTTGATAATATAGCTAGTATTTAAAAAAAAAAAAATACCGCAAATATTAAGTCATGCTCACTTGCATTGCCAATTGCCACTCTCTTTTCTCTTCCAATCCCCTTCATCAATTATATTTATGAATTTCCACCGCTAGCTAATCGGTGTGCAAAGACTTCCACATGCAGACCCTTAATTCCAGTTTACCAGCATGTGTGGTGTAAAATATAACAACATATCCAAATCTGTTTTTCGTAAGCAAGTTGATAAGTTGTGAATTGTGATGGAACATGAAGACCCTTAATTCAACAACCCATCACAAGCAAGTACCAGCTGTGTCGACAGGGGACCTGCAAACTTGTAAAAGGGGTTGTGAACACCTACCACTCATTTCAGTTACCCTTTTTTCTTTTCTCCATCCGACGACTTTCGTTTTCAGCTCTCCTACCTACATCGATAATCTTTTCCTATAAATTCGATATCGTACTAATTTTAGTAGCTAAACATCTCACCAACAAAGCAAAGAAAAATTGTGTGTAATAATGGATAGCCATCGTCACCTGAGTATTGCTCACTATTTGCTTCTTTTGCTTTTGGTCTCTTCCTGCATGCAGAGTACTACTAAACTCTGTTTCTGTTTGGCTGGTGATGAAATTTCAAGCAGTGTGAAGACAAATTCATGCATTGACGAAGAAGGACAAGCGCTTCTCGTCTTTAAACAACATCTTGTTGATCATTCTGGTAGGCTTTCGTCTTGGGTGGGTCATGATTGCTGCCAATGGGAAGGTATTTCATGCAACAACAGCACTGGTCATGTCGTGAAGATGGACCTCCGGCATCCATATGACTTTTTTGACGGTGATATTGAAGGGTGGAGAAATGCTTCTTTGGGAGGTAAGATAAATGCTTCTCTGTTGAGCTTGAAACATTTAAATTACCTGGACTTGAGCCAGAATGTGTTTGATAGCAATCAAATTCCTAAGTTCATTGGGGAGCTTAAAAGTTTGCAATATCTCAATCTCTCCTATGCGTCATTTGGAGGAGAGATTCCCTCTTCTCTCGGTAACCTGTCAAGCCTAAATTTTCTTGATCTCGGGTGGAATGACTTATCTTCCAAAAAATTGAATTGGCTTTCTCACCTCACTTCCCTGAAATACATTAAGCTCAATGGCATTAACCTTAACAGCACAGGAGCCAGTTGGGCATATGATATTAACATGCTTCCTTCATTGTTAGAGTTACATTTATCTTCGTGCCAAATTGAAAGCATTCCACTCTCACTGCAGAGCATTAATTTCCTTCCACTTTCACTACAGAGGATTAACTTCACATCACTGTTGGTCCTTGATATGTCGTCTAATGGCATTAAAAATTCTTCATTTCCCGGCTGGTTTTTTAATCTTACCAACCTCGTAACACTTGATCTATCCGGGAATGATTTCAGGGATTCTTTTCCAAGTGAATTTTCAAACTTCAAATCTCTGGAAAATCTTGATTTATCTAGAACACGCTTAAAAGGTCAAATTCCTAAAGTCAGTGGAAATTTGTGCAAGCTAAAAGTCTTAAGTCTTTCAGGGAACTACTTTGATGGGGGGATTGAAGAGTTTTGGAGGAGTCTCTCAAATTGTCCAAGTAATACATTAGAGTCACTAGATTTGTCTTATTGCCAGCTTGAAAGCCAATTGCCGGTCTTTTTAGGAATGTTCAAAAGTTTGCAGAATCTCAACCTTGGAGTAAACAATCTGTGGGGCTCAATTCCAGATTCCATCGGAAACTTGTCATTCTTGAGAACACTAGACCTCAATTCTAATAATTTGTCAGGCTCAATTCCAGATTCCATCGGAAACTTGTCGTCCTTGAAAACACTAAACCTCTGTGTTAATAAGATGAACGGCTCAATTCCACAAAGTATTGGACAGCTCTATGAGCTAGTTTCCCTATTTCTGCATGGTAATTCATGGGAAGGCATTCTAACAGAAGCCCATTTCATAAATCTTACCAAATTAGAAGATTTTTTAGTAGGAAATATAGACCGACCCACGTCCCTCATTCTCGACGGGGCTTATGACAGGGTTCCTCCTTTCAAGCTCTTCACAATTTATATCATAAATTGTGGGATAAGTCCTGGTTTTTGGGTATGGCTTCAAACTCAAACTGAACTGTCTGATGTTATCCTTATGGGTAATGGAATCTCGGATTCCATACCAGAGGAATGGTTGTTGAAGATATCTTCCCAAGCTAGCCATCTAGACTTGTCTTACAATCACTTTCATGGAAACTTTCCATCCCATTTGAAGTTTCCAAATTTAATGTCTATTGATTTGAGTTATAATCAGTTGGAGGGTCCACTACCACTTTGGTGTTTCCCTAATGTCGATTCCCTTTATCTAGAAGGCAATTTATTTTCTGGGCCAATCCCCTCAAATATTGACCAAATGATGCCCAAGTTGGAAGAATTGTTACTTGATGAGAATCATATGAATGGCACTATTCCTCCCTCTATTTGTAACATGCAGAAGTTAAAAATCCTGTCTCTAAGGAGGAATCAGTTTTCTGGAGAACTCCCTCATGCATGGAATATGGAGAGCATTATGGTGTTTTTAGATGTTGGTCAAAACAATCTGTCTGGTAATATTCCCACTTCATTGGGGGTACTACGTTCCTTGGAAATTTTAAAGCTCAACGACAACAATTTTGGCGGTGAAATTCCTGATGCCTTGCAAAATTGTTCAAGTTTGAGGAGTATTGATCTTGGAGACAACAAGTTATCTGGGAAAATACCTCTATGGATAGGAGGGTCAAACGTATCTAAGTTGTCTAGGCTACGATTACGGTCCAACTATTTTAGTGGATGTATTTCCCAACAACTGTGCAATCTTCAAGGCCTTCACATCCTTGACCTTAGTCACAACAACCTTTCAGGTACTATTCCCATGTGTTTGGATAACTTAACTTCACTAGTCAATGATGATTCTTCTTCTTATGAAGCCGATTATGATGTATGGGAGCAAGCCACACTGACTATAAAAGGAGAAGAACTTGTGTACAACACAACTCTGTATCTTGTAAAGAGCATTGATCTTTCATCAAATAATTTACAAGGTGAAATCCCTGAAGAAATAAGCAGCTTCATTATGTTGGGCACCTTGAATTTGTCCATGAATCAATTAATTGGAAAGATCCCTTCCAAGGTCGGAAACTTGCGTTGGCTTGAAACTCTTGATCTCTCACACAACCACCTTTCGGGACAGATTCCTCAAAGCTTGTCATCTTTAAC
The DNA here is from genome assembly GCF_019419815.1 of Pyrus x bretschneideri. NCBI lineage: Eukaryota > Viridiplantae > Streptophyta > Magnoliopsida > Rosales > Rosaceae > Pyrus > Pyrus x bretschneideri. The sequence goes on from NW_025999784.1 coordinate 1,918,123, forward strand.
CTCTTTGTCCCACCTGGACTTGTCTTACAACAACTTGTCTGGAAGAATTCCTACTGGAAACCAGCTTCAAACGCTCAATTTTTCGTCCATTTATGTGGGCAATCAATGGTTATGTGGAGTTCCTCTCTCAACTAAGTGCCCTGAAGATCACACTTTTATTGCTAAGGATGCAAAGGAGGAGAATGAAGATGGAAAGGATAAGTTGTGGCTCTATGTCAGCGTGGTACTTGGCTTTATCGTAGACTTTTGGGGCGTTTGCGGCACATTGATCTTAAAGACATCGTGGAGGTATGCCTATTTTCAATTCTTCGATGACATCAAAGATAAGGTAGCACTAGCAATTGCATTAAAAGTGGCTCATTTCAAAATGTTTTTATTCTGAAGTTTGATTGCCCTAATATATAATGTGATGTTTTTCCCCTTCTACTTTGTGTTTTGGTACTTGCAACATATGTATTAAATAAAAGAATCCTTCAGTAAGTATTCCCACAAACAATTATGTAACGGTTATCCATTTAATACAAGAATTCTATCTAGTTTGTACTTATGAATCGCATAATACAATCTACCTATGTAATGTTGCAATTTAACAAAATAACATTACGAAGTAGATAAGCACACGTGTGTATTCTTCTCTTTTACACTTGAATGTCGTCCAACTCGGCGAGTGGTAGTCCACCTCTACCGCCTTCTCGATGCTGCCAAAACCATACAAAAATGGGAGGAAGAATTGGTGGTTCGATATCGTCGAGGGTTTTCTGGGATTCCTGTTCCTTGCAGAGAGAGAGGTGGGAGAATTCGATGGCGTCTTCCGGGTTCCTGTCCCTTGCCGAGAGAGAGATGGGAGAGGTATTTTGGCGTCTGTTGCAGAGAGAGATTAGGGGGTGGGTCTAGGGTTGCACAGAGGGTGGGTGGGCGATTCAATTGAGGGGCTAGGGCTAGAGGGATGGGGGCTCCATCTCTATTCTCGCTTGCTGAAACTATCCGCTCTTCAGGTAATCTCTGAGTTGAAAGCTTCTAATTATTTTTTTTTTTTTTTTCATTTGGTATTTTATTTTCTTTGGATTTATATTTTTTTTCCCCAGTGAATTCGACATGAAATCATAAAAACGGATTTAGTAAACAAATTGATGAAATTTTTATTTGCGTGCCCTGCTTTTGATTTGTTTGGTTTGGCTTTTAGAGAAATTTTTACTTGCTGGTACCCTTGATTTTCCAGTGACATTTGTGTAGCCTGCATTTAATCAAATGATGATTTTATATAAGCTTTTTCTTTGCTCTCTTTTTTCAAATCTTTCTAATTGTTTATGTGCAATTTTGTCAAGATTTCTGGGAGTTAATTTTGTTCAAAGACCAAGTATTGTTCTTCAATTAAGATTTCTGGGTTTTTTTTTGTTGCTTCTTTTCTGTTAAATTACTCATCTGGATGTTAATTTAGTTCAAAAACTAGGTATTGTTGTTCAATTAATCTTACCAGAAAGCATATGAGAACGTGGCACACTAGTGTTCGATGAAATGTGTCTGAGAATCTGTCAATATGATATATTATAATTCTGACTCTCCTCTTCAGCTCCGGCCCCAGGTGCGTGAAGGCGACGTGGACCTGGTCGACGGTGTCTTCATTCACAATTCCGGTCAACAGTTCTGAACCTCTGGCGATTCCGACTGAGAAAGAGGTCAATAACAGCAAGGTAACGGAATTCAATGTTTTGTGTTTATTATAGAGGCATTTTTGCAACAGTATATCAGAGAATATTTCTAGATAGTCTGTCCAGATAGCTTAGAATGTGTTTCATGATGCATATGGCTGAAGCGGTTTTGGCTACTTTTTGGATTGCTCATTATTTTTTTTTTGTTGACCTTGGCTGGTACAAATACATATAAGAAAAGTACTATCCTTTTATCAACTTTTAGTCAGGTTCAAATTTAGAATGCATTTGTATTCATGAGGCATTGGGGTAAAGTGCCTGTGTTCTGTGTTTTGTTGTTATGTTTTCATCCTTTTAAATTGTATTATGGATAAGTGAACACATTTAGCTGAGAAATTTCAACAACAAAGTTTAAACCTTTTGATATGGCATAACCCTTAAACTTGTCATATGGTCAGGTTTTATTTGGTCACTTGTTTATGTTCGTGGATGCCTTGTTGAAATTATCTGTGTCCCATGTGCTCCATCTTCTGCTGGTGAAAATAGAAATATAACCGTTGGATCATTTGCTAGCAATTAGTAGAGGGATGGGGGCTTCATCTCTATTCTCGCTTGCTGAAACTTTCCGCTCTTCAGGGAATCTCTCAGTTGAAAGCTTCTAATTATTTTTTTTCATTTGGGTATTTTTTTCTTTGGATTTATGTATTTTTTTCCCCAGTGAATTCAAAATGAAATCAGAAAAGCGGATTTAGTAAACAAATTGATGAAATTTTTATTTGCATGTCCTGTTTTTTATTTGTGTGGTTTGGAATTATATTATTTTTTGCTTCTTTTGGCAAGGGCTTTTAGAGAATAAAGTTGCTTGCTGCTACCCTTGATTTTCCAGTGACATTTGTGTAGCCTGCATCTAGGCATATAATGGATGGTGGTGTAAATTCAGTTCTTATAGACAATTTTTTTTAAAAAAGATTTCTGGGTTTCTTTTTTCTTCTTCTCTGTTAAATTACTCATCTGGAAGTTAATTTTGTTCAAAGACTAAGTATTGTTCTTCAATTAAAGATTTCTGGGTTTTTTTTTGTTGCTTCTTTTCTGTTAAATTACTCATCTGGAAGTTAATTTTGTTCAAAAACTAAGTATTGTTCTTCAATTAATCTTACAAGAAAGCATATGGGAACGTGGCTCACTAGGTGTTCGATGAAATGTGTTTGAGAATCCGTCAATATGATATATTATAATTTTGACCCTCCGCTTCGGCTCCGGCCTCAGGTGCGTGAAGGCGAAGTGGTCCTGGTCGACTGTCTCTTCCTCCACAGTTCTGGACGATGGTTCCGAAGCTCTGGCGATTCCGACTGAGAAAGAGGTCAATAACAACAAGGTAATGGAATTCAATGTTTTGTGTATTTAGACGTAGGCATTATACATTTTAATTGATGCACATACTTCTAGAGGCATACTTCTAGAGGCATACTTCAAGGCACAGAAATTACGTAGTTTGTAGTCCTGTTAATTTTGAATACTATTATGTATTTCAACATAATAGTGTTCCATTGCCCAAAAAGAAAACAGAAAGGAATTGTATGAGTTTTTGATTTTCTTGCAGTTGAAGAGGATCCTGCTGATGCTGAACCTAAATTTAACCCTTTTACTGGATCTGGAAGACGCTTGGATGGGAAGCCTTTGAAATATAAGCCAGCACCGGCTTCTTCCTTAGGATCCAAAGACAAGAAACCTGCAGTCACCAATAGAAATGCACAACCTTCTACAGGATCTAGTTCACAAGCTACCAGTTGTCAGGCTCGGGGAAAACTTGTTTTCGGATCAAATGCCAGTCGCTCTCCAAAGGAGACAAAAAAGGTACTCTTGCTTCTCTTGTTTCATGACTTCCATCAACTGACTTTGGAATTATTTTACAAACGTTGCCAGTTTGATGTGATGCTGATCGTAAATCACTCTTTATCTATTCAATTCTGCAGGAAGCTGCAAACGAGACTAAGAAAGAGAAGCAGCCGGAAGTGAAAGAAGACACCCGAAATTCCAGCCTTTTATCAACTTTTTGTCAGGTTCAAATTTAGAATGCATTTGTACTCATGAGGCATTGGGGTAAAATAGCTAGGGGATAACGTTTTAGTCAGGTACAAATAGCAACTGTTTTTTTGTTTTTGGTTATTTTTTCATGTAGGGGATAACTTTTTGTTGTTTATTGAAAGGAATATTAGAACACATCCACACCCTATTTTGTCAAATTGTTCTAAAGTGTCTGATGCTGATTTTAGAATTTTCCTGACTTTCTAACTCAAATCTGTGCCAAGAGAACCCAACTAAAGTGGTTTGCTGCTCCATGTATGAAGTATTAGTGAATTATTTGTAATTTACAAAACGAAATGAAAATTTTTGCGTTTTAAGCGTACATGGTGAAATTTATGTTATAAATTTTTTGATAAGAAGCAGGTGTAAATTAGAATCATACTAATATAGGTATGCTATATACATAAATTTGATGGTACCATAAGTTCAGAATTAATCTTTAGTGTCATTAAAAAATGTATGTAAATTTATGTACATAAATTTGATAGCACCATAAATTTGGGGTACTGCTGTTAGGTTTTTCCAGCCCATGATAAGTTGTCCTAAGAGTATAAGGAATTATAGTCTTAGAGGATTAAATTGTTTTCCGAATTGGAGTTGTTTTCCCAATTGGAGTTAGTTTCTCAATTGGAGTAGGTTTTATAACTAGATTCCAATTAGGATTAATAATCCTTATTGAAGAAGACCTTTATTATGTCTATATAAAGGGGCTATTGTACTAGTTTTGAGTTGGGGGGAGCAAAACAAAGAATTGTATACCACTCAAGGGATTAGAGTGAGAGAATATTGTAAAGTGTGTGCGAGAGAAAAGAAAAGAGATAGTGTATTTCTTGTTCCTGTTCTTTCAGGTTTTTCGTCAAGTCCTAGTTCTAGAGATTTGGCAAGATTATTGGTTGTACTTATTATTGATATAGTGAAAGATTGTTGTTGCTGTCCCGTGGACTTAGGCACGTATTGCCGAACCACGTTAATTCTTGGTGTTGATTTGTCTTGGTTATTTGTTTTCGATTTCCGGAGCTTGATCTGTTTTTACCATTCTTAAATGTGATATTCTCAACAACTGTTATATTTAGTACAGCCAATATGGTGCCGTTCAGGTGTTTTTGACTAATCTCTGCAGTTTTTGAATTCATCTGGGGTATTTGTGATTTTGAACGACACTAAAAATTTATGGGCTATAGGAACCGCTTGTTAAGAAAATGGGTCCAAATTCAGAGCTGCATTCTTCTTCCCTCAAAATAAGAAGAAAACGCTTCCTCCACTCCATATTTTGGCACCTCAGGTATATTTGTGTCTAAAGCCTTTTACTTCTTCCGATTTCTTCAGAGCTATTAGTTTACCCATATGTGATTTGTAAAGTGGAAGATTGGATTTCATATGTCTGAGTATTTAGGGTTTTGTACAATGCAAACTTGGGCTTATTGATCCAAATGGCTAGAACAATGTACTCAACAATTTCATATCCTCTTGGGCCAAGGAGAGTATATTACTTGCCAATAAGGAATATACTTCATATAATAGCAATGTGCTGATGTGTGGCATGCTTTAATTAGGGATATTTATGTGTAGTAAGAAAGCCATAGAGAAAGAGAGAGCGAGAGAGAGAGAGAGAGCCGAGGACACACAAATGACACATGTAAAATATTTATTTCATTGCTTCGTTTTTGGTACAAAAAAACATTTATTGTTAACTAAGGAACCATTTTTATGGATTTATTGAAATATGTAAGAACTTGTTTCTATCCTAACACATTAATTTTGCTCAATAGGAATCCCATAACTGAAATTTTATAGAAATGGTGTAATTGGTCAATCTGAAATTTTGAATTTTAGCCGATGAATGAACTCTTACAAGCTTTCTACTGCATATACACATCTTTTTTGGTTGTTAGATTTTGTTTTTAATTTCATTTTTTGGTAAATGCAATGGTTGGCTTTGCAAAGGACTGACCTTTATCTTTTGTAGTTTTACCTTTTTTGGTATCGAGTATTGGTTGGTTTTATTTTCTAGATTGACAGGTATTTGTGCGTTATTTGTTTTCAATAATCAGTTTTCGTTATTTGTTTTAAATTTTATTATGGATAAGTGAACACAATTATGAGTATCAACCATTTATCCTCATTCATATTCAAATGTAATTTAATATCGATTTTGTAAGAGTTTTTTTGTCAATAATTTATGAATTTTTGTCAGTAAAACAATTTTCGAGCCGCATTTGGTCCGACGCTAATAATTTTTGTGCTGCTGGATAATTATATTTTCTCATTGCGCAGAAAAAAAGTTTGCAGTGTGGGTTTTCTAAATTCAGTCACTTCATTCTCTAATCTCATAGATCTCCAAATTAAATCCATTTAACCATGTCATTCTTTGTATCATTTTACCGTATTTATTTGAGTTCTGTATTTAAATGTTGTTGACTTTTATTACATGAAGAAAACTGCCATATAGAAAATAAATTTTTGATTTGTGTAGCAATGCATTTGAACGCTACAATATTTTCTGTTTGGGTTTTTTTCCAACTTAATTTGTTTTGGATTTTTGATTTTGAATTTTCGGTTTAATGTATTTACAAAGGCCATGAACTCTTTGATGGTAATATTCCATTTTTTTTACTGATTCCCAGATTTTTTTTCAAGAGAATTAATTATCTGTTTGTCTCAGCTAACAGAGTAAATCTGGGGTTCTGTACACAACAAAATATGGAATTTAGCTAAGAAATTTCAACAACAAAGTTTAAACTTTTTGATATGGCAAAAAACAGATTCTCTTCTTTCTCAAAACCCTCAAATTTGTCATATGATCAGGGTTTATTTAGTCATTTGATTATGTCTGGGACAAGTATATATGTCCGAGGATGCCTTGTTGAAAATTTATGTACCCCATGTGCTTCATCTTCTGCTGGTTAAACCAGAAATATAGCCGTTGAATCCGTTGCTAGCAATTAGTAGATGATTAATTTCCTTTTTGTCGTAAATTATGGAACTTCCAGGAGCTTGAAGGGCTCTCAGATCCGATGAGGAAGGATGTTTCACAAGTTCGTAAGAAGATCAATGCGATTAACAAAGAGTTAAAGTCACTAGGACATACCTGCCAGAAGAAGGTAACACAACTTGGATTTTTACCACATTCAGATGTTAATGTTTACTGCTATGCATATGCAATTATGGATCAATTCGTGTCTGGTCGTGATGAATTTCGGGTTTGTAACTTGTCACAGGAAAAGGAATACAGAGATGCAGGCTTTCAATGAAAAGAACAGAGAAAAAGTGCAGCTTATCACAAAGCTAATGGAGGTTAGTTTGTTAAACAAATTTTTACTTGGCATAGCGGGGTTGCAATTTCATGGATGGGTTGAACTCAAACCAGTCTGGCCAGTTCAGAGTTAGGGCGAGCACGGTTGAGCCTGGTTTGACAAATTACCAATCCTACAAAATTTGGGCTTACCTCCGGTTAGGAGTTCAACCCATCCAACCTCTCAACCGATGCTACAAATAGCAACTGTTTTTTTTTTTTTTTTTTTGTTATTTTTTCATGTAGGGGATAACTTTTTGTTGTTTGTTGAAAGGAATATTAGAACACATCCACACCCTATTTTGTCAAATTGTTCTAAAGTGTCTAATGCTGATTTTAGAATTCTCCTGACTTTCTAACTCAAATATGTGCCAAGAGAACCCATGTATGAAGTATTAGTGAATTATTTGTAATTTACGAAACGACACGAATTATAAATTTTTTTGATAAGCAGCAGATGTAAATTAGAATCATACTAATATAGGTATGCTATATACATAAATTTGATAGTACCATAAGTTCAGAATTAATCTTTAGTGTCATTAAAAAATTTACGTAAATTTATATACATAAATTTGATACCACCATAAATTTGGGGTACTGTTGTATTTGGTACAGCCGATATGGTGCCGCTCGGGTGTTTTTTGACTAATCTCTGCAGTTTTTGAATTTAACTGGGTATTTGTGATTTTGAACGACACTAAAATTTTTTATGGGTTATAGGTGTTAACTACCTTGAAATATTTGAGAATTGAAGAGAAAATCAAAAGAAAGATGAACGCAGAGAGCTTGGAGAGAGAGTTTAGAGAGAGAAATATGAGACTTGTATTAACTAAAAAGAAAGATTACACAGCTACGTTTTTATAAGAGAGTCTAACAACTCTAACCAAATACTAACAAACTTACTAACTGTATTGCCGACTTGTACAATCAATTAACTAATCATCTAACTATTGGTGTGGAACCGCAGGGTTAGAAAATGGGTCCAAATGCTTCTTGCAAATAACCCAACGGTTAGGTTTAGTCAAAGCAATGACCTCTTCCCCAAGGAGGGGAATTGACATCACTTTTTCAACTTTTGTCACCACTTTAATCATAATTCAAGCAGATTGAGCACGCTAAGTTAGCCGTTGCTCTACACAAAAAATACAGCTTCACCTTACACCGAAAAAGAAACCAAATCAAATAAGGAGTGCTATTATGTCCACTTTATTGTCTAATTTTTTTCACCCACTTTTTAACGAAAATTTTAGTAACAAGTTTATTCTATTGCAAAATTACATTGAAGGACATAAGTGTTTTTGTTTGGGAATTGAAGTGACATAAGCGACACCACCTCTCTGTATCTCTCCGGCGCACCACTGTCCTCACAACCCAACTCAAAACCAAGTGAAGGACCCAAGGTTTAAGTGCTGCTTCCCTTTGATTGAGCAAACATATTATGCCATTCTTAGGATTTAAGGAACGATTCTTGGTATATACACAAATAGTGAGAAAATAGAACAAATCATGTCCCTTCCTCCAGTCAGGCTAAACGGTAAGAACCCTAAAAAGTGCAAACAGAGTTATAGATTAGGCTTCAGTCTCTGTCTATCCTTCTTGCAATTTCGTAAATGCACGTGAATCAGTGAACAAATTAATAGATGAATTAGTTTAGAATATTGCAAGTATTTAAAATAAAAAAAGAATACCACAAATATTAAATCATCCTCACCTGCATTGCCAATTGCCACTCTCTTGTCTCTTCCAATCCCTTTCATCAATTATGATTTATGGATTCCCACGGCTAGACATAAGGATTTTCCACCAAAGACTAATCGGTGTGCAAAGACTTCCACAGGTAGCTAGCCATCTCATTCATGCATTCATAATATCTGCTTCTACAAGGCTTGCAAACTTGTAAATATCCAAGTAGTGACTACCAATCTACCAGCATGTGTGGTGTGAAATATAAGAACATATCCAAATCGGTTTTCGTAAGTAAGTTGATAAGTTGTGAATTGTGATGGAACAAGATGACCCTTAATTCAAAGTCTTTGCTGCGTATGGATTTCCACAACCCATCACAACCAGGTACCAGTTGTGTTGACAAGGGACCTGCAAACTTGTAAATGGGGTTGTGAACAACCGCCACTCATTTCAATTGCCATTTTTTCTTTTCTCCATCAGACGACTTTCGTTGTCACTCTCCGGCCTACATCAATAAACATCTCACCAACAAAGCAAAGAAAATAAGAAGAAAATGGATCCAAATTTATGACTTTTACTTCTTCCGATTTCTTTAGAGCTATTATTTTACCCATATGTGATTTGTAAAGTGGAAGATTGGATATCATATGTCTGAGTATTTAGGGTTTTGTACCATGCAAACTTGAGCTTATTGATCCAAATGGTTAGAACAGTGTACTCAAACAATTTCATATCCTCTTGGGCTAAGGAGAGTATATTACTTGCCAATGAGAAATATACTTCATATAATAGCTATGTGATGATGTGTGGCATGCTTTAATTAGGGATATTTTTGTGTAGTAAGAAAGCCATAGAGAAAGAGTCACATTTTTGTTTTTTTTTTGGATTTGGTTAGTGTAGTGAATGCGCAATGAAAGCCGAGGACAAACAAATGACACATGTAGTTGAGAATTTGTGAGTTACATGCAAAGAACATGGAAAGTAAGCCTTTGTAATGTGTCTAATGGCATAGTCAAAGAGTTGTCCACCTAATGTCTACTCTACAACGATCGTAGGGTAGATCTGTTTGTGTTGAGCATAACTATGATCAATTTAACATGAAATGAAGATAAATTGGGTTTTTTTAAAACTTTTTATTTTTTATTTTTTATTTTTTTTTGGACTTTTGTTTTTGAATTTTTGGGTTATGTATTTTACAAAGGCCATGAACTTTGATGGAAGTAATTCCTTTTTTTTTTAAACTAATTTCCAGAATTTTTGTAAATTTGGGGTTCTGTGCACAACAAAATATGGAATTTCAACAACAAAGTTTAAACTTTTTGATATGGCCAAAAACAGATTCTTCTTCTTTCTCAAAACCCTCAAATTTGTCATATGGTCAGGTTTTATTTGGTCACTTGTTTATGTTTGCGACAAGAATATAAGTCCAAGGATGCCTTGTTGAAAGTATCTGTGTCCCATTTGTTTCATCTTCTGCTGGTTAATTAGTGTTTGGTAAAAACACTAGTGACAAGTTTAGTGTTTGGTAAAAACATTTGGCTGATTTAGGCAGGAAAAGACCCTTTAAGTTTAAACAGGTTTGTAACTAAAACCATCTGGCCTTGCATTTTCCTTCTGATTTTTCCATGTATCCAATGATATTTATGTAATAATGTAAAGTTTTATGAGGGATTTTGGGACAAATGGAGTGTATTTTGTTCATTTTTTCTTCAGTACTGCGCATTATATACGAAATGATTACATTTTCTACCCTTTCGTGGATTCTTCACCTAACACCAAAAAGTAATGAGTGCTATTATGTCCACAATGTCGTCTAATTTTTGACCCACTTTTTAATGAAAGTTTTAGTGACAAGTATATTCTATTGCAAGACTACATGGAAGGACATAAGCAAAATATAAAGAAAGTGTTTTTGTTTGGGAACTGAAGTGGATTTAAGGAACAATTCTTGGTATAGATGCAAATAGTAGGAACGAATCACATCCCTTCCTCCAGTCGGGCCAAATGATAAGAACCCCCTAAAAGATGCAAATAGAGTTAGGGATTAGAGCTTCTGTCTCTGTCCATCTCTTTTGCAAATTCGTAAATGCATGCGAATCAGTGAACATATTAATAAATAAATTAGTTGATAATATAGCCAGTATTTAAAAAAAAAAATGCCGCAAATATTAAGTCATGCTTACTTGCATTGCCAATTGCCACTCTCTTTTCTCTTCCAATCCCCTTCATCAATTATATTTATGAATTTCCACCGCTAGCTAATCGGTGTGCAAAGACTTCCACATGCAGACCCTTAATTCCAGTCTACCAGCATGTGTGGTGTAAAATATAACAACATATCCAAATCTGTTTTTCGTAAGCAAGTTGATAAGTTGTGAATTGTGATGGAACATGAAGACCCTTAATTCAACAACCCATCACAATCAAATATCAGCTGTGTCGACAAGGGACCTACAAACTTGTAAAAGGGGTTGTGAACACCCACCACTCATTTCAGTTACCCTTTTTTCTTTTCTCCATCCGACGACTTTGGTTTTCAGCTCTCCTACCTACATCGATAATCTTTTCCTATAAATTCGATATCGTACTAATTTTAGTAGCTAAACATCTCACCAACAAAGCAAAAAAAAATTGTGTGTAATAATGGATAGCCATTGTCACCTCAGTATTGCTCACTATTTGCTTCTTTTGCTTTTGGTCTCTTCCTGCATTCAGAGTACTACTAAACTCTGTTTCTGTTTGGCTGGTGATGAAATTTCAAGCAGTGTGAAGACAGATTCATGCATTGACGAAGAAAGACAAGCGCTTCTCATCTTCAAACAGCATCTTGTTGATCATTCTGGTCGGCTTTCGTCTTGGGTGGGTCATGATTGCTGTCGATGGGAAGGTATTTCATGCAACAACAGCATTGGTCATGTCGTGAAGATGGACCTCCGGCATCCATATGACTTTTTGGACGATGATGAGTTTGAAGAGTGGAGAAATGCTTCTTTGGGAGGTAAGATAAATGCTTCTCTGTTGAGCTTGAAACATTTAAATTACCTGGACTTGAGCCTGAATTGGTTTGATAGCAATCAAATTCCTAAGTTCATTGGGGAGCTTAAAAGTTTGCAATATCTCAATCTCTCCTATGCGTCATTTGGAGGAGAGATTCCCTCTTCTCTTGCTAACCTGTCAAGCCTAAATGTTCTTGATCTCGGGCGCAATTTTGACTTATCTTCCAAAAATTTGAATTGGCTTTCTCACCTCTTTTCCCTGAAATACATTAATCTGGAGGGCGTTGATCTTAGCAGCACAGGAGTCAGTTGGGCATATGATATTAACATGCTTCCTTCATTGTTAGAGTTACATTTATCTTCGTGCCAAATTGAAAGCATTCCACTCTCACTGCAGAGCATTAACTTCCTTCCACTTTCACTACAGAGGATTAACTTCACATCACTGTTGGTCCTTGATATGTCGTATAATGGCATTAAAAGTTCTTCATTTCCCGGCTGGTTTTTTAATCTTACCAACCTCATAACACTTGATCTATACGGGAATGATTTCGGGGATTCTTTTCCAAGTGAATTTTCAAACTTCAAATCTCTGGAAAATCTTGATTTATCTGGAACAGGCTTAAAAGGTCAAATTCCTAAAGTCAGTGGAAATTTGTGCAAGCTAAAAGTCTTAAGTCTTTCAGGGAACTACTTTGATGGGGGGATTGAAGAGTTTTGGAGGAGTCTCTCAAATTGTCCAAGTAATACATTAGAGTCACTAGATTTGTCTTATTGCCAGCTTGAAAGCCAATTGCCGGTCTTTTTAGGAATGTTTAAAAGTTTGCAGAATCTCAACCTTAGAGAAAACAATTTGTGGGGCTCAATTCCAAATTCCATCGGAAACTTGTCGTCCTTGAAAACACTAGACCTCAGTTATAATAAGATGAACAGCTCAATTCCAAAAAGTATTGGACAACTCTGTGAGCTAGTTTCCCTACTTCTGTTTGGTAATTCATGGGAAGACATTTTAATGGAAGCCCATTTCATAAATCTTACCAGATTACAAAATTTTGAAGTAGGAAACGTAGACTGACCCACGTCCCTCATTCTCGACGGGGCCTATGACAGGGTTCCTTCTTTCAAGCTCTTCACAATTTATATCATAAATTGTCGGATAAGTCCTGGTTTTTGGGTATGGCTTCAAACTCAAACTGAACTGTCTAATGTTTTCCTTCGGGGCAATGGAATCTTGGATTCCATACCCGAGGAATGGTTGTTGAAGATATCTTCCCAACCTAGCCATCTAGACTTGTCTTACAACCACTTTCATGGAAACTTTCCATCCCATTTGAAATTTCCAAATTTAACGTCTATTGATTTGAGTCATAATCAGTTGGAGGGCCCTCTACCACATTGGTGTTTCCCTAATGTCCATTCCCTTTATCTAGAAGGCAATTTATTTTTTGGGCCAATCCCCTCAAATATTGACCAAATGATGCCCAAATTGCAAGAATTGTTACTTGATGAGAATCATTTGAATGGCACTATTCCTCCCTCTATTTGTAACATGCAGAAGTTAAGAATCCTGTCTCTAAGGAGCAATCAGTTTTCTGGAGAACTCCCTCATGCATGGAATATGGAAAGCAATATGGTGTTTTTAGATGTTGGTCAAAACAATCTGTCTGGTAAGATTCCCACTTCATTGGGGGTACTACGTTCCTTGGAAATTTTAAAGCTCAACGACAACAATTTTGGCGGTGAAATTCCTGATGCCTTGCAAAATTGTTCAAGTTTGAGGAGTATTGATCTTGGAGACAACAAGTTATTTGGGAAAATACCTCTATGGATAGGAGGGTCAAACGTATCTAAGTTGTCTAGGCTACGATTACGGTCCAACTATTTTAGTGGATGTATTTCCCAGCAACTGTGCAATCTTCAAGGCCTTCACATCCTTGACCTTAGTCACAACAGCCTTTCAGGTACTATTCCCATGTGTTTGGATAACTTAACTTCGCTAGTCAATGATTATTCTTATGAAGACTATTATAATAAGTATGAGCAAGCCACACTGACACTAAAAGGAGAAGAACTTGTGTACAACACAACTCTATATCTTGTAAAGAGCATTGATCTTTCATCAAATAATTTAAAAGGTGAAATCCCTGAAGAAATAAGCAGCCTCATTATGTTGGGCACCTTGAATTTGTCCAAGAATCAATTAATTGGAAAGATCCCTTCCAAGGTCGGAAACTTGCGTTGGCTTGAAACTCTTGATCTCTCACACAACCACCTTTCGGGACAGATTCCTCAAAGCTTGTCATCTTTAACCTCTTTGTCCCACCTGGACTTGTCTTACAACAACTTGTCTGGAAGAATTCCTACTGGAAACCAGCTTCAAACGCTCAATTTTTCGTCCATTTATGTGGGCAATCAATGGTTATGTGGCGTTCCTCTCTCAACTCAGTGCCCTGAAGATGACCCTTTTATTGCTAAGGATGCAAATGAGGAGAATGAAGATGGAAATGATAAGTTGTGGCTCTATGTCAGCGTGGTACTTGGCTTTATCGTAGACTTTTGGGGTGTTTGCGGCACATTGATCTTAAAGACATCGTGGAGGTATGCCTATTTTCAATTCTTCGAAGACATCAAAGATAAGGTAGCACTAGCAATTGCATTAGAAGTGGTTCGTTTCAAAATGTTTTTATTCTGAAGTTTGATTACCCTAATATATAATGTGATGTTTTTCCCCCTTCTACTTTGTGTTTTGGTACTTGCGACATATGTATTAAATAAAAGAATCCTTCAGTAAGTGATCCTACAAACAATTATGTAACGGTTATCCATTTAATACAAGAATTCTATCTAGTTTGTACTTATCAATAGCATAATACAATCTACCGATGTAATGTTGCAATTTAACAAAATAACATTACGAAGTAGATAAGCACACGTGTGTATTCTTCTCTTTTACACTTGAATGTCGTCCAACTCGGCGAGTGGTAGTCCACCTCTACCGCCTTCTCGATGCTGCCAAAACCATACAAAAATGGGAGGAAGAATTGGTGGTTCGATATCGTCGAGGGTTTTCTGGGATTCCTGTTCCTTGCAGAGAGAGAGGTGGGAGAATTCGATGGCGTCTTCCGGGTTCCTTTCCCTTGCCGAGAGAGAGATGGGAGAGGTATTTTGGCGTCTGTTGCAGAGAGAGATTAGGGGGTGGGTCTAGGGTTTGCACAGAGGGTGGGTGGGCGATTCAATTGAGGGGCTAGGGCTAGAGGGATGGGGGCTCCATCTCTATTCTCGTTTGCTGAAACTTTCCGCTCTTCAGGTAATCTCTGAGTTGAAAGCTTCTAATTATTTTTTTTCATTTGGGTATTTTTTTTTTTCTTTGGATTTATGTATTTTTTTTCCCCAGTGAATTCGAAATGAAATCAGAAAAACGGATTTAGTAAACAAATTGATGAAATTTTTATTTGCGTGCCCTGTTTTTGATTTGTTTGGTTTGGCTTTCCAGTGACATTTGTGCAGCCTGCATTTAATCATATGATGATTTATATAAGCTTTGTCTTTGCTCTCTTTTTTCAAATCTTTCTAATTGTTTATGTGCAAATGGGGTTGAACGTGTTAATGAGTGGTTGTGTTGTTTGCAGCGAGCTCCGTTCAAGGTAATTTCATTTCTTATAGACAATTTTGTCAAGATTTCTGGGTTTCTTTTTGCTTCTTCTCTGCTAAATTACTCATCTGGAAGTTAATTTTGTTCAAAGACCAAGTATTGTTCTTCAATTAAGATTTCTGGGTTATTTTTTTTGTTGCTTCTTTTCTGTTAAATTACTCATCTGGATGTTAATTTAGTTCAAAAAACTAAGTATTGTTCTTCAATTAATCTTACCAGAAAGCATATGAGAACGTGGCACACTAGTGTTCGATGAAATGTGTCTGAGAATCTGTCAATATGATATATTATAATTCTGACTCTCCTCTTCAGCTCCGGCCCCAGGTGCGTGAAGGCGACGTGGACCTGGTCGACGGTGTCTTCATTCACAGTTCCGGTCGACAGTTCTGAACCTCTGGCGATTCCGACTGAGAAAGAGGTCAATAACAGCAAGGTAACGGAATTCAATGTTTTGTGTTTATTATAGAGGCATTTTTGCAACAGTATATCAGAGAATATTTCTAGATAGTCTGTCCAGATAGCTTAGAATGTGTTTCATGATGCATATGGCTGAAGCGGTTTTGGCTACTTTTTGGATTGCTCATTATTTTTTTTTGTTGACCTTGGCTGGTACAAATACATATAAGAAAAGTACTATCCTTTTATCAACTTTTAGTCAGGTTCAAATTTAGAATGCATTTGTATTCATGAGGCATTGGGGTAAAGTGCCTGTGTTCTGTGTTTTGTTGTTATGTTTTCATCCTTTTAAATTGTATTATGGACAAGTGAACACATTTAGCTGAGAAATTTCAACAACAAAGTTTAAACCTTTTGATATGGCATAACCCTTAAACTTGTCATATGGTCAGGTTTTATTTGGTCACTTGTTTATGTTCGTGGATGCCTTGTTGAAATTATCTGTGTCCCATGTGCTCCATCTTCTGCTGGTGAAAATAGAAATATAACCGTTGGATCATTTGCTAGCAATTAGTAGAGGGATGGGGGCTTCATCTCTATTCTCGCTTGCTGAAACTTTCCGCTCTTCAGGGAATCTCTCAGTTGAAAGCTTCTAATTATTTTTTTTCATTTGGGTATTTTTTTCTTTGGATTTATGTATTTTTTTCCCCAGTGAATTCAAAATGAAATCAGAAAAGCGGATTTAGTAAACAAATTGATGAAATTTTTATTTGCATGTCCTGTTTTTTATTTGTGTGGTTTGGAATTATATTATTTTTTGCTTCTTTTGGCAAGGGCTTTTAGAGAATAAAGTTGCTTGCTGCTACCCTTGATTTTCCAGTGACATTTGTGTAGCCTGCATCTAGGCATATAATGGATGGTGGTGTAAATTCAGTTCTTATAGACAATTTTTTTTAAAAAAGATTTCTGGGTTTCTTTTTTCTTCTTCTCTGTTAAATTACTCATCTGGAAGTTAATTTTGTTCAAAGACTAAGTATTGTTCTTCAATTAAAGATTTCTGGGTTTTTTTTTGTTGCTTCTTTTCTGTTAAATTACTCATCTGGAAGTTAATTTTGTTCAAAAACTAAGTATTGTTCTTCAATTAATCTTACAAGAAAGCATATGGGAACGTGGCTCACTAGGTGTTCGATGAAATGTGTTTGAGAATCCGTCAATATGATATATTATAATTTTGACCCTCCGCTTCGGCTCCGGCCTCAGGTGCGTGAAGGCGAAGTGGTCCTGGTCGACTGTCTCTTCCTCCACAGTTCTGGACGATGGTTCCGAAGCTCTGGCGATTCCGACTGAGAAAGAGGTCAATAACAACAAGGTAATGGAATTCAATGTTTTGTGTATTTAGACGTAGGCATTATACATTTTAATTGATGCACATACTTCTAGAGGCATACTTCAAGGCACAGAAATTACGTAGTTTGTAGTCCTGTTAATTTTGAATACTATTATGTATTTCAACATAATAGTGTTCCATTGCCCAAAAAGTAAACAGAAAGGAATTGTATGAGTTTTTGATTTTCTTGCAGTTGAAGAGGATCCTGCTGATGCTGAACCTAAATTTAACCCTTTTACTGGATCTGGAAGACGCTTGGATGGGAAGCCTTTGAAATATAAGCCAGCACCGGCTTCTTCCTTAGGATCCAAAGACAAGAAACCTGCAGTCACCAATAGAAATGCACAACCTTCTACAGGATCTAGTTCACAAGCTACCAGTTGTCAGGCTTGGGGAAAACTTGTTTTCGGATCAAATGCCAGTCACTCTCCAAAGGAGACAAAAAAGGTACTCTTGCTTCTCTTGTTTCATGACTTCGATCAACTGACTTTGGAATTATTTTACAAACGTTGCCAGTTTGATGTGATGCTGATCGTAAATCACTCTTTATCTATTCAATTCTGCAGGAAGCTGCAAAAGAGACTAAGAAAGAGAAGCAGCCGGAAGTGAAAGAAGACACCCGAAATTCCAGCCTTTTATCAACTTTTAGTCAGGTTCAAATTTAGAATGCATTTGTACTCATGAGGCATTGGGGTAAAATAGCTAGGGGATAACGTTTTAGTCAGGTACAAATAGCAACTGTTTTTTTTGTTTTTGGTTATTTTTTCATGTAGGGGATAACTTTTTGTTGTTTATTGAAAGGAATATTAGAACACATCCACACCCTATTTTGTCAAATTGTTCTAAAGTGTCTGATGCTGATTTTAGAATTTTCCTGACTTTCTAACTCAAATCTGTGCCAAGAGAACCCAACTAAAGTGGTTCGCCGCTCCATGTATGAAGTATTAGTGAATTATTTGTAATTTACAAAACGAAATGAAAATTTTTGCGTTTTAAGCATACATGGTGAAATTTATGTTATAAATTTTTTGATAAGAAGCAGGTGTAAATTAGAATCATACTAATATAGGTATGCTATATACATAAATTTGATGGTACCATAAGTTCAGAATTAATCTTTAGTGTCATTAAAAAATGTATGTAAATTTATGTACATAAATTTGATAGCACCATAAATTTGGGGTACTGCTGTTAGGTTTTTCCAGCCCATGATAAGTTGTCCTAAGAGTATAAGGAATTATAGTCTTAGAGGATTAAATTGTTTTCCGAATTGGAGTTGTTTTCCCAATTGGAGTTAGTTTCTCAATTGGAGTAGGTTTTATAACTAGATTCCAATTAGGATTAATAATCCTTATTGAAGAAGACCTTTATTATGTCTATATAAAGGGGCTATTGTACTAGTTTTGAATTGGGGGGAGCAAAACAATAAATTGTATTACCACTCAAGCGATTAGAGTGAGAGAATATTGTAAAGTGTGTGCGAGAGAAAAGAAAAGAGATAGTGTATTTCTTGTTCCTGTTCTTTCAGGTTTTTCGTCAAGTCTTAGATCTAGAGATTTGGCAAGATTATTGGTTGTACTCATTATTGATATAGTGAAAGATTGTTGTTGCTGTCCCATGGATGTAGGCACGTATTGCCGAACCACGTTAATTCTTGGTGTTGATTTGTCTTGGTTATTTGTTTTCGATTTCCAGAGCTTGATCTGTTTTTATCATTCTTAAATGTGATATTCTCAACAACTGTTATATTTAGTACAGCCAATATGGTGCCGTTCAGGTGTTTTTGACTAATCTCTGCAGTTTTTGAATTCATCTGGCGTATTTGTGATTTTGAACGACACTAAAAATTTATGGGCTATAGGAACCGCTTGTTAAGAAAATGGGTCCAAATTCAGAGCTGTATTCTTCTTCCCTCAAAATAAGAAGAAAACGCTTCCTCAACTCCATATTTTGGCACCTCAGGTATATTTGCGTTCTAAAGCCTTTTACTTCTTCCGATTTCTTCAGAGCTATTATTTTACCCATATGTGATTTGTAAAGTGGAAGATTGGATTTCATATGTCTGAGTATTTAGGGTTTTGTACAATGCAAACTTGGGCTTATTGATCCAAATGGCTAGAACAATGTACTCAACAATTTCATATCCTCTTGGGCCAAGGAGAGTATATTACTTGCCAATAAGGAATATACTTCATATAATAGCAATGTGCTGATGTGTGGCATGCTTTAATTAGGGATATTTATGTGTAGTAAGAAAGCCATAGAGAGAGAGAGAGAGAGAGAGAGAGAGAGAGAGGGAGGGAGGGAGAGAGAGAGAGAGAGAGAGAGGGAGGAGGAGGGGGAGAGAGAGAGAGAGAGAGAGAGAGAGCCGAGGACACACAAATGACACATGTAAAACATTTATTTCATTGCTTCGTTTTTGGTACAAAAAAACATTTATTGTTAACTAAGGAACCATTTTTATGGATTTATTGAAATATGTAAGAACTTGTTTCTATCCTAACATATTAATTTTGCTCAATAGGAATCCCATAACTGAAATTTTATAGAAATGGTGTAATTGGTCCATCTGAAATTTTGAATTTTAGCCGATGAATGAACTCTTACAAGCTTTCTACTGCATGTACACATCTTTTTTGGTTGTTAGATTTTGTTTTTATTTCATTTTTTGGTAAATGCAATGGTTGGTTTTGCAAAGGACTGATCTTTATCATTTGTAGTTTTACCTTTTTTGGTATCGAGTATTGGTTGGTTTTATTTTATAGATTGACAGGTATTTATGCGTTATTTGTTTTCAATAATCAGTTTTCGTTATTTGTTTTAAATTTTGTTATGGATAAGTGAACACAATTATGAGTATCAACCATTTATCCTCATTCATATTCAAATGTAATTTAATATCGATTTTGTAAGAGTTTTTTTGTCAATAATTTATGAATTTTTGTCAGTAAAACAATTTTCGAGCCGCATTTGGTCCGACGCTAATAATTTTTGTACTGCTGGATAATTATATTTTCTCATTGAGCAGATAAAAAGTTTGCAGTGTGGGTTTTCTAAATTCAGTGACTTCATTCTCTAATCTCATAGATCTCCAAATTAAATCCATTTAACTATGTCATTCTTTGTATCATTTTACCGTATTTATTTGAGTTCTGTATTTAAATGTTGTTGACTTTTATTACATGAAGAAAACTGCCATATCCATAGAAAATAAAATTTTGATTTGTGTAGCAATGCATTTGAACGCTACAATATTTTCTGTTTGGGTTTTTTTCCAACTTAATTTGTTTTGGATTTTTGATTTTGAATTTTCAGTTTAATGTATTTACAAAGGCCATGAACTCTTTGATGGAAGTATTCCATTTTTTTTACTGATTCGCAGATATTTTTTCAAGAGAATCAATTATCTGTTTGTCTCAGCTAACAGAGTAAATCTGGGGTTCTGTACACAACAAAATATGGAATTTAGCTAAGAAATTTCAACAACAAAGTTTAAACTTTTTGATATGGCAAAAAACAGATTCTCTTCCTTCTCAAAACCCTCAAATTTGTCATATGATCAGGGTTTATTTAGTCATTTGATTATGTCTGGGACAAGTATATATGTCCGAGGATGCCTTGTTGAAAATTTATGTACCCCATGTGCTTCATCTTCTGCTGGTTAAACCAGAAATATAGCCGTTGAATCCGTTGCTAGCAATTAGTAGATGATTAATTTCCTTTTTGTCGTAAATTATGGAACTTCCAGGAGCTTGAAGGGCTCTCAGATCCGATGAGGAAGGATGTTTCACAAGTTCATAAGAAGATCAATGCGATTAACAAAGAGTTAAAGTCACTAGGACATACCTGCCAGAAGAAGGTAACACAACTTGGATTTTTACCACATTCAGATGTTAATGTTTACTGCTATGCATATGTAATTATGGATCAATTCGTGTCTGTTCGTGATGAATTTCGGGTTTGTAACTTGTCACAGGAAAAGGAATACAGAGATGCACTTGAGGCTTTCAATGAAAAGAACAGAGAAAAAGTGCAGCTTATCACAAAGCTAATGGAGGTTAGCTTGTTAAACAAATTTTTACTTGGCATAGCGGGTTTGCAATTTCATGGATCGGTTGAACTCAAACCAGTCTGGCCAGTTCGGAGTTAGAGTGAGCACGGTTGAGCCTGGTTTGACAAATTACCAATCCTACAAAATTTGGGCTTACCTCCGGGTAGGAGTTAAACCCATCCAACCTCTCAACCGATGCTAGTTATCACTCATTATATTTCGATTCAGTAAAAGCGTTTATAGTGCTTATATAATTCAATGTTTTGAGATTGTTTTGTTGTCGTGTAACATTTGATGCAGCTGATGAGCGAAAGTGAGAAGGCAAAGATGAAGAAGCTTGAGGAGCTGAGCAAGAACATAGAATCATTAAAGTGAAGAAATAGCAGCCTATGTGGGTAACTGATGATCTGATTAGGTTTGTGTGATGATTTATTTAAGGTGAGTTTTTTTTATGTTTACATATATGGGTGGTGATTGGCATTTGGTGTAATTTCTAAGTTGGTTTGTTTCCTTAATTTGTGCTTGGTAAAAACGTTTGGCTGATTTAGGCAGGAAAATAACCTTTAAATTTAAACAGGTTTGTAACTAAAAGCACCTGGCCTTCCATTTTTCTTCTCATTTTTCCTTGTATCCAAACACATACTACCCTACTTCCTAGTGTAATGTGGGGTTCTTTGAATTTATTCCTATTCTTTGTTCTAACTTTTTATGGATTGCAAAGGCCATGATATTTATGTAATAATGTAAAGTTTTATGAGTGATTTTGGGACAAATGGAGTGTATTTTGTTCAATTTTTCTTCAGTACTCGGCTCTATACGGAACGATTGCATTTTCTACTCCTACCCCCACAACCCATTTGGAATAATGAGTGCGTGGCAAACACGTGGCTCATTTGTGTGGCAACTTGGTGAGAGTCAATTTGTGAGTTAGAGAGCAATTTGGGAGAATCTTCTCAGTTTGTTTGGGTTCTCTACTCGTTTGGTTTAAGGTTTGTAATTTGTGGGATTTGGGTTGTGAGAGTTTAAGCACTCTTTTGTAATCTCCGTTTGTTTAGTGAAATTCCTCACCGTGCTTCGCTCGTGGATGTAGGTTTTACGCTAAACCACGTAAGTCTCTTGTGTTCGTTTGAGATTGTTTGTTTTAGTTTTCACCTACGACGTTGATATTTGTACTTTGTTAAAATTAGCTTCCGTTTGAGCATAAAAGTACAACAAGAAGACGAGGATGAAGAAGCTGGAGGAGCTGAGCAAGAACATAGAATCTTTAAGGCGAAGAAATAGCAGCCTATGTGGGTAACTGATGATCTGATTAGGTTTGTGTGATGATGTATTTAAGGTGAGTTTTTCAATGTATACATATATGGGTGGTGATTGTCATTTGTTGTAATTTCTAAGTTGATTAGGAGGTTGCAAGTGTACGGATTGGATGAAGGGAAGAGAAAATGGGTTGAATGTGGAGCTGACAATTTAGCCGCTTCTGAGATTGATGAAATTTCCAGCTTTCCAAGTGCTCCAAGGGCATGTCAATGGTTGCTGGGTTTGCAATTTAGCATTTCATAAGAATTCACTTTTTGATTTTACATGCATTCCCTCTTCTCTTTCAGTCTTTCTTTGGTCGGGGGTTGTCATTATTTGTGTTTGTGTTTATGTTTGAGATGTACTACTTGCAATGCTACCCGATTACAGATTTGTAAACACATTGTTAGAATAATTAGCTTGATGTTTAGGATTTGGTTGTCTGCATTTTTTTTTTCCTTTACCCTTTTAAATTGTGCTCATTCCCTTGACAATTCTTGACTTCGCCATTGACTGAAGACAAACACAGTATTTTGTTGGGGCTTCAATTGTTATGGTCTTTCAAAGAAAGAAGAAAGGATATTGCAGTATGCAGGAACACAGACACGGGATATACTAATTCTCTCATACAGTATGTGGATTGATTATTAATGTTTTATTCTAAAGTATAAATTAGGTCGTCCACTTATAATATAACATGCGAGCCTGTTATCTACTATGTGGATATGTTCTAGTATATTTCACTAATTTTTCTTGTTGAAGAGCATTTGGTTGCTTTCTACTATGTTACTAGTTGCATGGAAGAGTGCATTTTGCTCACGATCCTTAGTGGTTGGGAGCATTACCACTATATTAATTATGATTAGTTTAGTTTAGGTTTTGAGATCTAAGTACTAGACAAATCTGATCACATTTATCAACAACAATTCATGTGGTAGTAATGCTCATAAAAATGCACTTTGAGTGGAAAAGTTGGGGTTAGAAGAATAAGAGTGCATTTTACTCACGATCCTTAGTGGTTGTGAGCATTACGACTATATTAATTACGATTGGTTTAGTTTAGGTTTTGAGATTTAAGTACTAGACAAATCTGATCACATTCATCGACAACAATTCATGTGGCAGTAATGCTCATAAAAATGCACTTTGAGTGGAAAAGCTGGGGTTAGAAGACAACCATTTCACTTAATCTCTTACAATCTTTAAAACCCAATGGAATTGCCAAAAAAATTATATTGCATCAATGTATCTAATATGCATAAAACCCAAAGGGAAGCTTCTTGCAAATAACCCAAGGGTTAGGTTTAGTCAAGCATTGACCTCTTCCCCGAAATACAAGCATAGGTTGAAGCATCTGAGGAGGGGAAACAACTAGGGATGGGAATTTTTACCAAATTACCGTACCAACCGTCCTACCAATCATATCATACCAAATTATTACCAAAAATTTGTACCAATTGGTAATGGTACGGTATTTGTACCGTACCATATTATTTCAGTACGGTATTGGTATCCAAAACCAATACCGGTGATATACTGTACCTACCAATATTATTAATATTATATTATGTATTTATTCATATAATTATTTGAGGGCAAAATTAATAATAATTATTGTAGAAGTGTAAAAAATGTAAAAAAAATAAATTATATATATACATTCACTCGTAGTGACAAGTTTTACAACTTTTATAAAGAGATCAGCTTCAAAATCCAACACTATAATTCATAAACCTTAAATTTATATTTAACCATCGATTGTCATTTACGCTTTATTTTTCTTACTGAATTTCGTTTTTAAAATTTTCTTTTTTGAAAACATGATCATCTGGCAGATGTAAGAAGAAGAACGGTTTAGATCTTTGATATCACATTTTGATATTAACGGTTAACTGAAATACGAGTCGATGTCATATAGTTTGTAGAAACTTTATAAACATCAAGCAATATTTTCACTAACTGTAAAACTCTGAACATAATATCAACGATCTAAACCGTTCATCTTCCTGCATCCTCTAATAGATCATGTTTTCAAAACAGAAAATCCGAAAAAAAAAAAAAACAAAACAAAATTTGACGAGAAAAATGAAGCTTAAATGTAAACAGCAATCAACGATTAAATTTTGATCTATGATTTATATGATTATAATGGCGAATTTCAAAGTTCAGCTCTTCATGAAAGTTGCAAAGTTTGTCATTACGAGCATTTATATATTTTTTCTATATTTTTTACACTTCAACATTAATTAAAAAAATATTAGATTTTGCGCAAACTAAGTGGCGTAAAATAAAGTGGCAATTACCATTGACATACCATACCAACCAAACTATTTGGTATACCAATATTCGGTATACCCAAAGTTTGGTACAGTAATGGTAATAGATTTTAACGTACCAAATATGTGGTATGAATACAGAGGTTTTGGTACGGTAATGTACCAAAACCACCCCTAGAAATAACATCACTTTTTCAACTTTTATCACCACTTTAATCATAATTCAAGCATATTGAGCACGCTAAGTTAGCCATTGCTATACACAAAATACATGCTTCACCTTGCACCAAAATAGAAACCAAAAAATAAGGAGTGCTATTATGTCTGCTATATTGCCTAATTTTTTTACCCACTTTTTAACGAAAGTTTTAGTGACAAGTTTAATCTATTGAAAAATTACATAGAAGGACATAAGTAAAATATAAAGAAAGTTTTTTTTGTTTGGGAACTGAAGTGACGTAGGTGACCCCGTCTCTCTCTATATCTCTCTAGCACACCACCGCTTCTCACAACCCAACCCAACTCAAAACCAAGCGAAAAATCCAAGTTTTCGTACTGCTTCCTTTTGATTGAGAAAACATATTATGCCATTCTTAGGATTTAAGGAACGATTCTTGGTATAGACGCAAATAGTGAGAAAAATGGAACAAATCACGTCCCATTCTCCAATCAAACCAAACGATAAGAACCCTAAATGGTGCAAACAGAGTTAGGGATTAGGGTTCTGTCTCTATCTATCTCTCTTGCAATTTCGTGAATGCATGTGAATCAATGGACAAATTTACAGATGAATTAGTTTAAAATATCGCTACTAATATAAAACATAGCTAAATCCGTTTTCTTAATTTACCAGAAGAAAAGAACAGTAAATAAGATGATAAGTTATGGATTGTGATGGAACATGAAGACGCTTAGTTCAAAGTCTCCTCTGCATATGGATTTCTACAACCCATCACAACTTGTCGACAAAAGGACTTGCAAACTTGTAAAAGAGATTGTGAACACGCGTCATTCATTTTAGTTACCTTTTTTTGCCTTGACGGTGGAGGTGAAGGTGAAGGTGATGACATTAGTAGTGGCGGTGGTAGTGGGACCAATGGTGGTGATGATGATGGCAACAATAATTGAAAGGGTATGGTGGTGTTGCCAATAATGAGGTGTGGTGGTTGGGGTGCACAAGTTAAAATGTTTGTAGAATTGTTGGCAACAGTGCTAGCGGTTGTGGTTGTGGCGGTAGTGATGATTATAGCGACGGTGACAACAACGATGGTGGTGGTGATGGCAATTCTAATGCTAGTGGTGACGGCGACAATAGTGGTGAGGATTATGGTGGCTGATGGTGGTGGTAATGGCAATGATAATGTAAGGCTAGTGATTGTAGTGATAGGTGGTGGCAGTTACTTTGTTCTCAAAGGGATAAGATATAAATATATGTAGAAGGAAAATAATGTTACTTGAAAAATTAATGAGGGTATTACAAGACTTAAAATATGTACTAAAGGCTTAGCTCCGTTTTTTATAAAAATTACTGTCTGGAGACCATTGCTTTAAGCATAAAATTTTATTTTTACCAAACACTTTTTTTACTACTTAATGAAGAAGTTTTTACTCTAAAAATGCAATACCAAACGGGGGCCTACATCAATAATATTGTCTTATTTTTCCACCCATTTTTCAATGAAAATTTTCGTAACAAGTTTAGCCTACTGCAAAATTACATAGAAGGACATAAGCAAAATATAATAAATGTTTTTTTGTTTGGGAACTAAAGTGACGTAGGCAGCCTCGCCTCTCTCAAAACCAAGCGAAAGACCCGAGACTTAAGTGTTGCTTCCTTTCGATTGAGCAAAGATATTGCACCATTCTTTGGATTTCAACATTTCTGATATTGGCGCAAATAGTGGGAAAAATGGAACAAATCACGTCCCTTCCTTCAATTGAGTCAAACAGTAAGAACCCTAAATGGTGCAAATAGAGTTAGGAATTAGGATTTATGTCTACCTCTCTTGCAATTTTGTGAATACATGTGAATCAGTGAACAAATTTATAGATGATTTAATTTAGAAAATTACTAGTATTTACAAAAAAAATACCACAAATAGTAAATCGTTCTCACTTGCACTGCCAATTGCCTCTCTCTTGTCTCTTCCAATCCCTTTCATTAATTATGATTTATGAATTTCCACTGCTAGCCATCTCATTCACGCAATGACTATATCTCCTCCAACACGGCTTCATCAAAATTTGGAAAAGTCCATAGAAATCTCTTGTATTTCCTATTAGTGAAAAATAAATAAGAAAGCGACGAGCGTAACAACGACTATTTTAGACTGTTAATAACAATTCTGTTGTCTAGAAAAATTTGTAAATAACGACTCAACATCCATATTCGTATTCGTTCAAATAAAATATAGAACATATCTAAATCCGTTTTTGTAATTTATCACAAGAAAAGAATAGTAAATAAGATGATAAGTTGTGAATTGTGATGGAACACGATGACCCTTAATTCAAAGTATCCGCTGCATATGGATTTCTACAACCCATCACAACTATGTACTAGCTGTGTCAACAAAGAACTTGCAAACTTATAGAAAGGGTTGTGAACACTAGCCACTCATTTCAGTTACCTTTTTTTCTTTTCTCCATCAGACGACTTTCATTTTTAGCTCTCTGGCCTAATCTATAACCTGTTCCTTTAAACATTTTTAGCCGTTCAAACATTAGTCGAGCATTGACTTCTTCCCCGAAGTACAAGCTTGGGTTGAAGCATCTGAGGAGGGAAAATGACATCACTTTTTCAAGCAGATTGAGCACGCTAAGTTAGCCATTGCTATACACAAAATACATGCTTCACCTAACACCTAAAAAAAAATGCAAAAAGTAATGAGTGTTATTATGTCCACTATATTGTCTAATTTTTCATCCACTTTTTAATGAAAGTTTTAGTGATAAAGTTTATTCTATTGCAAGATTACATAGAAGGACATAAGTAAAATATAAAGAAAGTGTTTTTGTTTGGGAACTAAAGTGGCGTAGGCGACTCCGCCTCTCTCTATATCTTTCATGCGCACCACTATCCTCACAACTGAACTGAAAACCAAGCGAAAAACCCAAGGTTTAAGTGTTGCTTCCCTTTGATTGAGTAAACACATTATGCCATTTTTAGAATTTAAGGAACGATTCTTGATACAGACGCAAATAGTGGAAAAAATATAACAAATTATGTCCCTTCCTCCAATCGTGCCAAACGATAAGAACCTTAAAAGATGCAAACATTGTTAGGGATTTGGGGTTCTGTCTCTGTCTATCTCTCTTGCAATTTCCTAAATAGATGTGAATCAATGAACAAATTCATAGATGAATTAGTTAAGAATATCGCTAGTATTTAAAAAAAAAAACCGCAAATAGTAAGTCAGCCTCACTTGGATTGCCAATCGCCTCTCTCTTGTCTCTTCCAGTCCCTTTCATCAATTATGATATATGAATTTCCACGGCTAGCCATAAGGATTTTCCACCAAAGACTAACTGGCGTGCCAAGACTTCCACGGCTAGCCATCTCATTCAAGCATTCATTATATCTGCTCCTACACGGCTTCATTAAAATTTGGAAAAGTCCATAGGAAACCTTGTGTATTCCTTATTAGTGAAAAACAAATAAGAAAGCAACGAGTGTAATAATGACTATTTTAGACTGTTAACAACAATTTCGCTGTTTAGAAAATTTGAAATAATGACACAACAATCATATCCAAGTAGTGACTTCTAGTCTACCAGTGTGGTGTAGGCGATGGACTTGCAAAATACAAGAACATATCTAAATCCATTTACGTAATTTACTACAAGAAAAGAACAGTAAATGAGAATAAGATGATAAGTTGTGAATTGTGATGGAACATGAAGACCCTTAATTCAACAACCCATCATAATCAAGTACCAGCTGTGTCGACAAAGGACCTGCAAACTTGTAAAAGGGGTTGTGAACACCCACCACTCATTTCAGTTACCCTTTTTTCTTTTCTCCATCTGACGACTTTCGTTAGATAATCACAATTCTTGAGTGAAACTAATTTTAGTCAAACTAGTACAGGGATATACCATGATTAGGCTTGGCAATTCTTGACACGACACGACACTACACGAAATTAACAGGTGTTCGGGTTGACACGATAACGAATCGGGTCGTTGTCGGGTAACCCGATAAGCACCTGTTAAGATAACGGTTGGTTCAAGTATACACGTGGGTAACACGATACATGATAAGCAAAATATTACTTTTATATTTTTATAACCCTAAAAAAATATTATAATAATTATATATATTAATTTAACAATTTTATATCCCTAAAAACCACAGTAATTATATATATATATATATATATATATATTAAATTAAATATTAAAAATTGGTGACCACTAGATCGGCTTAAATATACATACCATTTAATTTCTTAAGTGTTATACATACAAAATAAATAAATTTAAATCTACTTAATAAATAAATAAATATATATATATATATATATATAGACACCATTGAACTTGATTGGATACAAATTCTACGAAACTAATTTGAACGATCCAACCGTCAAACTTGTTTGTATATGCATCGAGATCGCATCAGCAAAAAATCGCAAAAAAAAAACATTCAGAGATCAAGTAACTGGACAAAACATTTCGACGGCTATCAACGAAAAATCACGATTTAACGGTTATTTTAACTCCAATCTTGATTATTTTTTACAACTACACTCCTTGACCCTATATGAATATAATGAATGAACTCGATCTTCAATTTAAAATATTTACACTAGTGGATACCACAAAATATTATGTTATACTTAATGAAAGTATGAATAAACTCTTAAGTGTTAGTGAATCTATTATTTTGATGGGATATGCATTCTATGAAACTAGTTTCAATGATCCAACCGACAAACTTGTTTGAATATACTTCGAGATCTTATACACCAAAAATTGCAAAAAATAAACATTTAGATATCAAGTAACGGGACAAAACTTTTCGACAGTTATCAACGAAAAATCACGATTTAACAGTTATTTTAACTCCGATTTTAATGATTTTTTATAGCTACACTCCTTGACCCTATATGAATACAATGAATGAACTTGATCTTCAATTTAAAATATTTACACTAGTGGAAACCACAAAATCTTATGATATACTTAATGAAAGTATGAATAAACTCTTAAGTGTTAGTGAATCTATTGTTTTTATGGGATATGCATTCTACGAAACTAGTTTCAATGATCCAACCGTTAAACATGTTTGTATATGCTTCGAGATCGCATATGCCAAAAATTGCAGAAAACAAACATTCAGAGATCAAGTAACCGAACAACACTTTTCGATGGTTATCAACAAAAAATCACAATTTAACGGTTATTTTAACTCTGATCTTGATGATTTTTTATAGCTACACTCCTTGACCCTGTATGAATACAATGAATGAACTCGATCTTCAATTTAAAATATTTATACTAGTGGATACCATAAAATCTTATGTTATACTTAATGAAAGTATGAATAAACTCTTAAGTGTTAGTGAATCTATTATTTTGATGGAATATGCATTCTACGAAACTAGTTTCAACGATCCAACCGTCAAACTTGTTTGAATATACTTCGAGATCGTATACGCCAAAAATTGCAAAAGAATAAACATTCAGATATCAAGTAACAGGACAAAACTTTTCAACAGTTATCAACAAAAAATCACGATTTAACGGTTATTTTAACTACGATTTTGATGATTTTTTATAGCTACACTCCTTAACCCTATATGAATACAATGAATAAACTTGATCTTCAATTTAAAATATTTACACTAGTGGATACCATAAAATCTTATGTTATACTTAATGAAAGTATGAATAAACTCTTAAGTGTTAGTAAATCTATTATTTTTATGGGATACGCATTCTACGAAACAAGTTTCAACGATCCAACCGTCAAACTTGTTTGAATATACTTCGAGATCGTATACGCCAAAAATTGAAAAAAATAAACATTCAAATATCAAGTAACAGGACAAAACGTTTCGACGGTTATCAACAAAAAAAATCATGATTTAACGGTTATTTTACCTCCGATTTTGATGATTTTTTATAGCTACACTCCTTGACCCTATATGAATACAATGAATGAACTTGATCTTCAATTTAAAATATTTACACTAGTGGATATCACAAAATCTTATGCTATACTTAATGAAAGTATGAATAAACTTGTAAGTGTTAGTGAATCTATTGTTTTGATGGGATACGCATTCTACGAAACTAGTTTCAACGATCCAACCGTCAAACATGTTTGTATATACTTCGAGATCGCATATGTCAAAAATTGCAAAAAAAAAAACATTTAAAGATCAAGTAATGGGACAAAACGTTCCGACGGTTATCAACAAAAAATCACGATTTAACGGTTATTTTAACTTCGATTTGGATGATTTTTTACGGCTACACTCCTTAACCTTATTTGAATACAATGAATGAATTTGATCTTCAATTTAAAATATTTACCCTAGTGGATACCACAAAATCTTATGTTATACTTGATGAAATTATAAATAAACTAAGTGTTAGTGAATTTATCGTCTTGATGGGATACGCATTCTATGAAAATAATTTCAATGATCCAACCGTCAAAGTTGTTTGTATATGCTTCAAGATCTCATACGCCAAAAATCGCAAAAAACAAACATTCAGAGATAAAGTAACGGGACAAAACATTTCAACGGTTATCAACGAAAATCATGATTTAATAGTTATTTTAACTCTGATTTTGTTGATTTTTTACAGCTACACTCCTTGACCCCATATGAATACAATGAATGAATTCGATCTTCAATTTAAAATATTTACACAAGTAGATACCACAAAATCTTATGTCATGATGATCAATGAAAATTGAGGATTTTGTAAAAGGAATTACATTCAAGCTTTGAATTCCATTGGCAATGTTTAAACTTTTGAGAAAAGCTTCACAACCTTAAATATCCTTTTGCATATCCTTGCACATTTAATATTTTGTATATCCTTGCACATTTTGCATATCCTTGCACATTTTGCATATACTTGCACATTTAATATTTTGTAATAGACTAGCAGTGTATGGATGTTTGTTTATTAGACTCTTATTTTCAAGTGTAGATGTAGTACTTAAATGAAAAATGTGCTTTAATGTTTTGAAGTAATATTTATGTGGCAATGTGTGGTATGTGCAAGTTTAAGAAAAAAAATACATTTTTCTTAGCGGGTCATAACGGGTCGGGTCACTTTACCCGTTGGGTAAAGTGACCCGACCTGTTAAGATAACAGGTGTGAAACGAGACGACCCGTTAAGATAACAGGTGTTACACGAAAACGACATGAACACAACAGACACAACCTGTTTGCCAGGCCTAACCATGATAATCACTATAAATAAAAACGAAAAGTAATTTATTTTTTTATGTACAACGATATATTTTACACTAAAAGGATGGTGGAGTTCGGCTAAACTAAACAATGGGCAACCTAATTTAGTATCAAATTTGCCATTCACAAGATTCGAACCTAAAACTTTTCATTTACAAATGAAGAGGAATATAACCAGTCCGTAGTACTTCAATGAAAAAAAAAAAAAAAGAGTACTTAACAGCAATATATATCTCACAATTAGCAAAATCTTTTCACATCTGTCTCCCTCTCGTGCGTACACGCTTTCATAGTATATGTTATACATACTATTTGGATATGTTCTAGTTTGTTTCAACAATGTTTCTTGATGAAGAGTCTTTGGTTTGCTTTCTATTATGTTACTAGTTGCATGGAAGAGTGCATTTTGCTCGCTATCCTTCAATGGTCATGACCATTACCATTTACCATTTATATTAATTGCGATTGAATTAGTTTAAGTTTTGAGATTTAAGTAGTAAACAAATTGGATCACATTCATCGACAATCATTCATGTGATGGTAATACTCATAAAAATGCACCTTGAGTGGAAAAACAGGGTTAGAAGAAAACCATTTCACTAAATCTCATGCAATCATTAAAACCAGTGGCGAAGCCAGCATGGGGTCATTGGTTACCCTTGACCCCAATAACTTTAAAAACTTCATGTAAATTTGTTTGTGTATTATATATGACCCTTATAAATAGTTAAGGCAAACTAAATTACAACCTTCTTCTTCTACTTGTTCTATCACATTTGTCTTCATTTTCTCTTTTCTTATGCGATCTATTGTGCACACCATGTGCTCGGTGAAATACCTTAAGCTAAAAAGCCTTGACAACCTTCAATATTACTCCATAGTATCGTGCACCCACCCTCTGCAAGCTACGAACAATAGTAGTTGTCGACATATGTTGGCATAAACTTTCGGCATATGTTGACAGGAATTGGCAAGTGCCTACTAGGTGCTCGATGAAATAGCTCAATGAAGTTTTTTTAGTTGATATTATGAACCTATTATTTAAAAATCCTAGTTTCGCCACTGATTAAAACACAATGCAATTATTGAAAATTCTTTATGTATCAGGATAACTGGATTAAACATTTTTAGCCATTCAAACATTAGTGCATCCTGTACATAGATGTAATATAAAACCCCAAAAGGAAGCTTCTTGCAAATAACCCAACGGTTAGGTTTAGTCAAAAGCATTGGCCTCTTCCCCGAAATACAAGTATAGGTTGAAGCATCTGAGGAGGGGAATTGAAGTCACTTTTTCAACTTTTGTCACCCCTTTAATCATAGTTCAAGCAGATTGAGCACGCTAAGTTAGCCGTTGCTCTACAAAAAATACAGCTTCACCTAACACCAAAAAACAAACCAAAAAAAAAAAAAAAGGAGTGCTATTATGTCCACTATATTGTCTGATTTTTTCACCCACTTTTTAACGAAAATTTTAGTGACAAATTTATTCTATTGCAAAATTACATAGAAGGACATAAGCAAAATATAAAGAAAGCATTCCATTTTCACCTAACACCAAAAAAGAAACCAAAAAAAAAAAAGGACTGCTATTGTGTCCACAATGTTGTCTAATTTTTCGTCTACTTTTTAATGAAAGTTTTAGTGACAAGTTTATTCTATTGCAAGATTACATAGAAGGACATAAGCAAAATATAAAGAAAGTGTTTTTTTTTTTTTTTTTTGGGAACTGAAGTGGATTTAAGAAGCGATTCTTGGTATAGACGCAAATAGTGGGAAAAAGGGAACAAATCACATCATATCCTCTAGTCAGGCCAAACGATAAGAATCCTAAAAGATGCAAATAGAGTTAGGGATTAGAGCTCCTGTCTCTGTCCATCTTTTTTGCAATTTCGTAAATGCATGTGAATCAGCGAACACATTAATAGATAAATTAGTTTATAATATAGCTAGTATTTAAAAAAAAAAAATACCGCAAATATTAAGTCACCCTCACTTGCATTGCCAATTGCCACTCTCGTTTCTCTTCCAATCCCCTTCATCAATTATATTTATGAATTTCCACCGCTAGCCATGTGGATTTTCCACCAAAGACTAATCGGTGTGCAAAGACTTCCACATGCAGACCCTTAATTCTAGTCTACCAGCATGTGTGGTGTAAAATATAAAAACATATCCAAATCTGTTTTCGTAAGCAAGTTGATAAGTTGTGAATTGTAATGGAACATAAAGACTCTTAATTTAACAACCCATCACAATCAAGTATCAGCTGTGTCAACAAGGGACTTGCAAACTTGTAAAAGGGGTTGTGAACACCCACCACTTATTTCAGTTACCCTTTTTTCTTTTCTCCATCCGATGACTTTCATTTTTAGCTCTCCTACCTACATCGATAATCTTTTCCTATAAATTCGATATCGTACTAATTTTAGTAGCTAAACATCTCACCAACAAAGCGAAAAAAAATTGTGTGTAATAATGGATAGCCATTGTCACCTCAGTATTGCTCACTATTTGCTTCTTTTGCTTTTGGTCTCTTCCTGCATGCAG
The DNA here is from genome assembly GCF_019419815.1 of Pyrus x bretschneideri. Classification (NCBI taxonomy): domain Eukaryota; kingdom Viridiplantae; phylum Streptophyta; class Magnoliopsida; order Rosales; family Rosaceae; genus Pyrus; species Pyrus x bretschneideri. The sequence continues at coordinate 1,952,882 of NW_025999784.1, forward strand.
AGTACTACTAAACTCTGTTTCTGTTTGGCTGGTGATGAAATTTCAAGCAGTGTGAAGACAGATTCATGCATTGACGAAGAAAGACAAGCGCTTCTCATCTTTAAACAGCATCTTGTTGATCATTCTGGTCGGCTTTCGTCTTGGGTGGGTCATGATTGCTGTCGATGGGAAGGTATTTCATGCAACAACAGCACTGGTCAGGTCGTGAAGATGGACCTCCGGAATCCATATGACTTTTCTGACGATGATGAGTATGAAGAGTGGAGAAATGCTTCTTTGGGAGGTAAGATAAATGCTTCTCTGTTGAGCTTGAAACATTTAAATTACCTGGACTTGAGCCTGAATTCGTTTGATAGCAATCAAATTCCTAAGTTCATTGGGGAGCTTAAACGTTTGCAATATCTCAATCTCTCTTCTGCGTCATTTAGAGGAGAGATTCCCTCTTCTCTTGGTAACCTGTCAAGCCTAAATTTTCTTGATCTCGGGGGGAAGGATATTAATCTGAATTTGAATTGGCATTCTCACCTCACTTCCAAAAATTTGAATTGGCTTTCTCACCTCTCTTCCCTGAAATACATTAATCTGGAAGGCATTGATCTTAGCAGCACAGGAGTCAGTTGGGCATATGATATTAACATGCTTCCTTCATTGTTAGAGTTACATTTATCTTCGTGCCAAATTGAAAGCATTCCACTATCACTGCAGAGCATTAACTTCCTTCCACTTTCACTACAGAGGATTAACTTCACATCACTGTTGGTCCTTGATATGTCGTCTAATGGCATTAAAAGTTCTTCATTTCCCGGCTGGTTTTTTAATCTTACCAACCTCGTAACACTTGATCTATCCGGGAATGATTTCAGCAAATCTTTTCCAAGTGGATTTTCAAACTTCAAATCTCTGCAAAACCTTGATTTATTTGATACAGGCTTAAAAGGTCAAATTCCTAAACTCAGTGGAAATTTGTGCAAGCTAAAAGTCTTAAGGCTTTCAGGGAACAACTTTGATGGGGGGATTGAAGAGTTTTGGAGGAGTCTCTCAAATTGTCCAAGTAATACATTAGAGTCACTAGATTTGTCTAATTGCCAGATTGAAAGCCAATTGCCGGTCTTTTTAGGAATGTTTAAAAGTTTGCAGAATCTCAACCTTGGAGCAAACAATTTGTGGGGCTCAATTCCAGATTCCATCGGAAACTTGTCGTCCTTGAGAATACTATACCTCTTTTCTAATAATTTGTTGGGCTCAATTCCAGATTCCATCGGAAACTTGTCGTCCTTAAGAACACTAGACCTCAGTGATAATAAGATGAACGGCTCAATTCCAAAAAGTATTGGACAACTCTGTGAGCTAGTTTCCCTAAATCTATTTGATAATTCATGGGAAGGCATTCTAACGGAAGCCCATTTCATAAATCTTACCAGATTACAAGATTTTGCAGTAGGAAATATAGACCGACCCATGTCCCTCGTTTTCGACGGGGCTTATGACAAGGTTCCTCCTTTCAAGCTCCACATAATTGGGATCGGAAATTGTGGGATAAGTCCTGGTTTTTGGGTATGGCTTCAAACTCAAACTGAACTATCTTATGTCATCCTTCGTGGTAATGGAATCTCGGATTCCATACCAGAGGAATGGTTGTTGAAGATATCGTCCCAACCTACCCATCTAGACTTGTCTTACAACCACTTTCATGGAAACTTTCCATCCCATTTGAAATGTCCAAATTTAAGGTATCTTGATTTGAGTCATAATCAGTTGAAGGGTCCATTACCACTTTGGTGTTTCCCTAATGTCGATTTCCTTTATCTAGAAGGCAATTTATTTTCTGGGCCAATCCCCTCAAATATTGACCAAATGATGCCCAAGTTGAAAGAATTGTTACTGGATGAGAATCATTTGAATGGCATTATTCCTCCCTCTATTTGTAAGATGCAAAAGTTAGAAATCCTGTCTCTAAGGAGCAATCAGTTTTCTGGAGAACTCCCTCATGCATGGAATATGGAGAGCATTATGGTGTTTTTACATGTTGGTCAAAACAATCTGTCTGGTAAGATTCCCACTTCATTGGGGGTACTACGTTCCTTGGAAATTTTAAAGCTCAACGACAACAATTTTGGCGGTGAAATTCCTGATGCCTTGCAAAATTGTTCAAGTTTGAGGAGTATTGATCTTGGAGACAACAAGTTATTTGGGAAAATACCTCTGTGGATAGGAGGGTCAAACGTATCTAAGTTGTCTAGGCTACGATTACAGTCCAACTATTTTAGTGGATGTATTTCCCAGCAACTGTGCAATCTTCAAGGCCTTCACATCCTCGACCTTAGTCACAACAGCCTTTCAGGTACTATTCCCATGTGTTTGGATAACTTAACTTCGCTAGTCAATGGTACTTCTGTTGAAACGGGTTATGATGTGTTTGAGCAAGCCACACTGACACTAAAAGGAGAAGAACTTGTGTACAACAAAACTCTGTATCTTGTAAAGAGCATTGATCTTTCATCAAATAATTTACAAGGTGAAATCCCTGAAGAAATAAGTAGCCTCATTATGTTGGGCACCTTGAATTTGTCTATGAATCAATTAATTGGAAAGATCCCTTCCAAGGTCGGAAACTTGCATTGGCTCGAAACTCTTGATCTCTCACACAACCACCTTTCGGGACAAATTCCTCAAAGCTTGTCATCTTTAACCTCTTTGTCCCACCTAGACTTGTCTTACAACAACTTGTCTGGAAGAATTTCTACTGGAAACCAGCTTCAAACGCTCAATTTTTCGTCCATTTATGTGGGCAATCAATGGTTATGTGGCGTTCCTCTCTCAACTAAGTGCCCTGAAGATGACCCTTTTATTGCTAAGGATGCAAAGGAGGAGAATGAAGATGGAAAGGATAAGTTGTGGCTCTATGTCAGCGTGATACTTGGCTTTATCGTAGGCTTTTGGGGCGTTTGCGGCACATTGATCTTAAAGACATCGTGGAGGTATGCCTATTTTCAATTCTTCGATGACATCAAAGATAAGGTAGCACTAGCAATTGCATTAAAAGTAGCTCGTTTCAAAATGTTTTTATTCTGAAGTTTGATTGCCCTAATATATATTGTGATGTTTTTCCCCTTCTACTCTGTGTTTTGGTACTTGTAACATATGTATTAAATAAAAGAATCCTTCAGTAAGTGTTCCCACAAACAATTATGTAACGGTTATCCATTTAATACAAGAATTCTATCTAGTTTGTACTTATCAATCGCATAATACAATCTACCTATGTAATGTTGCAATTTAACAAAATAACATTACGAACTAGATAAGCACACGTGTGTATTTTTCTCTTTTACACTCGAATGTCGTCCAACTCGGCGAGTGGTAGTCCACCTCTACCGCCTTCTCGATGCTGCCAAAACCATACAAAAATGGGAGGGAGACAAGGAGGAAGAATTGGTGGTTCGATATCGTCGAGGGTTTTCTGGGATTCCTGTTCCTTGCAGAGGGAGAGGTGGGAGAATTTGATGGCGTCTTCCGGGTTCCTGTCCCTTGCCGAGAGAGAGATGGAGAGGTATTTTGGCGTCTGTTGCAGAGAGAGATTAGGGGGTGGGTCTAGGGTTTGCACAGAGGGTGGGTGGGCGATTCAATTGAGGGGCTAGGGCTAGAGGGATGGGGGCTCCATCTCTATTCTCGCTTGCTGAAACTTTCCGCTCTTCAGGTAATCTCTCAGTTGAAAGCTTCTAATTATTTTTTTTCATTTGGGTTTTTTTTTCTATGGATTTATGTATTTTTTTCCCCAGTGAATTCGACATGAAATCAGAAAAACGGACTTAGTAAACAAATTGATGAAATTTTTATTTGCGTGCCCTGTTTTTGATTTGTTTGGTTTGGCTTTTAGAGAAATTTGCTGCTACCCTTGATTTTCCAGTGACATTTGTGCAGCCTGCATTTAATCATATGATGATTTATATAAGCTTTTTCTTTGCTCTCTTTTTTCAAATCTTTCAAATTGTTATGTGCATATGGGGTTGAATGTGCATATGGAGACAAAAAAGGTACTCTTGCTTCTCTTGTTTCATGACTTCCATCAACTGACTTTGGAATTATTTTACAAACGTTGCCAGTTTGATGTGATGCTGATCGTAAATCACTCTTTATCTATTCAATTCTGCAGGAAGCTGCAAAAGAGACTAAGAACGAGAAGCAGCCGGAAGTGAAAGAAGACCCGAAATTCCAGCCTTTTATCAACTTTTAGTCAGGTTCAAATTTAGAATGCATTTGTACTCTTGAGGCATTGGGGTAAAATAGCTAGGGGATAACGTTTTAGTCAGGTACAAATAGCAACTGTTTTTTTTTTTTTGGTTATTTTTTCATCTAGGGGATAGCTCTTTGTTGTTTATTGAAAGGAATATTAGAACACATCCACACCCTATTTTGTCAAATTGTTCTAAAGTGTCTGATGCTGATTTTAGAATTCTCCTGACTTTCTAACTCAAATCTGTGCCAAGAGAACCCAACTAAAGTGGTTCGCCGCTCCATGTATGAAGTATTAGTGAATTATTTGTAATTTACAAAACGAAACGAAAATTTTTGCGTTTTAAGCATACATGGTGAAATTTATGTTATAAATTTTTTGATAAGAAGCAGGTGTAAATTAGAATCATACTAATATAGGTATGCTATATACATAAATTTGATAGTACCATAAGTTCAGAATTAATCTTTAGTGTCATTAAAAAATATACGTAAATTTATATACATAAATTTGATAGCACCATAAATTTGGGGTACTGCTGTTAGGTTTTTCCAGCCCATGATAAGTTGTCCTAAGAGTATAAGGAATTATAGTCTTAGAGGATTAAATTGTTTTCCGAATTGGAGTTAGTTTCTCAGTTGGAGTAGGTTTTATAACTAGATTCGAATTAGGATTAATAATCCTTATTGAAGAAGACCTTTATTATGTCTATATAAAGGGGCTATTGTACTAGTTTTGAATTGGGGGGAGCAAAACAATAAATTGTATACCACTCAAGGGATTAGAGTGAGAGAATATTGTAAAGTGTGTGCGAGAGAAAAGAAAAGAGATAGTGTATTTCTTGTTCCTGTTCTTTCAGGTTTTTCGTCAAGTCCTAGTTCTAGAGATTTGGCAAGATTATTGGTTGTACTCATTATTGATGTAGTGAAAGATTGTTGTTGCTATCCCATGGACGTAGGCACGTATTGCCGAACCACGTTAATTCTTGGTGTTGATTTGTCTTGGTTACTTGTTTTCGATTTCCGGAGCTTGATCTGTTTTTACCATTCTTAAATGTGATATTCTCAACAACTGTTATATTTAGTACAGCTAATATGGTGCCGTTCAGGTGTTTTTGACTAATCTCTGCAGTTTTTGAATTCATCTGGGGTATTTGTGATTTTGAACAACACTAAAAATTTATGGGCTATAGGAACCGCTTGTTAAGAAAATGGGTCCAAATTCAGAGCTGCATTCTTCTTCCCCCAAAATAAGAAGAAAACGCTTCCTCAACTCCATATTTTGGCACCTCAGGTATATTTGCGTTCTAAAGCCTTTTACTTCTTCTGATTTCTTCAGAGCTATTATTTTACCCATATGTGATTTGTAAAGTGGAAGATTGGATTTCATATGTCTGAGTATTTAGGGTTTTGTACAATGCAAACTTGGGCTTATTGAACCAAATGGCTAGAACAATGTACTCAACAATTTCATATCCTCTTGGGCCAAGGAGGGTATATTACTTGCCAATAAGGAATATACTTCATATAATAGCAATGTGCTGATGTGTGGCATGCTTTAATTAGGGATATTTATGTGTAGTAAGAAAGCCATAGGGAGAGAGAGAGAGAGAGAGAGAGAGAGAGAGAGAGAGAGAGAGAGAGAGAGAGAGAGAGAGAGAGAGAGAGAGAGAGCCGAGGACACACAAATGACACATGTAAAACATTTATTTCATTGCTTCATTTTTGGTACAAAAAAACATTTATTGTTAACTAAGGAACCATTTTTATGGATTTATTGAAATATGTAAGAACTTGTTTCTATCCTAACATATTAATTTTGCTCAATAGGAATCCCATAACTGAAATTTTATAGAAATGGTGTAATTGGTCAATCTGAAATTTTGAATTTTAGCCGATGAATGAACTCTTACAAGCTTTCTACTGCATATACACTTCTTTTTTGGTTGTTAGATTTTGTTTTTATTTCATTTTTTGGTAAATGCAATGGTTGGTTTTGCAAAGGACTGACCTTTATCTTTTGTAGTTTTACCTTTTTTGGTATCGAGTATTGATTGGTTTTATTTTATAGATTGACAGGTATTTGTGCGTTATTTGTTTTCAATAATCAGTTTTCGTTATTTGTTTTAAATTTTATTATGGATAAGTGAACACAATTATGAGTATCAACCATTTATCCTCATTCATATTCAAATGTAATTTAATATCGATTTTGTAAGAGTTTTTTTGTGAATAATTTATGAATTTTTGTCAGTAAAACAATTTTCGAGCCGCATTTGGTCCGACGCTAATAATTTTTTTACTGCTGGATAATTATATTTTCTCATTGCGCAGAAAAAAAGTTTGCAGTGTGGGTTTTCTAAATTCAGTCACTTCATTCTCTAATCTCATAGATCTCCAAATTAAATCCATTTAACTATGTCATTCTTTGTATCATTTTACCGTATTTATTTGAGTTCTGTATTTAAATGTTGTTGACTTTCATTACATGAAGAAAACTGCCATAGCCATAGAAAATAAATTTTTGATTTGTGTAGCAATGCATTTGAACGCTACAATATTTTCTGTTTGGGTTTTTTTCCAACTTAATTTGTTTTGGATTTTTGATTTTGAATTTTCGGTTTAATGTATTTACAAAGGCCATGAACTCTTTGATGGAAGTATTCCATTTTTTTACTGATTCCCAGATTTTTTTTTTCAAGAGAATTAATTATCTGTTTGTCTCAGCTAACACAGTAAATCTGGGGTTCTGTACACAACAAAATATGGAATTTAGCTAAGAAATTTCAACAACAAAGTTAAACTTTTTGATATGGCAAAAAACAGATTCTCTTCTTTCTCAAAACCCTCAAATTTGTCATATGATCAGGATTTATTTAGTCATTTGATTATGTCTGGGACAAGTATATATGTCCGAGGATGCCTTGTTGAAAATTTATGTACCCCATGTGCTTCATCTTCTGCTGGTTAAACCAGAAATATAGCCGTTAAATCCGTTGCTAGCAATTAGTAGATGATTAATTTCCTTTTTGTCGTAAATTATGGAACTTCCAGGAGCTTGAAGGGCTCTCAGATCCGATGAGGAAGGATGTTTCACAAGTTCGTAAGAAGATCAATGCGATTAACAAAGAGTTTAAGTCACTAGGACATACCTGCCAGAAGAAGGTAACACAACTTGGATTTTTACCACATTCAGATGTTAATGTTTACTGCTATGCATATGCAATTATGGATCAATTCGTGTCTGTTCGTGATGAATTTCGGGTTTGTAACTTGTCACAGGAAAAGGAATACAGAGATGCACTTGAGGCTTTCAATGAAAAGAACAGAGAAAAAGTGCAGCTTATCACAAAGCTAATGGAGGTTAGTTTGTTAAACAAATTTTTACTTGGCATAGCGGGGTTGCAATTTCATGGATGGGTTGAACTCAAACCAGTCTGGCCAGTTCGGAGTTAGAGTGAGCACGGTTGAGCCTGGTGTGACAAATTACCAATCCTACAAAATTTGGGCTCGTTTCAAAAGGTTTTTATTTTGAAGTTTGATTGTGCTAATATATAATGTGATGTTTTTCTCTTTTTACTTTGTGTTTTGGTACTTGCAACTTATGTATTAAGTAAAAGAATCTTTCAGTAAGTGATCCCACAAACAATTATGTAACGGTTATCCATTTAATACAAGAATTCTATCTAGTTTGTACTTATCAATCGCATAATACAATCTACCTATGTAATGTTGCAATTTAACAAAATAACATTACGAACTAGATAAGCACACTTGTGTATTCTTCTCTTTTACACTTGAATGTCGTCCAACTCGGCGAGTGGTAGTCCACCTCTACCGCCTTCTCGATGCTGCCAAAACCATACAAAAATGGGAGGGAGACAAGGAGGAAGAATTGGTGGTTCGATATCGTCGAGGGTTTTCTGGGATTCCTGTTCCTTGCAGAGAGAGAGAGGTGGAAGAAGAAAGAGAAGAAGTTGAACCCTTGAATTGGGAAAAGGAACGCACTTCTAGAGGCGATTGAATTGGTTTTGAAGATTTGAGGTTTTTTGGCGTCTGTTGCAGAGGGAGATTAGGGGGTTTGCACAGAGGGTGGGTGGGCGATTCAAGTGAGGGGCTACAAGGATGGGGGCTCCATCTCTATTCTCGCTTGCTGAAACTTTCCGCTCTTCAGGTAATCTCTCAGTTGAAAGCTTCTAATTATTTTTTTTCATTTGGGTTTTTTTTTCCTTTGATTTTATGTATTTTTTTCCCCAGTGAATTCGAAATGAAATCAGAAAAACGGATTTAGTAAACAAATTGATGAAATTTTTATTTGCATGCCCTGTTTTTTATTTGTTTGGTTTGGCTCATAGAGAAATTTTTACTTGCTGCTACCCTTGATTTTCCAGTGACATTTGTGCTGCCTGCATTTAATCATATGATGATTAAACGGGGTTGAACGTATTAATGAGTGGTTGCGTTTATTAAGCTTTTTCTTTGCTCACTTTTTTCAAATCTTTCTAATTGTTTATGTGCAAATGGGGTTGAACGTATTAATGAGTGGTTGCGTTGTTTGCAGCGAGCTCCGTTCAAGGTTATTTCATTTCTTATAGACAATTTTGTCAAGATTTCTGGGTTTCTTTTTGCTTCTTCTCTGCTAAAGTACTCATCTGGAAGTTAATTTTGTTCAAAGACCAAGTATTGTTCTTCAATTAAGATTTCTGGGTTTTTTTTTTTTTTTTGTAGCTTCTTTTCTGTTAAATTACTCATCTGGATGTTAATTTAGTTCAAAAACTAAGTATTGTTCTTCAATTAATCTTACCAGAAAGCATATGAGAACGTGGCACACTAGTGTTCGATGACATGTGTCTGAGAATCTGTCAATATGATATATTATAATTCTGACTCTCCTCTTCAGCCCCGGCCCCAGGTGCGTGAAGGCGACGTGGACCTGGTCGACGGTGTCTTCATTCACAGTTCCAGACGACAGTTCTGAACCTCTGGCGATTCCGACTGAGAAAGAGGTCAATAACAGCAAGGTAACGGAATTCAATGTTTTGTGTTTGTTAGAGAGGCATTTTTGCAACAGTATATCAGAGAATATTTCTAGATAGTCTGTCCAGATAGCTTAGAATGTGTTTCATGATGCATATGGCTGAAGCGGTTTTGGCTACTTTTTGGATTGCTCATTAATTTTTTTGTTGACCTTGGCTGGTACAGATACATATAAGAAAAGTACTATCCTTTTATCAACTTTTAGTCAGGTTCAAATTTAGAATGCATTTGTACTCATGATGCATTGGGGTAAAGTGCCTGTGTTCTGTGTTCTGTTGTTATTTTTTCATCCTTTTAAATTGTATTATGGATAAGTGAACACATTTAGCTGAGAAATTTCAACAACAAAGTTTAAACTTTTTGATATGGCATAACCCTCAAACTTGTCATATGGTCAGGTTTTATTTGGTCACTTGTTTATGTTTGTGGATGCCTTGTTGAAAATATCTGTGTCCCATGTGCTTCATCTTCTGCTGGTTAAACCAGAAATATAACCGTTGGATCATTTGCTAGCAATTAGGAGATGATTAATTTCCTTTTTGTTATAAATTATGGAACTTCCAGGAGCTTGAAGGGCTCTCGGGTCCAATGAGGAAGGATTTTTCACAAGTTCGTAAGAAAGATCGCTGCGATTAACAAAGAGTTAGAGCCACTAGGACATACCTGCCAGAAGAAGGTAACACAACTTGGATTTTTACCACATTTTGGTGTTAATGTTTACTGCTATGCATATGCAATCATGGATCAATTCGTGCGGGTTCATAATGAATTTTGGGTTCGTAACTTGTCACAGGAAAAGGAATACAGAGATGCACTTGAAGCTTTCAATGAAAAGAACAGAGAGAAAGTGCAGCTTATCACAAAGCTAATGGAGGTTAGTTTGTTAAACAATTTTTTACTTGGCATAGCTAGGGTTGCAATTTCATGGATGGTTTGAACTCGAACCAGTCTGGCCAGTTTGGAGTTAGAGTGGGCTTACCAATCCTACAAAATTTGGGCTTACCTCCGGTAGGAGTTCAACCTGTCCAAACTCTCAACCGATGCTAGTTATCACTCATTATATTTCGATTCAGTAAAAGCGGACAAAGTGTTTACATAATTCAAGGTTTTGAGATTGTTTTGTTGTCGTGTTACATTTGATGCAGCTGGTGAGTGAAAGTGAGAAGACAAGGATGAAGAAGCTGGAGGAGCTGAGCAAGAACATAGAATCATTAAAGTGAAGAAATAGCAGCCAATGTGGGTGACTGATGATCTGATTAGGTTTGTGTGATGATGTATTTAAGGTGAGTTTTTCAATGTATACATATAGGTGGTGATTGTCATTTGTTGTAATTTCTAAGTTGGTTTGTTTCATTAATTAGTGTTGGGTAAAAACATTTGGCTGATTTAGGCAGGAAAATACCCTTTAAATTTAATCAGGTTTGTAACTAAAAGCATCTGGCCTTGCATTTTCCTTCTCATTTTTCCATGTATCCAAACATTGTACTTTGAATTTATTCCTATTCTTTGTTTTAATTTGTCATGGATTGCAAAGGCCATGATATTTATGTAATAATGTGAAGTTTTATGAGTGATTTGGGGACAAATGGAGTGTATTTGTTCAATTTTTCTTCAGTACTCCACTCTATACGGAACGATTGCATTTTCTACTCCTACCCCCACAACACCATGATCTTCTTCTTCTCTCTCTTTTCATGGATGCTTGTGTAATCTCCAAATATTGAATATTTCTGCTCTTCTGCATGTTGGGTTTTGTTTGTCTCTTTTTTCATTTTTTGGGAAAAAAAACAGGTAAAGGAAAGGTTTTGTTGTTGTTGTTGGGGGGAAGTTGATTAGGAGCTTGCATGTGTACGCATTGGAATGAGGGGAAGAGGAAATGGGTTGTATGTGGAGCTGACTGCCGAGCCGTTTCTGAGATTGATAAAATTTCCAGCTTCCCAAGTGCTCCAAGGGCATGTCAATGGTTGCTGGGTTTGCATTTTAGCATTTCATAAGAATTCACTTCCTGATTTTACATGCATTGCCGCTATTCTTTCAGTCTCCATGTACCATTTTTAGTCTAATGAATTTAGTCTTATGTTTTAACTCTGCTTTTGATGTTTTTCACGGTATTGTCTTTTGGTTGGGGTTGTCGTTATTTGTGTTTGTGATGTACTAATTTCAGTATTACTCGATTACGGATTTGTAAACATGCCATTAGAATGATTAGCTTGATGTTTAGGATTTGGTTGTCTACATTTTTTGGACCTTTTACCCTTTTAAATTTTGCTCATTCCCCCGACAATTCATGACTTCGCCACTGACTGAAGATAAACACGTATTTTGTTGGGGCTTCACTTGTTTTGGCATTTCAAGGAAAGAAGAAAGGAGATTGCGGTGTATTGTAATACAAACACGTGATGTACTGATTCTCTCATATTTTAGTGCATGGATTGATTATGAATGTTATATTCTAAAGTATGAATTGGATCGTCTACTCATAATATAATATGTGAGTCTGTTATATATACCATGTGGATATGTTCTAGTAATGTTTCAATAATTTTTCTTGATGAAGAGTCTTTGGTTTGCTTTCTATTATGTTACTAGTTGCATGGAAGAGTGCATTTTGCTCACGATCCTTAATGGCTACATTAATTATGATTGGTTTAGTTTAGGTTTTGAGATTTAAGTAGCAGACAAATCTAATCACATTCATCGACAACAATTCATGTGGCGGGAATGCTCGTAAAAATGCATTTTGAGTAGAAAAGCTAAGGTTAGAAGACAACCATTTCACCCGGTCTCCTGCAATCTTTAAAACTCAATGCAACTGCTGAAAATTCTTTATTGTATCGATGTATCGAAGAATTGAGTGAATCTCTTGCAATCTTTAAAACCTAATGCAACTTCCGAAAATTCTATACTGTATCGATGTATCAGTTAACTGAGTTTAAATATTTTTAGCCGATCAAACATTGGTGCATCCTGTAGATTGACGTAGTATAAAACCCCAAAAGGAAGCCTCTTGCAAATAACCCAACGGGTAGGTTTAGTCAAGCATTGACATCTTCCCAGAAATACAAGCATAGGTTGAAGCATCTGAGGGGGGAAATGACATCACTTTCTCAAATTTTGTCACCACTTTATCATAGTCAAGCAGATTGAGCACGCTAAGTTAGCCATTGCTATACACAAAATACATGCTCCACCTAACACCAAAAAAGAATCCAAAAAAGTAATGAGTGCTATTATGTCCACCATATTATCTAATTTTTTTTCCCCATTTTTTAATGAAAGTTTTAGTGACAAGTTTATTTTATTGCAAAATTAGATAGAACAACATAAGCAAATATAAAAAAAAGTGTCTTTTGTTTGGGAACTGAAGTGACGTAGGCGATCCTGCACACCATCGCTCCTCACATCCCAACTCAAACCCCACCAAAAGACCCAAGGTTTAAGTGGTCCTTCCCCTTGATTGAGCAAACATATTATGCAATTCTTAGGATTTAAGGAACGATTCTTGGTATGGACGCAAATAGGGAGAAAAATGGAATAAATCACGTCCCTTCCTCTAGTTGAGCCAAACGATAAGGACCCTAAAAGGTACGAACAGAGCTAGGGATTAGGGCTTCTATCTTTGTCTATCTCTCTTGCAATTTCGTAAATGCATGTGAATCAATGAACAAATTTATAGATAAATTAGTTTAGAATATCGCTAATATTTTTTTTTAAAATACCGCAAATAGCAAGTCATCCTCACTGGGATTGCCAATTGCCTCTTTCTTGTTTCTTCCAATCCCTTTCACCAATTATGATATATGAATTTCCACGGCTAGCCATCTCAGTCATGCATTCACTATATCTGCTTCTACACGGCTTCATTAAAATTTGGAAAAGTACATAGAAAATTTCTTGTATTGTGAAAAACAAATAAGAAAGCAACAAGTGTAACAATGATTATTTTAGACTGTTAGTCACAATTCCGCTGTGTGGTGTAGGCGAAGGACTGCAAACTTGTCCAACCCGATACATCTAAATCTGTTTTCGTAATTTACCGAAAGAAAAGAACAGTAAATAAGATGATAAGTTGTGAATTGTGATGGAACATGAAGACCCTTAATTCAAAGTCTCCGTTGCATATGGATTTCTACAACCCATCACAACTAGGTACCTGATATGACGACAAAGGACTTGCAAACTTGTAAAAGGGGTTGTGAACAACTGTCACTCATTTCGTTTTCCAATAGATCGGTTTTTCAACACAAGGAATTTGGAATTTAAAGGAAAACAAGAAAAATTCAAAACAGGAAATTAAACAAATCCTAATTGAAAGATGCAAACCTAAATCCATAAGAGCAACGAAACCTAAACATATTCTCACACTTCCCTCTTTTATTATTCTCCAACAGGGTCCAAAACTAGGGTTTACATGGCATATGTTAAATCAGGAAGAAACCAAAGTGGTGTTAGTTAGGATTATATTTCATAAAGATGATCATAGTAATCCTAGGAATAGTATGATTACTTGTATAAGAAGGAATCACAATTCTTGAGTGAAACTAATTTTAGTCGAACTAGTACACGGATATACCATGATCATCATGATATATAAAAAGGAATTTTTTTTTTTTTTAGTACAACAATATATTTTACACTAAGAGAACGAGGGAGTTTGGCTAAGCCACACAATGAACAACCTAGTTTGGTATCAAATTCGCCATTCTTGAGACTCGAACCTAAAATCTCTCATTTACAAGTGAAGAGGAATACAACTAGACCGAAAGTACTTAACAACAATATAAATCTCACAATTAGCAAAACCTTTTCGCATCTCTCTCTCTCTCTCGTGCGTATCATACAAACTTAGCTTCTCATCATATAGTTGAAGTCTTGAAGATGTCGACAGTCTAGGAACACAGTCAATAACGACAACGCTTACATGGTATGTGTGATGGCAGAAGATACATAAAAACATTTAGCTGATTGAGGCAGGAAATACCTCTTAATTTTTTTCCATGCATCCAAACACTCTGTAACATCTCTTCTGGACTACATTCCTAGTGTAATGTGGGGGATTCTTTGAATTTATTCCTATTTGTTGTTTTTACTTTTGGTCCTTGATATGTCGTATAATGGCATTAAAAGTTCTTCATTTCCTGGCTGGTTTTTTAATCTTACCAACCTCGTAACACTTGATCTATCCGGGAATGATTTCAAGGATTCTTTTCCAAGTGAATTTTCAAACTTGAAATCTCTCAAAAACCTTTATTTATCTGAAATAGGCTTAAAAGGTCAAATTCCTAAAGTGAGTGGAAATTTCTGCAAGCTAAAGGCCTTAAGTCTTTCAAAGAACAAATTTGATGGGGGGATTGAAGAGTTTTGGAGGAGTCTCTCCAATTGTCCAAGTAATACATTAGAGTCACTAGATTTGTTTTTTTGCAAGCTTGAAAGCCAATTGCCGGTCTTTTTAGGAATGTCTAAAAGTTTGCAAAATCTCAACCTTAGAGGAAACTCTTTGTGGGGCTCAATTCCAGATTCCATCGGAAACTTGTTGTCCTTGAGAACACTAGACCTCACTTATAATCATATGAATGGCTCCATTCCACAAAGTATAGGACAACTTTATGAGCTACGTTCCCTATCTCTATCTGGTAACTCATGGGAAGGCATTATGACAGAGACCCATTTCATAAATCTTACCAGATTACAAAATTTTCGAGTAGGAACTATAGATCGACCCATGTCCTTCCTTTTCCGAGTAGGAAATATAGACCGACTTATGTCCCTCATTTTCGACGTGGCTTCTGATTCAGTTCCTCCCTTCAAGTTCCACACAATTGAGATCTTGAATTGTCAGGTAAGTCCTGGTTTTTGGGTATGGCTTCAAACTCAAACTAAACTGTATTCTGTTATTCTTCTTGGTAATGGAATCTCGAATTCTATACCAAAGGAATGGTTGTTGAAGATATCTTCCCAACTCCACCAACTAGACTTGTCTCACAACCAATTTTGTGGAAACTTTCCATTCCATTTGAAATTTCCAAATTTGGAGTCTATTGATTTGAGCCCAATTCCACTTTGGGGCTTCACTAATGTCCATTCCCTTTATCTAGAAAGCAATTTCTTTTCTAGGCCAATTCCCTCAAATATTGACCAAATGATGCCCAATTTGAATGAATTGTTACTTGATGAGAATTATTTGAATGACACTATTCCTCCCTCTATTTGTAACATCTTGGAGTTGCAAATCTTGTCTCTAAGGAGAAATCAATTTTCTGGAGAACTCCCTCATGCATAGAGTGTGGAGGGCAAGATGGCGTTTTTAGATGTTGGTCAAAACAATCTCTTTGGTAGGATTCCCATTGCATTGGGGGTACTAAGTTCCCTAGAAATATTAAAGCTCAACGACAACAATTTTGACGGTGAAATTCCTTATTCTTTGCAAAATTGTTCTAACAAGTTATCTGGGAACATACCTCTATGGATAGGAGGATCAAATGTATCTATGTTGTTAATGCTACGATTACGGTCCAACTATTTAAATGGATGTATTTCCCATCAAATGTGCAATCTTCATGGCCTTCACATCCTCGATCTTAGTCACAACAGCCTTTCAGGTACTATTCCCATGTGTTTGGATAATTTAAGATCTCTGGTCAATGATACTTATGATAGATACTACTATGTTAAGTATTATGGAAAGTATGAGCAAGCCATACTGACACTAAAAGGAGAAGAACTTGTGTAAAACACGACTCTATATCTTGTCAAGAGCATTGATCTTTCATCAAATAATTTACAAGGTGAAATCCCTAAAGAAATAAGCAGCCTCATTCTATTGGGCACCTTGAATTTGTCCATGAATCAATTGACTGGAAAGAACCCCTCCAAGGTCGGAAACTTGCATCGGCTCGAAACTCTTGATCTATCACACAACCACCTCTCAGGACAGATTCCTCAAAGCTTGTCATCTTTAACCTCTTTGTCCCACTTGGACTTGTCTTACAACAATTTGTCCGAAAGAATTCCTTCTAGAAATCAACTTCAAACGCTCAATGTTCCATCCATTTATACGGGCAATCCATGGCTATGTGGCCTTCCTCTCTCAACTAAGTGCCCTGGAGATGACACTTTTACTTCTAAGGATGCAAAGGACAAGAATGAAGAAGGAAATGATAAGTTGTGGTTCTATGTTAGCATGGTACTTGGCTTTATCGTAGGCTCTTGGGGCGTCTGCGGCACGCTGATCTTAAAAACATCGTGGAGGTATGCTTATTTTCAACTCTTGGATGACATCAAAGATAAGGTAGCACTAGCAATTGCCCTGAAAGTGGCTCGTTTCAAAAGATTTTTTTTTTCTGAAGTTTGATTGTACTAATATATAATGTGATGTTTTTTCCTTTCTACTTTGTTCTTTGGTACTTGCAACTTATTTATTAAATAAAAGAATTGTATCTTTCAATAAGTGTTCCCACAAAGAATAATTTAACGACTATCTATTTAATGTTGCAATTTAACAAAATATCACTATGTTCATAAAGTAGATAAACACACGTACATATTCTTCTCTTTTACACTTGAATGTCGTCGAACTCGGCCAGTGGTAGTCTACCTCCTCCGCCTTCTCGATGCTGCAAAACCGTACAAAAATAGGAGGGAGACAAGGAGGAAGAAGAAGGAGAAGAAGTTGGACCCTTGAATTGGGAAAAGGATTGAACTTCTAGAGGCGAGTGAATTGGGTTTGAAGATTTGAGGGTTTTTTGGCGTCTCTGGCTTCTGCTCTGAAAGTATGGAGAAATGGCTGAGATAGATCTACAATGGATAATTTGATATGGCGTGTCAAGTGAGGGGCTAGGGCTAGAGGGATGGGGGCTTCATCTCTATTCTCGCTTGCTGAAACTTTCCGCTCTTCAGGTAATCTCTCAGTTGAAATGCTGACAGATCTTCATCACCTAACCATTAATCGAAGGCTAAAACACACACATATTGAAGGATTACTAAAAATCTACACAGGAGAAACACCATATGAATAACACCCGATTGAAAAAAACCAGAGTAAGAGAGGGCACTTTATCACAAAGCTTATGTTCTTAATACAGAAATTTCAGAACATAGTTGCATATAGTCATGAAAAAAAACCCTACTCTCAGTGAACAATCACACACAAAAACTGAAACGAGAGAACATTTTGTGTTGACACTGGGAAATGCTTCGTATACTAACACTTAGACTAATAAAAAAACATCGAAGCAGCTTCTGATCAAAGGGTGCTTGATTGTTAAGTAAAGATGGATATGTATTTGCAATATCACTGATGTATATGCCACCAATAAGTTTAGCAGATACAGCTTCGCTGATAAGTAATTGCTACAGAACTCAAATGCAAGAGATATCCAACTTGGTCCAAGAATCTTAAGGTGATTTAGGACCAGAATCAATAGATATTGCACTTATACACGCCTCTTCTCCACACAGCAGACATTAAACTGAAAATAGAAGCACAAATTGGAGATAGAAAATTATCACACCAGTAATATAGGAACTGCATTATTTTGCAACTCCTGTTTGATGAAGTCCTTCTGCAAGTACGAATTTAATTAGCAGTCAACTGTATGTGACACTCTACACTATTTTTTATTTTATTGAGGAACAAGACACTATTATAACTAATAAGTTCCAATATAGACAAATTGGCGGAAGAGTACCATTAGGAAAACTACTGAAATGGAGTTTTGAAAAAT
This sequence comes from Pyrus x bretschneideri, assembly GCF_019419815.1. Taxonomy (NCBI): domain Eukaryota; kingdom Viridiplantae; phylum Streptophyta; class Magnoliopsida; order Rosales; family Rosaceae; genus Pyrus; species Pyrus x bretschneideri. The sequence continues at coordinate 1,970,875 of NW_025999784.1, forward strand.
AAAGGTAGGATCTGGAAGTCAAAGTTGGATTCTGTTGTAAAAGAGAAAATGCATGGACTTTGGAATGACATGAAAAACTGTACGATCAGAAGCTCAATTCAGATATTTGGATTCAAAATTCAGTCATTGTTAATACCAGCAGATCAACAACAACGCATTTGATTTGGGAGGCAATGACATTCAATATGTTTCACTCCATTATGCGGGTATTTTTTCGATAGATTTATGTATTTTTATCCCCCAGTGAATTCGAAATGAAATCAGAAAAACGGATTTAGTAAACAAATTGATGAAATTTTTATTTTCGTGTCCTGTTTTTGATTTGTTTGGTTTGGAATTATATTACTTTTTGCTTTTTTAGAGAATAAAGTTGCCCTTGATTTTCCAGTGACATTTGTGTAGCCTGCATTTAGTCATATAATGAATGGTGGTGTAAATTCAGTTCTTATAGACAATTTTTTTTTAAAGATTTCTGGGTTTCTTTTTGCTTCTTATCTGTTAAATTACTCATCTGGAAGTTAATTTTGTTCAAAGACTAAGCATTGTTCTTCAATTAAAGATTTCTGGGTTTTTTGGGTTGCTTCTTTTCTGTTAAATTACTCATCTGGAAGTCAATTTTGTTCAAAACTAAGTATTGTTCTTCAATTTCGTTAGTTCTCCAGAAATGTCTGAGAATCCATCAATATGATATATTATAATTCTGACCCTCCTCTTCAGCTCCGGCCGCAGGTGCGTGAAGGCCACGTGATCCTGGTCGACTGTCTCTTCCTCCACAGTTCTGGACAATGGTTTCGAAGCTCTGGCGATTCTGACAGGTCAATAACAACAAGGTAATGGAATTCAATGTTTTGTGTATTTAGACGTAGGCATTATACATTTTAATTGATGCACATACTTCTAGAGGCTATACAGATAATGATGGAAAAATCCTGCTAGGGGATTCAATAAGGAAGAAGCTAGACTTGGTAAATGCCTGAGATTAACCAAGTTCACCGCCACTTTGCCATCCCCGTGATTTTTTTTAAGACCTTCTGCGTTGTTTGCTACAGTTGACAAGCATATTTTTTTTATTAGACCTTTCGGGTTGAGTCTTTTGACAGAATCCACATTGTATTCAACTTTTTGACATTCCACAAACTGACAGAATCCATATTTTTTTTATTACATTTTCTGCTAGAAGGCTGGAATTGAAAATATAAACATTCTTGCATATAATGGTGACTAAAGGCGTACTTCAAGGCACAGAAATTACGAAGTTTGTAGTCCTGTTAATTTTGAATACTATTATGTATTTCAACATACTAGTGTTCCACTGTCCAAAAAGAAAACAATTGTACGAGTTTCTGATTTTCTTGCAGTTGAAGAGGATCCTGCTGATGCTGAACCTAAGTTTAACCCTTTTACTGGATCTGGAAGACGCTTGGATGGGAAACCTTTGAAATATGAGCCAGCACCGGCTTCTTCCTCAGGATCCAAAGACAAGAAACCTGTAGTTACCAATGGAAATGCGCAACCTTCTACAGGATCTAGTTCACAAGCTACCAGCGGTCAGGCTCAGGGAAAACTTGTTTTCGGAGCAAACACTACTACAAAAGGACCTAATAGTGTCACTTCTTGCGTCGGTTTAATATTATATAGTGGCGAAAAAGAGATTTGCGACACTCACTGAAGATGACGTCGTATTTAGTGTCGCTTATAAGCGTCATAAAATTTCTATGTCGCTTTTAAACCGACGTAAAAATTTAGTGTCGCTTATAACCGACATATATTTTAATATTTTTAAGCAATGGCGTCACTTTAAATAAAATAGTGTCGCTTTTAAGCGACATAAACTATGGGTGTCGCTTCTAGGCGACACTAATTCTTGTTTTTAATATTTTAAATCCTGCGTCGGTTTTGAGCGACATATATTTTGAAAACCAGTGTCGGTTGTAAGCGACACATTGTTGCTCTTTATACCCTCTCCCCCGTGTTTTCTTTTTCTTCTCTTGCACTTTTCTTATTCGTTCTTCCAACCTTTACAAAGTCTCCCGTGTTCTTCTTTCAGCTTTCTCCTGTGGTTTGCACTTCATTTGTTCCTCTGTTCTCTCTTTCAGCTTTCTCCTTTGGTTTTCAAAATTCATTTGTTCCTCTTCACAACAGTAAGTTTTTCTTGCTTATAATATTTTTATTTTCTCCTCTTATGTTTAATTTTTAGTTACAATTTATTTTTGTAGGAAAGTTATTGGAGTTGGTTGAGTACATAAAGAATTGTTGACGTCGAAATTCTTCAACAAATCAGGTTTGTATCCCTAACTTCTTTAATTTTTAAATTGTATAATACACAAGTTTATTTATTTAAAAATTATAATTTAAGCACTTAGATAAAATTCTACTATTTTTGTTAAATTAATAAAAATTTAGTCGAATTAATTAATTTTGTCACTCTAATTGTTATTTTAATTTGTTGTTATTTTGATAATTTTTTGTTGTTATTTACTAGAATGAATTAGATGAACATAATTTGAATTGTTATGAGAAAATGGAATGAATAATATTTATAAACATTTATGTTAAATTAACAATATTAAATATAACATAAACTTATAATATTGAGTAATATAAGAATATATTATGTTAATTTTTTTTTTTTTGCACTCTTAAGTGTTATTTTAATTTGTTGTTATTTTGATAATATTTTGTTGTTATTTACTAGAATGGATTAGATGAACATAATTTGAATTGTTATGAGAAAATGGAATGAATAATATTTATAAGCATTTATGTTAAATTAACAATATCAAATATAACATAAACTTATAATATTGAGTAATATAAGAATACAATATGTTAATTTTTTTTTTTTTTTTGCACTCTAATTGTTATTTTAATTTGTTGTTATTTTGATAATTTTTTGTTGTTATTTACTAGAATGGATTAGATGAACATAATTTGAATTGTTATGAGAAGATGGAATGAATAATATTTATAAGCATTTATGTTAAATTAACAATATTAAATATAACATAAACTTATAATATTGAGTAATATAAGAATATATTATGTTAATTTTTTTTTTTTTTTTGCACTCTAATTGTTATTTTAATTTGTTGTTATTTTGATAATTTTTTGTTGTTATTTACTAGAATGGATTAGATGAACATAATTTGAATTGTTATGAGAAGATGGAATGAATAATATTTATATGCATTTATGTTAAATTAACAATATTAAATATAACATAAACTTATAATATTGAGTAATATTATAATATATTATGTTAAATTTTTTTTTTTTTGCACTCTAATAAGAATATAAGCTAAACTTATAATATTTAGGAATATAAGAATATAAGAATATAACCTTTCATAAGAATATAACCTAAACTTATAATATAAGAATATCCTTTCATATAAGAATATAACCTTTCATATAAGAATATAACCTAAACTTATAATATTTAGGAATATAAGAATATATTAATTAATTTTTTTTGCACTCTAATTGTTATTTGAATTTGTTGTTATTTTGATAAGTTTGATAACTTTTGGTTGTTATTTATTAGAATGGATTAGATGAGCATAATTTTGACAACTTTTTGTTGTTATTTTAATTTGTTTTTACTATAATAGGTGTTGAAAATTAAAAGATTGCAATCGTGATAGAGTTCGAGGGGTGAAAGATAGAAATTGAAAATTTTGATAGTTATGCCTACATGATAGGGATTGAAAGATTGTAGGCATCTTAGTGTCAACGTAATATTTTACCTTCGTAAAGTGGTAAAATATGGACAGGAGTTGGTTGACAATACCCCGAAATTTTGAAGCGTATACAACTGGAATTAATTTGTTTTTGGATCAAGCAGTTGCAAATGGTGTTGGTCCTGATAAGTTTAGATGTCCTTGCAAAAGATGTTGTAATCGATATTCTTTTGTTAGGAACACCATTGTTGAACATCTCATATTGTATGATATGGATAAAGATTATAAAAACGCTTGTTGGCGACATCATGGCGAGCAAAACATTGGAGAGCAAAATGTGGGAATTGGAGAAGAAGAAACAGGAGATGAGGTGATTGGCATGCATGATTTTCTTAATGATGTATTTGTCCAACCATTAACAGAAGAATGTGTTGGGCCATCTACTGAACCCCCTATTGGGGAAGGGCGTCCAGAAGAGGTGCAGACTTTTTTTAAGTTGCTTGAAGAGGCAGATCAAGATTTGTGGCCAGGTTGTAAGGAGTTTAAGAAATTGGAAGCAGTTGTAAGATTGTATCAGATCAAGTGTTTAGCGGGAATGCCTGACGAGATCTTCACCACTTTACTGGAGTTAATTAAAAGAATGTTGCCTGAAGGGGATTGTTTGCCTGAATCTTGTTATAAAGCAAAAAAACTTATAAATGACTTGGGGCTGTCGTATGTGAAAATTGATGCATGTCCCAATGATTGCATGATCTATTGGAAAGATACTTCAGATTTGACCGTGTGCTCAGTTTGTGGTAAATCAAGATATAAAATTACCAATGCAGAGGATAGCTCGAGGAAAAAGGTCGCAGCTAAGGTTATGTGGTATTTTCCTTTAAAACCACGATTGCAACGCTTTTTTATGTCGAAGCATATGGCTGAACATATGAGATGGCATGCAACTGAATGTCCTAAGGATGAGTTTATGAGACATCCTTCAGATTCTCCCGCATGGAAGCATTTGGATAATTTATATCCGGATTTTGCGTCAGAAATTCGAAATGTCCGATTAGGGTTAGCCAGTGATGGATTTAATCCTTTTGGGAAAATGAGGAATGATCATAGCACATGGCCTGTGGTGCTTTCTGTTTATAATTTGCCACCTTGGATGTGCATGAAGCAACCAAATTTGTTATTGTCTTTGTTAATACCAGGATCGTGCAGTCCTGGTAAAGAGATTGATGTATACATGCGTCCATTGATTGACGAGCTGAATGAGTTGTGGGAGGTGGGCATTCCCACTTATGATGCGTTTTCCAACCAAAGTTTTACGATGAAGGCTGCCGTGTTATGGACCATAAGTGATTTTCCGGCTTATGGAATGTTGTCAGGATGGAGTACACATGGTTATAAAGCTTGTCCACATTGCATGCATGATAAAGAATCTATTTACTTGCCAGCGAGTCGCAAGATTTGTTATATGGGGCATCGACGATTTCTTGAAGATAATCATAGGTTTCGAAGGCAAACCATCACTTTTAATGGTCGTCGAGAGCATCGTACTGCACCAAGGCAGTGGACTGGTTTACAATGTCTCGAAGAACTTTCTACATTGAGATTTACTTTTGGAAAACCAAACAAGGATGCTTCAGTTGGGCAACGCAGAAGAAGAGCTTCGAGCAGTACAAGTAGTAACAGTCAGTGGAAGAAGAAATCGATTTTTTATGAACTACCTTATTGGAGGCATCTCTTGATTAGACACAATCTTGATGTTATGCATATCGAGAAGAATATATGTGACAGTGTGGTGGGAACATTGCTAGATATAGAAAAGTCTAAAGATGGATTGGCGGCACGTGCAGATCTTGAATTCTTGAACATAAGACATAGTCAACACCCACGTAGAGAAGGAAATAGAACATTTCGACCTCCAGCATTGTTCACATTGAAAAGAGAAGAAAAAACTGCGTTTTGTAAAGTATTGTCTACTATTCGGGTCCCAGATGAATATTCATCAAATCTGTCACGATGTGTGCACGTGAATGAACGAAAAATACATGGGTTGAAAAGTCATGATTGCCATGTTTTAATGCAGCAGTTACTCCCGCTTGCAATACGCCCGGTTTTGCCTAAAGCTGTTACTATGGTTTTATTAGAGTTGAGTGCAATTTTCAGACAGTTATGTAGTAAGAAGGAGTCTGAGGAAGGATTTAAGCAACTGAATTCAAGAATTGCCTTGACATTATGTCAACTTGAGAAAATATTCCCTCCTGCATTTTTTGATATAATGGTGCACCTCCCAGTTCACTTGGCAGATGAAGTAGCGCTTACAGGGCCTGTTCAATATAGATGGATGTATCCAATTGAACGGTAATGAATAAATTTTTATAATTTTTTTACAATTGTAGTCATAACTTTAATTAATAATTATAATAATTTGTATTTCGTTTTATAATTGTAGGTATTTGCAAACACTGAAGCGCTATGTTCGTAATAAGGGTCATCCTGAAGGTTCTATTGCTGAAGCATATTTGGTGGATGAGTGCTTGTCATTTTGTTCCATGTATCTTAGAGACGTTGAGTCTCGTCGTACCCGTAGAGGCCGAAATGAAGATGGGATTGGACGTGGAGTATCTGGTGGGTTATCAATTTTTGACTCGAAAGGATGTTATATGGGTTCAGGAGAAAATGTGGAGCTCAATCTAAATGTTCTTGATCAGTGCCATAGATACATTCTAAATAATTGTGATGAAGTTAGCCCATTTAGAAGGTAAGAATGTTTAATCATACGTCTTAATGTTTTATTGGTTTTCTTAACTTTGAAAAAATAATTATCTAAATTGGACATAATTGTGTAGGCAACATGAAGAATTCTTGAAAACTAAATATCGTCGAGAAAGGTTAACTATGCGACAAATTAAAGAGCTAAGCAAGAAAGAATTTCCAGAATGGTTCAAGCAACATGTGAGTTGATATAATAATCATATTATTTATTTATTGTTTTGCATTTTAATTATAACATGTTTATAGTTATTCTGTCAATATTTATCTTCATACTTATTACAGATGAATTCAAGATATGATGCTAATGACACATTGATATCTCAAGACTTGCATTGGCTAGCTAATTATCCTAGTAGGGTTGTGAGCAGATACAAAAGTCACATTGTTCATGGATTTAGATTTCGTATAAAATCTGTGGATGATAAGCATAAGAATCAAAACTGTGGTGTCTTTGTACCTGCAAATGTTCCTGGAGCAATTGGGCAAGTAAATTGTTATGGCAGAGTTGTAGATATGTTCGAGGTCAAATATTGTGGTCCTACTGAAGCAGGAGATAGGGGTCGAGCTGTGATGTTATTTAAGTGCGAATGGGTTAATAGTGAAAGTCCACGAGGAATGAAGACTGATCAATATGGATTTACTATGGTGAATTTCAATCAATTGGGATTTAAAGAGGATCCTTTCATACTAGCATCACAAGCATTACAGGCATTTTACGTGGAGGACACGATTGAAAAAGATTGGCACGTAGTTGTTCGAACTCAGCCAAGAGATTTATTTGACGTATTAGAGGATAGTGATGCTATTGATGATTATGACACGCCGAACTTGGATGATCGAATTCTTGATAATGAAAATTTTCATACAAGGGTTGGCGTGGAAGAGACTCTCTTTCTTGAATCATTAGCGTTGCCTACCGGGTTCGTTAATCATGCCAATACCGACGAAGAGCTAACAGATGATGACAGGGAATAAATATATTAATTATTTTTTGTTAATTATTTTTTGTATTAATTAGACTTTGTTTTATTTTGTATGCTATGATATCGTATCATAAAATTATATTTCTGTTTTTTTTTTTCCTTGTTTTCTGTCGCTTTTAACCGACGGCATTTTTCAGGTATGTTAGAATTGGCGTCGGTTTTAACCGACGCAACCCCAGCCTATTTCGACGCAATGTTAACCTTAGGACATGTGTGTCAGACTTGGCGTCGGTTTTAACCGACACAACCCTAGCCTATTTCAACGCAATATGAGACTATTTCGACGCAAGATACTTGTTGTCAATCATATGCATTACCCCTAATAATAATAATTATATATAATTATTTTTTATTATTTGCAGTTTTATAGCCTAAATATTAATAATTATATATTAATTTAATTGTTTTACACCCCTAAAAACAATAATAATTATATATTAATTTAACTGTTTTACACCCCTATACGAATGCAATGAATGTTTTACACCCTAATAATAATAATTATATATAATTATTTTTTATTATTTGTAGTTTTATACCCCTAATAATAATAATTATATATTAATTTAACTGTTTTACACCCCTAAAAACTAAAATAATTATATATTAATTTAACTGTTTTACACCCCTAAAAACTAAAATAATTATATATTAATTTAATTGTTTTACACCCCTATACGAATGCAATGAATGTTTTACACCCTAATAACAAGTGGATACCACAAAATCTTATGTTATACTTAATGAAAGTATAAATAAACTCTAAGTATTAGTCAATCTATCGTTTTACGAATTCTCCAAAACTAATTTCAACGATCCAAACCGTCAAAATTGTTTGTATATGCTTGGAGATCACATCAGCAAAAAATCACAAAAAAAAAACATTCAGAGATCAAGTAACGGGACAAAGCTTTTCGACGGTTATAAACGAAAAATCACGATTTAACGGTTATTTTAACTCCGATTTAGATGATTTTTTATAACTACACTCCTTGACCCTATATGAATACAATGAATGAATTCGATCTTCAATTTAAAATATTTACACAAGTGGATACCACAAAATCTTATGTTATACTTAATGAAAGTATAAATAAACTCTAAGTGTTAGTCAATCTATCGTTTTACGAATTCTCCAAAACTAATTTCAACGATCCAAACCGTCAAAATTGTTTGTATATGCTTGGAGATCACATCAGCAAAAAATCACAAAAAAAAAACATTCAGAGATCAAGTAACGGGACAAAGCTTTTCGATGGTTATAAACGAAAAATTACGATTTAACGGTTATTTTAACTCCGATTTAGATGATTTTTTATAACTACACTCCTTGACCCTATATGAATACAATGAATGAATTCGATCTTCAATTTAAAATATTTACACAAGTGGATACCACAAAATCTTATGTTATACTTAATGAAAGTATAAATAAACTCTAAGTGTTAGTCAATCTATCGTTTTACGAATTCTCCAACACTAATTTCAACGATCTAAACCGTCAAAATTGTTTGTATATTCTTGGAGATCACATCAGCAAAAAATCACAAAAAAAAAACATTCAGAGATCAAGTAACGGGACAAAGCTTTTCGACGGTTATAAACGAAAAATCACGATTTAACGGTTATTTTAACTCCGATTTAGATGATTTTTTATAACTACACTCCTTGACCCTATATGAATACAATGAATGAATTCGATCTTCAATTTAAAATATTTACACAAGTGGATACCACAAAATCTTATGTTATACTTAATGAAAGTATAAATAAACTCTAAGTGTTAGTCAATCTATCGTTTTACGAATTCTCCAAAACTAATTTCAACGATCCAAACCGTCAAAATTGTTTGTATATGCTTGGAGATCACATCAGCAAAAAATCACAAAAAAAAAACATTCAGAGATCAAGTAACGGGACAAAGCTTTTCGATGGTTATAAACGAAAAATCACGATTTAACGGTTATTTTAACTCCGATTTAGATGATTTTTTATAACTACCCTCCTTGACACTATATGAATACAATGAATGAATTCGATCTTCAATTTAAAATACAAAGAGTGACTCAACTCTTCTAAGCTTTCTAGGGTAATTAACTTTCCGATGTGGAGCAACTCTACATATCACCACACTTCCAACTTTGATTTGGGTTCAATGGTGTTTAATCCATTCTAGTAAATAACAACCAAATGTTATCAAATGTATCAAAATAACAACAAATTAAAATAACAATTAGAGTGCAAAAAAAATTAATTTAACATAATATATTCTTATATTCCTAAATATTATAAGTTTAGGTTATATTTAATATTGTTAATTTAACATAAATGCTTATAAATATTATTCATTCCATTTTCTCATAACAACTCAAATTATGTTCATCTAATCCATTCTAGTAAATAACAACAAAAAATTATCAAAATAACAACAAATTAAAATAACAATTACAGTGCAAAAAAATTGATTCAACTTAATAAATTTATTTATTAAAATATTATATGACATAACATAACTAATTATTTTTAAATTTTGGGTAAAACTTTTTTATGTTTTTATGTTTTTGTTTTTGTTCCTTTTTTTTTGGGAAGTACAAATTTTATTTTTATGTTGGGCGGGAGGTTTCCCGGTATTTTTTGCTGGGAATGGGTTGAATTGATTGGCATGTCAACTTGGACTGGTTTTAATCGAGGCAAAATTATACATTTTCGAGACTAATTGAATGTCAGACGATTCTTATTTCGAAGCAAAAGTTTTCATATTTCGACACAAACTTGCTCTTATTAAAAACCTGTCAGGCTAACGTCGGTTAAAACCGACGCAATGTGACCTTATTTCGACGCAAAGGCATTTATGACTGAAACATGTCAGACTTTCAGTCAAAACTATGTCAGGCTATAATATAGGTCGAATCAGATATAGTGGCGGTTTTAAGCGACACAAACCTGTGCTTATTTCGACGCTATGCAAACTAACGTCGGTTTTAAACGACGCACTAGGCCCTTATTTCGACGCTATGCAAGATAACGTCGGTTTAAAGCGACGCAATAGGCTTGCACTGACAAGTATAGCAGGCTTTATGTCAGGTTACGTGTGGGGAGGTTTAGTCAGTGATTGTGTCGGTTTTAAGCGACGTAATGTATTCATATTTCGACGCTAAGTTGTTATCCATATTTAATTTCTTTGTCTCCCTTCACTTCCGTGTTCCACTTCTGTCTCTCGTCTCTATCACCCATTTCTGGCTTCCTCTTTCCCCCATTTCTGGCTTCCTCTTTCCCCCACTTCCTTCTCCTTCCATTAAGTTTTGCAATGGATAATTCCCGTGAAGATCAACGTTCTGAGGAACTTCATTTGGAAGAGGACGAGGGTGATGCTGGTTCTTTTTTGAATTGTTATGAGTGTCAGTTTTTTTTTTTTTTTTTTTTTTGTGTGTTTGAACGATTATTATTGCTAATCTGAAAATATACATTTGTTTCCTAGTTTTTAATTGTGTGTTTGTATTAACAAGGTACATCTCAACGGAGGCGTGGACCCTCAATTCCTAAATGGACGAAACAGCTTTGTTCGTTTGATTCGTCCGGAAAATGCATTAGTGATAACGCTAGTGCTTTTTCAAAACATGTAGCAGCGGAGGTTAGGGACTATAGAAATCTTCCGTTGGAGAAAGATTGGCGTAAGGTTACGGAAGAAGATAAGGAAGCTTTCTGGAATAGAATAAAGGTATATATAGATGTTTTTATTTTTAGTTGAAAATAGAAGAATAGGTCAATGATTGTAATAATATTTGACTAGCGTGATTTTTTTTGTTTTTTGTTTTTATGTATGTAGGGAAGTATCTTTTTTGAAGATGCAGATATAGTAAAAATGCCTTTGATCCGTCATATGACGCTTAAGATTGCGGAGCATGCGCACAAAGAGTTTAGAAATAAGTAAAAAAAAAAGTATTATACTAAAAGAGCAGAACAGGTGCGCAGCGAGCCTCCTCCTGATGTGATTCCTACCCAGTGGAATGATTTGTTGGCATATTGGAATAGAGACAAAACAAAGGTAAACCCTACACGATTTATTTCGTTATAACTTTAAAGTTGCCTAATATAATCTTTTCTTTTTTCGTTCGTTTTTTTTCAGGAGGTTGCTGAAGAAAATAAGATTAATCGGGGATTGAAATCAATGAACCATACTACTGGTACAAAATCCTTTGCAAGAGTGCGGGAAGAATATGTATGGATTGTACATTTTCAAGAGATGATTAATTTTAAATAATTATATTTATTTTTAGTATGAGGTTTGCTTAATTTGTTTGTATGAAATTTTATTTTTGATAAAGCGGAAGAAGCATGGGAAAGAAGCAGATCCTGTAACCTTTTTTCGTGAATGTCATACACGAAAAGATAAAACATGGATTGATGAAACATCGGAGCGTACATGGGTAATTGATTTTTTCGTGTTAGTATTTGATTTTATTAGTATTTATTATCTATAGCTTATTTTTCTGTTTTACGATTGAATTTTTGTTTTTAAAAATTGTAATGCAAGTCAACAACGGAGAGCAACCTGCAAACATTGATTGAGTCGGGCCAAGACGATAATGAAGATCTTAGGACCCAAGTTTATGTTGATACTATGGGTCCTGAGAGGTATAATAGAGTCAGAGGATACGGTTATGGTGTGACTCCTGATATGGTGTCTTATGCATCTTCTGCATCTTCTACATCAATTTCCTCTAGGAGATCATCTAAGAGTTCAATGGCGTTGCTAATGACTCAAAATAATGAGTTGAAAATGAGAGACGAAAATAATAATAAACGGATTTCGGACCTAGAGAACAAGCAAAATCAGTTGTTTGCATGGTTTTTTCAAAGATTTCAGCCACAACCACCATATAGCCCGGGAACCCAACAATCAGGCCACAGTCAACCTCCTCAACAGTCGGGCCAAAGTCAGCCTTCCCCTGCATATCCGTATGCTGGCCATAATCAGCAACCTCTATATCCTGTGTATCTGATGCCTGCGCAGCCCATGCCATACATGCAGCAGCCGCCCATGTCATTCATGCAGCAGCCACCTTATCAAGTGCCAGTATATCGACCTGAGATGGCTGCTCCTAGTGGATCTTTTCCTGAAGTTCCAGTTGGGGGGTTTTCTGGAATGCTTGCAGGTGTTGGATTTGATGTGGACTTGTCGAGGATTTTTGGATCAGATGGAGGATCTCAAGAAGGAGGATCTCAAGGAGGAGGATCTCAAGGAGAAGATTCTCAAGCAGAAGGATCTGGACGACGTTTAGGCGCAGATTCGGTTGGGTAGTTTAATTGGTTCTTTTTCTTGTCGGTTAAATACGACAGTATAATTGGTCTATCTTTTTGTTTTTTTATGTTATGTTTGTAATGTCGGATTTAATGTTTGTTACGACGGACGGCTTTTTGGATTTTATGTGAAATGTTAAATGTACAGTTTGGCACTATTGTTTTTGTTATTTATTTTCATTAATGTTTATTTGATCTTAAAATTTATAATTTTGATTATATAATTTTTTTTGGTTGGAATTAGTTGAAATTGCATGCAGTTGTCCATCTATTTTTATTATTATTAACAAATATAGTGTCGGTTAAGACCGTTACTAGTTTTTATATTTTATTTATTTAATTGTTATCTAACGTCGGTTTAAGGAATATTTTATTTATTTCATTTTAATATAATGTCGCTTTAAAGCGACAGTATCCTGCATACTTTATTATTAAATAGCTGATGCACGTGTAAGTATGCGTCGCTAGTTTTTATATTTTATTTATTTAATTGTTATCTAACGTCGGTTTAAGGAATATTTTATTTATTTCATTTTAATATAATGTCGCTTTAAAGCGATAGTATACTGCATACTTTATTATTAAATAGCTGATGCACGTGTAAGTATGCGTCGCTTTAAACCGACGTTAAGGTTAGTGTCGCTTTAAAGCGACACTGTGTAGTGGCGGATTAAGCTCAAAAAGCGACGCTGAAGCCCTTTTGCGACCCTAGCAATAGTGTCGCTATTGAAAAGCGACATTACATTATGTAATGTCGGATTTGTGCCAAATTTTCGACAGAAAGTTGATTTCTCGTCGGTTTGTCCTCCGCCGGTGATAGCATATATTGTAGTAGTGAAATGCCAGTCGCACTCCTAAGGAGACAAAAAAGGTACTCTTGCTTCTCTTGTTTCATGACTTCCATCAACTAACTTTGGAATTATATTACAAACGTTGCCAGTTTGGTGTGATGCTGATCGTAAATCACTCTTTGTCTTTTCAATTCTGCAGGAAGCTGCAAAAGAGACTAAGAAAGATAAGCAGCCGGAAGTGAAAGAAGACCCGAAATTCCAGCCTTTTATCAACTTTTAGTCAGGTTCAAATTTAGAATGCATTTGTACTCATGAGGCATTGGGGTAAAGTATCTTGGGGATAACGTTTTAGTCAGGTACAAATAGCAACTGTTTTTTTTTTTTGTTATTTATTCAGCTAGGGGATAACTTTTTGTTGTTTGTTGGAAGGAATATTAAAACACATCCACACCCTATTTTATCAAATTGTTCTAAAGTATCTGATGCTGGTTTTAGAATTCTCCTGACTTTCTAACTCAAACCTGTGCCAAGAGAACCCAACTAAAGTGGTTCGCCGCTCCATGTATGAAGTATTACTGAATTATTTGTAATTTTCTAAACTCAATGAAAATTTTTGTGTTGTAAGCATACATATTGAAATTTATGTTATAAATTGTTTGATAAGGAACAGATGTAAATTAGAATCATACTAATATAGGTATGCTATATATTTGTCATTAAAAAATATACGTAAATTTATATACATAAATTTAATAGCTCCATAAATTTGGGTTACTGTTATATTTAGTAGGACCAGTATGGTGCCATTCAGGTGTTTTTGACTAATCTCTGCAGTTTTTCAATTCATCTGGGGTATTTGTGATTTTGAACGACACTAAAAAGATTTATGGGTTATGGGTTATAGGACCCATAAATTTTTTTAGTGTCGTTCAAAATCACAAATACCCCAGATGAATTGAAAAACTTCAGAGATTAGTCAAAAACACCTGAATGGCACCACAGTTAAGTAAATGGGTCCAAATTCGGAGTTGATTTCTTCTTCCCTCAAAATAAGAAGAAAACGCTTCCTCAACTCCATATTTTGGCACCACAGTTATATTTGTGTTCTAAAGCCTTTTACTTCTTCCGGTTTCTTGTGAGCTATTATTTTGCCCATATGTGATTTGTAAAGTGGAGGATTTGATTTCATGTGTCTGAGTGTTTAGGGTTTTGTACCATGCATACTCGAGCTTATTGATCCAAATGGCTGGAACAGTGTGCTCAACCAATTTCATATCCTCAGGCTAAGGAGAGTATATTACTTGCCAATGAGAAATATACTTCATATAATAGCAATGTGATGATGTGTGGCATGCTTTAATTAGGGATAGTTTTGTGTAGTAAGAAAGCCATAGAGAGAGAGTCACATATTTGTTTTTTGGATTTGGTTAATGTAGTGATTACGCTATGAAAGCCGAGGACACACAAATGACACATGTAAAACATTTATTTCATTGCATGTGTACGTATTGGATGAGGGGAAGAGAAATGAGGTTGAGAGGGAGTTTGTGTTCAGAGAAAATGGGTTGTATGTGGAGCTAACAGTTAAGCCACTTCTGAGATTAATGAAATTTCCAGCTTCGCAAGTGCTCCAACGGCATGTCAATGGCAGCTGGGTTTGCATTTTAGCATTTCATAATAATTCACCTTCTGATTTTACATTTGATGAGTCCATTTTATACCATATATTATTTCCTATTCTTGGTATATTTTGGTTATTATTTTGATGAGATTTTGATGCTTTGTTATGTATTTTTAATGTAGGACATACGAATTTGTTTGGAGCATAAGGTAATCAAGCGGTGGAATTTTTGAGTGATTCCAATTGGAGCGGGTTTGTGAATCTGTCGAGAAGATTGTATCAAAATTTCATAATTTTATCCCAAAGTATCTGATCGTGACGAATTAATTTATGCCCACACGCAATGCTGGCAGATTGGGCTGCAGAGCTTATTTGTGATTTTTGGACTAGAAGATGATGCATTTTGGACTTGGGCGCTTCTTGGAACTTGAAGAGGATTCAAGTTGTTTTGGGCCTGTTTTGGAGCCCTGAAGGTCTACAAACGTGGTTATCTCTTTGTGGTCAGATTTCCTAATCAGAATAGGAATGTAATTCCAAGTTATCCTTTTATTATTTTATTTTCTAGTTTTTAGAAAACCTTTTTCTATTAGGGTTTTAATTTGGAGTAATATAAATAAGGCTAATTAGGCATTAGGGTTTTGTAGGCAACACTGAGATAAAAAGAGAGGAGGAGAACACACGCACTATTTTGGATTCAAGTTTATTTCTAGGTGTTTTCTATCCTTGTTCTTAATAATATTTTATTTCAAGATTGTTCGTAGCCTAGTTTCTTTTGCTAGGACGAAGCCTTGAGCCTTAGCAAGAAAATGTAGTTTCTTTTCAATTTACTTATGATATTATGCATGCATGTTTTGAATTATTAATTACTGTTTTAAACTATCTAATTGTCTTAATGATTCGCGATCTTTGAGATATTTAGAAAAGTAATTTGATGCAATTTTGGTCAGAATGTTCCCTAAAATTGATGATGGCTTGTTGTGGTTAATAATTGTAATTTCACTTAGAATAAACACCACATCTTAAGGGTTGCATAGTTTTTCAAAAGGTTTTCATAAAATTTAATCAGTCTTTCATGTTTATATTTTATCCGAACGTCCGGACGGATTGTATGTTAGATATACGTTCTATATTGGAGGTTCCAAGTAGAATATATATATTAGGAAAACCTAACCTTCAAAACATGTATGGGTAAGCCATAAGTAATTGGAAGAACTATGTAGAATTGTTAAGGTGGCGGCTGAACCCTAGGGTTATTACAAATTGATTTTCTTTATTTTATTCTTTAGTCAATTTCTTTAATTGTTTTATTTTAAAATTTGTTTTTATTATATTAAATTTTAAAATAAACATTTTCTAAACTTTGTTTAAATAACTAATGAAGTGTTGGTTTTAAGCACAAATTATTCATTCAATCCCTATAGAAAACAACCTTACTTGAACTGTTATACTACGATAATCTTGTACTCTTGCAAGTATTTTTAAGTGTTTTTATCCCTACTTTTGCAGGTGGTAAAAATCCTTATCAACATGCATTCCCTCTATTCTTTCAGTCTCCATGTACCATTTTTAGTCTAATGAATTTAGTCTTATCTTGTCTATCTGCTTTTGATGTTTATGCTTGAGATGTACTAATTGCAGTATTACCTGATTACGGATTTGTAAACACATCGTTAGAATAATTAGCTTAATGTTTAGGATTTGATTGTCTACATTTTTTTTTTTTGGACCTTTACCCTTTTAAACTTTGCTCCTTCATCCTACAATTCCTGACTTTGTCACTGACTGAAGACAAACATGTATTTTGTTGGGGCTTTACTTGTTTTGGTCTTTCAAGAAAGAAGAAAGTATATTGCAGTGTACTGGAACAGACACATGATATACTGTTTTTCTCATATTATAGTGCGTGGATTGATTATTAATTTTATATTCTAAAGTATAAATTGGATCGTCCACTCATAATATAACATATGAGTCCGTTATATATACTATGTGGGTATGTTCTAGTATATTTCAATAATTTTTCTTGTTGAAGAGCCTTTGGTTTGCTTTCTTTTATGTTACTAGTTGCATCGAAGAGTGCATTTTGCTCACGATCCTTAATGATTGTGAGCATTACCACTACATTGATTATGATTGGTTTAGATTAGGTTTTGACATTTAAGTAGTAGACTCAAAAAAAGCAAGTGGTCTTTTACCACAGTGATGGAAAGGTGTTGTACCTTTGCATGATAGCGTAGGTTCGAACCTCGTCGGCGGCTAATCTAACTTACTAATGATATCGCTCAACTAAAAAAAAAAAGTAGTAGACAAATCTGATCACATTCATCGACAACAATTCTTGTGGTGGCAATGCTCATAAAAATGCACTTTGAGTGGAAAAGCTGGGGTTAGAAGACAACCATTTCACTGAATCTCTTACAATCTTTAAACCCTAATGGAATTGCCGAAAATTCTATATTGTATCGATGTATCGGATAACTAGGTTTAAACATTTTAGTCGTTCAAACATTGGTGCATCTTGCACACAGATGACGCATAAAACCCCAAAAGGAAGTTTCTTGCAAATAACCAGCGGTTAGGTTTAGTCAAGCATTGACCTTTTCCCCGAAATACAAGTATAGGTTGAAGCATCTGAGGGGGGAAATGACATCAATTTTTCAACTTTTGTCACCACTTTAATCATAGTTAAAGCAGATTGAGCACGCTAAGTTAGCCATGCTATACACAAAATACATGCTTCACCTAACACCAAAAAATGAGGAGTGGTATTATGTCCGCTATATTGTCTAATTTTTTTCACCCACTTTTTAACAAAAGTTTTAGTGACAAGTTTATTCTATTGAAAATTACATAGAAAGACATAAGTAAAATATAAAAAAAAGTGTTTTTGTTTGGGAACTGAAGTGACATAGGCGACCCTACCTCTCTCTATATCTCTCCGGTGCACCACCGCTCCTCGCAACCCAACTCAAAACCAAGCGAAAGACCCAAGTTTAAGTGCTGCTTCCTTTTGATTGAGTAAACATATTATGCCATTCTTAAGATTTAAGGAACGATTCTTGATATAGACACAAAGACTTCCACAGGTAGCTATCCATCTCATTGATGCATTCATAATATCTGCTCCTACACGGCTTGCAAACTTGTAAATATCCCAAGTAGTGACTACCAGTCTACCAGCATGTGTGGTGTAGGTGATGGACTTGCAAAATATAACATATCTAAATCCGTTTTCGTAATTTACCACAAGAAAATAACAGTAAACAAGATGATAAGTTGTGAATTGTAATGGAACATGAAGACCCTTAATTCAAAGTTTCCGCTGCATATGGATTTCTACAACCCATCACAACCAGCTGTGTCGACAAAGGACTTGCAAACTTGTAGAAGTTGTTGTGAACACTAGCTACTCATTTCAATTACCTTTTTTTCTTTTCTCCATCCGACGACTTTTGTTTTCACCAACAAGTTACTCATCTAATGATATTACTCTTCTCAACGTCAAAAGAGTTCCAATTTCAAAACCTCTACCCTATTAATTTCAAAACTTGAAATTTTGGATTGGAGAAAATAACATAATTTTCCAAAAACTTATCTCATGGATAAGTTGAAAATGGCTATCAATTTCAGGGGACAAACTAGCAAAGCAACGTATATAAATAAAGGACTTTAGGGCAAAATTGAGTGAATTTTAGGATTTTAATTACCGGGCGGGGGATAGCTTTTAGGTCCAGGTCGAAAAAGATTGGCTATTTTTTTGGAAGTTCTACCGTGGCCACCTCATTGTCTTATTCTCCCATCCAATTTTTAATGCAAGTTTTTAACGACAAGTTTACCCTATTGCAAAATTGCATAGAAGGTCATTAGCAAAGTATAAGGAAAGTATTTTTGTTTGGGAACTGAAGTGACGTAGGCAGCCCTGCCTATCTCTGTCTTTCTTCGGCGCACCATTGTTCCACAAAACCCAACCCAACTCAAAACCAAGGGAAAAACCAAAGTTTTAAGGTGATGCTTCCCTTCGATTGAGCAAAAATATTATGCAATTCTTTGAATTTAAGAAACGATTTCCTGGTATAGACACAAATAGTGGGAAAATTGACGAAGAAGACAGAGAGATAAGAGTTTAATAAAACATAAAAAAGCTTATTGAAGTGGTCTTCATAAGCAAATATTAATTAGTGTTTGGTAAAAGCATTTAGCTAATTTAGGCAGGAAATACCTTCTTAAATTTTAAACAGGTCTGTAACTAAAAGCATCTGGTATTGCATTTTACTTCTCATTTGTCCATGTATCGAAACACTGTGTAACGTCTCTTCTAGACTACTTCCCAGTCTAATGTGGGGTTCTTTTCATTTTCTTTGAATTTCTTCCTATTCTTTGTTTTAATTTGTTCTGGCTTGCAAAGGCCATGATATTTATGTAATAATGCAAAGCTTAGTGAGTGATGTGGGACAAACGGAGTGTATTTTTTGTTCAATAGTTTGCATTACTTAGTAGTACGAGCAATGAACGGTCAGGATTGAATTGAAGAAAAACTATTTTTTTCTCAACCTGCCAATCCAATGAATAAAAATTTGGCTTACCATTAGTCCGGGACTATTGAAGACAAACGCGTTTCTTTTTTTTTTGGGGGGGCTTCACTTTGTCTTGGTCTTTCAAGGAAATAAGAAATGAGGGATTATTGTGGTGTACAGGAACACATATATGTGGTATACTGATCTTCTCATATTATAGTACGTGGATCGATTATGAACTAAAGTATAAATTGGTGGTTTACTCATATTATAACATGTGAGTCTATATGTATACCATGTGGATATGTTCTAGTATAGCCGAAGAGTCTTTGGTTTGCTTTCTATAATGTTACTAGTTGCATGGAACAATGCATTTTGCTCACAATACTTCAGTGGTCATGAGCATTACCACTACATTAATTGTGGTTGGATTAATTTAAGTTTTGAGATTTAAGTAGTAGACAAATTTGATCACATTTATTGACAACAATTCATGTGGTGGTAATGCTCATAAAAATGCACTTGGCATGGAAAAATTCTTATTAGAAGACAACTATTTCACTGAAACTCTTATAATCTTTAAAACCCAATGCAATTGCCGAAAATTCTATATTGTATCAAATAACTGAATTTGAACATTTTTAATCGTTTAAACATTGGTGAATTCTGTACATAGATATAGTATAAATCCCAAAAAGAAGCATCTTGCAAATAACGCAACGGTAGATACAAGCATAGGTTGAAGCATGCGAGGGAAAATGACATTTCAGCTTTTGTCACCAGTGTAAAAGTGTAATCAATCGAGATGGCTGAAATTTTCTGGAATGACCAGGTCCTCCTTACGCGTATTCACTTTTGCTTTTGCTTTTTATTTTCGAAAGCTGGTTAAAGAAAAAGATAAATTACTTTTGCTTTAGCACTTGCTATTTGCCAATTGTTAATTCGGTTAAATTTGAATTATATCCACCATAAATAATACACAACATGTCGGTAGGGGTTTCACAACTTGATATGGTCCACAGCATTCTCTAAAGAAAATTCTGTGTTATAATGGACAGCCACTATCACCACAGTGCTGCTCACTATTTTAGATTGTTAATAACTATTTCGCTGTTTAGAAAATTTGTAAATTACAACTCAACAGTCATACCTATATAGAGACTACCAGCATGTGTGGTGTACTTGACTAATCTTATCCGT
The DNA here is from genome assembly GCF_019419815.1 of Pyrus x bretschneideri. NCBI lineage: Eukaryota > Viridiplantae > Streptophyta > Magnoliopsida > Rosales > Rosaceae > Pyrus > Pyrus x bretschneideri. Next base: position 1,991,731 of record NW_025999784.1, read on the forward strand.
TATCATTCGAACAAAATATAAGAACATATCTAAATCCGTTTTTATAATTTACCACAAAAAAAGAACAGTAAATAAGATGATAAGTTATGAATTATGATGGAATATGAAGACCCTTAAGTCAAAGTCTCCGCAGCATATGGATTTCAACAACCCATCACAACCAGGTACCTGCTATGTCAACAAAAAACTTGCAAACTTGTGGAAGGGGTTGTGAACACTAGCCACTCATTTCAATTACCCTTTTTTCTTTCTCCGTCAGACGACTTTCGTTTTCAGCTCTTTGACCTACATCTATAATATGTTCCTATAAATCCCGGTATAGCGCTAACTTAGTAGCAAGCATCTCCCAGCAAAGCAAACAATATTTTGTGAAATAATTAGAGATGGGCAATGGTTATGGCCGGCAGGTAACCGTGATTATTTACGTATAACTGTTTATGTTTATACTCACATAACCATTTACCCGTTGGGTAATTACATAAACTGTTATACTCATACTCATAACCGTTTATAAACGGTTAACCATATCCATAACCGTGTACCCATTTAACCATAACCATTTACCCATTTAACCGTTTTTGAACCCGTTTATCCTTTTTTTACCCATTTATCCTTTTTTCACCCGTCTACATGTGTTTTTTCAACAACTTGAAAATTACAAAATAACAATTTGTCATAATTTTCGTTTTCTAACAATTAAACACCGTCATAAGTACATTTTAGTATGCATTTCCTTATTTTAATTATTTAAGTCCTCATACAATTCCAATAATTGAAATAATAGTTTATGAACGATACTTTTTTGATACACCCAAGCAAGTAATTAATTATAATCCATATGATTACAAAGTAAATTTTCTAAAAACAAAAAGTAGTTATTATCTTGAATACTAGATAATTCAAAACTTCAAAATATTCCAAATTAAATACTTTCGAACACTAATGTTTTCAGAAGAGGTTAATTAATTATGTGGCTTTGTGCTTAGGTGTAATGTGTCCCTTAAGTTACGTGACTTTATGGAGCAACTGCATTGGAAATATGTATACTGATATCAAAATGGGATCTGCTTACACGATGTGGTCACGTCATGAGTACATAATCTTCTTGCTATGATTTTGTTATTAGTCAAACTTTATGTTGTAATTTAAAAATATTGAATCGCATGAGTGTTCACACGCAAAAGTATTCATCCTTTATTAAATTAAATGGAGGGAGAGATGAGCCAGGACATGGCATTTGAGACTCTGAGTTTGGTTGAGAGATTGAAAATTTAGGGTTTTTAATTTTTTTTTTTTAATTTTTAATTTTACATATATTAAATTAAATGGTTAAATGGATTCCCATTATAACCGCATGTAATACCCATAATTGATGGATACCCGTTATAACCGTGAGTAATACCAATAACCATCCATTTAAATTTCATGATTAAACGGTTATACCCATAACCGTTTGTTTGTCTAAACACCCATAACCGTAATCGTGAATTTTAAATAGACACGTAACGGCAGTTACCCAAACCCATAAGTATTTTGCCCTCTCTAGCAATAATGGATAGCTATTGTCACCTCAGTATTGCTCACTATTTGCTTCTTTTGCTTTTGGTCTCTTTCTGCATGCACAGTACTACTAAACTCTTCCTGTTTGGCTGGTGATGAAATTTCAAGCAGTGCGAAAAGAAATTCATACACTGAAGAAGAAAGACAAGAACTTCTCGTCTTCAACATCTTGTTGATCATTCTGGCAGGCTTTCGTCTTGGAGGGGTCATGATTGTAGTCAATGGGAAGGCATTTCATGCAACAACAGCGCTGGTCATGTCGTGAAGATGGACCACCGGAATGATGAAGGGTGGATAAATGATTCTTTGCGAGGCAAGATAAATGCTTCTCTGTTGAGCTTGAAACATTTAAATTACCTGGACTTGAGCCAGAATTGGTTTGATAGCAATCAAATTCCTAAGTTCATTGGGGAGCTTAAAAGTTTGCAATATGTCACTCTCTCCTTTGCGTATTTTAGAGGAGAGATTCCCCCCTGTCTTGGTAACCTGTCAAGCCTAAATTTTCTTGATCTCGAGTCAAATCAAGACTTATCTTCCAAAAAATTTGAATTGGCTTTCTCATTGGCGTTGATCTTAGCAGCACAGGAGTCAGTTGGGCATATGATATTAACATGCTTCCTTAGAGTTACATTTATCTTCTTGCCAAATTGAAAGCAATCCACTCTCACTGTAAAGGATTAACTTGACATCACTTTTGATCCTTGATATGTCGAATAATGGTATTAAAGGTTCTTCATTTCCCCGTTGGGTTTTTAATCTTACCAGCCTCACAACACTTGATCTATCCTGGAATGATTTCAGCGATCATTTTCGAAGTGGATTTTCAAACTTCAAATCTCTGCAAAACCTTGATTTATCTTATACAGGCTTACAAGGTCAAATTCCTAAAGTGAGTGGAAATTTATGCAAGCTCAAGGTCTCAGGTCTTTCAGGGAACAAATTTGATGGGGGGAATTAGAGAGTTTTGGAGGAGTTTCTCAAATTGTTCAAGTAATACATTAGAGTCACTAGATTTGTCTAATTGCAAGCTTGAAAGCCAATTGCCGGTCTTTTTAGGAATGTTTAAAAGTTTGCAGAATCTCAACCTTAAAGAAAACAATTTGTGGGGCACAATTCCAGATTCCATCGGAAACTTATCGTACTTGAGAACACTAGACCTCAGTTATAATAAGATGAACGGCACAATTCCAGAAAGTATTGGACAACTCTATGAGCTAGTTTCCCTATTTCTATTTGGTAATTCATGGGAAGGCATTCTAACGGAAGCCCATTTCATAAATCTCACTAAATTACAAGATTTTGGAGTAGGAAGTATAAACCGATCCATGTCCCTCATTTTCAATGTGGCTTATCAGTCGGTTCCTCCTTTCAAGCTCCACACAATTCAAATCATAAATTGTGGGATAAAACCTGGTTTTTGGGTATGGCTTCAAACTCAAACTGAAATATCTGATGTTTTCCCTCGTGGTAATGGAATCTCGGATTTTATACCAGAGGAATGGTTGTTGAAAATATCTTCCCAACTCACCCACCTAGACTTGTCTTACAACCGATTTCGTGGAAACTTTCCATGCCATTTGAAATTTCCAAATTTAACGTTTATTGATTTGAGTCATAATCAGTTGGAAGGCCCACTCCCACTTTGGTGTTTCCCTAATGTCGATTCCCTTTTTCTAGAAAGCAATTTCTTTTCCGGTCCAATCCACTCAAATATTGACCGAATGATGCCCAAATTGCAAGAATAGTTACTTGATGAGAATCATTTGAATGGCACTATTCCTCCCTCTATTTGTAACATCCATAAGTTGCAAATCCTGTCTCTAAGGAGTAATCAGTTTTCTGGAGAACTCCCTCATGCATGGAATATGGAGAGCAATATGGTGTTTTTAGATGTTGATCAAAAAAATATGTCCGGTAAGATTCCCACTTCATTGGGGGTACTAAGTTCCCTGGAAATATTAAAGCTCAACAACAACAATTTTGGCGGTGAAATTCGTGATGCTTTGCAAAATTGTTCAAATTTGAGAAGTATTTATCTTGGAGACAACAAGTTATCTGGGAAAATGCCTCTATGGATTGGAAGGTCAAATGTACCCATGTTGTCTGTGCTACGATTACGATCTAACTATTTTAGTGGACATATTTCCCAACAATTGTGCAATCTTGATGGCCTTCACATCCTTGACCTTAGTAACAATAGCATTTCAGGTACTATTCCAATGTGTTTGGATACCTTAACTTCTCTCGTCAATGATGATTATTGTGAAGCCAAAAATAATCATAAGGTGACACGTGGATTTTTGGTTAAAATGACAAAATTACCCTCGAGGCACATCGGATTTCCTACGCGCAAGCAGTGGACAATCATTCTTCAATCAAGCCAAAAGTGCCCAAAATAGGTAACAAACTCAAAATTATTTCATCAATCCTCATCTTATATTCCCTAAAAGGTATTGACTCCATAACCTTCAAAACATTCCATACACATTGAGTTAATTGGCCAATTAATGGATTTATTACCTAATTAATCCATTAATTGCCAAATAACTCACCCATTACACCCTAAAAAACACCCAAAGGCTGGCCACTCTCTCTCCCAAGGAAGGTAGGCCATGCTTTATAAATTGGACCCCATTTTCTCTAAAAAGCTAGGTGACACACTCTTGTAAAACTCCCAAAAACTCTCCAAACACTTTTCTCTCTAAATTCTAACTTTGGCATCAGAGATTCTTCGACCAAAGCCCCCCCCCCCCCCACATTCATCGTGGGCACGTAAGGCTCTTGACCTTGACTAAAGGTGTTGATTGTTTTGTAGGTGCAATTTTGTCAAAAAAGGAGAAGGCGAAAATTTACATCCACAATTATGGTGGATATGCTTATAATAGCTTTGAGCATTCTGATAATATATTTGAGCATGCCAAACTGACACTTAAAGGAGAAGAACTTGTGTACAACACAACTCTATATCTTGTAAAGATCATTGATCTTTCATCAAATAATTTACAAGGCGAAATCCCTGAAGAAATAAGCAACCTCATTTTCTTGGGCACCTTGAATTTGTCCATGAATCAATTGAGTGGAAAGATCCCCTCCAAGGTCGGAAACTTGCATTGGCTGAAAACTCTTGATCTCTCATACAACCACCTTTTGGGATAGATTCCTCAAAGCTTGTTATCTTTAACCTTTTTGGCCCACTTGGACTTATCTTACAATATCTTCTTCGGAAGAATTCCTTCTGATAACCAACTTCAAACGCTCAACGTTTCGTCCATTTATATGGGCAATCCATGGCTATGTGGCATTCCTCTCTCAACTAAGTGCCCTAAAGATGACACTTCTACTGTGAAAGATGCAAAGGACAAGAATGAAGAAGGAAATGATAAGTTGTAGTTCTATGTTAGCGTGGTACTTGGCTTTATCGTAGGTTTTTGAGGCGTCTGTGGCACATTGATCTTAAAGACATCGTGGAGGTATGCCTATTTCCAATTCTTTGATGACATCAAAGATAAGATAGCACTAGTAATTACATTGAAAGTGACTAGTTTCAAAAGGTTTTTATCTTGAAATTTGATACATAATGTGATGTTTTTCCCCTTCTACTGTGTGCTTTTGTACTTGCAACTTATGTACTAAATAAAAGAATTATATCTTTCAATAAATGTTCCCACAAACAATTATGTAATGACTATCCATTTAATACAAGAATTATATCTAGTTTGTACTTATCAATCCCATAGTACAAATTATATATGTAACGGTATCTATTTAATGTTGCAATTAACAAAATAACACTTTGTTCATAAAGTAGGTGATCACATGTATATATTCTTCTCTTTTACACTTGAATGTCGTTGAACTCGGCCAGCGGTAGTCCACCTCCATCGCCTTCTCGATAATGAATATTCAATGGGCCTAATTAAATAATATAAGAAGGGTAAACGAAACAAAGGCAACATTTAAGTATATAGGTGCATTGAGCCCTTTGGGTTACAAGTTGTTGACTGTGATCTCAGCTAATTATATATAAAGCATACACGAGTGACACATTGCTCAGAACGCATCAGATTCAAAACTACAGTATTCCAAGCAAGTATACGAAGATGCCTCCAAGATCTCATCCAAGCTGGTAAAAACGCAATCAGTTAACCACCAATAATAACCTAATATCTCTGTTTATACCCTCAATCCAAACAACATCCACTTCCACTACATATTTACATAAGATAACGAGTCAAATAAATACATTCTAAGAGAAATATATTCACTCAATTATTGATCTCATTGATTTCATAAGTTTCTTATTTAATCTCATCAATCGAATTTCTTTATCGAGAAATATATGTCATTCAAGCATTCAAGTAAGGGTTTCAAAATTTGTATACTAAATTTGCAAATTTTTTCTACAAATTTTAACTCCCTAATATTACCTTTCAAGTAAGGGAGAGCTAGGTCTAGAATTCGGAATTCGAAAGAACTTGAATGCCTAATTAATCCAAACATACCTACTCATAGAGTGGAGACAAATGTCTCCTCAAATTCTTTGAATCAATGGGCCTTGTTCTTTTCGGCTAAGTAATGGACCTCATTGAATAACAGAAAAGGCAATACCAATCACCCATCTAGGGTTTAGATTGTTTGAGAAAAGAAAAAAAAAGAATTGAAAAAAATCTAGGGTTTGACTTATGGTTCGTATATATAAACTAAGAGAAATGCTAAGGAAATATTTTTAAAAGTGAGATTTTTTATAAAATTTTTGTCATTTTACAGTTTAACGACAATTCTTGTATCAACATTATACAATTTTGTATTGAGAACATGAGAGATGACATAGTCTATAGAGAGTCACACTTTTAAGAACGTCCTATTATAGCATTTCTCATAGGATAATATATATTAATTTGTTGTCCAAGAGTGAAGAGGGTATGTGTGTGAGTTTTGAACCAACTCATTATGTTTTACCACACAAGGAATTTAAGGATCTGGAAGATACGTGTGAAGTAATTTTAAGATGATACACTGATTATATCCTAACAAATACGTCCATAATATTCTTGTCTAGTGCGGAAATGAAGCCTCCACGATGTTTCTTATTAAGCAATATTAGTAATAAAAAGAGCTAGCATAATTAGCACAAGAGATATGGATTAGGATCCATTTTTGTCGAAAGTACATGGAAACTAAGATGAATGTCGTCCTATGCAGTATGGAAGGAACACACACACACACACACACACACACACACACATATATATATATATATATATATATCCTAACAAATGACGTCCTTAATGTTCTTGTCTAAAGGAGTATTTATATAGAAACACACACACACACACACACATATATATATACATATATATATATATATATATATATCAATTATTTCTTTGTCTAGTGTGGAAATGAAGCCTCCACGATGTTTCTTATTAAGCAATATTATTTATGATATAATAAAAAGAGCATAATTAGCACAAGAGATATGAATTAGGATGGATTTATTATATAGAAAATTAGATTTTAATTCTTAAATAAGATGAAAATTAGAAAAATATCTTATACAAGATTAAAAATTGATTTTAGTCCCTAGACTGTATTTAACATCAACCTATGTATTTAATATCTCTCTTTTTTATTTGTAATTTTATGGTGTTCATAAATTAAATTTTATGAAAATATTAAATGTCACATCCCGGCCTGGGGCAGATCACTTCCCGGGCCCACTCCACCACCGTAGCACGATATTGTCTTGCTCTCGCGCGAACTCACTTAACTTCAAAGTTCCAATGGAACCCAAAGTCAGTGAGCTCTCAAAAGGCCTCGTACTAGGTAGAGATGGGAATATACATATAAGGCTTATAGGATCCACTCCCCTGGGCGATGTGGGATGTAACAATCCACACCTCTTAGGGGTCTGACGTCCTCGTCGGCACACTTTCGGCTAGGGATTGACTCTGATACCATTTGTCACATCCCTGCCCGGATGTAACAATCCACACCTCTTAGGGGCCTGACGTCCTCGTCAGCACACTTTCGGCTAGGGATTGACTCTGATACCATTTGTCACATCTTGGCCAGGGACGGATCACTTCCTGGGCCCGCTCTACCACCGTAGCACGATATTGTCCGCTTTGGGCTTACCATTCCCTCACAGTTTTGTTTTTGGGAACTCACACACAACTTTCCAGTGGGTCACCCTTTCTGAGATTGCTCTTGCGTGAACTCACTTAACTTCAGAGTTCCAATGGAACCCGAAGCCAGTGAGCTCCCAAAAGGCCTCGTGCTAGGTAGAGATGGGAATATACATATAAGGCTTATAGGATCCACTCCCCTGGGCGATGTGGGATGTAACATTATAAATTTTAATTCTCATTATGGTAAGTATCTTATATAAGAAAACATTTTCATAAAAAAATTTCGGTACACTTGTGTTTTTGCATATTTTCTTTCTTTTGTACCACTAATTCATATCCGCAAATTTGATCCATGCAGACAAACATGCAGCCGCGACATGCATGCTTTATTGTCCTAGAACAATTGAGCGGTCAATCGATCAATATATATACACACACACAAATATGTATATATGTACATATAAGGAGAATCCTATGTCCATATATATATATTTAACACACTATATTATCCATATTCATGAAGCACCTCATGACTAGATGCAGAGAACCCACGATCCAAATTTAACCCTCTTAACTTGAGAGAGAGAGAGAGAGAGAGAGAGATCTTTCTTTTCCTTGCTAGGAAGATTTGATGTCTTCCGGGAGAGAGACCAAAAAATGAGGCTTTGCATTGCATGCATACAAGTTCGTATACCTTTTTTTTTTTTTTTTTTTTTTTTTGCGTTTGGCTCGACTCTAAAGTCATGTTCATCGACGGAGAAAAATGTGATTGGCAGAGGAACAAGATATTGATTTTGAGATTGAGATGGGTAGAGATATTACGTTGTTACACTAGCTACATGCCATAAAATGTACACTTAACAGACATATTAAAGTAATTCTTCAGTATGTTTGCACGTATTATTAACGGGTTAATGTTAAGATTTTAGAGGCATGAGTCCAACAAATCATTACTAATGGTCTGTTGAAATATGTCCCACAAAAAAATTAATGAAATTAAATCTCTTATATATTGAATACTTTGATGACTAATTGAATCTAGGTCTTTTGTAAAAACTCTAAACTTACTAGTTTGCACATCTAATTGAGTTGAAGACAATATGGGTATTGATTATTAGTGGACCGATGAGCTATCTCTATATTTTACATTGTACTAGAGCACACTAATCATCTGGGAATGATTGAACTAAAATTGGGACCACGAATCGCAAACCATGAAGCCCCAAGTTGGGACACCTAACTAAAATCCTCAAAATCTAAATAACAAGTGTCATTGATGTGGAGTTACCTTCGCATGTGGCTCACTGAAAATGGGTCATACATAAGGTGGCATGTTGAAACATGTCTGACATCTTAAACATAATAAAATTAAACTCTCCTTTTATACAATACTAGTCTCTCCGCATGCGCAATAGGCTTTTTTTTAATCACAAGCGCTACGCGCCCCTAAAAATATGCTGAGTTAGTTGATACTTGATAATAAACTCTGCTACATGCTAAACTTCTTGATTATCAATCGCTTTGTTTCTTTAGCTAACATGTCTTCCTAAATGAAAGAAGGTGAATGATAATAAAAGTTATGAAATTTATCCCCATATTTGTTTGGGGTTATCTCATTGAATATTTCATTGTAATGCAAAGCTTGTATAAGTATATACTAAATTTATCTGTGTGAATGAACTTGATTTTAATTGTAACAAATTCAAGCTACAATGAACAACTTTAGTCATTAAATAGTCTACAAAGATAAATTTATGCCCAAAATGAAATTCACTCTTTTCCTAAGAATACATTGAAGCAATACTTTCAGAGCCTCATGTGATCCCTCAGCACCTCAATCCTTCTTCATAAACATGCAAGGGAAAAGGCATGAGCTGCATAACCATATTAGTGAAAACAGTAATAGAATAAATATGTTATTGTATTACAACATTACATAATTACATGTTTTGGGAGAGAAATCAAGTAACAAGAATCAGAGGTAGCAAAAAAACATACGACTATAAAGATGAGCATCAATTACAGTTACAACAGACCTCTCGTCTACTTTTCATACTTTTGTTCTTGAAAAAACATGAAGCATGTACAGAAAAATAGTTCAGTGAACGTCAGCGAAGTTGTGAAATGAATACCGAACATGTAGGACATCCTATTTTCATCATTGAATAACAACTGAACAAAAAATTTAAAGGAATGAAACCTGAACAAAACAAAAGATATTCTACAAAGTATTTAAATAAAAGCATGATTGATATTATCACTGATACTTTGATGATGTCACGTCCTACGAACCAAAAGTGAAAAGTTATCAAGAAATGAAAATTAAACCAAAGAATTAGTAAGAAAATTAAGGAAAATTAAGCAGGTACTATATATATCAAATTAAGGAAAATTAAGGAATATTAAGCAAGTCACTTTTGGCTTCGAAGCTGGTGATTGGGTACGCTTGAAGAAAGTATCACTCACTCGTAGGTATTCTTCATTCCATTACTTGTGGTGGTAATGTAGCAGTGGGATTTATAAACTCTTTGGAAGGGGAATTATTCACAGTTTCAAATGGCAAAATCCTGTTGTCAGATTGAAAACTAATGTATTGAGCCTTCGATTTGAATGGCCTCGTAAGAGGAGAGGGACATGGGCTACCGGGGAAGTATAATGGATCCTGCCACATAGGTGTCTCGGTGTCAAGTTCCCGGGAATGCTAACCTTCGTGGAAGAGGCCTCTACCTTTGTAGCTGATCCTGCTGAACTGGAATTGGTTACGTTTGATGATTGTCCAAGAATCGTGAAGAAGTACCAACATTTTGAGGATTTTCATTGGGCAATGAATAAAAGATTGAAAACAATCAGGAACTTAGAAAGTGAAAAAACTTACCAAAATCTGAATGAAAAGTTAAACATCAAAATCACCTTCCCAATTCAATTCCAAAAGGAAAATTGCCATTGACTAACCATTACTAGCCTGCTTCTTTTTGTCCAATAATAAAAAAATTTCAAGAAATATCGGGATGAAAAATTTGAGATATATCTATAGGAATTACCCATTGCAATTTTTTCAATTCCATCTTCTCCTCGCAAAATTGTTCATTTATTTTCTGATGTTGTGTTTGAGAATAGTATGAGTATCAAAAGTATATAAAACATAGAGAAATAATACATGTAAACAATTAGCTATAAAAAATAGAGAGAAATAATATCTCTAAGCAGAATTAGCTAAATCGTTTAAAACACAAAATTAGCCAAAAGCAATAAAGAATTAAATCATAATCAAAACTTATCGATGATTGTCCATGCATGCTTGCTTTGCATTCCAACCAAAATCTGCATTGAACAACAATAAAAAAAAATTTAAAAATTTAAAAATTTAAAAGAAAAAAAAAACATAGATAGTAGCATTATGATTGATTTTGTCAACATCAAAGCCAAACAATGAAGGAGTGGGAAAGAGAGAGAGAAATACAAAAATAAAAATCTAAAATAAATAACTTAAGAAACCAACAGTATAGATTTAGAAATTTAAAGCCTTTGTTCTCTTCATGAGTTTGTATTCCTGTGTGGTAGTCTGGTAGATGAATATGAGGGGCAGTTATGAGTAACAACAGTTTATAAAAAATGAGTTGGAAATAAATCCAAACTTATGCAATATTGCTTTGCAAGGGACAAACATGGAGTTTATTTGTTTACATATGAATACTAACCTGCAATTTTGAGTGTGACAAACCTTGTTATGCTGAATTCGGTGACAACATACAAAATATTCCAAAATAATAACACAAAAGAATATATGATAAAAAAGACAGAGACAATAGAAACGAAAATATCACTCAAACACCCAATGGCATTGGGATCCTTTGTAAATGGGTTGAAAGCCTCATCACCTCTTTATGCTGCAATTCAAAAAAAAAAAGCATGATCAGATCTCGAAATTGAGTAGCAATAGAAGAATCTAGTGGACTAAAAAAAATCCCAAATAAATTAAAACTGCAAAAAAAAAAAAAAAAAAAACGGAAACACACATAATATTTGAATACGTGAGATGATTGAATAACTAATGAAGGAAGAAAATGAATGAGTTTTACGCTGGCCAAAGGTTAAGAGGGAGGACTGGAGTTTGATTCAAACTGGCACGGGCAGTTGTGAAAGAGTGGGAACATGTTATAGTGTGTTTTAGATTATATCTCAACTCAACTCAATAACGGCTTTTATCAAACTACCCTTTGGGATGATGAGTTTTGGATTTTTTTTACTAGGTTGTCCTTGTTTTCTGATTTTTTTTTTTTTTTTTTTGGGGTTTGATTGTGCAGAAAATAAAGTGGCTTTTTTGGTATTTTAAAATGCTTCACCTATTTGGACTTCTCCCTTTATATATATATATATATATATATATATATATATATATATATATATATTAACTACTAATTGCATCAAGTCTTTTGCAAGGTTCTAAAAAACGCTAGGCGCTAATCGGGCGGTAGGCTGGGGCCTAGCACCTAGGCGGTCGATGTGGATTTAAGTATATGTGTAAAATTTTAGGACTTTTTATGTTGTTTTTGTAACATTTAGTCAATCCATTTATTTTAATCATTGTTGGACCTTTGTTTTTCATTAAAAATGAACTGGGCTTTGTTTTCTTATTAATAAAAAACAATTTTTATTCCCTAGTTTTTAAAGAAACTCAATGGGGAAAGCCCAACCGCAAACCCCTTAGTAGCTAAGCTCGAAAGGGGATAGGATATGGGATGCTGGAGCCAATGATGTGTTGTTGGACCTTCAGCCCACTTTGGGCTCCCAACCTCAGTTCGCTCCATCACCTTCCTCTCCATTTAAAAAAGAAAAAAAAAAACCCTAACTCTAATTATTCAAGCACAGCCGCCTCATTTGGTTATCTACAATTGCAGATACCTTTCTCTCTCTCTCTCCCCCCAGCCAAGCCGTCCCTCTTCTTTATCTTGCAATTGCAGATCCATTATTCTTTAATTGCAGATCGATGTTTATCGCTCTCATCCCAGCCAAATCATCTTCGTTTTCTGCAAATCGAAATGTCGAGATGGTCGCCCAGTCATCCAACCTCATTACCACAGCGGAAGAACAACGTCAACTTACCATCAAAGCCGCCTAGGCAATCGCCGAGGCTGCCTAGCCCTCCCAGCGCCTGTCTAGGCGCCGCCTAATACCCTTTCTGATTTCTTCAACGATTTTGGTTTAATCGCGGCGGTGAACCACTGCCCAAAGCCTAGGCGGCCGCCTAAGCCACGTTTTAGAACGCTGGTCTTTTGTTTAAATTTGTATAAAAACCCACACCTATGGGTTTGAATAAGTAATTAAGTTGCGGATAATATGATGTTGATGAATTACTAGTGGGTAGATGGACCATCTCAAAAAGTTCTACATGGCACCATAGCTACTAGTCCTCTAGGCCCAATTAAATTTGATTTGAGACCACAAATGGAAAGCAATGAAGTCTCGAGTTGGGACATCCAAATCAAAATTGGCCAAAACAAAAAAAGGCTTATTGATATGGAGTTGTCTTCACTTATAGCCTATTAAAATTGAGTCACATGTGAGGAGACGGGTTAAAACATATTCTATATTAGAAAGAAAAAAAATTTGTTCCATTACCAGTTGCATTTAGGTCTTTTATATAAAATCTAAAACATTGTTTTGTGCAATTAAGTTGGGGTCAACGTCTTCGTTCATAATTGGATCAATTGTCATCAATTAGTGTCAAGGTCATGTTCTGATACCATATTAAAATTAAATAAAAAAAATAAAAATAAAAAAAAAAGATTCAGCAACCCATTGTTAATAAGTACAACATCGATACTGTTACCAAATTAACCACATACTAAACAACTATAAATTTTATCACAAAGGCTTCAATTCAATTAAAGGTTGAATCACTTAATATAAACTAGCAACCGGCACACACGCTATACGTGTGCAACTCAATTTTCTTTTTATTGTGGTATGAGTTATAATCAATGTGCAATGTATACGTCATTTTGAAAGAAAAAAAATCTTTTCACTACAGTATAAGTTACATGAACTTATGAAAACAATTACTAAACATAAGTGAAATAAAACCAAACTTATGAGTTAGGCAATACTTTCAGAATTTTATAATAAGTAAAGATATTGTTACTTGAAACACTAAAATCATCACTAACTTCAGTACATCTCCCAAAAGTGGTATAATGTGGAATTCTACTTGGATGAAACCAAGCCCAGTAACAACGTAAAAACAATCGAATGCAACAAAATAAGTAATTGATGAGTGATAAATCATGATTAATATATGTATTTCAATGACACATCGAACGTATTGCAAGAGATTTTAAATGCTTAAAATTTTCTTCCTCCAACCTCGCATAAGATGTAGAAACTAAATAATGAGGCTCATACCCTCAAAACATTGGATGCCCATTCATGGTGGGAGGGCCTCCAGTCTAGGATTTGTGGGTCAAAGAGGCAGGGAGTGGCGAAATAGGGGTCATGGGGGAAAACGCAGAGGATGTGGGAGAAGTTGTTGGGTGGTGGGTATGGCAGAAGGCGATTAGGGTTGGAGGAGAGGAAGTGCCTACATAATTTGCAGGTGGGTTAGAGGCAGGCAGGGTGGGAGAAGGGGATGAAAGAGGTGGGGTGGTCAGAGTGGTTGAAGAGGATTTTGTTGAGAAAGATGCAAAGAGTGATAGAGAATGTAAGAGTGGGAAGTTTTTTTGTTTTTTTTTTTTTAAATAGCAAAATTTGGTTGTATGAAATTACATTTCTACCCATATTTCTTATTCATGTTATGTTTTAATTAAAGATTTAAATTGGTAATTCATACAATTTTGGTTGACAATGAGTGTTTTATTAATTAGTAGAGATTATAATAATTCAATAATCACATATTTATATAAATTGGGTATAGCAATATCAATATGGAAATTTGTTGGTTCAATAAAAAAAAGGGAAAATGAGAATCCCCTACACTTTTTTAATACTCTTTAGATTAAACATTGGTTCTATTTGGAAATTTGATTAGGACGCCTAAACAATAGTTATGTCAGCATTTTTATATTTTTTTAGATTACATGTAATTATTGTGTCTTTTTAATTTAAAATGTTAAATATTAAATTCCATATATATCCTTTTAGGTTGATATATTTCTGGCCTTTTTTTTAGGAAGCCAGTTTCTTCTACCACATTTGAGCCATATGGTTTCTTCTCCCATTTGTCATTTTTGAATTTTGAATGGACTTATCCATTTCAATTAGTGATTGTTTTCACTATTTTATATTGATATCATGTGAGATAATTAGGCGTATTTTCTATTTTCGAAGGCTTGAGACTGGTACGTTCATATAATATATTTAAATGTACCGCATACGTACCAAGATGATATATAAAGTAACGTACCAAATATGTTTTTTTTAAATAAATATAAATGTACCAAAATAATATATAAATGTATCAAATACATACAAAAAAGAAATATGAACATACCAAATACGTACCAATAAGATATATAAAGTAACATACCAAATATGTACCAAGGAAAAATATATGTTTAATCAAGAGGAAATATATGTACCAAATATGTTTTTTTTTTAAATAGATATAAACATACCAAATACATACAAAAAAGAAAACAAACATACCAAATATGTATTAAGAAGATATATTAACTAACGTATCAAATATGTACCAAGAAGAAATCTACGTTTCATGTATAATTTGAAAGACTTTTTATTAAAATTTAATATTACAATACTTATCTATAAGATTTTAAGAATTTTGAGATATTATCTAAAAAAAATTAAAAGGTATATTAAATATAATGGCAAGTCGCATTTATGAAGACTTTTTATTGGAATTAAATTCTACAATATTTATCTACAAGATTTTAGGAGTTTTGAGTTATTATCTAAAAAAATTAAAAGGTATATTTATATAATGGCAAGTTGGGTAATTTAAATTATAAAAAATGTTACTTCTAATCCATGTGGCATCTAAATTGTGGGAAGATATTTAATCAAAACTCTAAAAGATATAAATGTTTAATCTCAAAATTTTAAAACATATGCATCTGTATCAAAACTCTTCATAAAAAAAAAAATAAAAAATAAAAGAGATATAATAACATTGCAATCATGGAATCCTATGCAGGAGAGTGCCACGTTGAGGAGGGCAAACCAAATCTCATTTGACCAAATAGGAGAACATCATACAGTCCACAACAAGGGGATGAGACAGAAATCCGACCATCTGACACGTGGAGGGAGTCCTCCACCGCTATCACACGTGCGAAATGGACGTCCCGGTGTTTGGCTTTATTACGTGGTCGCACCAGATTGACGGTTATGGGGGGGTCATGTCTTCCCTTTGTCCGTTTTGAAAAGGTTGAGGAATTTTTGGGGCCCCATGTTAACGCCGATGACTCGGAGTTAATGTTAGGACTTACGACATAATTTTAAGGTCAATGACCTTTATTTTTAAGGACCAATACTAACTGAATCGCAACTCGCTGCAAAGATGGATAAAGGGTTTTGGACAGGGATCTTCGGAATATCAATGTTTGGAGCTCAAAATCAGATAATTCGGAGTATCCAAATTGAATCTAATAGTACCGATTAAGCAATCTTTACATAGACCAAGAACACGTATTTAATTTTCACAAAAAAAAAAAAAAAAAAAAAAATGAAGCTTCAGACGCTAAAATTTGAAGAGGATCCAAATTCGAAGGATTATAGTATACTATCCAAAGCTAAAAAAAATAGATTATTCACCAAAAACACAGTTCTTTTGAGAAACCTTTAGCAAGAAAACAGAATTAAAAATATATTAAGATGGATGATCCTAGTGATTAAAGAAGTCCCAAAGATATGGGTAGAAAAATTACTTAATGAGACTCTCTGTGTCTTGTATATGCATGTGCATGTATGATTGACAGTTGTTCATTATATTCAGCATAGAAAATTGGATAAAATTTGGTTTTTTACACATAATGATTGCTTTTCTAATCTTCCTTACATAACAATGTAGTATCATTTTATCGTACATACGTTATATCCCGTACATTTTATTTCCTTTATCATCATCATCTAAAGATTTCTCTAGAAACATTCATTCAAATTGACTATCATTTAGTCATTTATATATATCGAGCAAACTAACAGGTATAATAACAAGTAACATTTTCAAGATTAGTCATCAACTTGTCTGATTCTCCAAATCAAGTGAAATTTTTTCAACCAGAACAAACGCATTTCGTCAATGAACTCTTAATAAGAGGACCACCGAAATTTAAAATATTTTAAATACCTACATGTCCCCTTTAAATTCGACAATGTGTATAAAGTTAATTTGAATTCCGAAATGTATTTTAACTTTAGCTACCTTCAATAAATAATGGAAGTTGCTAGTTTATGGGTTCTGACTTGTGTGAGTGGCAGCGAGAGGACAATCCACGACACTAGGGCACTCGTAGGGATTTTATTGGGAAGGAAACCCATGCATCTTCCTCAACGTCTACCTAACTCCTAGAAAATATTTAAAATATACACGTTCTAAAATGCTTGTTTTACACTGCAAAATCATGTGATGATCCAACTATATATCTAATTAATTAGTTCAAACTAGTCGGGCTTAACTTGCGAGGAAACTGCATGATCACAAGATGGATATATAATTCACAAAGGATGGTGTCTGTACTAGGTTCAAGATTTATTTATCTGAGTTACTTTTAGTCTTAGTGCCACATGATGGCTCCAGAGAAATAAAGAATAGGCGTGTCATTGTTAAGTTGCTAACAGATAATTTTTGTATTTAAGTGTGTGTGAAAGTAGCTCGTAAATGTGACTTCTTAATCAAACGATTGAACACCGAATGGAACGTTGGTCGGATAAAGTTCTTTTATGTGCCTCGAGTGAAGGACTTAAAATCATTAATTTTGTGTGTATAGTAGTTGCCTAAAACGTAAATGAAAGAAAAATAGAAACTAAAACAAGAAATAAAATGTAACAATTTCATGATGTAGTCAAGATTACAAACATTTATGAAAGTAAAATCTACGCCAATAGACTAAGCTACATGACTTGAAATATAAATCGACTTGAAATATGAATTGATTGGAAATGTAAAGAAACCAGTAAAACTCTGGCAAGGTTCAGGCCATGAAGGGCGAGACAATGCTAGAAGAGTCCACCAAGATCACTGGTATTAGACTGGATTTAGTATAAAACATATGCCTCAAAAAGGAAATAAGGGTGGTTGGAATTGCACGTCAACCAAAACATACCATGGGGTGACGGAGCTGTAAAAGTTTTAGATCTCATGAATCGTAAGCAATGTTTGCTTCGAATGAAGGCTTTGGGATTGTAGCTGAAGAGCTAGAGGTTTTGTTGAAGAACAATTTGGTTTTTGCTGAAAACCAGTTGCATTGATTGAAAGATCACTCAAGGTTTTGTATACTCGTAGATATTTAATTTGACGAAGGTCATGAGCTTGAAGCTTATGGCTCTATTTATAGGCACTGGAAAATGAGCAACCTCGATCTTATTACTGAGCTAAAAGCATGGGTAGATTGATTATTTGGCACTGGAAATGGTTGTAATTCCTGGTTGGTGGCCTTCAGTTGTGTCATGTGGGCGTTTCACACAATCATTGCGGACATGAACATATTGGACGACGCATTCATCGATATTTAAGGAGGCGAGATATTCTCGGGTCTGCTCGCCCGCTTGGTGGACGGGCTTTGAGCCTAAAGATCCTTGTTTGAGCCCTCAGACGAGTTAGAGTGATTTGAGGAGGTCATCTGAACCCTTGAATGCAATTCTAAATTGGACTTCAAAATTTGGTGGACCGAAATCGTGCAACTTTGAGTTAAATAAAAATAGATTGACCTTATAGCATACCTTATTTTTATTTGTGGCCCAAACAGTTTCATGCAAACAAATTCAATAGTTATTTAGAAATTTGAATAATAATTTACGCAAATAAGTTCAACGATTTTTCACAAATCAAATCCTAGCGGTAAAACGTGAATCCGCAAGTCCAAGAGTGAATTTAGTTTACTGGTAATATTATTATTATTATTATTATTTTTTAACAAAAGTTCACTGGTAATATATTTATCTAGCTGCCAACTTTTGGTGCTGATGGCACTATCCTCGACATATGAAGGCTTTTGGTGCGGTTGGGAAAACGTGGGCGCCAACTTTTAAGGTCACGCTGATTATAATCATCTAAACATCGAATTTCTTAGAAAAATGTATTATTGTGTATCGATCGGTATCAATCATTTTTATTCGTTTATCTTTATTTTAGAAAGAAAAGAAGACTTGCGTTGTTAATTAAGTTGCGAGATAATAATCATTTTGAGAATAAATTATATTTTGCTCTCTTAAGTTTTGTTCAATTTTAAATTTTTGTATCTTTCAATTTTATATAACAGCTCATGATTACACACCAACGTTATATGTTCAGCTTAATTTTTATTAGTTTCTCCGTTATCTCCCTACGTGGTCATCACATGACCCATTCTATCACCCAACTGGACTTCCACATAATTAATAAAGGATGTGAACCACTCATACATGGAAACGTGGACTGATCCAAATAAATAAAAAATAAAAAGCGTACCTTTAACATATTACCAATTTAAAAATCAAGTTAATTAAATTTAAAAAATTAAATTAACATAATTTTAAAAGTTAAAATTAAAGAACAACGATTTTAACAAATTAACAATTAAAATTAACCCAAGAACAATGAAATTTATCTGAGTTCTTCGCGTTCACCTTCGACTGAAGAAGAACGAAACTCTAAAAACGCCTCCTTAACCGTCCTAGGTTAAATAAGTGAGAATACAATTGCTTAAGGGTTGTTTTATTTTCTTTAATTTTTTTTTTATTTTAAAATTAAATAAGGGTAAAAGATCAGTTCAACCAGAATTAAAAAAAGTGGAGTGTATTCATAAAATTATAGGGTGTCAATAAAACCACCTGCTTTATACTCTAAAAACACTTCCTTAATATATGTAATTATCGATGATCTAACTGGATAACACTGAAGATATCTAACTGGATTGCTAATTATCTAAGCCAAACACATGAGCATTCTTGATCAGACAGACAGCTAGTGTGGAATATGTATATGTATATGCTAATTATCTTAAGCCAAACACTTGAGCATTCTTGTTCAGACAGACAGCTAGAGTGGAATATATATATTGATGACTGATGAGCGCGCGAGAGCTTTCTGCAAAAGGATAAAAATTGCAATCATTTCCTCGCATGCAAGTCCGGATTAGATTATTCGCCATAACTCAATTATCTTCCACACCTTTTGGCTATGTTACTGTAATTAATCTTCAAACACTATAACAAATATTAGTGGAATGATTAAATTATCAATTAATCAAATAATTAAGGACAATACTTGATACGTGTTCATGTAGCAGAAGATTCTTGCTAAATAAAGTAAAGATATAAAATACGAAGGTGGGAGTCGTGGGACAAATAATTTGGTAAATCAATTAATCAAACTTAAAGTTAACTGCGTTGTAATTTGCATGGATTATTGGCTTATTAAGATTGACCACTTCCTCTACTCCCAATGAATTTAAACATTTAGAATATAAAGGCAAGAGAGACATGAAGTTTTGAAATCGTATATAAGGAAAAGGACGACAGGTTTTAGTCCAAAAATAAAGGATGACAAGAGAGACATGAAGTTTTGAAATCGTATGGAAAAGGGCGACAGGTTTTTGTCCAAAAATAAAGGATGAGCAGCTTTTACCATTGGTATCTGGGTATTTGCTGGTTTTGGTGGGTAGTGTTCAGTCGGTAAAGTTTCAGCGTGCATATTTTTTGTTTCCACCCTAATATCCGCATGCACGTTGTTATTTTTTGGCTACGTTGGCTTTTGAATAATTACTGTTGCCAACTTGGCAATGTTAACTTTCAATACAATTTCATTGGCTTGCGATAAGGGTTAAGCTATTTACTCTGAATCAAGTAATTCTTTTTACCCCTCGTGCCTCGTCTATTTGTTCTCTTTGCTTGACTGATAACGAGTCTCATAATCATTTTTTTATTGGGTGTTTGTATACTGCCGGTATTTGATCTCATGTCCTTTTTAAGTGTGGTTCTGATCCCCTCCTTAGAATTGGTATGAGTTTATCACTCGAGTTGTTAATAATTGAACGAGTAGGTTGTTAGATATTACCATTAGAAAGTAAAGTCACCAAGCTATTGCCTATGCTATTTAGAAGGAATAACTGTAAATTCAGAAATGAACACTTCCACCCCATTAATGTCTTTAAAACCATTATAAACTCTATACAATTGCGGTTATATTCTTTGCAAATTCCGCTCTCTATTGCAAGAAGCAAGAGAGAGCTTTATATCGATCCACAAGAAAACAAAAGCGAATTATTTATTTTTTAATCTTATATATGTGATATAAAACAAGAGAGATTTAGATACAAAATCTTGATACAACGGTAAATGAGCTGGATGTCTTTTACAAACTAAAGCAAACTTGATTTGCCAAAATTGTGAATGAAGAAACCATATATTAAAGCGCCCCAGGTAAAATTAATTTGATTAAAAAAAAGTACAGGAAGACAAATCCCGGTCTTTTCACAAAAGTTTTCTTGGTTCATGAAGGATGAAAGTAAAACACCCTTTAATATTTTGTCTCATGCATGCAAAAATATTATATGATTTGCCTTTTCTTCTATTAGAAAAAAGAGGAACGATCTTGCACGCGTGTTAATTTTTATTTGTTTTTTATTTGCAGGAATTTCAAACTCAAAATGAAAGGGAAATTCAGCAAGTTTTATTAGGTGCTGATTAATGTGAAATGATCTATTTTAATCAAAATAATTTTTGAAATTTGCATAATTTCTTACTTAGTCTCTTACAATAAAAATTAATTGAAGTAGTCCCTGAGTTTGTCTACCTTGACAAAAGTACAATTCGAAAGGTGGTCAAAATAATTTACAATGGACAAACTCAGGAACCACTTATATTGATTTTTATTGTCAATGACCAAAGTGATGAGAAATTATGTCAATCTCAAGAACAGGCTAAAAAGTGATGTGAAATTTAAACCCATCACAAATACTTAGGGTTATATTTTGCTAGAATCTGATCTTCTTGTGAACGAAATGGTATGGTATCATTCCGGACGTTCTTTTTTATTTTGTTTCTTGATTTGTTATTGGAAAGCGATCGTATTTGTTCAATGCATACAAAATATGAGCACGAATCGCTGGACACGGTTAAAATTTAGTCTCAAAATCTTTAACCTTAATCTTTAAACGATGATCTTTCAAACAAAATTATCCAAATATATTGGTTCTATTTCTATACATGGGTAAGCATGTAATGCTAGAAATGCCAAAATGTAAAAAGTTTATTTGAAAGGAATATGATTATCTTCCCTTTTTTTTTCCTTTTCTTCTCTCCTTCTATTTGGACGGTTACGGTTAAATCACGTCAACATCTTATATTAATTTTATATTAAAAGTGAAAGATAAAATAAAAAAAATGTAAAAAGAGGTGAAAAAAATGAATGAAAATAAGAAGAGAAAGAATCTTAATCCTATTCGAAAAACATTCTCAAGGTTGAGTTCTAATTCTAGCTTACAAACAGCAAAGCCCCAAAAAAATTTTAAATCAAATTGGTCACGCGTCACTGTATTCGAAATGCCAGCAACAAGAACAACCCAAAAATAGAAGAGAAAAAAATTTTAAAAATATATTATAGTCCAAAAAAAAAAAAATTCAAGTTTTAAATTAAAGTTGATTTTATGTGAAGTGGACTGGACGAAGGAAAAAGAAGAGTACGACTCACTGCCAGTGACCGAGTCAGCCACTGAGCCAAAAGCTACAGTGTACGCTCTAACCCACCCACACACATTTCCACATATTGACAGAATTTCTCTTCAAATCCCATTATTTGAAGCTAAAAACCCAGATAATTGGAACTATTCAAATTAAATGACACAATTCTATTAACTTATTTCGTTAATATGCTTCACACAAATTAAAAGCTTTAATTTCTTTTTTATACAAATTAAGAGTCTAAATTTTTTGATTCTTATACTCTAGACACTAAAATCTGAAGCGGATTCGAACTCTACTCATGTCTTTTTTATTCCCTTCTAAATTGTCAATATTTAAAGAAAATTTATACGATTTAAGTACCTTATCATTTTAGCATTCCGTTAATCAGTAATACAAAAATATATATTTATATTCATAAAAGTTTACATTATTATTAACAAAGAATGCCATGATGGCGACGCATTTGTGACGTGCAAATTTCTCTCGCTTATTGAAGGTCAAAACGTAAAGTAATTTAAAACCGACGTCTGCTATTCTCTTACTCCACCTGTACAGACGAGGGAAAAGAGTAGGGTTTCACATTGTGGTTGTTTGATTGATTGACACGAGGGTGAATAAATCTCGAAGAACAATTATACTTCTTTGTCTTCGTTGGGTCAATGAACAATTATACTCTCTACTATATGATTGTAAGAGTTTGAGATCCAAATTTTGATCCTCTTTCCTTTTTTTTTTTTTGGAAAAATTAATGAAAAAAGTTTGAAAATTTTATGTTTTAACGAAAATGACAAAATAAAAGGTAAAATGAATAATACCATGATTGATTTTTTGTGTAAAAATGTGATGTTTCTTTAAAGAAAACGGTACCAGGAACTTCTCGTTAAAACTCTATTTTTTTTTCCATTCTACTATTGCAATAAAACTGGTTCCCAAATTACAACTTAATTAATTTAAATGATGTCAAGATCATAGTTTTTCTTTTTTGACGCAACTATATAGTTACACTAAGGATTAGGAAAATTAGTGAGGAGCTCTCCGTTTACGATATGCAAACCTAAAACGTCTCTTATAAGTGTAAATGAATATTATTAGCATGTAGTACTAAATAATAGTTTTGTGATCACAGTTAACATGCATAGTTGTGTTAATTATGAAAACTTAATCATAATTAGTAAGCATAATACGTTGTTCGCCACAAGTAAAATGATGTTTTTTCGTTAAATTAGCAACATATATTGTGCATCCTCAACCTTGTATTTCTATCACACCGCCAAGTCTTTAATTGTGTGTAAAAGGACTTACTACCGAGTCTAAGTCTTGTTACTATCGCACATTGTTTTACAAAATATTTGTTGACCAACCCTCTTACCACATAATGTGATTGATGATTAGGTCGTTAAAAGACAATTAAAAGAGAAGACTGATTGATTTAAGGTGGTTGATTAGTCCATTCCATCATCACATTATCATAATTTGGGAGGATAATTAAATACATGAAATCTATATGATATGATATGTATATTTAGGAATAGGATCATCTTTAGATTCTCTCCATTCATATTCTTCAGAGCTTTTAAACTTTTTTCGTTCAATTGAATTCAAACTGCCAGAAATTAATTTCCTATTTACCTTCACCTTTTTATGTTCATCTTCTTTCATATTCACCTTCTCCTGTTCATGTTCTTCCGTCTTCTTCTCTATCCACATTCTCATGTTCATTTTCTTCTCTCTTGTTGATCTCTCTCTAGCTCCAAATTTAAAGAATCCGGATAATCCAAATAAAAAAATCCATAGAGAATTCCAGTCTTATATTTAATTTGGGGCCATAGGGACCCGATCATCCATCGATGGTGGATTTTATAATTATGTGAATATTACGTGTCCAGCTGTAAAGTGAGGATGGTGTAATGGGACAACATTTATGGAGTAGTAGAGTACAAACACCTCTGTGCTGCTAAAAGTGAACAACTGTGGCCAAAGGCAGGGCCTTTCCATTTTGTTGTCATAAACCCACAGCCTTTTACTCTACACTCCAAATCTTGCCTCAATTGCAGCCTGCTTTCCCTTGCATTACACTGCATGTACCAATAGTAGGTATGGAAGTTCAATTTCAAAACCAGCAAGTGGTTAAGACTTTCACTAAATTCAATTTTGTGACTTTGATTTCTATATATTCAATTGAGGCACTAGTGTTTGCTAGGGCGGAGCTATTAAGGGACCAAAGTGGTTCCAAGCCCATCCGGACTACGGTGTACGAATTTTTCGACAACCCTTGTTGTGAGACACGAGAAAGAAGTGAATTGTTCCTCGTGAAGAATTTGATTCGAACCACGTCGTCGTTTTCTGATTCTAACAATTTTGTTGTTTTGTCTTTTTGGTTTACTAAAACGATGAGTTTGTAGATGAAGGTTTTACAATAAATTTTAATATTATTTCTAAAACAACCTAATCATCTACTATTTGAAAAAAATGCAAACCAGAAATGTTTTGTAGTTCTTCTTTCTATATTAAAAAAAAAATAGCGGTTAATCTTCTCTCTACGTCCCACTAAATTGTATTGCACAATTCTTTTGATTCTCACTATTAAATTTAATGGGTCTTTCAATTTTGTAAAGATTACTTCAATTACTCATGTTATAAGTTCAAACTTCTTTTTCATACGGGAAAGGCCATTCCTCACACAAAATTCTGACTCTATCATTATATTTTTAGGAACTTTAACGAAAAACTTCCGGTACTATTTACTTTAACGAAAAACCATATTTTTACTCAAAAAAATCCATCATGGTACTATACAACACAATTTTATCATTTTCGTTAAAACTCAAAGTTTTCAAATTATTTTCATTAATTTTTTTTATATTTTTAGTTCGAAAAAGAGATTCTTTTTTTACACAGTGGATCCTTTGATATGCACCAATACATAATCTTTCTCGATATCTTTATTCATTGCATCTTTTGCTAGCACATCCAGCTATCCATTCATTTCTTTCATCTTATAGAGGGAAATATAGTAAAATATTTCTCCTCGTAAACTGCTAACATTGTAACAAGGTGAAAGCTAGATTTTGACCAGATTAAAAAACATATTATTATCACCAATATATATATATATTAAAAAAAAAAAAAAAAAACTTTAACGAAAATTGCTTAGTATTATTTATTTTAACGAAAAATTACATTTTTATACTAAAAAGTCAATCATAATATTATTTATTTTACCTTTTATTTTATCTTTATCGTTAAAACTCAAAGCTTTCAAACTTTACTAGTTTTCCTTAAAAAAAATAAAAATAAAAAATAAAAAATAAAAAAATAAAAAGTTAAAATTAAAGCGAAAGCAAGAAGATTATTAGGGAATATATGGATCTCGGGAAAGAAAAGAAGTACGCGGAAACCACCACCTGACCTGGTTCCTGCACTGCACTGCACAGGCAGGCAGCTGGCTCCTCTCCTCTTCTTCTCGCGATTCCTGTGTCCATACTTGCTCTTCCTGTATAAATATTAATATCCATATTATATAATATGAATTGTCGATTTAGTTTTTGAATTATCACTATTATATTAAAGCTAGTTTATGCAGTTTTTTGTCAACTTAAGTCATATGATACATGTAAAAAGTAATATTGTCATTTTCTCACTTATAACTCCTTAATATTTCATATCAGTTGTGAATCTAATGTCTAATTTACATTTCAAAGTTAACTTCATATACCATTTATTTGGAAAAAAAAAAAAAACAAGTCCTTCTACTTATAAAAAAAACTATTAATTTACCCTTTAAAGTGTATCACATGCAAGTCACGTGACTTGAATTGACAGAAAATCGAATAGAATAGCTTCAAATCTAATAGTAGGGATGTAACTGGTAGATTTTCATAATTTAAGGACTGATTTTTCTGAATAAATAGTTTATGAACTTAATTTTTACTAAGGTGGAATTCTAGGATCAAATCAGCAGTTGATCCTGTTATATATATGTATATAAAGGGATTTCATATTTGCTCCTTCAACTATTGGGGTTCTCCACTTTGTCTTTCAACCTTTTGGTCTCAATTTAGTAACCTAAAAATTTAAACTTGTGTTAATTCAAAAGTTAACAAAATTACTGAATGATCGCACAATTTTGCTTAGGTTTTAGTTAGAATGGATCACGGTGTCGAGTATGTCAGAAGGAAACTCTTCATACTATTTCAACAAGTTGACTATCATCGATGTTCAAAGGATGAAAACTAGTTTTTCAGTCTAGTAGATTTTAGTGCTAATTTTAGCTTCCAACTGAATTGGTTTTGCCTATTTTTAAACATAAATGAGTACTTTAAGCATAAAAAGGTTGGTCAAAGTTGTTGTATTGCTAAAATGCTCTTCAAAAGTAGTCATGTAACAATAATATTAGGTCAACTTTTATAACGAAAGTCATTTTCAGTCCTTATTAAACACTTTTTAATAGTTTTAAGGACTAACTTAGTACAAAGAAAAAGTTTGTAGAACTAAAATGGAAACCAAAAAAAATTTGGAGGTAAATGTAAAATTAACCCTATAAAATACCAGTAAGTGCCAAAATAAAGAGGACACATGTAATCTTACGATTTGTATATTTTGGATTTTGGACACACTCTGTAAACAAATTGGTTATTTTTAAATTAATTTTCACAGACACATAAATCTGTTGGTTTGGTGAGTGAGATGCGTACAAAGATGGAGGTAGATTGTCTCTTCTATTTTGATATCTTTCTAATCTTCTTTTATTTTATGCGGTTACGATTAAACCACGTTAATATTTTATATTAATTTTTTAATAAAGATGTTAAGATAAAAAATAATAAGAATATAAAATATCAATGTGATTTAACTGTAAATGCATAAATAAAAAGAGATATGAATGATACCCAAACAAGAATGCAGACAATTTGCCTCTTTCATAGACTCACCCTCCAAACCGGATCCTATTCCCCTATCCCTACTCGGTCTCTCTAGGATAGCCTACTCGTACGACACTCTCCCTACTCCTCTGCTGCTGCCACCAATTTGCGACCATGTTTTTTCTTATTGAATTTTAATTTTCTATATAACCAATTTGCGACCATGTTTTTCCTTATTTAATTTTAATTTTCTATATAACGATATTCAACTGTAAAAGAGATATATACTAGTATGGCTAGGTCAAAAAAGGAGCCAGTCCTTAATTAGATATCCAATAATAAGACTAAACTCAAAATAATACATCTTGGTCGAATGAGAAATGCGAAAGAGATTTTTTTTAAAGTGGAATACTTATGGACTTTCTGCATTTTACCTTAACGTTAATTTTTGTGCTAATATTATAAAATATTGTGTTAAATATGAGATGTTAACCCAAAATTTAAGTTCCTAAACTAAAATTTTAAATTTTAATCCAAAAATAGTTTCTAATCCAATATTAAAATCTAAAATTTTTAAGCCCATAAAATTTAGATTTTAACACAAAAACCTTCAATCCTTATGGGTTAAATTTTTAGCCTGAGATTATTAAAGAATGAATTTAGGATAATGTTTTTCTCAAAGTACTTTAAAAAAAAAATTACGTAGACTATTTTAATTTAATTTTATGAATATTTTAACTTAAAAATATTTAGATTCCGATAAATATTGAAAAATGACTAAACTGCCACAATGAAACTCGTAAAACACATTAAACAATTTTTTTAATCACTTTAATCATTGGATTTAAATTTGGACCATTTCATTTTTTTTTATCGTTGAATTTGATCATATTAGATTTTAGCCATTGAATTCAATGAATTTATAAATGTTGACCTAAAAAAAAAATATATATATATATATATATAATAGGTCAACCCCATTAATCCAAATGGAATTCTGTGCTAAATTTGGCCCTAGAAATAAATTTTGAGTTAAAACTCGTATTTACCCCAAGTATGTTAAGATAAATTAAAATTTAAAATTTAAGTTTTACTTTAAAATTAAAATAAGTATTAGAGAATCTAGATAAAATCTTACTTTTAAAAAAGCCTCTTTCACATAAGTATAATAGAATTTGTGACTTTTCACTAAAGAATACTGCTAGTCTTTATACCAGTTGCTGTGACCATTCTATTTTTATTTTTAATTTTACGTATATTTCTTTCTCCCTTTTATTTTATAATAATTCGATTATCACCATCTCAGATTCTCAACCTCGATTTCTACCCCCTGCCCCGTTCAGATTTGAATCATGAACTCTCCTCATTCCTTCCTCCCTCTCTCTCTCCCTCTATCTCTCTCTCCTATATTAGCATCCATTTTCTCACCCTTCAAAACCTCCCACTTTTGAAAGTTGAAACCTCTTCAACTTTTTTATGCTGCTGAAAATTATCATCCAAAATCTGTTTTCGCTAAATTAATATTTACATTAATCGGCTTTTTTCCTACAAAAATCCCTTTTGAAAGCTGCAAGCTTTTTTCGATGAACATGGCGGCGCAGAAGCACTTACACGAGCTGCTGAGAGAAGTCCAGGAGCCGTTCCTGCTCAACAACTACATTGCCGATAAACGCTGCCAGCTGAAAAGTGCTTCCACGAAAAGCCAACAACACTTACAGGTCAAAAAACGCAGACCCATCTCCCAAGTTTCAAACTTTCCCGGCAATCTTTGCAAAAACGCCTGCTTTTTCTCCCTCCAAGACTCGCCGGACCTCAGAAAATCCCCGCTCTTTGATTTCTCGTCACCGGCGGCCAAAAGCCCATGCAAAAGTCCTAACGCTATCTTCCTCCATATCCCGAACAGAACCGCCGCTCTCCTCGTCGAAGCCGCGATGAGGATTCAGAAGCAGTCGGTGAACTCAAAACCGAAAACCCAGAGCAAAAACCACGGGTTCGGGCTACTCGGGTCGCTTTTTAAGAGGTTAACGAATCGGAATCGGACCCGAAAGCGGGAAATCAACGGTGGCGATGGGGTTCAGGTCTCAGTGAAGGACATTCTCCAGTGGGATTCGTCAGTGGGGCGAAGAAAGATTTCTTCCGATCAGTTGGAGGAAACGGTTGAGTCTTGTTTGGAAGTTGAGGACAAAAGTGCTTCCCTCATAAGCATTGGGAGGCCCAGCAGCGCGGTGTGGTCCGAAACCAACGAAGCCACTTCAAGCAGCTGCAGCCAGTCCGAGGAGGAATCGGCCGATACAGATTGCCCTTGTAATTGCGACAAGATTAATGCTTTTTGCGAAAGCCCTTTTCGTTTCGTCCTCCAACCAACCCCCTCGCCATCCGGCCACTGCACGCCGGAATTCACGTCGCCGGCGGCGTCCCCTAGTCGCCACAAACAAGAGGTTTGTCTTTTTCCTTAGCTTTGCCAACTTTTTTTTATTTTTTATTACCATGATTATATAATTTAAGCACCGAGTTGGTAACTCGGTCTGCTTAACGACGGTCCGAGTTAACTCACTGGGACGGTTACAGAATTGTCGGTAGCATGATCAATTTAATAGATTTGGGGTGGGAAATTTAGGCAGATTGGAGGGCCATATGTGTCAATTTGTGTGATCAACATGTGTATACTTTTTGTATGTATTTGCTGCATCGTTAATCTCTTTGTTGTAAGACACTGTTCAGTAATAATATTCGATTGAAAAGACAAATTTACCCTTGTTGTCTTGTGTTGGATCCCATCATGGAGTCCTGACATATGTAAAAAATTACACACTTTGTGTTGTTGATCAGTCACATTCTTCTAAAATTTAACAAGAAAAGTCAATCAGCAATGGAATCATGGATCTGGGATTTAATCTAAATTATTACTTTATTGCTTAATTACATGTGATTAGTGTTTTGATTAGGGTTTTGATGTGTAAATAGGAGGAGGGGTTGCAGAAATTCCAAGCAGAAGTGGAGGAGGAGGAAGAGAAGGAACAATGCAGTCCGGTTTCTGTATTGGACCCTCCGTTCCAAGAAGATGACGAGGGACATGACGATGAAGACGGTTTTGACTTGGAGTGCAGCTATGCCAATGTGCAGAGTATGTAATAATTCCCATGCTGTACTAAACTTTGTTTTAATCTTTATACCCTTGTTTGCTGGTTGTGCGGTCCCTTTCAATGAGCTTGTTACTGTTTGTTACGTAGGACATGAAAGTTCAATACAAAGATTGTTTTTATCATGACACCATGCTTATCTTTGTGGGATCCATAGCCAGATTGCTTCTCCATGTTCTTATCTGTGTTTCGGTTCAGAAGTGTCGGTCAAAACGCTTGTTGTCGATGTTACATACGTAATTTTGCAGTGATCATAACTGCGTATGTGACCCACAGTTTTGTTTTCTGATGTCAATGTGCATGTGTTGGTTCATCAACCCTAGTTGTTCATTTCAAATTTGGGATTGTGTTTTGAAAGTTTTTAGCGGTTTTCGGTTTTGATCAAACCCTTTTTGTTCATTTATAGGCTCATTGATTGCCCTGCTTCAAAATATGGCAATTATTCACCTATTTTCTGCATTTCTTCTTCCTGTTTTGTTATGGAACCTGTTGAAGGCACGAGAGTTGTTTCCCCTGTTCTCTGTTTTTCCTCAGTGTTATTACAGTTAAATAAAGATCCGTATATAGGACACGAGAGTAGGAGAGGATCAGTTCAAAGTTTCAAAATTAGAACTGCACATTAATAAATTTTGGAGGCATGTATATGTTTATGTATGTGGCTTTATTTTGTTTTCCCATCTGAGTAACAAATGTTGGTTCCTAAATGTGATATCAAAGTAACAGGTCATTTTTTAGTGTATGGACAAGCCTTGTAGCAATTTTGAATTTTCGAACAAGTTACTAATTTTGGTCTTTCCTGCATTGAATTTACAGGAACAAAGCACCACCTTCTGCTGAAGCTTCGTAGATTTGAGCAATTGGCGGGGTTAGATCCAATTGAACTCGAAAAAAGGATGCTAGAAGAAGAAGATGATGATGATGAATGTGACGATGACGAGTCAGAAACATTGGATAGCAGCAGGGAAGAAACTCTTGATGGGCTTCTCAGAGAAGTACTTTCCAAATTAAACTTCCCTTGTAACAAAAGTATCCCCGAAGACATGCAGATATTGTTCATGGATCTCATTGTCGAGGAACAGAGAGAAGTGGATGATGCTTTTGACAGCAGAGAAGACGTGGTGAGAAGGGTCTGCAAGAGATTTGAATCTTGGAAAGAGGTGGAGTCGAACACCATTGACATGATGGTGGAACAAGATTTCCGGAAGGAGCTCGACGGGTGGAAGAAAAGTCAAGATCAAATGGGAGAAACTGCAATGGAGATTGAGCTTGCAATCTTTGGCCTACTGGTGCAGGAAATGGCAATGGAACTAGTTTGATTAACTCGAAAATTAATCGACCGGGAAAGGTTCGATGTAATGGGGACCATTCCAAAGAGTTTTGGCATGACTTTTTAAATTTTTTTGTTTCTAAATCAAAATATGATCACTTGGAGTATAGTCTGACATGCACTGTGAAGCAGGAAATAGGCTTGAAATAGTAACATGCCTGAGGAAGTAATTAGAGGGACTTGGGGTTGGGTGGCTGGTTGGGTGGCTGACATGGTATTATCAATGTATATGGATCATGTATGTAGTTGGTGGGGGGGACCGGTGTATGTATGTATCCGCGCGTATTTAGACATGAGATGTACAATTCTTGGCCTTTTTAAATATCTTTATTATGTCCTAAATTTTATCTGTTTTGTTTGTGCTTTTCGCTCTTCTTTTCTCGACCTGCACTCACTCATATTTGTTATGGCTTTTGAAATGAGCAAATCGGTTGAGAATCAATGCGCATAAACAACGAGAGTAGCGTAGAAGAAGAAAAGATGCGTGGAAATCATTACTTTTTTTGTGCAGAAACAACGAGAGGGCAGAGGGTTTGTTTTCCCCAATTCTATGTCTCTCTTGTGTCTCTTTTCTAATTGTCACTTTGCATCGTTTTAGTTCTCCTCCTTGTCCTTGTGTCATTTCGGATTCCAACTGTAGCAAGTGATTATATATACTTCTTGCAGAGATCACGATCTAGTGTGAGATCTAACGAGAGAAAAGGGTGAGGAGTGACTGATAGAGAATGAAAAGGAAGCATAGCCGGCAGAAAAGTAACGGTGGCGATGGGTGGTGTGGTTGCCGGAATTTTATTTCACTGTTAATTTCTGTAAATCTTTTATTTATAGTGTTTTAAGTAGTTTTATGAAAAATTAATTGTGTTAGTTGTGGAGTTAAATTGAAGGACACGTGCTAAAATACTAGAAAAGAGACACAAAAAAGACATGAAATTGAGAATAGCAAACCCTCAGCTCCATGAGACTAATGTCTAAAAGGAAACAATGCATGGAAATCATTATCCTTTTGTTAAAGAAGCATAAAACTTTAGTACATCAAAGTATGACAACCAGAAACTCAGAAAGTGTCAAGGATCCAATAAAGTGAAACCTACACATTACCAACCCAGTATTCTTTGGGAAGGATGCCAAGGAATTGAGTTGAAGAATGTCTTAACAAACGAATAAAGTTAAGGACTTGAGTTATTTAAACACAAATTGATAAGCTTTGCTTTTCTTCTCTTTGTCTCTTTGCAGCATCTGGCATTATTGAAACCTTACATTATTAGTTCAATGTGACTAATTAGTACTCAATTTGGTAGTGATAGGACTATCTACTTTACTATATTATTGACCAAGATCATTAGCTACTGAACAATCGTATTATTAAACGGATACTGTTCGACTTCATACATATAAGAAGTTATTGCTCCTTCGTAGTTAATGACAATTTGATATATATACCGAAATATTTCATCTAAACCACAAAATAAAAAGTTTTGGAACACATGTCAATATAATTGGTATGCAAGAAGAAATGACTCCTTACATATAAAGAGCCAAACCTTTTCTATAAAAAACATCAAGGGAGTAAAAGTAGAAAAACTCAGCTACACTTGTTTAATTAATTATTAACTAGATGCTAGCTACATAGCAACCTCCTTTGCATGCGCATTTATACTTGAAATGATTAAAATAGATGTGTTTATGCATCCAAGTTCGAATTTCTTCTTGAAAACATACGAATTTAGAGTAGAGTATCATTATTATAAATCCTCTTTTCACAAGTCTCTTCTTATATGCCCATAGGCTTGTAACCACTAGTTTAGAGTCCTTTGGTTTGGACTCAGAGTTGGGCTGCAGAATTTTCAATCTTACACCTAATTTTTGTAAGTACTTCTGGTTCCTGAAGTATGGTCATTCCTGGTGAGGTTTGTTGTTAGCATTTCAAGGCCCAAAGCTCTTTCTTCCGTCACTAAAGATATGGGTAGCCAAAATAACAGACCAAACCGGCCGGTTCAGACCAGTTTTCTTCGTTATCTTACATATAAAATTCTTACTTTGTAAATATCAAAACTTGATCCAAATTAGACCAGACATGTAAAAGCCGGTTCAATTTTGACATTGAACCTGTTGCACCTCTCTTTGTTTCTCATCGTTTAGTGCTGCACTTGATTCGGCATACGCGAGCTATCTTCCGAGACCTTGTGCCGTTTTAAAGTGCTACCACGCACCACCGTCCCAATACCAACGGACACTTAAGACGAAAATGCAATAAAACTTTCTTAATTTTGTACCTTTATATATTTTTCTAATAAACTAGGGATATTGAAAAGCATTCCAATAAAATCTACTGACCATCTCCACAAAACAAATCAACTTAAATTTACCTTTGTTGAAAACGCGATGAAGGCAGATAAAAACTTATTGGAAACTTGAAAGAAGCAGTTTACGGCTTTTTGTGTGTGTGTGTGTGTTCCCAGAAGCAGACCACTACAGTTAAAACTGAGCAAGTAAAAGAAGAGCAAGTTCAGATGGGCAGATTGTAAAGATAGTCAAGATCGGTACGAGTAAACTAACCAGAAGTTAAAATTAATTTTTTAAGAACACTATTCATCCAGGATAGAAATGCAAACACTAATCCGACAAAATATTATTCATCTACAGTGACGCCGTTGTGCCCATGATCATTCCGCATGCAAGCTCAACAGTAAACCAACAAGATATTATTTATCCATAGTATTGTTTACTCATCGTGCAATATCAATAGTCAAAATATTAATCATTCAGACAAACCACTATTTACGCATAAACAAACAGTCATCCAGCCAGTGGTCCCACAGACACTTCGTGCTCCCACACTTAATTAGGCAATCATTCATGCCTTATTCCAGTCTATAAAAGAAAGACTCCGTGCTCCTACACTTGTTAGCAAGTTAATTCAAATTTTATTTTCTAAATTGCAAAACTTCTCAAGAGTTTCTCTTGTATCTAGAGAAAATTTGTAAAAAATTTTAATTTCCGCAACTCATTTAGAGAGGTGTTTGCGTACATCAACTTCTCATTTCAATCGTCTATTCCCAAGTCATTTGTAAGTTTTCAAATTTATAAAGTAATTTCAGAACTCTATTTTCAGTAATTATTTTGCATCATTATTGTTAGTTCATTATTTTCATTATACAATGTATGATTCAATACATTCTAGAAATGAAGTTTTTGTTTCCTATCTCATTTACAAAGTAATTAGAGATCTAGATTTTCAGATTTTCATACTTTGCTATCAGTAATGTATCAAGTAAGCTTTCGATACACCCTTACATACAAATATACCAGTCCTCTTCCGTTGAGGGATTCCTTGTGGTGCTCAGTGCGTAGCTTTCACTAGCCCTGACATGGCTGCTACTTGCAGCTTTGGTTCTCAAGGGTTAGTCTGCTTCATTGAACTTTCCCAACGATGCAAGTGCCTTGCCGCACACTTCGAGTCGAATGCTTGTACTGGAAAGGACGTACAATGTGCTGCCTTAGAAGCATCTGAGGTATTTCTGGAGGCTAAAGTTAAAGCCTCTTCATCTTCTTCTTTGAAGTTGGAGAAGGTAGAAAAAGAAGAGTTGAGAAAAGTTTTGTATTTGGATGAGGAAGGGTTGTCCAACATGCATGCAAAAGGGTTTTAATTGGAATTTACAATGATGATGATTTGGGGAATAATACTGCTGACGGTTCCCTGTGGGAGAAATGTTAAGAGACTTTCTCAAAATGAGACTCTATATGGATTCTTGGCCACCTCACAGTTTAACGTCAATTCTTGTGCTAACGTTATAAAACATTGTGCAAAAAAATGAGATGGTAGAGAGTCCATAAAGAGTCTCATTTTTTAAAGAGTTCCCTTAACATTTCTCTTCCTTGTGGAGTGCATTATTATTATTATTATTATTTATTTATTTATTATTTTTTATTTTTTAAATACTGTTTCTGGCAGTTCTTAACTTGAATATGATCATCTTGTAGTTGCTCGTTCAATTCTATGCAAGTGAGACATATAGAGTTACATTAAGATATAATTAATTTTCCTCTTTCGTGGGGTTTGTGACCCTTGATTTTATAGTACCATTTTGAATCTCTATCAACTGCTAATAGCTTAATATTTAGGTTTTCTTCTTTTGGTCAAAATCTTTATATATATTGAGGTTGGATGCTTCAATTAATGTGATATTAGAATCATCATGTATCACCCTTCTTGTGTGTGTGTGTGTGTGTGTTTTTTTTTATTTTTGTTGTTAATCGTCTGGAGAATTCGAATCTGAAACATTTTTATTATTACGAACAAAAGTAACACTAAACTATCAAATCCAAGTATAAAAGTTTGAATCGACCAAAAATAAGGCATGACCACTTGAAAGAGATATTTTGTGTTTGAGGAAGTATTAACTAATTAAGCACTATCACCTAGTTATTACCGAATAAAATGGGCTAACTTACCTATGCATAACCATGCTAAATACATCAGTTGCTTATGAATGGTGGTGTTGTGGATTAATTATACTATAAGGTTTTTTTTTTTTTTTTTTTTTAACCGAAAGAGCACCACAAGATGTCTCTTGACGGAAGGAAGGGGAGAGATATATAGCCGTAAACTGCTTCCTGCAAGTTTTAAAAAAGCTTTTACTATGATTTTCTGCATGCATAATGCAGGAGCAAACAAGTTTTCCTAGTTTCTATCGTACGGGCCAACTCTAACATGAAATTGATTCCAAGTTTCAAATTCAGTTTGAACGAGCAAAAAAGCCCGTGCGATGCTGCAGGTTTACAACTCTAGTTCCACGTAATTACAACAATGTTTACAATTCTATTACTACATGTATACAACCATACTTACAATCATATTTACACATATATACTAATCAACATTTAAAACTATGCGAAATGGGGAGTGAGTTTTACCTTAGTACAAAACCTAATAAAATTAAACAAATCTCCATGTCATTCGTTCTGCATTTTGACCCCTCCTCTTATAAACTGGGCTGAATGCTGTACATGGTCCATCGATTTCCACCACAAAGAAGGGATTCTCCATCGTCACCACCATTGGTGCTCTCTTTCTGCTTTCCTTTGCCCAGAAATTGGGAGCCTATGTATAGCCAAAAGTGCAGATTTCTTCCCTGCTATATACAATTTACTTGAGTTTCTCAAATCCTAATGCAAACAACTAATTTGACTAAAATTTGTCCCTCATGTATTTTCCTCATCTGAAATACTAATATAAAACATCTACACAGCTACAATCAGTGCACCGAACAACATAACACCACTTTCAACAACTGACAAACTCATCATTACGTAGCAACAACATCCCTGTTGAGCAGCACCTAGTTTTAAAGAAACGGAAAATGAAATCAAATAAAGTAATGATATTTTCAAAAGATGAACATTTGACGTAGAATAAAGATGACAACGAAATTGAATTATGGGTGCCTACCGTGTCCTTTGCGAAGTGTCCTTAGTTGAGCAACATATTCAGATATTTTCTTGATGTCTTCCAACTACAAAGGTAAAAGCAGATCATCAAAAATCATGCCGCATGTGTCCCTGTAGAACCTTTCCAACAGAGGAAAAATAAAGGAAGATATCTAGACTGACCCGCTCAGCCAATAAAAACACGGTTTCAACAAAATCTGTTAACTGCACATCTTTGCTCTTCTCAGCAACCTGTTAGTTGTAAATTCGAGGATGAACATAGTATTGTAAGATTGTTAATTCATAACACGAACCAATCGATGTTACCGGTACAAAAATAATATAATCACCTAAACCTAATCATCTTATATTAGAAGACATCATCCAATAACAATGAATGTTTTACACTGTGCAAGTGAAGCAGCTTTCATTTGCCAATTTCTCATGCGATAATGCAAGCTCCATTATTGAATAAAAAAAGTAGGACTGAGAAGACATCAAATCCAATGCAGAGCGTAGATAAAATTGAACCCAAAAGGCAAAAGCCTTCTCTAACAAATAGATATATATATAAACAGTCGTTTGGGATATAGATATGGGTGTACATGGAAGAATAGAGACGCACTGAGTCGGAGAGGGGAAAGAGAGAGAGTGGAATTTCGGAGGAATACTGGACAACGACGAACTGCGCGACCAGAGCTGTTGGTGGCGGTGATTCTGCAGCGAGAGACAGTTAGAAAAAAGTATTCAATAAATCTTACAGAACTGTAATAATTCAGATCATTGGCATTTCAATTATAAGGATTCATAATTTCTAATTTTAAGATAGAATTAACGGTTTACCAAATTAGAGGTAGCTGATGAC
The DNA here is from genome assembly GCF_019419815.1 of Pyrus x bretschneideri. Lineage (NCBI taxonomy): Eukaryota > Viridiplantae > Streptophyta > Magnoliopsida > Rosales > Rosaceae > Pyrus > Pyrus x bretschneideri. Next base: position 2,029,881 of record NW_025999784.1, read on the forward strand.
ATAGCGTATTGGCTTCAAGTATGCTAAAGTTAGACATAATCTTCAGTATGTAGAGGTGTTTTCTTTTCTGAATTTTTCCTGCAACGGTTCACAGCTGGTTTCTACAAATTTTGAAAACGGGAGGTGTTAGTATGGATGTGTGTTAAATTTATCTCGCAACAACAAGACGTATAAGAAAACCAAGTGAAGTGAAGGTGCATATATAATGCATACGAATGAAGCTTTTTTTTTTTTCCTTAGGGAATTTTAACGAAAAACTTTTAGTTTGCTTGAAAACTTTGAATTTTAACGATCAAGACAAAATAAAGAGTAAAATAAATAGTACTAGGATTGACGTTTTAGTGTAAAAATGTGATTTTTCGTTACAGTGTTAATGTTCTCTTTTTTTTTTTTAAAGGGTTTGAGGGCTTGAGTTTGTTTTCTAATTTGAAGCAAAGAACACTTGAATGAGGGTTTCAAAATTTTAAGTTTTAACGATAAAGACAAAATAAAGAGTAAAATGAATAGTATCACGATTGACTTTTTAGTGTAAAAATGTGATTTTTCGTTAAAGTAAACAATACCGGAAGTTTTTTTTTTAAATTTTTTAAGTGTTAGAGGGCTTGAGTTTGTTTTCTAATTTGAAGCAAAGAATACTTGAATGAAATGCCAAATTAAGGGGGGTTTATTCAATTAGGATTTTGAGGGATTTTAATTCTTTTAATGAACCTAGGGGTATTTAATCGGGATTTTAAGTGATTCTCTAAAATTCAATGTGTATTCAATCAGGATTCTAAGATAGTTTATTAAAATCCTTAAAAATCTGGGTGTATTCAATTAGAATTTTAAAGAGTTTTATAACATTCCAGGTGTATTCAATTAGAATTTGATTTTAAAGAATTTGAAAAAGTTGAGGAATTAGAGGGAATTGGAGAGATTTTGTAGTGTATTTTAAGCGTCTACAAATCTCACCTCTTCCCATGAGATTTTGAGGGAATTGAATCAAAATTTTAGATGGAATCTCTACAAATCAATTAGACTCCATAAAAATCCATTAAAATCTCTCAAATTCCCAATTGAATACACCCCCCTAAAACCCCAATATCTTACCTAATCACAAATCGGTGAGAGAGCTTTTGGGAAAAAGGGTCAGAAAGGATTTGGAGGTGGACTTTGCAGAACCAAGACGATGTTGCAGTCCAGGTGTCGGTCAATGATCAAAATTTCTTCTTGGGTTTTCCGATGGACAGCGAAGAAGGGTTTATAGTAAGGCGGCGGTGGGCATTTGTTGACAATGAAGCAGTGAGTGTGAGAGAATCGTTGATTGTGAGAGTAATTCTGGAAATGGATTTGTTGGTTTGAGGTTTTTGCGGTGATCAAGAGCAACTGAAGAGATAAAGCGGGACGAAGCGATGGGTGAGAGAAGAGGCAACGACAGTGCATAAACGGAGAAAATCAACACATATACCATGCCTATTTTCGTCATTTCACTCTGCAAGTGTTGAGCAAAAATTGTATATAATATGTAAACAAATAATTCACTTGACACAATTTCACCCTCGTTCATTTTTTCTGAAAAGGGTTTTATTAATTTGAGTTCGACCCATTCTAGGCTACGCGCCTATTAATTACAACCATTTTTTGGGAAAGGAATACCCTTTGATTCTAATATGAATAAGTTGTAACTTGGGGATTTTGATGTTTATTTGATTTTGTGACTGCATTTAGGCAGAGCCCTAGATTGCTTACGTACCCTCGTTGAGGGATCAAGTCACTCGTAGTTTCTTGGTATTTGGTACTTGTTTGGAGCATTTGATGCCTTATGCAGTTTTAGCTCATGCGGGCGAGGACTTTAAGCCATTAGAGCATTTAATGCCATGTGCAATTTTAGCTCTTGTGGGCTAGGATTTTAAGCCATTGGAGCTTTTAATGCCTTGTGCAGTTTTAGCTCTTGTGGGCGAGGACTTTAAGCCATTGGAGCATTTGATGCCTTATGTAGTTTTAGCTCATGCGGGGGAGGACTTTAAACCATTGGAGCTTTAGTGCCTTGTGCAGTTTTAGCTCATGCAGGCGAGAACTTTGGGCTATTGGAGCTTTGGTGCCTTGAAATGGTTCGCGTCTACGGTACTTGGAATAATTTATATCCACAAGTTTAATGTTGGCAACGTCTTCATATTTTCCTTTTTTTTGCTTGGACTTGATGTGCCTCCATCACGCTATTGGGCTCCTGCCCATTTATTTTGGCAAGTTATATTTTATAAGGCCCAAATTGATATTGTATATATTGCCGTGTCGGACTCCTTAATGGTTTGAGAATAATGGGATCCAATTCGAAATGAACAATTTAGATTGCCATAAAGAAATTTTGTCCCTTGTGACCATATAAAATCCCATAGCTTCATTGATCTACACGTGAGCTTTCCCATTTGGTTTGGAGAGTTTTTCTGCAGCAAGTAAGAAAAGTGACTAGTCATATGGGTTGCCCATTTTTTACTTGCTTTTCTGGGACCTTTGTCAGTTTGTTTCCATACTTAAATTCTAAATAAAGCCCATAATTTAGATGGTGTGAGCCAATTCCCACGTGAGATGCAGATTACATTAGCATTCACAACCCCACCATCCCCCCGCGGGGCCCGCCCGCGAGAGATAGCTTCAGAGACCCCCCCTTCTCTCGGCTCTAAAACTGGTGGGCTCCCGTGGATTTCGTTATATTTCAAACTTATATTTCGATTGGGTATCCGTTGATTTCAGAGTGAGAATGGGTAAGGTTTGTTGGAGCTCATACTTTGTTCAAATTACTTCAATTTACCACCATTTCCCCCTCAAATCGCAAATCCCCTTTTTGCACAGGTCACAAAAACTTTCATCTTTTCTGCTGCATCGTTCTTTTGCTCATGTGCTTCCTTTGTGGGTCCAAGGCTCAAAATGAAGAGGGGGAAAATTCAAGCAGGTTACCCGTTTTCGTTTTCTTTACGTTCCGGGTTTGCTTATGTATTTGGAGTGGAATGAAACTCTAACTGCGATGAACTCATCAATTCTTTCGTGCAGGAGTTCTTGGCAACAATATCTCTTCGATTTGTTGAACAAACTATTTGCAGTACTTTGAAAACAAGTGTTGATTCATGGCTCCAAAGGTGAGAATTACCCCCTGAAATTTGTAGCAACGCACGTACTCTTCATGTCTGCCATACTTGAATGAGTCTTTGGGTGTTTAATGTAAAGGTTACCATGTGAGTGAGCTTCCCAATTACTTTGGGAATTTTGATAGCAAGTTTTTCCTGTTGGAACCTTATTGGACTCTAAACTTATCTCATTCGGGTTTTTGAGTTTAGTGGAAATTGAGAACAGTTAGAGTTAATAGGTGAATAAACTACTTTCCTTTAAAGTAGGACATTAAGGGTTAAACATGTTGGTGAGTGGATATCCCACGTTGGAATGTAAATGGGCGTGCAGTTTTGCCAAGCAGTTTCTGTGATAGGTTGAAACGGTTGTGGTTACACGTCTATAAAAGGATAAGTCCCTGCTCAAGAGGAACAAGTTCGTATATAAAAAAATCTAGCCCTATTCTAGAAAGAACATCAGGTCCTCCTTGAGTAGAAGATTTCCTTTTCTTTCCCTGCAATCAATGGCTTCACAAGGTCAGAACTCAAATCACAGTATTACATGCATGTTCGTAATCTATGTTTGCGGCTATATTAAATTCCAACATTTGGTATCAGAGCGTATAATAGCTCTTCATAGATTCTTTGATGTGTATAAGGAAGTTTGATTAATTGATTTATTCATCTTTTCGTGTTTTACTAATGATTTGGTTTCTTGAGTATCACAAGTATAGGAATGGATTTTGCGCTAAGATGATTTAAGTTCCAACCTTAACATCATTGAAGGATACATGCTCATAAAACCATTTGCAACAACTGTTTGTAAAGCTTTACCAAAGTGAAGTTTTTTAAGAAATTTTGTTTATAAGGAAGGTGGCATGGTTGTGTTTTATAAGTCATGACATGATAACGTACTACTCCAAAGAGAAGAGGGTTAACTGGTTGGATTTATGAATCAGTACATAGGTTTTTAATGAATGTTTGAGCCAACTATTTTCTTATCCAAAGATTTGAAATATGTGTTGTAACTTAAGTATTTGTTAAAAGGGCTATATAATCAGGATGCATATGGTTTTATGTGTATAAAATAAAATAAAATAAAATAAAATAAAATAAAAAAAAAAAAAAAAAGACCTGCAGTAATGTAACTTGCCCAAAGGTGTTGCATATACTGTGATTGTTGTAACATTGGTTACAATGTTGTTTAACTTTTATTTGGTTTGACAGTGAATGCGAATGCACTGAGTTTTTCCTCCATTGAACCACTTAATGGAGGGAATTACAAAAAGTGGAGACATGATGTAGAGATCGTGCTTGGCTTGATGGACTATGACCTTGCACTGAGGGAGGATGAACCACCTGCTGTGACAACGAACAGCACTGTAGAGCAAAGATTGAAGTCTGAGAAATGGGAGAAGTTAAACCGAATGGCTTTCATGGTCATGAAAAGGTCCATCAGTGAGGCTGTGAGAGGTGGCATACCGTCATGTGACAAAGCTAAGGCTTTCCTTGAGGCTGTTGGAGAAAAATTCAAGATGTCCAAGAAAAGAGAGATGGCGAACCTGATGACCACACTGACTTCTCAGAAGTTTGATGGCAAAACGAGTGTCTGGGAGCATATACTAAAAATGGTGGAGGTGCCGCCAAGCTCAAGGATCTGGAGGTGCCAATTGATGATTCCTTTGTTGTTCACATAGCTCTCTCATCCCTTCCTGAGTCATTTGAACAGCTTAAGGTGTCGTACAATACTCAAAAGGAGAATGGAGTCTCGATGAGATGATTTCTATCTGTGCACAGAGGAGAGTAGGTTGAATCGTGCAAAGAGTGTGGTGGTGAACCTTGTTGACTACAATGCAAGTGGGAATCCTATGGTGAATGCTGGTAAGCAGACTAAGCCTTTTAATACCTCCACTACTACTGCCAATGTTGCTTCTTCCTCTAGAGGACCTCAAAACCTTAGGCCAAATTTGGAGAATGTGATATGCTATTTTTGCAAACAATATGGACACTTGAAAAGGGACTGCGAGAAACGTAAAAAATGGGCAGTGAAGAAAGGAAAAGGTACAAAGGTTTTCAATGTTTTTGTTTGTTTTCAAACTTTACTTGTTGAAGCCCCTCTAAATACTTGGTGGTTTGACACTGGTTGTTCGGTGCATATTACCAATTCCTTGCAGGGATTTTCAAGAAAAATGTCAACAAGTAATGAAGTCTTTGAAGTGCATGTGGGCAATGGGAATACAGTGGCTGTGGAAGCAATAGGCAACCTCAAGCTCAAGTTGTCGTCAAGCTTTATTTTAGAACTTTCAGATTACTTTATGTTCCTACTTTAACTAGGTCTTTAATCTCTGCTTCAAGACTTGTAAAAGATGGTTTTGCTTTCGTTGGTGATGATGAAAGCATAAGGATCTTTATGAAAAACAATTTGAGTCAATTGCTGGGCATTTGTCTTTTAGACAATGATTTATGGAAATTAGATTGTGTTGTCATGAATGATTTGAGTTGTTAAACTTTAGACTCTTCTGTTCGAATGAAAAGGCCTTTATCAAATGATCTTTCTTCCATGCTTTGGCATAGAAGGTTAGGTCATATTTCAAAGCAAAGACTGCAGCGTTTGGTGCATGAAAATATTTTGCCAGCCTTGGATTTTAATGACTTGCATGAGTGTGTGGATTGTTACAAGGGCAAGTTAACTAAAACCAAGAAAAAGGACGTAACAAGAAGTCAAAAACTGTTAGAAATAATTCATTCGGATGTTTGTGGACCTTTTCCAATTAAAACAATCTGTGGAAATATTTATTTTGTGACTTTTATTGATGATTTTTCAAGGTATGGAAGTGTCTATCTAATTTTAGAAAAATCACAACTCCCAAATTGTTTTAAAATTTTTAAAATAGAAGTAGAGAACCTATTAAACACTACAATTAAGGTTTTGAGATCAGATAGGGGAGGAGAATACTTTGGCAGGTTCATTGAGGCTGGGCAACAAAAGGGACCGTTGGCTATGTATCTAGAAGAGTGTGGCATCCAAGCTCAGTACACCACACCTGGGACGCCTGATCAAAACGGTGTGGCGGAGAGGAGGAATAGGACATTGATAGAGATGACAAGAAGCATGATGAGCAGGTCAGTTCTACCTTAGTTTCTTTGGGGAGAAGCATTAAAGATGGCAAACTATATAATAAATAGTGTTCCTAGCAAATCAGTGAGTAAGACACCTTTTGAACTTTGGACTTCGAGGAAACCTAGCATCAATCACCTACATGTATGGGGTTGTAGGGCAGAAGCAAGAATGTATAATCCGCAAGAAAAGAAACTTGATTCAAGGACAGTGAGTTGTCACTTTATTGGTTTTCCAGAGAAGTCTAAAGGATACAAATTTTATGCTTCACACTTGCAGACTAGGGTTTTCGAGACTAACAATGCAAAGTTCATCAAGGAAGAAATGAATGTTGATGAAAATGCTAGCAATTTTGTTTTTCAGGATCTTGGGAATCCCACTAATGTGTTGAGCAATAATGATGAAGGGAGTCAAAGCCTTGGAGTAACTATAGTTTTTCAAACTAGTTTCTCGCAACCATCACATGAAAATAATGCTGCAGAAGGTCATCAAATAAATGAACCACAACAAGATGGAGCAATAGTTGAACATGATGCTGATGAGTTGCAAATTACCTTGGAAGCACCAAGAAGAGCCTCACAAAGAATTCGCAGATCGGCGATTCCAGAAGATTATATCACTTACTTTTTGTGAAGTTGAGCATGATGAAGGTATAATGACTGATCTAGTAACTTACATACATGCAATTAAAAGTGAAAACTTTTTATCATGGCAGCGAGCAATGGAAGAGGAGATAGGGTCCATGCATTCTAATCAGGTGTGGACTCTCGTAGAGAAGACAAAAACTATGACACCCATTGGATGCAAATGGGTGTACAAAACTAAGAGAGATTCGAAAGGGAAGGTTGAAAGGTTCAAAGCGAGATTGGTGGCTAAAGGCTTCACTTAAAGGGAAGGGGTAGACTATAACGAAACATTTTCTCCTGTGTCATCCAAGGATTCCCTGCGGATAATCTTAACACTTGTGGCACATTTTGACTTGGAACTTCACCAAATGGACGTCAAAACGGCGTTTCTAAATGGTGACTTGGAAGAGGAAATCTATATGAACCAACCTCCTGGTTTCATTGAAGAGGGCCAAAAACACCTAGTTTGCAGATTGAGCAAGTCTATATATGGTCTAAAGCAAGCATCGAGGCAGTGGTTTATGAAATTTGATGAAAAGGTAACTCATATTGGCTTCATTGAGAATAAGGTTGATGATTGCATTTATTTTAAAAGCATTGGTTCCAAGTTTATCTTCCTTATACTTTATGTTGACGATATACTTCTTGCAAGCAATGATTTGAACCTATTGCTTGAAACCAAGTCGTTGTTGTCAAACACCTTTTATATGAAAGACTTGGGGGAGGCCTCTTTTGTTCTCGGCATAGAGATTAAAAGAGACAGGTCAAGAAACTTGTTGGGGATTTCGCAAAGGTCATACATTGAGAAAATATTAAAACGTTTCAACATGGAAGGATGTTCAGGAGGAGAAGTCCCAATGACAAAGGTGATAAATTGAATAAGGAGCAATGTCCTAGGAATGAATTGGAAAGGAAAATCATGTTGAACAAACCCTATGCTTCATTGGTGGGGAGCTTGATGTATGCTCAAGTTTGTACTAGACCTGACTTAGCTTACTCAATTAGTGTACTTGGAAGGTATCAATCAAATCCTGGAGAACAACATTGGGTGGCAGCTAAGAAGGTAATGAGATATTTGCAAAGAACAAAATCACACATGCTTGTGTATGGAAAGAGTGAAAAACTAGAGGTGGTAGGGTAATTTGATTCAGATTTTGCAGGCTGCATAGATGATAGAAGGTCCACAAGTGATTATTTGTTCTTCATGGCTGGAGGAGCAATCTCGTGGAGAAGTGCAAAACAGAAGACACTTGCGACATCGACCATGCAAGCTGAATACATTGTTATTTTTGAAACCAAACAGAAAGCATTGTGGATCAAGGATTTGGTTAGTCTAATGGGAATCATGGAAAGTATTTCAAGACCAATTGTTATACATTGCGATAACAAAGCTGTTTTATTCATCTCTAAAAACAACAAGCAGTCATCTGCAAATAGACTGATGGACATCAAATATCGATCTGTTAGAGAGGATGTCAAAAGTGGTTTGGTGGTAATTGAGCATATTGACACGGGTTCGATGATAGCAAATCCCCTCACAAAACCATTACCAGTTGCAGTGTTCAAGCAGCACGTTGCAAAAATGGGGGTACTGGAGTCTTTTGATTATGTGACTATGTGGGAGTAAAACTTAGTCTTGTCTTATTTGCTTTGTAGTTGTTTATTGCAATAGATGAATTCTAAATTCATTTCATGTACTGCTTTTGATTTGAGCTAGTAATCATTAATGAGACTTGGCTGAAAAGCTATAATCATATATGTGATATTTCTGTAATGAAGCTCGATTGTTTTAAAAGGTTTTCAGGTGGCGATTAGATTCTACTTTTCAGCATGTAGAAAGTTGAAGTTGGATTATTGCTAACTAAGGCAACGTTAAGGTAATGGGAAAAATAGTGGGAGCGTACAGTAAAGCTCTCTTATAGCTAACATGTTTAAGCATCATATGTGAATAATTGAATGTTATAGTGATTTCAGAGTGGCTGCACCATTTTGCGCAAACTTGTCTAAAGTTCTATGACTTGAGTCATTCATGGTGGATGTGTGAGGATGTGTTTATTTATTTATTAACTCATGTGATCACTAAGGAACTGTTGTCAGTAGAAACATTGCTCAAAACAAAGACGATAAGTTTAGGTCCAAGTGGGAGAATGTTGGAACCTTATTGGACTCTAAACTTATTTCATTCGGGTTTTTGAGTTTAGTGGAAATTGAGAACAGTTAGAGTTAATAGGTGAATAAACTACTTTCCTTTAAAGTAGGACATTAAGGGTTAAACATGTTGGTGAGTGGATATCCCACGTTGGAATGTAAATGGGCGTGCAGTTTTGCCAAGCAGTTTCTGTGATAGGTGGAAACGGTTGTGGTTACACGTCTATAAAAGGATAAGTCCCTGCTCAAGAGGAACAAGTTCGTATATCAGAAAATCTAGCCCTATTCTAGAAAGAACATCAGGTCCTCCTTGAGTAGAAGATTTCCTTTTCTTTCCCTGCGATCAATGGTTTCACAAGGTCAGAACTCAAATCACAGTATTACATGCATGTTCGTAATCTATGTTTGCGGCTATATTAAATTCCAACATTTCCTTCTCCGTGAACTAGGGACACCTTGAACTCTTTTAAATCCAACTTCACGTGGCAGAGAAGTAAATATCTTTTGGATATTTAGAGATTGGCAAATTTTCTTTCTTTCCTTTTGTCTTGTAGCCTCTGTCAGTTTTGTTTCAGTACCTTTGGTCACAATTTTGACACAATGTTTGATCAAAATGATAGCCACATGAACGACGTCTCCCTCCTTCTTTGTCTTTATCAAATTTGCATTGAGGACTTTTTGTCCTTATCAAAAATTTTGGCTTCTTTTCCTTTGTTCATTTGTCAACATATGCACTTTTCCTTTGTTCCTGTGTCTCTTTTATCCAACATGATGGCCATGTGAATGGCTTTCATGTTATCTAAAAAAAAAAAAAACTTCTCTTCTTCCTCCTCTTCTTGCGTGACCTTTCAGGTATAGAACACCAGCAACATGCCATCCTCTTGGATTATGTTGTTCTATTTTTGCAAACAAGCTTCTGCACCGTTGGTGAAGGACAGGTTACTGTCAATATTTGGGGTTGAACAAAACTTGCTCTTTCTTTATTGAATCCATTGCTTGCCGTGACACTGATGGTTCCCTTCTTTCTTGGCGTGGATGGCGAATACGGATCTCCTGAATTTGATTGGAACTTCACGGGGTGGTTTAGACCACCCCGAAGAAATTCATGGGATTTTTGCTTTTATTTCTGCTGCTGTCGGCAGGGAGTCGGGTTGTTCAAAGTCTCCACCTTCATCTGTTTGGTGAAGGGGAATGCCGAGCAAAGAGACAATTGCCTGGTGGTCTTGGCTGCCATTTTTTTTTTGTGTTGCTCTCCTTTTGTCATTATCTGTCTCTCTTATATATATATATATATATATTTCCTCATTTTTGTCTGCAACAGAACATCCAACAAGAGAAAAATATTTTAACAGGACTTTGTTTCATACTTGATGATGAATGTTCTTCTTTTGGATCTTGATTCGAAAGCACTAATGGTTGAACTTCTTGTTCACTTTTCTGCCAGCACTTCGTTGCTTTTGGTATTTTCTCTCAAAGTTTATCAATCTTTCTGCAGATAATCCCCTCTTCTTTCTCTCTCCCTCTTTTACTGCAGCTGATGCCTATTTATAGGCATCCTAGGAAGGCTCTAGAGTTTGTTACGTGGGGGGAGATGGAGGCCATGACCTTCTGCCACTTTCTCTTGATCCCCCTTACTGACTCCACGTTTCTTTTTGTTGCAGAAATTAGGGAGAACCTGTTTTTTGCACGTTTCTTCCCCCTTTTTAGGAAGAAATGCATACTTTATTTATTCATTTATTTATCTATGGATGTTGATTTGTAAGTAAAGCTCATCCGCATCTTTTTGGTTTGAATTACATTTTTGCTTTGCCTTGTAGTTTGATTCAATTTGTATGGATTCTATTTTTTTATTTTTTATATTTTTACTGTTCAACAGCAAGTAAGAAAAAGACAAAAAATTAAACAGTAAAATAGGGGTATTCCCATCATTTCAATTTAAATTAATATAATTTTATGATTAATACGCATTTGGTCCTTAGGGATCCTCAAATTGAGGATCTTAATAGAGCAGGATTGTCAGACCAACTTCAATGGTAGGCTAAAAACCAAATTACTCTCCAAAATTTCTCCCCAAACCCACTCCAACCCAAGGGAAAAATTTGGGCTAAATGCTAAATGCTAAATGCTAAACCAATGCCAAATTCCCCCTAAAATTTAGCCCAGAAATTGGAGTGGACTCCACCCAATATTTATCGGAATTTAAATAATTTTTAGATTAAAATGTTTATAAAATTAATTTACGATAGTTTATATATTTATTTTTTTTAAAAAAAAATTAATCTAACAAAAAAATAGTTTAAGTTCATTCTTTAATAATCCCGGGCTAAAATTTTAGTCTAGAACGGTTGGAGCAGAAAAACTATTTCTGGGCAAAAAACTAAATTTTCCGGGCTAAAATATTTAGCTTTTAGCCCAACTATTAGAGATGGTCTCAAGTTGATTTGTTAGATTCCAAATTCTCCTTTGACAAGAATCGAATTTAAGATTTTTTACTTACAAATGAAGAAGAATAATACTAAATCATGATATTAAGCGTAATATCGCAAAATTAGAGCAGTCAACCAATGAATTGGTGGTTGGATTAAGCAAGTTTTGACGTTTATAGTTGCATTTAATTATATTATCAATTTTCCCTAGTCATTGTCTTGCTGTCAATCAAACCAAATTATCTTCCCTTGAATAATCCCCATCCCAGAAGAAATAAAGCAACTTCAAATTTCACCACCACAATTCATCACCACAGCCATCATCACCTCCAAGCCAACTACTCAGATGGGGCCCAATCCACCGCAACAACAGCAACAACCCAACAACAACAGCCATCCAATCAGCATCTGGGAAGCGAACCAGGATCGGTTGCGCACCATGTACCAGATGATCTCAGAACCCCCAAGACTCCTATGCAATGCAGCAGGAAAACCCTCTTGCTGCATCTTCAGAGTCCCACAGAGCCTTGTCGAGATAAACGGTAAGTCCTACAACCCCCACATCGTCTCAATCGGTCCTTACCACAGAGGAGAGCCACGTCTCAAGATGATCGAAGAGCACAAGTGGAAATACTTGGGCTCTTTGCTTGCAAGGACAGAGCCCAAAGGGTTGACTTTAGAGGACTACTTGAAGGCCTTGGAGCCATTGGAACAAAAGGCTAGAGAGTGTTACTCAGAAAGCATAAATCTTAGGACGGATGAATTTTTGGAAATGTTGGTTCTTGATAGTTGCTTTATAATCGAATTGTTTCGAAAATTCGGGCTTTTGGTTCGGTTCGAGCTTGACGATCCTCTTGTCAACATGGTTTGGATAATCCCATTTTTGGCTAGGGATTTTCTTAGGCTTGAAAATCAAATACCCTACTTTGTTCTTCTGACCTTGTTTGAGCTCACAACCATGGAAGAACATAGAGAAAATGGGAAGTCATTGTCGTTGCTTGCTTTGGAATTCTTCAACAACCATATGCAGAGGCCTGATCATGTCATTCAAAAGCACCACAATCTTACAGGCATGCTCTCTCAAACTTCAATGATATTCTAAAACTAATTTCTCTGTTTTGTTTTGTTCCTTTGAAGGTGACCGAACACTTAACCTATCTTAATAGGGGCCGAGGGAACATAGGCCCGGGGTTGCACATGCCCGAAATGCCCCTCCTCTCTTCTTTGTCCTCTTAGGATCATCTCTTATGTCTAAAACCTTCTTGCATGTATTCTGTTAACAGGAATAAGTATTAGATTAGTGATTAATACACAGGTAAAGGGAAAAAAAAAAAATCAGGGATTTATGTATCAAGTTGAAAAATTAGCTTGGTTAGTCAAAAAAAAAAAAGAATTTCTTTCAAGTGCCTCTCTTTGTTCGATTTCGGGCCGCGCCCATGACCCAAACCCTACTCTATTTTCTTGCCTCCATAGCGGTGAGTTCAATAATTTTATTTAACGTATGATTCTCATGAATTTGGGTGTAATGAAGGCGGAAAAATAGACTAGAGTTTGGGTCAGGGGGTGACATGGGTATGAACCTCAAGCAATAGGTGTTGGGGGATGAGCCCACTGCTTGGTTCGTGGGAGATGAGCCCACCCAATAGGTGTTGGGGGATTCAATCACATAATAGGCAAAGCAATTTGTAGGGATGAAGTTGCTCTTAAATAAACCCAATAATTTTTTTGTTTTTTTTGGAAAAAACACTAATATAATATACAATATTTTTCTCATATTTTTACTCAGATTTTCTTCGGTACATGAATTTTTTGCCCCTCTATACGTTAACGTCGATGTTTAATACCTTGTTTGCAGGTATGCATTTGCTTGACTTGTTACGCTCAAGTGTTATACCCCCAGGCCATGAAGAGCCACGTAGCAGCAACACCATCCCAACACATACCATCCACTGTGTCTCGAAGCTTCGCCGTGCCGGAATCAAGCTCAATCCGGGCGAGGACGAAAGCTTCTTGGTGATCAAATTCAAGCGCGGTGTCGTCGAAATGCCGCCTATAACAATCGATGATTTCATGAGCTCGTTCTTACTGAATTGTGTGGCCTATGAGCAATGCCACAAGTCAAGTTCTAAGCACATCACCACCTACGCCACATTGCTCGATTGCCTTGTGAACACATACAAGGATGTTGAGTATTTGTGTGACCGTAACATCATCGAGAATTGCTTTGGGAACGATGGGGAAGTTGCTCGATTTATTAATAATTTGGGGAAGGATGTGGCTTTTGATATGGATAGATGTTACTTGGCTAAGTTGTTCAATGATGTGCATCACTATTATGGGAATAGTTGGCATGTTCAATGGGCTAGCTTCAAGTACACTTACTTTGATACTCCATGGTCCTTCATATCTGCGTTTGCTGCTCTGATTTTGTTGATACTCACCTTGATGCAGACCTTCTACACTGTTTTGAGTTATTACGATCTTTGAAAACTTATAGATATGGTTTTTGCAATATATATTTATTCATTTTTATAGTGTTGATGCTTACCAGTTAGGATTATAATATGACATTAAGGTCTTTTGATATGTTTCAATTCTACAGTTAGTGTCTTATATATATAGGGGTAGAATCAAGGGACACATTTTTTTACAAATATTTTTACACTTCTTTTGAGCCTTTAGATTAAAGCTATTTTAATGGTTAAGATTGTATTGGTTTATTTACTAATTGAATTTGTAATATGAAAGAAAATTAAATTCATTAATTGTGAAAAATTATTATTAGTGTTTCTCTCTCCTCCGTATATCTTAAAAGATTTAACACCATTAAATCTTATACATTCAACACCAAAGTATATAGAATTTACTTCAACCAACTGGTTTGCAAGCAGCGGCTTCCTTTGAAAAAAACAAAGTATGAACATTGTTGATCTAAATACAGGTGAAGGTCATTAGTTTGATTTGGAGCATTTTGGTGTTGTTCGGGTTCATGGTGGTGGTGCCTGTAATTCCTCCATTTCATCCTAATTCCAAAACGTGTTTTAAAATATATATATATATATATATATATTTTTTTTTTTGGTGTTTGTAATCCAAAATTTGATCTTTTATTTATCCTCAAATGTCAAAAGATTAGAAAAGAAAATAAGATATGTGACTACAAGAACTCCATGAATCATACAAGTTGAATCCCATGTCATTTGGACTCTCTTCCTATTTCTTCCTTCTTCTCCACACCATCAAAAGGATTGGGTAGGAATAAACCGTTTTTATTTTCGAATTTAAAGAGATGAGAAGAGAGAGAAATCAAAATATTATCATAATAATTTTCATTATTGCAGAGGTATAAATGTATAATTTCCCTTCTTATTTCCAAATAGTTAATAGACCAATGCAATTCTAACCGTTAAAATGGGTTTGATCTAAGGGTTTAAATATATATATATATATATATATGTATGTATATGTATGTGTGTGTGTGTGTATTAAAATCTTACCTATAAGCATCCGCACATGATTGAGGTTGTAAATATTATCGATTGGGGTCACTTATTGTTGTTGGTCACGACAATCCTAAATTTTTGGAGTGGAACTATTATGACACTCTACTCCCTACCCTAAGTATGCATATTTTATGCAGTGAAATGGTAATGAGATCTACATGCAAATAAACCAAATATTAGAAAGAGAAACCTCTCGCAATTAGTAACATTAATACAATCGAAAATTAAAGCATTTCTGAAAGCGGTAGGGAAAGTTCAATGAGACTCTCTACTAAACACTAAGCATGGATGCCTTTTCAGCAAAGCAAATATGACCTTGATGCAGGTTTGGGAGAAAATAGGGGGCAAAGAAAAAGGAAAAGGAAAAAAAAAAAGAGAAGGAAGAAATTAATAGAAAGATTGATAGGAATAAAATGGTCAAATATTAGCCCATATACAGAAGGGTGGTGCTATATCTTCCGTTGTCCACACATTCTTCTTAATTTTCGACCGTTGGATCGAATAAATTAAAAATAATTAAATGACACAAATTAACAAGAAGTATGTAGAAAGTAAAAAGGAATTTGTGGATAACATCACCCTATATGGAAATGTCAAACTCAACTATATTGGCCGTCACCTTAATTTGCACTTAAAATATATGTCAAGTCGGCAAGCAGGTTAGGCCATCTAATTTTTTTGAGTTGTTTAAAGAATTGCATGATTAGAAAAGTAGTGGGCAAGAAATGGTGATTTCTTTTTTGTTTTTTTAAGTCTGCTATTTTTATCTTAGATTACTTAAGCTTATATCCATAACGCGTAGGGATGACAACGGAGTGAACGGTAGTCTGGAATGCCCATTACCATCTACCCTCCGCCAGTTCTTTCTTCAACAAAATAGTAAAAGAATCGTAATGTAATACTGCAAATATATTTCATTCATATAATACAAATTCCTTGCCAACTTTTTTTTATTTTTTATTACCATGACTAAATAATTTAAGCACCGAGTTAGTAACTCGGTATGCTTAACGACGGTCCGAGTTAACTCACTGGGGAGCTTACAGAATTGTCGGCAACATGATCAATTTGTATAGACTTGGGGTGGGAAATTTAGGCAGATTGGAGGGCCATATGTGTCAATTTGTATGATTGCAAAGACAAATTTGCCCTTGCTTTCTTGTGTTGGATCCCATCATGGAGTCCCGACGTATTTAAAATTACACACTTTGCGCAATCACATTCTCTAAAATTTAACAAGAAAAGTCAATCAGCAATGCAATTATGGATCTGGGATTTAGTGTAAACTATTATTATATTGCTTACTTACATGTGATTAGTGTTTTGATTAGGGTTTTGATGTGTTAATAGGAGGAGGGGTTGCAGAAATTCCAAGCAGAAGTGGAGGAGGAGGAAGAGAAGGAACATTGCAGTCCGGTTTCTCTATTGGACCCTCCGTTCCAAGACGATGATGAGGGACATGACGATGAAGACGGTTTTGATTTGGAGTGCAGCTATGCCAATGTGCTGAGCATGTAATAATTCCCATGCTGTACTAAACTTTTTTTGAATCTTTATACCCTTGTTTGCTGGTTGTGTGGTCCTTTTCAATGAGCTTGTTACTGTTTGTTACGTAGGACATGAAAGTTCAAAGCAAAGATTGTTTTTGTCATGACACCATGCTTATCTTTGTGGGATCCATAGCCAGATTGCTTCTCCATGTTTTTATCGGTGTTTCGGTTCAGAAGTGTCGGTCAAAACGCTTGTTGTCTTTGTATCGATGTTACATACGTAATTTTGCAGTGATCATAACTGCATATGTGACCCACAGTTCTGTTTTCTGATGTCAATGTGCATGTGTTGGTTCATCAACCCTAGTTATTCATTTCAAATTTGTGATTGTGTTTTTAAAGTTTTTAGCGGTTTTCAGTTTTGATCAAACCCTTTTTGTTCATTTATAGGCTCATTGATTGCCCTGCTTCAAAATGTGGCAATTATTCACCTATTTTCTGCATTTCTTCTTCCTGTTTTGTTATGGAACCTGTTGGAGGCACGAGAGTTGTTTCCCCCGTTCTCTGTTTTTCCTCGGTGTTATTACAGTTAAATAAAGATCCGTATATAGGACACGAGAGTAGGAGAGGATCAGTTCAAAGTTTCAAAATTAGAACTGCACATTAATAAATTTTGGAGGCATGTATATGTTTGTGTATGTGCCTTTATTTTGTTTTCCTATCTGAGTAACAAATGTTGGTTCCTAAATGTGATATCAAAGTAACAGGTTATTTTTGAGTGTATGGACAACTCTTGTAGCAATTTTGAATTTTCGAACAAGTTACTAATTTTGGTCTTTCCTGCATTGAATTTACAGGAACAAAGCACCACCTTCTGCTGAAGCGTCGTAGATTTGAGCAATTGGCGGGGTTAGATCCAATTGAACTCGAAAAAAGAATGCTAGAAGAAGAAGATGGTAATGATGATGAATGTGAGAATGACGAGTCAGAAACATCGGATAGCAGCAGAGAAGAAACTCTTGAAGGGCTTCTCAGAGAAGTACTTTCCAAATTAAACTTCCCTTGTAACAAAAGTATCCCCGAAGAAATGCAGATATTGTTCATGGATCTCATTGTCGAGGAACAGAGAGAAGTGGATGATGCTTTTGACAGCAGAGAAGACGTGGTGGGAAGGGCCTGAAAGAGATTTGAATGTTGGAAAGAGGTGGACTCGAACACCATTGACATGATGGTGGAACAAGATTTCCGAAAGGAGCTCGACGGGTGGAAGAAAAGTCAAGATCAAATGGGAGAAACTGCAATGGAGATTGAGCTTGCAATCTTTGGCCCACTGGCGCAGGAATGGCAATGGAACTAGTTTGATTAACTCGAAAATTAATCGACCGGGAAAGGTTCGATGTTAAGGGGACCATTCCAAAGTGTTTTGGCATAACTTCTAATTATTTTTTTTTCTAAATCAAAATATGATCACTTGGAGTATAGTCTGACATGCACTGTGAAGCAGGAAATAGGCTTGAAATAGTAACATGCCTGAGGGTTACCTGCACTCCTCACATTTGTTATGGCTTTTGAAATGAGCAAATCGGTTGAGATTCAATGTGCATAAACAACGAGAGTAGTGCAGAAGAAGAAAAATGCGTGAAAATCATTATCTTTTTTGCGCAGAAACAACGATTGGGCTGAGGGTTTGCTGTCCCCAATTCTATGGGTTTGTTATCCCACATTCTATATCTCTTTTGTGTCTCTTTTCTAATTGTCACTTTGCATCGTTTTGGTTCTCCTCCTTGTCCTCATGTCGTTTCGGATTTCAACTGAAGCAAGCTATTATATATCGTTATTGCAGAGATCACGATCTAGTGCAAGATCTAAAGTGCGAGATCTAAAGAGAGAATAGGGTGAGGAGTTACTGATAGAGAATGAAAAGGAAGCATAGCCGACAGAAAAGTAACAGTGGCAATAGGGTGGTGTGGTTGCCGGAATTTTACTTCACTGTTGATTTTTGTAAATCTTTTATTTATAGTGTTTTAATTAATTTTGTGAAAAATTAATTGTGTTAGTTGTGAAGTGAAGTTGAAGAACTCATGTCAAAAAATTATAAAAGAGATGCAAAAGAGACATGAAATTGGGAACAACAAACCCTCGGTCCAATGAGACTAATAAAAAGAAACGATGCATGGAAATCATTATCATTTTGTTAAAGGAGCATAAAACTTTAGTACATCAAAGTATGACAACTAGAAAACTCAAAAAGTGTCAAGTATCCAATAAAGTGAAACCTTCACATTACCAACTCAATATTCTTTGGCAAGGAAGCCAAGGAATTGAGTTGAAGAATGTCTTAACAAACGAATAAAGTTAAGGACTTGAGTCAATTAAACACAAATTGATAAGCCTTGTTTTTCTTCTCTTTGTCTCTTTGCAGGAACTGACATTATTGAAACCTTACATTATTAGTTCAATGTGACTAATTAGTACTTAATTTGGTAGTGATAGGACTATCTACTTTGACTATATACCGAAATATCTCATCTAAACCACAAAATAAAAAGTTTTTGAACACATGTCAATATAATTGGTATGCAAGAAGAAATGACTCTTTACATATAAAGAGCCAAACCTTTTTTATGAAAACATTGAGGGAGTGGAAGTAAAAAAACTTATCTACATCCATTTAATCAGTTATTAACTAGATGCCAGCTATATAGCAACCTCCTTTGCATGTGCATTTATACTTGAAATGATTAGGATAGATGTGTTTATGCTTCTAAGTTCGAATTTCTTCTCGAAAACATACGAGTTTAGAGTAGAGTATCGTTATTATAATTCCTCTCTTCACAAGTCTCTTCTCATATGCCCATTGGCTTGTAACCACTAGTTTAGCGTCCCTTGGATTGGACTCAGAGTTGGGCTGCAGAATTTTCAATCTTACACCTAATATGTTTTGAGTAATTCTGGGTCCTGAAGTATGGTCCTTGGTGTTAGCCTGGTTCGGTTTGTTGTTAGCATTTCTAGGCCCAAAGCTCTTGCTTCCGTCACTTATAATATGGGTAGCCAAAATAACAGACCAAACCGGCCGGTTCAGACCAGTTTTCTTCTTTATTTTACATATAAAATTCTTAGTTTATAATATATCAGAACTTGATCCAAATTAGAACAGATATGTAAAAGCCAGTTCAATTTTGACATTGTTTTTTAGGGCTCGAATTGAACCGGTTGCACCTCTCTTTGTTTCTCATCGTTTAGTGCTGCACTTGATTCGGCATACCCTAGCTATCTTCCGAGACTTTGTGCCGCTTTTAAGGTGCTACCACGCACATCCGTCCCAATACAAACGGAGACTTAAGACGAAAATGTAATGAAACTTTCTTAATTTTGTACCTTAATATATTTTTCTAATATACTAGGGAAATTGAAAAACATTCCAATAAAATCTATCGACCATCTCCACAAAACAAATCAACTTAAATTTAGGAAAATAAGTAACACTTTTGTTGAAAACGTGATGAAGGTGGATAAAAACTTATTGGAAGCTTGAAAGAAGCAGTTTACAGCTTTGTGTGTGTATGTGTGTGTGTGTGTGTATATATATATATATATTCCCTAAAGCAGACCACTACAGTTAAAACCGAGCAAGTAAAAGAAGAGCAAAAGTTCAGATGGGCAGATTGTAAAGATAGTCAAGATTTGTACGAGTAAACTAACCAGAAGTTAAAATTAATTTTTGGAGACCACTATTCATCTAGGATAGAAATTCAAACACTAATCCGACAAAATATTATTCATCTACAATGTCGTCGTTGTGACATGATCATTCTGCATGCAAGCTAAACAGTAAACCAACAAGATACTATTTATCCACAGTATTGTCGTACCAATAATTACTCCGCGTGCAAGATCAATAGTCAAAATATTAATCATTTAGACAAACCACTATTTACGCATGAACCAACAGTCATCCAACCAGTGGTCCCACAGACACTCCGTGCTCCTACAATCAATTAGGCAATTATTCATGTCTTATTACCCAGTCTATAAAAGAAAGGCTCTAAAGCCTAAGTTAGCAAGTTAATTCAAATTTTATTTTCTAAATTTCAAAACTTCTCCGAGTTTCTCTTGTATCCGAAGAAAATTTGTAAACAATTTTAATTTCCGCAACTCATTTAGAGAGGTTTTTGCATACATCAACTTCTCATTTCAGTCATCTATTCCCCAGTCATTTGTAAGTTTTCAAATTTATAAATTAATTTCAGAACTCTATTTTCAGTAATTATTTTGCATCATTATTTTTAGTTCATTATTTTCATTATACAATGTATGATTCAATACTCCTAATGAATCTAAGCATTCTAGAAATGAAGTTTTTGTTTCCTATCTCATTTACAAAGTAATTAGAGATCTAGATTTTCAGATTTTCATACTTTGATATCAGTAATCTATCAAGTAAGCTTTCGATACACCCTTATATATACATATACCAGTACTCTTCCGTTGAGGGATTCCTTGTGGTGCTCATTGCGTAGCTTTCTTCAATGAATCACAAGAAATCGTGGATGTGACTCGGCACATTCACTAGCCCTGACATGGCTGCCACTTGCAGCTTTGGTTCTCAAGGGTTAGTCTGCTTCATTGAACTTTCCCAACGAGGCAAGTGCCTTGCCGCACCCTTCGAGTCGAATGCTTGTACTGGAAAGGACATACAATGTGCTGCCTTAGAGGCAGCTGAGGTATTTCTGGAGGTTAAAGTTAAAGCCTCTTCATCATCTTCTTTGAAGTTGGAGAAGGTAGAAAAAGAAGAGTTGAGAAAAGTTTTGTATTTGGATGAGGTGGAGTTGTCCAACATGCATGCAAAGGGGTTTTAATTGGAATTATAATGATGATGATTTGGGGAATAATACTGCTGACAGTTCCCTGTGGGAGAAATGTTAAGAAACTCTCTCAAAGTGAAATTCTATATGGATTATCGGTCACCTCACAATTTAGCGTCAATTCTTGTGCTAACATTATAAAACATTGTGCCAAAAATAAGAAATGGTAGAGAGTTCATGAAAAGTCTCATTTTTTAGAGAGTCTCCTTAGCAATTCTTAATTTGAATTTGATCATCTTTTAGTTGCTTGTTCAATTCTATGCAAGTGAGACATATAGAGTTACATTAAGATATAATTAATCTTCCTTTTCGAGGGGTTGTGACCCTTGATTTTATAGTACCATTTTGAATCTCTATCAACTGCTAATAACTTAATATTTAGGTTTTCTTCTGTAGAAAACCAATATGGTTTTAAACAATTTTTTCGTATTGAATTATTGAGAAAAGGAATACAGCTTAACCTATATACACAAGCTAAGTGCTAAACTAGGTAATTACAAGTTGACTTATGAAACAAGAAACTAATTTAATACAAAGATACTTTCCTATAGAGCCGAAGCCTCATCCCTAATTGTCGCAATCTTCAACACTCCCCCTCAAGTTGGAGTATATGTTAATTATACTCAACTTGCTAAGAAGATTTTCAAACTGAGAGGTACTTAGTGCTTTGGTAAACAAATCTGCCAGTTGTTGTAGAGTTCGGACATGGGCAATTTTGACAAGACCTTCTTGTATCTTTTCTCGAACCAAATGACAATCAATTTCGATATGTTTCGTCCGCTCATGGAATACGGGGTTGGATGCAATATGGAGGGTAGCTTGATTATCACAGAACAAAGTAACAGGTTTCGGATGATGAACATGTAGATCATTAAGCACATATCTTAGCCAAGTTATCTCACAACATGTGGATGCCATGGCTCTATATTCTGCCTCCGCTGTAGATCTTGCCACTGTGGTTTGCTTCTTTGTTTTCCAAGATATAAGTGAGTCTCCAAGCATGATACAATAGCCCGAGGCTGACTTTCTTGTATCTTTGCATTTTGCCCAATCAGCGTCACAATATGCTTTCAGTTGAAGGGATCTGGTGGAGTAGAGCATGATCCCTTGTCCTGGTGTCCCCTTTATGTGCCTCAAAACTTGATGTGCTGCATCTAAATGTGGTAGCCTAGGCTTGTCCATAAATTGACTTAAAATGTGGACAGAGTAAACCAGGTCCGGCCGAGTGATTGTCAAATAAATTTGACGACCAACTAGTCTACGATATGTGGATGGATCCTTCAACAACTCACCATCTGTCTGTGTGAGTCCCAGGTTCTGATCCATAGGGAATCGAGCCAGTTTAGCTCCAAGAAAACCAGTATCCTCTAATATTTCCAAGGCATATTTTCGTTGTGACAAAGATATACCTTGAGATGACCTTGCAACTTCAATGCCCAAAAAGTAATTTAACTTTCCTAGATCTTTGAGTTTGAACTTGCTGGCCAAAAATTCTTTTGTCTTCTCAATGAATGAGAGATCATTATCGGCCAATATCACATCATCCACATACTCAATAATAGCAGTAAGACTTGCACCTTTGGATCGAACGTACAGAGAATAGTCCGCGTTAGACTGTCGATAACCTGCAGCCTTGAGCACAGAAGAAAGCTTCAGGAACCACTGCCTTGAAGCCTTTTTAAGTCCATTAAGGGATTTCTGAAGCTTGCATACGAGTGTCTCCCCCTTTCGTCCGTATCCTGGTGGGAGTCGCATGTAAACATCTTCAAGTAAGTCTCCATGGAGGAAGGCATTATTGACATCGAGTTGATACAAATGCCAACCTTGAGCAGCGGCAACACCAATGAGTAAACGAACGGTGACCATCTTAGCGACGGGAGCAAAAGTCTCCTTGTAATCAAGACCTTCAATTTGTGTATATCCTTTTGCGACCAAGCGGGCCTTGTAGCGTTCCACAGAACCATCTGGATTAAGCTTGATTTTGTAAACCCATTTGCAACCAATGGGTTTCTTCCCAGGAGGAAGGGGTTTAAGAGTCCAAGTGTGGTTGGCGTCAAGAGCAGAAACCTCATCTCTTTTGGCCTGGCACCATTTAGGATCTTGAATAGCCTGCAAATAATTTTGAGGTTCCTTGACAAGGGAAAGTGAGGTGGTAAAGGCATGGTAAGTGTGGGACAAATGATCATAAGATAGGAAGTAAGAGAGAGAGTGAGAAGTACTACCTTTGTGTGATTTAACGTGAGAAGTCAATGATTGGTTGGTGCGAGAAGGTAACTTGACACCAACATGAAATTGTTGTAGGTAGGGAGGTGGTCGAATGGCTCGGGTGGAAGAGTGACTAGATGTTTAGGCAAGCTGAGATGAGGTGGCGTCATGGGTGGGAAGGGTTAGGGTAGTGGGGGTGTCGATGGAAGGTGAGGCAGATGAAGGCACAGCGTCGATGACATTGTTTCCGTGAAGAGTAGAAGGGGTAGGATGGTTATGTGAGGAGTCAATGTTGGTAGTTGTGAGTGGAATAGGTGATGGATCGTAAGAGTAATCAGCTAGGTTAGGTAGAGATGGGTATAGTGGTGGATGGTTCATGTCAGAGTGTGATGCGGAAGGTGTGTTAAAAGGGAATGTATGTTCACGAAAGAGCACATCACGGGAGATGAATATTTTTCGTGTATGGAGGTCATAAACCTTGTACCCTTTCTTGCCATATGGATAACCAATAAATATGCATGGGGTGGACCGAGCATCAAATTTGGATGGATGATGTGCGTGTGTGGATGCAAAGCAAAGGCAGCCAAAAACCTTCAAATGTGAATATTTAGGTGGTTTGTGAAACAAAAGATCGTAAGGCGTTTTACCATGCAAGACTTGAGTGGGTGTACGATTGATGAGTTAGGTTGCGGTGAGGATGGCTTCTCCCCAAAAATTGGTAGGCAGGTTAGCTTGAATGAGGAGTGCCCTAGCAATGTTAAGAAGGTAACGGTGTTTGCGTTCAGCCACCCCATTTTGTTTAGGGGTGGCCACACAAGTTGTTTCATGGAAAATGCCTTTTGTGGAGTAAATATCAACAAGTTTAAATTCTGGCCCATTGTCACTCCTAATTGTCTTCACTCTGTGAGAAAACTGATTTTCAACAAGGTTGATGAAATTGATCAAATGGTGTCGTGTGTTAGATTTGTGCTTCATTAAGTAAATCCAAGTACAACGAGTGTAATCATCAACAATTGTGAGAAAATATTATGCTCCAATGAGTGAAGCAATGCGAAAACCCCCCCAAATATCAATATGTAAAAGTTCAAAAGGCATGATAGTTGAAATTTCACTTATTGGAAATGGAGATCTTGTTTGTTTGGCTAGAGGGCACACAAGACAATTATTGAAAATACAAGAACCAAGGGCAAGAGTAGAGAGTGAAGTATGTCGAAGAGCTTGTTCAGAAAGGTGGCCTAGGCGTTGATGCCAAAGGTGTGGTGATATTTTCTGAACAGCATGAGTGGTGGATATGGTAGGTCTTCTGTTGGTGCCGTCCAAAAAATATAGTCCTTCTCGTTCACTCCCCGTCCTAATCATCTTCCCCTAACGAAGGTCCTGAATCACACAAAAATGACTTAGAAAAATCGTGATACACAAGGACTGATAGGCAAGCTGACTAATGGAGATTAGATTGAGCTGGAAAATGGGGACACAAAAAACATCAAGTAAGACAAAATCTGTGGAAAATTGCATGGTCCCTATGTGTGTTACTGCAGCATAGGTACCATCGGGCTGATTCACGGTCTTATTCCTAACAGGCACAGAAGAGGTTAACAAAGTATGTGAGGTAATTATGTGATCTGTGGCACCGCTATCCAAGATCCATGATGATTTCTGACCATGAGAAGTGAAGGAAAAAGCTTTACCTGAGAGATCATTTAGAGAGGAATTTTTACCAACATTGTGCGCCTTGGCTTTGTTGTTCTTGAGCATGGTCATTATTTGCTTGCACTGATCTGGTGTGAATGGGAAGGAAGTTGACAATTCCTGTCTGTCAAGATTACTTGAAACATTGTTACCCCTGGATTTCTCCTGCTTAGGATGGCTTCTTTGTTGCTCTGGATCCGCCTTTTTCAGTTTTCGACAATAATCTATCGTATGGCCTTTCTAGCCACAATATTCACATTTTAAATGGGCACGGCAAGGTTCAGTGGTGTGATTGTTTTTGTTGCAGCGAGTACACTTCACATCAGCATATTTCTTGTTGGAGTCGGGTCCCTTAGCCGCAAACACAGCCTCATGTACTGATGATTTTCCTACAGTAGTGTCATGTTGCTTCTCATGTCGTAGCACAAGAGAGTATACCTTATTGACTGGTGGAAGTGAATCCATTAAGAGGATTTGATCCTTTATTGCACTGAAGGTTTCATTAAGTCCCATGAGAAACTTAATGGCCTTTTGATTTTGCTGAAAGGCCAACACATGTTGCAAGGTGTTATAGTCGCAATCTGGTAGGCTGATCGCAACATCTCTTTCGTCCCATAATGCTTTGAGTTTGGTGAAATAAGAACTCACAGTTATTGTTTCTTGGGTGCAATCATGAATCGCGCTCTCAATGTGATACAGTTGCATATTGTTCGTTTGAGAGAAATGTTCTTTCAAGTCCTCCCAAACTTGATACGCAAGATCACAGTAAATAATACTTGATTGAATTTCCGGTGATATGGAGTTTACTAACCATGTTTTAACTAAACTGTTGCATCGATCCCATTGATGCAAGTCTGCTGCAGCGACCTTCTTTTCTGGTTTCTTGAAAGTTCCATCAACGAAACTCAACTTGTTTTTGGCTTCCAATGCTCCAATCATCGCCCTGCTCTAGGTGTTGTAGTTGTCTGGAGTGAGCGGCTGAGAAACGAGCATCATTCCCGGCTGATCAGAATGATGCAAGTAATAAGCATGGTTGACATCATAAGTGGTTGCCTTCGTTGAACCAGATGGGTTCAGTTTATCGTTGTGCTCTGCCATGGTGGGCGGCTAGGGTTTAATATTTTCTTCGGTCCCAAGATTATCTCTCTGGTACCATGTAGAAAACCAATATGGTTTTAAACAATTGTTTTCGTATTGAATTATTGAGAAAAGGAATACAGCTGAACCTATATACACAAGCTAAGTGCTAAACTAGGTAATTACAAGTTGACTTATGAGACAAGAAACTAATTTAATACAAAGATACTTTCCTATAGAGCCGAAGCCTCATCCCTGATTGTCGCAATCTTCAACATCTTCTTTTCGTCAAAATCTTTATATATATTTAGGTTGGACGCTTCAATTAATGTGATATTAGAATCATCATGAATCACCCTTCCTGTGTGTTAATCGTCTGGAAAATTCAAATCTAAAACATTTTTATTATTGCGAAAAAAAGTAACACTAAACTATCAAATCCAAGTATAAAAGTTTGAATCGACCTAAAATAAGGCACGACCACTTGAAAGAGATATTCTGTGTTTGAGGAAGTATTAAGTTATTAATTAATGAAGTACTATCACCTAGTTATTATCGAATAAAATGGGCTAACTTACTTACGCATAACCGCTAAATATATCAGTTGCTTATGAATGGTGGTGTTGTGGATTAATTATACTATAAGGTATTTTTTTAACCGAAAGAGCATCACAAGATGTCTCTTGACGGAAGGGGACAGATATATAGCCGTAAACTGCTTCCTGCAAGTTTTAAAAATGCTTTTACTATGATTTTCTGCATGCATAATGCAGGAGCAAACAAGTTTTCCTCGTTTCTATGGTACGGGCCAACTCTAACATGAAATTGATTCCAAGTTTCAAATTCAGTTTGAATTTCTTAATAATGGTCTTTAAACTTCTAAAATAAAAATATCATAATGGACTTTGATGTTGCAAGAGGATTTTATTTTTTTTTTTATTTTTTATTTTTTATAACAAATGATATCATCTACATTAAGGAACATGAGTTTTCTAATAATTCATGGGCTTTAAGTTGGCTTTGGTTTATTATGTTGTCAAATATTTTCAGTATTTCGATTTAAATTAATATAATTTTGTGGCTAATACGCATTTGGTCTTCAGGGGTCCTCAAAGTGAGAATCTTAAGATAGCATGACAGTAAAAGTTTATTTGTTGGATTTCAAATTCGTCTTTGGCAATAATTGAATCTAAGACTTTTTACTTACAAATGAAGAAGAATATTACTAGATCATAGTATTAAGTGGTGATGTTGCAAAAGCTAGAGCAATCAACCAATAAATTGGTAGTTGGATTTAGCAAGCTTTGACCTTTATAGTGGCATTTAATTGTAAGAAAAACTAACGAAAAATCTAAAAAAACTTTAGTTTTAATGAAAATGACAAATAAAGGTTAGTGAATAATACCAGAGAAAAGTGAAAATATGACTTTTCGTTAAAAGTCAACAGTATCATGAGTGTTTCGTTAAAACTTATCAATTCTCCCTAGTCATTGTCTTGCTGGACAATCAAACCAAATTGTCTTCCCTTGATTAATCTCCATCCCAGAAGAAATAAAGCAACTTCAAATTTCACCACCACAATTCATCACCACAGCCATCATCACCTCCAAAGCACCTACTCAGATGGAACCCAATCCACCGCAACAACAGCAACAACCCAACAACAACTACCATCCAATCAGCATCTGGGAAGCGAACAAGGATCGGTTGGGTACCATGTACCAGATGATCTCAGAACCCCCAAGACTCCTAAGCAATGCAGCAGGAAAACCCTCTTGCTGCATATTCAGAGTCCCACAGAGCCTTGTCGACATAAACGGTAAGTCTTACAACCCCCACATCGTCTCAATCGGTCCTTACCACAGAGGAGAGCCACGTCTCAAGATGATCGAAGAGCACAAGTGGAAATACCTGGGTTCTTTGCTTGCAAGGACAGAGCCCAAAGGGTTGACTTTAGAGGACTACTTGAAGGCCTTGGAGCCATTGGAACAAAAAGCTAGAGAGTGTTACTCAGAAAGCATAAATCTTAGCACGGATGAATTTTTGGAAATGTTGGCTCTTGATAGTTGCTTTATAATCGAATTGTTTCGAAAATTCGGGCTTTTGGTTCGGTTCGAGCGTGACGATCCTCTTGTCAACATGGTTTGGATAATCCCATTTTTGGCTAGGGATTTTCTTAGGCTTCAAAATCAAATACCCTACTTTGTTCTTCTGACCTTGTTTGATCTCACAACTATGGAAGAACATAAAGAAAATGGGAAGTCATTGTCGTTGCTTGCGTTGGAATTCTTCAACAACCATATGCAGAGGTCTGATCATGTCATTCAAAAGCACCACAATCTTACAGGCATGCTCTCTCAAACTTCAACGATATTCTAAAATTAATTTCTCTGTTTTGTTTTTTGTTACTTGAAAAGTGATGGGATGCTTAACCTATCTTCTTTTTTTTTTTTTTTTTTTTTTTTTTTTTTGAACGAGGCTTAACCTATCTTAATAGAGGCCGAGAGAACATAGGCCCGGGGTTGCACATGCCCCCTCCCAAATTTCCCCGTGCGAGATGCTTAATTATATTATTTTGCCAAAATCGTGACAATATTAAGTTATTAACTGCCTCTCCTCTCTTCTTTGTTTTCTCAGGATCACCTCTTATGTCTAAAACCTTCTTAAATTGCATATATTCTGCCAACATGAATGAGTATTAGATTACAAATTAATACACAGGTAAAAGAAAAGAAAAAATCAGGGATTTATGTATCAAGTTGAAAAATTAGCTTGATTTGTCAAAAAAAAAAAAAACAAAAAAAAGATGGAATTTTTGTTCAGGTGGCTCTCTTTGTTGATTTTTGGATCCGCCCATGACCCAAACCCTACTCTATTTTCCTACCTTCAAGCATCGAGTTCAATAATTTTAGTTAACATATGATTCTCATGAATCTGGGTGTAATGAAGCAGAAAAATAGACCAAGGTTTGGGACAGGGGTGATGTGGATGTGAACATGAGTGACGTTGGATTGCCTCAAGCAAGGCCTCAGGCCATTCTTGTTCGACTGCGTGGCCCGTGGGAGATGGGCCCACCCAATATGTGGGGCAATTGGCATGGGCTGGAGCAGATTTTGGGGTGGTTGGGGGATTGAATCACCTAATAGGTGGGTCAATTTGTAAAGGTGGAGTTGCTCCTGAAGTAAACTCAAAAGCTTTTACATTTTTTTTGGAAAGAACACTAATATAAGATACAATATTTTTCTCATATATTTTTACACAGATTTTCTTCGGTACATGAATTTTCTGACCCTCTATATGTTAACATCGATGTTTTATACCTTGTTTACAGGTATGCATTTGCTTGACTTGTTACGCTCAAGTGTTATACCACCAGGCCATGAAGAGACACGTAGCAGCAATACCATCCCAACACATACCATCCACTGTGTCTCGAAGCTTCGCCGTGCCGGAATCAAGCTCAATCAGGGCAAGGACGAAAGCTTCTTGGTGATAAAATTCAAGCGCGGTGTCATCGAAATGCCGCCTATAGCAATCGACGATTTCATGAGCTCGTTCTTACTGAATTGTGTGGCCTATGAACAAAGCCACAAGTCAAGTTCTAAGCACTTCACCACCTACGCCACATTGCTCGATTGCCTTGTGAACACATACAAGGATGTTGAGTATTTGAGTGACCATAACATCATCGAGAATTGCTTTGGGAACGATGGGGAAGTTGCTCGATTTATTAATAATTTGGGGAAGGATGTGGCTTTTGATATGGATAGATGTTACTTGGCTAAGTTGTTCAATGATGTGCATCACTATTATGGGAATACTTGGCATGTTCAATGGGCTAGCTTCAAGTACACTTACTTTGATACTCCATGGTCCTTCATATCTGCGTTTGCTGCTCTGATTTTGTTGATACTCACCTTGATGCAGACCTTCTACACTGTTTTGAGTTATTACCATCCTTAAAAACTTACAGATATGGTTTTTGATTAATATTTATTGATTTTTATAGTGTTAGACGCTCACCAGTTAGGATTATAATATGACATTAAGGTCTTTTGATATGTTTCAATTCTACAGTTAGTGTCTTATATATATATATATTAAAATCTTACCTGTAAGCGTCCGCACATGATTGAGGTTGTAAATATTATCGATTGAGGTCACTTATTGTTGTTGGTCACGACAATCCTAAATTTTTGGAGTGGAACTTTTTTCACACTCTACCCTCTACCCTAAGTATGCATATTTTATGCAGTGAAATGGTAATGAGATCAACATGCAAGTAAACCAAAATTAGAAAGAGAAACCTCTCGCAATTAGTAACATTAATACATTCGAAAATTAAAGCATTTCTGAAAGCGGTGGGGAAAGTTCAATGAGACTCTACTAAACAATAAGCATGGATGCCTTTTCTGCAAAGCAAATATGAACTTGGTGCAGGTTTGGGAGAAAATAGGGGCAAAGAAAAAGGAAAAAAAATGAGAAGGAAGAAATTGGTCAAGTATTAGTATAGAAGGGTGGTGTTATCCACACTCTTTTTTACCTTTCATTGTCCACACACTCCTTTCAATTTTCGACCGTTGAATCGAATAAAATGAAAATAATTAAATGACAGAAATTAATAAGAAATGTGTGGAAAGTGAAAAGAGATTTGTGGATATCATCACCCTATATAGAAATTTCAAACTCAACTATATTGGCCGTCACCTTAATTTGCACTTAAAATACATATCAAGTCGTCAAGCAGGTTAGGCCATCTAATTTTTTGAGTTGTTTAAAGAATTGCATGATTAGAAAGGTAGTGGGCAAGAGATGGTGATTTCTTTTTTGTTTTTTTAAGTTTGCTATTTTTATCTTAGATTATTTAAGCTTATATCCATCACGCGTAGGGATGACAACGGAGTGAACGGTAGTCTGGAATGCCCATTACCATCTACCCTCCGCCGGATAATCGAGGACCACGTCCGAATTCGGTGCCCCTCCGCCAGTTATTTCTTCAACACAATAATAAAAGATTCGTAATGTAATACTGCAAATATATTTCATTCATATAATACATATACACTACCAAAATAAAATATAGACAAACTGATACCAACTAGAAGCAGATTAAACCTCGAAGAATCAAACATGCTCTGATACCAAGTTGAAAAATAGAGTACACATGGCAAACAAACAAACTGATGAATAAACCGACTAAAAACGAATATAATTTTATTAAAACTGAAAAGAAAGATTGTCGTGATGGCTATAAACTAAGGATTACATTGTGACTGAGTGACTTCTAAGTACAGTACAAACCATCCTATTTATAAATTATAGGACAAACAAGAGCAAACCCTAACTTAATGAGTAAGACAAATAAACCTAACGGGCACATAATCCTAATCCTAGCCAAAAAAAAAAACATAAAATAACAATAATATTAAAACTAATTTTCCAACATCAAATTAAATGTGTTTCAGGGTGAAAATAGAGATGAGGGTGGGAATCCCGTTCTTGCCCCCATTAAGCAGGCCTCTACAGGTAAAAGAAAAAAGGTTAGTAATTCCCAACCAACGGTCACCCAACTTCAAACCCTTCTTAGGTTTGGTTTGATACTGAGGTGATTCTGAAAAAAATTGGTATAAAAAAAAGCTGGGAGCTGCTTTTATGTTTGGTAAACATTCAGCTTCAACTTTTTATCACAGTTTTGGGTGAAAAAAAAGCCAAAAACAAGAAGCTACAAAACCCAGCTTTGAAAAACCGGTTTTTTTTTTCACATCTGTTTTACATTTACCAAACATTATAATACTGCTTTTTTTTTTTTTTTTTTTTTTTCAAAAACACATCTACAAAACGTTTACCAAACACTCTGCTGCTTTATTTCACAGCTGCTTATTCTCACAGCACAGTAAATGCAGCTTTTTTTCAAAGCACAGCAATACCAAACCAGCTCTTAATTTAGTATCAAATTTGCATTTGTAAGAGTTGAACTTAAGATCATATATTTATGTGTGAAGAAAAAAATACTACTATACTGTAATGCTATTATGCTAGTGACGACTTTAACCACTTCTAAACTTGGAGGCTATCTTTACACATTAATTCCTCATTATTCAAAACAACGTAACTAGAATTCCTGTGTATTTATTTACCAAACATATTTAGTATTTACCTATGTCATGGAAGACCAAGACCGAATCAATCTGCTATGCCGCCACAGTAATTCCCATTTCATCAAAAAAATATTCTCACTAATTAAAAATGCATACACATTCATGCATGTGCAAATAGACTATGAATATTTGATTAGGATTTAGGACACAAATCAAACTTTAAATCAACGATTAGCAAAGTTTGAAGGCTAGACTATGAATATTTAATCAGGACGCAAATCAAACTTTAGTCTCTTATCTTGTGCTTGAAGGCTTGACTGTTTCTCAAAGTTGAAATTTTGATTTTTCAACTCATCTTTCGTAATGTTGACTGTTTTCAACTGCAACCTTTGAATTTTTATATTTCGACCAGTTGTCATG
Source organism: Pyrus x bretschneideri (assembly GCF_019419815.1). Taxonomy (NCBI): domain Eukaryota; kingdom Viridiplantae; phylum Streptophyta; class Magnoliopsida; order Rosales; family Rosaceae; genus Pyrus; species Pyrus x bretschneideri. Next base: position 2,062,626 of record NW_025999784.1, read on the forward strand.
CTCAAGATCCTCACGTCCCACTCCCTATATATACCCGAGCATGGAAATGATTTGATACATACATCTTATATCCTTACGACATTTGCTATCGCATTTTCTTCAAAGTTCAAACCCTATTTTCTATTGTTGGAAATCACATCGTTTATGTTCGAAGCTGCGTCTATTTTTACAGAATCATGAGTTCAGAAACCTTTGCAGGGAAAACTTCAGGACTGGTTGAATTTCCTCAACCCAGAAGACCAATAGACTACAAGATGAGTTCAATATCGGAGTTAGCATCAATATTTCCTTATCCTACAAAACCAGTTAGCATAGACAATATGACTAGTACCGATTCCGAGTCGTTTGCCACAGACGGCAGACTTCCACGACAATTTGTTGATCATGAGCATGTATATGTGGCGGCACCACCAACCACGCCACCAGCGGAAGAGGAAGATAGGGAAGCTGTTGATGGGTTACGTGGATTCATTTCGGAGCTTCGTGAAACAGTTCCGGCAAGAATAGCAGAACAACTACTGAACGTGGATGGAAACAAAGGTCAAGTCACCGTGCAAAAGGGTGCTACGCGCGGCCTGCAAGGATCAATGGAGGAGTTGTCACATAAGCTTGAGCGCTTCAAGATACGAACTTTAGATATCGTAGGGGTTGTGAAGGAGGAAGATAAGCAATAACTGACCAATTTATCAAGCGAATGTTCCTAGCAATTAAAGTAAAATTTTCAAAGTATCAATAACAACTTCTTTTATTAATTACTCCTCTGCTCGTGCGAGGAGCCTTTTCAATGGAACCCACAGATCATACTTATATAGATAATGTTAGGAAGACTAAATTTGTAGAAATGAGTACGTTTCAAACAAGGTCTAAAATATCGATGATATCGGAAATATCGATAGTCCAAAAACACGGAAATTTCGATGGAAATATTGGGATATTATCGATATCGATAAAAATTGAATAAAAACCACGGAAATTGTAAGAAAAACTTGAAAATTTTTATTGAAACTTTGTAGGATGTTTATTGTCGCATCCCGCCTTGGGGGGACCACTTCACGGGCCCCCTCCACCACCGTAGCACGATATTGTTTGCTTTGGGCCCCAATCACGCCTTCACGGTTTTGTTTCTGGGAACTCACACGAGAACTTCCCGATGGGTCACCCATCCTAGGAATGCTCTCGCGCGCTACTCGCTTAACTTCGGAGTTCCCATGGAACCCGAAACCAGTGAGCTCCCAAAAGGCCTCGTGCTAGGTAGGGATGGGAATATACATATGAGGATCACTCCCCTGGGCGATGTGGGATGTCACAATCCACCCCCCTTAGGGGCCCGACGTCCTCATCGGCACACGACTGCCAGGGTTAGGCTCTGATACCAAATTTTCACATCCCGGCCCAGGGGGACCACTTCCCGAGCCTGCTCCACCACCGTAGCACGATATTGTCCGCTTTGGGCCCCGACCACACCCTCACAGTTTTGTTTCTGGGAACTCACACGAGAACTTCCCGATGGGTCACCCATCATGGGAGTGCTCTCGCGTGCTACTAGCTTAATTTCGGAGTTCCAACAAAACCCGAAGCCAGTGAGCTCCCAAAAGGCCTCGTGCTAGGTAGGGATGGGAATATACATATAAGGATCACATTTATTTAGCCAATTATCTATTAGTTTATCACAAAAAATTGGAAGGAAATGCATTGCATGGTGGATTTAACTGATTTAAGTTAATTATATAGCGAGTTGCCAAACATTGTTGTGAGTGTAGAAAATATGTAGTAATTAATGAAATAAGTTTAAACACACCATAATCATTTATATATAATGAATTAGTACAATATTTTACACTTTATATATTGCATGGTAAGATACATGAGTGACTTAGTACCACATAGAGTTCCTATGAGATTCAAAATTTTCACTATCTTCATCATCTCTATGTGTAGAGTAAGCGTATTGTAAAGAGTAGTCATCAAATGATAAATCCCCAAAACCATATATATAAATATTTTAGCATATTTTCACAAAAACATAAGTGATATGGTGGTCAAGGTGTTGAAGGAGTAAAATGGGAGGGGTTCGAATCCCCTCTATGCGCAAGATTGAGACTTTTCGCCGATAATATCGATATTTTAGACCTTGGTTTCAAATTATTAACTTTCATATCATTTAATTTACAGAATTTTAATTAGTAGCAAAGTCAGAATGAGTGTTGGGAGAATACCAAAATTAAAATTAAAAAAAAAAAAAAAAGGAATTTAAAAAAAATTAAAAAAAAAAAAAAAGGAATTTAAAAAAATTTCTGCCCAAAGGCTTCACAGGAGGTGTCAAGGCAGTTTTGCGTTTATTCATTTGTTTCTTTTGCATAACCGTACAAATTGTAGCATATTTTTAATATCTTAAGTTCACTAGTGTTGTGAACTTTCCTAGTTTAAGTGTAATTGTGTAAATCCTAAATTAGATTTGATTCTAGTTATTCTTTCCTATATGGAATTATATTCGTTGGGGATGAAGGATTTTCTTCTCCCTTTTAATACTATAAATGAAGGCACTACGTAAGGGGTTAACATACATCTCAACACACATATTCCCTACGATTCTACAAACACATACTCTCTCTCTCTCTCTCTCTTCCCTTGCCGCCGGCCTTCTCCCTTTAGTCGGATAAAATAGGCTACAACACGTTATCAACACGCTCCTACCACTGTGCTTAGGAATATGACGTTAAAGCTTTTTCTACATCAAACCAGTTCATCCATATCATCACGCAATCAGGTTCTTCCAAAACAATGGTTTTTATCTCAATATTTTTTCACCCCTAATAGCATGAACATTCACCATAATGCATGACCCAACTTTACGTTTTTTGAATTTTAGATTCTACATAAATTGTGTATGCATTATATTCATAATTATTGAATTATGTGAATTTGATATTGCCATGAATTACATCAAATATATGTACATGCATCAAATTGAATTGAAAAAGAAAAGAAACAAAATTGAAATCAACAGCGCTAAGGTTCTTCGAACCCAGGACCTTGACTCGCCCAGGCCGGCAACCTGTGTGGCTAAGTCGAACCAAGTCACTAGTCCAGAGCCAGCAGTTCTCTATCTCCCTAGAAAACCTTCACTCGTCCACAGCCGAGTCACGACACCAACGTCGACTTCCATCGAAAAACCACAACCTAAAGTTGTGATTTTTGGGACAAATTCATCGTTTCTAATGATGTTCATTGAAATTCCTGCTGAATTTCATTAAGTTTTCAAGGATTTTGACTTGAAATCCCCATGGTTTTCCACACCCAAATGTCGAGAAATTGAATTTTTTCCATTTAATATAGGGTTCGAGGTTGAACCTATGCTTCCCCCAACTAATATTCACCCAGAACACAGCCACCAGCAGTGGCGGCGCTCCGGCGACCTTACCCAGCAAACGTTAGGACGTTTTGGTTCTAATCCAAGCCTACTAAGGTTTAGCTGCATCCGATCCCAACACCAGCCCTTTAGGCTTTGGTGTTCTATTTGAAGCTCATTAGAGAGACAGAGCAATCTGGGCTCCCAGATTCCAGACCATATATTGAAACTCGGCCCAAGTGCGACACCAGCCAGAGGGTTATGGTGTCCCAAACACTCCGGCACATTGGATCGCGTCCAACCCAGTTTCACTTTTCGCGCTGCACCAGATTATACCTTTTATGGGCTCTTCTTTTGGATCCAGTCTGTTTCTTCTTTTCTCTTTCGGCTTTAGGCTTGCAGCATACCTAATATCAACCTAGCCCAATCTGGGCCTGGACCCACACTTTAATTTGGCCCTAAGACCAAATACTTAATTCAATTATAATTTTAGTCCTGGAGTTCTATTTGCATATTTTTCTTGTTGCATATTTTTGTGTATATATATGTGTTTGTCTGTAGGAACATATGAACCTGAATTTCATAATTATTTTGAAACCTGAAGTTTCTATAAGCATGCCTTGTTTGAAAACTTGAAGTTTTTCATTAAAAACATCACCCATGAACACCCGAAGTTTTTCATACAAATTTTAACCAATACACGTCCATTAAAACCTGAATGTTCTACTCCTACGTGAATCGATTGATTTTTCTTTCTCCATTGCACTAATCACATCTTGTACTTTATTTTGTGATAGGAACATGTCAAATTTGAACAAACTCGACTTCACCACTTTGGAGGTCTCTGGAAGGAATTACCTCAAGTGGGTTCAAGATGTGAAACTTCACCTCATTGCAAAGAATTTGCATCCCACCATTGAAGATGAGACGAACAACCCTGTTGGCAGAGCTGAGAAATCCACCGCTATGATCTTCATCCGAAGACATATTCATGACGCTCTACAAACTGAATATCTTGCTGAGGAGGATCCACGAGCACTATGGGTCGCTTTGGCTGATCATTTTGATCACTAAAATGACATATTCTTACCTGAAACAAGACATTACTGGCAACATTTGCACTTCCAAGACTTTAAGTCTGTGAATGAATATAATTCTAAAGTTTGTCGAATCCGATCACTTCTCAAGTTTTGTAATGAGACTTTGACCGAAGAGGATCTCTTGGAGAAGGACCTATTCGAACTTCTCTGCTACTAATATTGTCCTGCAGCAACAATATAAAGCTCAAAAGTTCACTAAGTTCTTGAATTTGATCTCTGTTTTACTTTTCGCTAAAAAACATAATTAGTTGTTGATGAAAAATCATCAAGCTTAACCTACTAGGGCGACTGTTGTGCCTGAAGCACACTATAGCATGAACCAATGCCCAAAACACCAAAAGAGGCGTGGTAGGGGCGGCCAGAAGCCATCTCACCAAGGTAAACATAGCCAAGGCCTATCTAAGGGAGGACACAAAGCCCCGAAGCGCCCAAACCTCGCTCACAAGGCCCCAAACTTCAAGAATAAGGGCAAAGCACCTGAAACCATGGATGCGGATATGTGTTATCACTGTGGTTCAAAGGACCATTGGTCCTGTGTTTACTGAGCTCCCCAGAAGGTAGTCACTAAATATCATTATCGTCGTGAGAAGTTTGAATCAAACTTTGTGCAAGTGGATAAACCAGAAAGTAACAAAATGGAGGTCTCTAACTTTCAGGAGGATACCACACCTATGGAAGATTATAATCTTAGACATAGACTTATTTTTTAGTTGAAATAAGACAATGGGGTTGAATTCCATAGTAATGGCTAAACCCCCTCCTTGTTTTTTTGGTTAATTTTTAACAATTTTTCCTTTATGTTTGGATTATTTGTTGGTGATTTGTTTTTTGGATATTAAGTTTTAATTAATTTCCATCCTTGAATACTTAAAAAAATATTTTGAATGGATATTTGCTTTTTAGAACTTCTCTGCAGGTGACTAATTCAAATTAATTTTTCATTCTAGGTATGACTAGTGTAGAAGTTAGTTGTCTGGTAGATAGTGCAACCACGCACACCATTTTACGTGAACGCATCTATTTCGCTAACTTCATACCTAAGAATACACCTCTAATAACCCTCTCAGGCTCATCCAACGCGATCGAACAATACGGTAAGGCATGTATAATGTTGTCCAATGGTACAATCTTGACCATTGATGAGGCTGTTTATTCTCCACGTTCTAAAAGAACGTTGTTGAGTTTTAAGGACATAATAATTACCATGTTGAAACCCACGTAGAAAATGGAGTTGAATTTATGTGCATAACTTCCTGCGAATATGGCTAGAAATATATTCTAAAGAAGATAAAGCGTATCCCGAGTGATCTGTATACTACGACCATATGCCCCATAGGCAGCCACTATATGGTCGGCTCAAACTCTCGCATGATCGTTTGGGATATCCTGGACGAATAGCGATGCGCCGTATCCTCAAATCATCACACAGGCATCCACTAATTCAAAGTTTAGGTTTGATTCAAGGAATCGCATGTTAAACATGTTCTATAGGAAAGCTTATTACTAAGACTAAGCTTTCTTATGACAAGACTCATTCAAATCCTCCCATTTTTCTACAAAGGATTCAGGGGGATATTTGTGGACCGATTTACCATCTATGTGGACCATTTAGATATTTTATGGTTTTGGTTGATGCTTCCACATGTTGGTCACATGTGTGCTTGTTGTCCACAAGGAATGCTGCATTTTCCAAACTGTTGGCTTAGGTTACCAAGCTCAGGGCTCATATCTAAAGCTTTGGATGATTGCATGTAGATTGGGGTTGAAGTTGAACATCTTGTACCCCATGCTCACACCCATAACGGCCTGGCAGAGGCATTCATTAAGTGCTTACAAATGAGTGCTCGATCATTGGTCATACGTACCAAGCTCCTGATAGTTGCTTGGGGCCATGCAATATTGCACACAGCCATGTTGGCCGCCTGAGGCCTGTTGTAATCCAACCATATAGTGTCATTCAGTTGATTATCGAATAGGAACCCAATATATCACATCTGTGCGTTTTTGGTTGTGCGGTCTATGTGCCTATTTCGCCGTTCTTACGTATAAAAACAAAGTCTCAACAAAGGATAAGAATCTATGTCGGATATGATTCTCATTCGATCATTTGTTACTTAGAACCTTTGACATGCAATTTGTTTACCACTCGTTTTACGGATTGTCACTTCTATGAGACAGTCTTTCCATCATTAGGGGGAGATAAAAAAGTCAACATTCCTGATGATGACGTGAATTATCATAGACGACTTCCACTTTTTCTCATTTAGATTTCCGCACTGCTCAGTGTGAAACTGAAGTGCAGTGTATATTAGATTTTTAGAGCATGCTAGATGCTTACACCGATCTAGCGTGAGTGATAAGATCACATATTCCAGCTGCGAATGCAGCTGCAAAAATAGAAGTACCAAATGTATGACGGACTTCCCTCCTGGAGGCCCGAGACGCCAACTTTGGTGATCCACGTACATTAACGGCTAGCCAATCATCTGCCCCTACACAAAAACATGGCAGACCTCTTGGTTCAAAGGATTCACACTCTTGGAAGAGGAAACCCACGACATAGGTCCCTGAAGAGCTTACCGTGAATCCGACTGTTACTTACTCATTCTATCCAACTCATGAGAAAATTCTAGATTATGGAAGCGTCCTTGAAAAATCAAGTCATTCTCTCAAGAATCATGAGATTTCGGTTTATTATGCTAGCTTAGATGATGTGTGGAGTATAAATAAGATGATCATTCATGATGCATTAGGCATATGCAATAGCTACTGAAATCATGTTGAGTGAAGACATTGAAACTCGTTCCATTCATGAATGTCAATGTATAACTGATTGGTCAAAATGGAAACAAGCAATCCAAGTCAAACTCAATTCGCTTGAGAAACATAAGGTGTTTGGACCTGTAGCTCATACTCTTCCACATGTGAAGCTCGTTGGTTACAAATGGGTTTTCGTTTAGAAACGTAATGAGAAGAGCAAAATTGTGCGTTACAAAGATCATCTTGTTGAGCAAGGCTTCTCACAACGCCCAGGGATTGACTATGATGAAACTAATTCACTGTTATGAATGTGATTACTTTTCGCTACCTTACCAGTTTGATAATTTTTGAAAAATTGAGAATGCAGTTGATAAACATAGTAACTGCGTATCTTTATGGGGATCTTAATATGGAAATTTATTTGAAACTTCTTGAAAGACTTACATTGACTGGATCAAATATTTCCAAACCCCAGAAAACGCTCTCAATTCGACTGAGGCGTTCACTCTACGGTTTGAAGCAATCTAGAAAAATGTGATATAACCGTTTGAGTGAGTATTTGACTAGTCAGGGATATGTGAACAACGAACTATACCTTTGTATGTTCATTAAGAAGTCACATTCCGATTTTGCGATAGTTGCAGTATATGTTAATGACATGAACCTTATTGAAGCTCCTGAAGAGCTCGCGAAAATTGTCGCAAAATTGAAGTCAGAATTTGAGATGAAAGATCTAGGAAATACTCGATATTATTTCGGTCTTGAGATAAAGTGCCATTCGGATGGAATCTTAGTACATCAAATGAACTACACCCAGAAGGTGTTGCACCGCTTTAATGAGGATAAAGTAAAGCCTTCGAGTACTCCTATGGTCGTTTAATTGCTAGATGCAAAACGAGATATCTTACCTCCTAAGGAGGATGATGAAGAGATTTTGGAGCCTGAAGTTCCTTATCTAAATGAGATAGGCGTTTTATTTTACTTAGCTCTATGCACTAAACTCGACATCTTATTCACTGTTAATCTTTTGGCAAGATACGATAATGCACCAACACGCAGACACTGGACTGGCATGAAGGACATCTTTCGCCAATTTAAGAGTACTACAAATTTGGACTTTTTCTATCCCTACGAATCCTCGAGTCATGCAGCACCCCCTGCTTCTCGAGTCGATTCTCACCTTGTTGGTTATGCTGACACAAGATACTTATCTGATCCGCACAAGGCGCGCTCTCAAACGGGTTATATCTTTACCGTTTGAGGCACCACAATCTCTTGGAGATCAACTAAATAGACCTTAGTTGCCACTTTGTCTAACCATGCTAAAATTCTCGCCTTACATAAAGCAACTTGGGAATGCTTTTGGTTGAGAGCATTTGTGGACCATATTCAAAGCTCATGTGATCTTTACATCATCATAGATGTCCCGACGACGATCTTTGAAGACAACGCACCATGCATTGAACAGCTCAAGAAGGGTTACATCAAAAGAGACAACACCAAGCACATTGCGCCGAAGTTTTCCTTCTCACATCAACAATAAGAGCATCAGATGATTGAAGTCACGCAAATCCGTTCACAAGACAATCTAGCCGACTACTTCACCAAATCACTACCGAAGGTGACGTTTTAGAAGCTTATTCATGGAATTGGTATGTGTAAACTTTCTGAGTTGTAACATTGCTATTTCTCTTTGGAATGGTGTCAAACTTAGGGGAAGTATCCTAAAGAATACTTGTTTGATCTTAATGTACTCTTTTTCCCTACGATCATGAGCATTTTTCCCACTAGGTTTTAACGAGGCACTCGCCTTAGGCTGGTCATATCCTTGATGACGTCCCGTAGATGTTTTTTTTTTACTTTGCATTTCTCACACTTTTTTCCTTAGACTATGGATTTTGTCTGTACTCAAGTTTTTGCCATAGCCTTAGGGTTTTTTTAGTGAGACTTACTTCCTTATGCAAGTTCCTACCTTATTGAGAATAAGCATTGTTCCCAGAACCAGTGCCGACGAATCGACTTCCTCAACTTCTCCATGATGCTAACATCTACCTTGAGTATTTACACACTCAAGGGGGAGTGTTGTGAACTTTCGTAGTTTAAGTGTGATAGTGTAAATCCTAGATTAGATTTTATTCTAGTTATCTTTTCCTATATGGACTTGTATTCCTTAGAGATGAAAGATTTCTTCTCCTTTTTACTACTATAAATTAAGACAGTACGTAGGGGGATAACATATCTTTCAACACACATATTCCCCTACGATTCTACAAACACATCTTCTCTCTCTCTTCCTTGTTGTCGGCCCTCTCTCTTTAGTCAGATAAAATAGGCTACAACAACTAGTATCTTTTTTATTTATTTTATTTTATTTAAGTGATGCTTCAAAATTTAATTTAATTTAAACTATGAGAAAGGAGCATCACACGTTGCAGAGAAGGGAGCATATCCGATTCAATCAGTCCATTGGTAAAATAGAAGTACCAACTATTGAATATTTTGGTGGAAATTAAACTAGGTCTTGTTATTGTGCAAAAATACTGTATAAAAATAATAATACTTATTTAATTTAATAAATATGACTAGATATAAATAGCTTATAACATTTTCCTTATTGAGCACGGCGAAAACTTTTATAAAAACTCAACAATAATCATTTTTCATAAAATTTGTGAACTCTACATAGCTTTTAATCGGTTTTGTAAACATGTGCAAAATTATTATACATCCTTTTTCACTCTTTTTTCAACCTCTTCAATATTTTTTGAACATTTCAGAGATGATGTGGCCGATAGAAGTATGTTCTACCTATGTTGTTACCAAAAATGTTTTTCTTTGATATGCCTAGAGTCTATATTCCTACCATCCTTGCATGTAGGTTCCAACCATAGGAAGGTGAAAGATCAACATCCATCTTTGACATTCCCTGGTAACTTCTACCACTATTAGGCAGCCACGTCAGAGGCGATAAACTTGTTGAGAATGACTCGTCAACAAAGAGTAGGGTGGCCATAGACTTTTATGGAGCTCTATCTAATTCAAATTACATGGTTATTTTTTTTTTTTTTCAATGATGGAAGGGCCTTCCACTGTTACACATTACAATCAGATAACCCAATAAAATTTGGTATAACCAAAAAGCTCATTCAACAAACGAAAAAGAGAATTCTAATCCTTACCCCGCAAAGATAGAACGCAACTCCCCCCCCACCACTGCTACCACTATCACCTTGCCAGCAGCCACAAGGGTCCTGTCTTAAGAAAATCAACTCCGCGTTGGATTCGACGAAGGCATTGCAACACAAAAAATTTAACCCCACAACAAGAAAACAGTCCAGACCAAATTTCGCCACTAAAACCGCGGCAGGAAAAGAACCACCCCATTCAATCCACATTCACATACCCCTGGTAAAGAACCAAAAACACAAACTTTTAGAAGACGATAGGGCTAAAGGCGCATTTAAAACACCCTCGCTTGGGCTAAGCTGCAAGACGCTTGGTCCCGATATTTCGGCTTGTCGGTCAGGCGAGGGGTAATGAGGGAAGGATTGAGATATGGCGGCTAAATCAGGTTTGCCGCTCATAACTTTGAGCAAACGTTGTGGGAGGAGTAGTGTGTGAGAAGGGGGAGCTTATGAAGGAGGGAAGGTGATGGATGTTGGGGGTTGAAGAAGCGCAATTACAGGGATAGATGTTAAATTTGCCGAAGACAAAATACGCTGATAAACACCGGAAAATTGGTAAAGCACACCGGCAAAACAAGCCATTTACCAAAGGCATGGCCGAAGATTCTAAAGGGGAAAGAGAAAAAGGATAATTGCACAAAATAAATGGTTGCCAACCGACCCCAACCTAAGGAAGGAGTTGGAGGCGAGCTGGCCTTTTTGTTCTTCCCGAGAGAAAGAGAAAGCGAGCGGCCCTGCTATCTAATGGATACTCTTTTAAGTAACACAAATTACATGGTTAATTAATTTGAAGAATATAAGCACAAATATGCAATAATTTTGTATAAATAAATAATAATTTTATATTAATGTTCTTTTTGATAAATGGTTTTACCAATCAAACATTATTCATACTAGAATGACATCTTAATATGGGATTAATCCTGATTGAACATTCTGAATCTGGAAAAGACAGCACTATTCTATATACGCACGTATATATAAATATCAAACATTTGATAAAATCCAACGTAGGACTTGATTATTCTTTTGACTAAATCTCTCAACCTATTTGCTTTAATTTCCAAACCAAACTATAGGGACATTTGCTCTGAAACCTGAAGGAACTAAAACTGAACCATGGATTGAACGCTTAGCTAGCTTCTATGCAATTCTAGAATGATTATCATCGTTCCATTTTAATATTTCATTTTGCAGAATTTCAGGGTGGCCTTTATCTGCTTCAAGGTTTTGGAAGGTTCTAGGGGAAGTTATACATATTGTCAAATTGTCAAGCAATAATTTGGTCCTGGACGGCTCTTGAACTGCATCGTTCCATTTCATGATGCACTTCAGACGTGATTATTCAGCTCGCTGCAGAATCAGAGAAAAACACCACATGATTTTGATTATGGTGATATTTTTTTGTTTTCCACATATTGGAAAGTGGATGAGATATATATTTCATTTTCTAATTTGTTTTTCACGTATATAAATAGAGATTTAGGCGGTATTAATTAGCTCCTCACAGTATTGTTTGATTCAGCGAACTTACATAATTAGCAAAACAAAATTATCAAACACACGTAAAAGTTTCGTTGCACATTGTGTTCTAATGAAGAATGTGTAGATGCAGACAGAAAGGCGCAACAACACAGCAATTCCTTATATATTTGAAATCCTGCACAATCACATAACTCTCACAAACAAAATAAAGGAAACAAGCATTTAACAATTTCATAGGTTTTCATGGAGACCCCCTGCAGATACATCAAGGGTTAGGTCCTTTTATTCTGTTTTTTCTTTTAATTTTCGGTTATATTTTTTCATTTCTTTTTTTCTCGTTTTGATACTGTTGATAAAATTAAGCTGGGATTTTAATTAAATTTCCAAAGGTTATGGTCTCCTTGTTCTTGATCAGCAACTATAGCATCATCGCCAGCTATGTCCAAGCGAGGAGGGCTAAGAAGCATTCCCTCAGCCATGTTCACTAGAACGTTAGGCATATTGAAGATCAGTTCCTCATCAACAAACTCCTGATTCAGCATTAATCTATCAGCCTCATCAACTGTCTTATGAGCCTGATAAGCATCTTGCTGATCACCCTGCACCTCACTCCTTGAATAAGAACCGTGATCAATTGCAACTCCCATGGCAGCAGCAGCGGAGGATGCTGCCGCCTGGATGTCACGTGGCGAAGTGGAGGCTGGCACGGGCAATGAAGAAGCGGAGTTGGGGAAGTTGAGCTCAGCACCTTGACCCTTGAGAGCGATAGCAGCCACGTCATAAGCAACCGCAGCCATTTCAGGTGTGGAAAATGTGCCTAGCCAAATCCTATTAGGTTTTTTGGGCTCTCGGATTTCTGAGACCCATTTTCCACTGCTCCTGCGCCGTATACCGCGGTACGTTGGGTGACGCCCAGTGGAAGTAGTAGTACTTCCAGTACTGCTTGATGTTGTAGTAGTACTTCCCGTACTGCTTGATGTTGTAGTAGTATTTGTGGTGTACATGGTGGAGATGTGGCATTTGGAAGTTGATGGAGGAAGCCATTTATGGAGGGAAGGTATTTGGGTGATGAACCAATTGTGAGCTAGGTGAAGAGTTTGAGAGGTAGAAAGTGCAAACCAGGTGTTGCTGAACTGCGCCGTGAAGAGAGTTGGGGTGTAAGGCTGTAAGCCAGCTTAGTTTGTGTTGGATGGATTAGTTCTGGGTTGGATTTGCGTATTTGTATGTAAACTGCGCATCAAACGTCAATAGAACAGTGGTTTTATATATATCACTTTTCTATCTTCCATATCACCCCCACTCTCCTATCGTACTAAATGCTATCATCTAACAAAGATTTGATTATAATAATGAGGGGATTCATCTTTTCAAGGTGATAATCCCATCAAAGGAGTATAAATATGATGATGATGAGACGTGGGGATGGTTAGTGTACTAGAGAGTGGAGCTTCCCACCCTTTCTGTTATCTATATCGCAACTTGCCTACTATATTAAACCGGGTTTTGAACATTAGTTCTTGAAAAAATATCAAAACTTAAAAATTTCTAATGTTAGGTTATATATTGATTTTAATGTACGGAATTGACTTGTTTGGACTGAAATGTCTGTACTTAAATATTTTGTATCGAAATATGTTATAATAATGAATTAGTAATGTAGACTTAGAAAAAGAAAAATTATGAAATTGCTAAAAAAATTATATAAAAATGACATGAATATGAATGTTGACATTTAAATAGAATCCAGGGACTAAACTCAATTTTGAATCTTGTACCAGACATTAATCTGAATTTTACCTAATTTAAGGATTAAAATCTAGTTTTCTATAACTCAAAGTATAAAATAAAAACATAGTCGTTACATTATAGAAAGTAAGCACTTAACTTAAAACCAATTCAAAATAAACTCCAATAATGTTGTAGAAATATAGTGGAAAACATTACACACAAGAGAGAGAACGATAGAGAAGAAAGAGCTCGACTTTCATTTCCTGAGAAATTGTTTTTTAATAATCCATAAGCTCAAGATTATGAGGTCAGTTTGAAAGTACTTTTAAAATAATTAAAAACAATTTTAATTACCAAAAGTCCTTTTAATTATGTTTGACATAAAAGTGAAAAGTAGTGTTTTGGAGTTCAGAAAAGCACTTGAAGTGCATTATGAAATTAATTCAGCTTCAACCCAACCTATATTGGTTCTAAGACTTGTTATTGAATTGGTACTTCAGATAGGAGTTTTAAATTCTATATGTAATCCTATTAGCAGTTTAGTTGTGTGCTTAATCCAAGTATCTAGAAGCTATATGGTTTTCCCTAGACTATATATATATATATATGAACATGAACTCAAGCTCTTGGGTAATTATAGGATAACTTAGCAATTCTATGATGGATTGGTTTGCCAAGTCTCGAGCTCCTATAAATACCAGCTGGATCGCTGCACACGCTAGATACAATCATATTGATCTCCACTGTATGACAAATTGTATTAGCCCTGGTGAGTGTGCAGAAGACTGCTTGGTGGTTTCTTGGACGTGAAGGTGTTGCTTGGTTGAGATAGTTGCAATGAACTCTGCTACTACAGGTCAGATGTGTTTGTTATAACGTGTGAATGTTGATGTAGCCTTGTTAGTCTTGCACTTCTTTCAGAAAGTACATGCTGTGTGCTTTCTCTTAGGAAACACATGCTTCTTTCAGGAACACACGTTATATATGTACTTCTTTCATGAAGTAGTTGCTATGTGCTTATTTAAGAAGCACGTCAAGTGCTTTTCCCAACAACCACTTACATTTTAATTAATAATTTCAAGATACTTTTACTGAAAATGTTTCTGAGTTAGTTAACTATTGAGCTAATCCATAACAAGACTAACTCGATCTCTCTTCATTTCTAAATCATGTGCTTTGTGAACTATAACCGATTGTATGCTAACATAGTGGGGAGTCCCAGAATCATATATACTATGCTGCGTTTTGATTTCCCACTTTAGGATTGTCTCTATGCATACATGGCCATATTAAGTACAAGCATCGATCTCTTTATGCGAAAATGATTGTGTATGACTAGTAGGTTAAATCTATTCGATTACAATATGGTTTAGGGTTGCTTTGCGATTGTGGTACTTTTAAACAAAATAGCTTATTAAAAAATTTGTAACATCAAATATGTTTGGCAAAACAAAAAAAAAAAATGTTTTTTTTTTAAACTGGTGTCAATGACAATAAAAAAAAAACATAGAAAAGCAGAAGCAGTTTACCGTGCTTCTAAACAAGTTTTTTTTTCAAAGCATAATAAATAGTGCTCATTTAATGAAATTTTCAAATAGCAAGTATACTCTCACATATTTTACAAAATTACAATCATTGCCCCTACATTAATCTATTTGACAATTATTATATCACATTAAATATTATATCATTTTTAGTCATTTAACATATTCATAGCAATTTATACAAAAAATTATCAAACACTCAGACACTATTTTATTTTTATTTTTGTTAAGAACACCTCTACAAAAAAAAAAAAAAAAAAAATAAAAAAAAATAAACAATAAAAAAACAAGAACAATACCAAACTAGCCCCTAATTGAATAGAAAATATCAAAGTAAAGCTAACGACACTACAAACAAAAGTTCATTATCCACCAACAATTTTTGAGAAACCCAAATACCCTCAAAAAAAGTTCCCGATCGCAAAACATTGGTCGTCCGTAAAAAGTCATGGAAACGAATTTTGCTTTAGATACACATTTTGCCCTCAAAACAAGTTTCAAATGCTGTCGGAATTTTTTTTTTCTGCGGGAAAATAATTCACCGTTTGTTTTAGCGACAAACAAAATTGTCGCATGAAACATAATGGTATTTTCAAGGGTGTACGCAAACCACCAAATTGATGACAAAAGGTCCTTGCATTTCAAACACTTCGAAGTTCTCATTCTTTTCGTGGCAGCATGGGCGGTTGAAACATCTACGATGGGAGGAGAGAATGTTAGTTCATGTTGGCTACTGTTCGAGTAGTAGTGCTTACACTTATCATATTTTTTATATTACATTTGTATTACCTCTCTAATAGAGGTAGAGTTTACCAACACATGTACATATGTGGATCTTATCTTTATTAGAGAGGTAGAAAAATGTGGTATGGAAAATATGGTAAAAAGTAACTTCTTTTTATAATTTAATCAAGTTGTTTCGGGGTTTAAGGGTTTCATATTTTAAGTTTAAGGTCTAAGATAGGATTTATGTTGGATATGTAGATTAATGGAACTCTGAAACCGAGTAGTGCTAGATATAATTCACATTCCAAATTGGTAAAACACACACTCACGAATTTCAACATATATTAACCAAAAAAATATATATATAATTCACATACCAAACCATAAACTCCAATGTAATGGTTACTTTCATTTATACATTTTGATTAAAAGTGATATTACTATTTTGAGTAACACTAAGATAAGCAAGAGAGTTTTTTTTTTTTTTTCTGACACACAAATCTGATGACCTAGTACTAAAATTACAAGCTTTATATAAACACAACGCCTAAACACAGTGCCACACCCACTCAATTAGCTCTCACTAGCATTACTCCACTATTAATCTCTAATTTTAGCACTAAGAAGCGCCTTAAGTGCATGCATTTGCTGCAATACAATCATTAGTTTTCTTGACCAAGGCAGGTGCCTTTTTCACCAACTTGCAGCTGCAGGCAACACTTTTAACTTGTATCGTTTAACTCAATGTCCCAAAATGAAAAAGCAATAAAGCAAAAAAAAAAAATTCTTGCTCTGAGGGGAGCAGACATTTCTTCCCCTTACTAGTTCTGGGAAGAGGCAGAATTGAAAAACCACCCTTCAAAACCTTACTGTTTAATATAATTTGCATGAAAGTACTACGTGAACTTACGTAGGAATTTGCGCTGTACATCTATCTTGTGTCATTAGTTGGATGTACATACATATCGATATCTTTGCTCAATTAAACGAGAAATTTTTACATACAATAGGTGTCGTAATATTGCGCTTAAATTAACTAATTATGTTATCCATAAAGATAAGAACCTTCTCTACATAATACCGAAGGAGGGAGTGGGTAGTCCCGCTAAAAGATTATATTAAAGATAGTTGAGAACCAAATATTAAAGTGAGCTGAAAGAATACGTACATATATAATATTGTTTGCCTATATGTCCGTACAAACCCGAGTCCTGGTAATATCATTACCAAGTTGACCTAGGTAAGACATGTATCCTTCATAGTTGGTCATATATATAGTGCCTCAAAATCAATAGAAACGTAGTGAACCAAGTTGTGTTTGACCCTAATTTCTTAATCAAAAATCTGAACGCGCTGAGTCTGTGGTTGGAGAGGAATTGGTGGGTTCTGCCCCCCACGAACCAAAGTGATCTAGAGACCATGAACACTCTGAAAGAGACAGCGCCGCAGACAAAGAATTAGGGCTTCTTGAAGGAGATAATATTAATATAATAACTTTCATTCATAGCAAATCGATCCGTTCCAATTAGCAAAAATTGGACGGTAAGATCATCGTAGGTACCAGCTATTTATCGTATAAAATTCTCGTACTCTACAACAAAAAATGAGGAAAACAGTGAAATACACAAGAAGTCCTGTGTAGTTAATAGGTCCTGTGATGATGCTATACTTATCCTTGCTTACAACAGTAAAGCGAGTTCTTACTAAGAAGCTGTTACGTACTATAAGCATACATTATCAACATCTAATATGAAAATAAATTATATGAAAAAAGGTTGGGCAACTTGATTTGATATGTCGTGTCTTGGCCGTGTAACTATGCTTTGGTATATTAATGCCTCCCTCGAATGCTTTGAGTTTAAGCAATAGAGTACGCGTTGAAAATAACACTTTTTCAGTCGACATGCAGCACAATTAGGATAGTTTCGAATCAACAGACTCTTTTATGTCAATATCTGGTGAAAATTAAAACGTATACTTACGTCCATCTTACATGCATATAAATAAAGAAATACTTCTGGCAAATGTTATACGTATGTACTTAAATAAATTAGAACAATGTATAGTTAAATTTAAAAACAGAAATTCATGATATGGTCTTTATCCTGGGTATGAAATTTATTTAGTGATTACTAATTAATTGCCACTACTTTAGAAACTCATGTGTCCACATATTTTCTACAAAAGGAAATCATATTCTGATTTTGGCTTGTGTTGGCAGTTGTTCACTTTGTAATTAATTGTAAATTTGTTGTTAGAGAGATTTTTTATTGGGATTTATTTCCTATTAGAAATAAGTTGGGTTTGATTATCTTCTTTTTTTCTCTCCAAGACTTCGTACACTATATACTGGTCTCCAAGGTATAAGAGTATATATGAGACAATGAATAATATTTGCATTCCTCCTTGCGAATAACATTTCTTCAACGTATAAAATTTATAATCGAAACTATTTAATTTCTTAAACTTTTTTTGAAAATCATTCCTATAAAAAAAATCTTTCAAACTAGAGATATTTTAGTCATATTAATGTATCAAACAAAGTAATGGTTCATCATGAATATGTTATTTGGTACCCACACGTTGATTTGTTGCATATACCTGAATGATTAAATGGTCTTTGATTCGAAGATTTTTTTTTGTAGGAATAATGTTCAAATGAAAATTAATAAATAGAACAGTACCGATCATAAAATATATATAGTAAATATATGTTATTTACAAGAAATAAGATACGTGGATTCTCTAAAAAAAAAGATGCAAGTATTATTTCACGAACACTTAATTTTTACATGGTATCTTAGAAGGATCCGACCTGACACAACTTTGACCGTTCGAAATGTGGACAATGACCCTGATCCAATCCATACCAATTCTTAAAATTGAATACGCGCAAATTTATTGAATAAGTAGAGATAAAATATAAAATAAATTGCGAAGAAGACGGTAGCCGATGTGGAGTTAGTTCCAAGTGTGGTCCACTAAAGGGTGTTCTCACGTAAAGAGGCATGGTGAAGGATGTAAGTCCCACATTGAAAATTTGACAGAAATAAAACTTAGGTATTTTGTGATTGAACCTCACAACTGCTAGACTAAGTGTGAAGAAGAAAGGTAGCTAATGTGGAATTAGTTCCACATGTGGCCCCAGTGTTTCTACGTAAGGAGGCATGTTAAAGGATGTAAATTCCACATGGAAAACTTGGTAGAAATAGAATTACAGTCTTTTGTAATGAAACATCACACCTACTGGATATTAATAAGCAGTTAATTAGTTAAAAATAATATCAGTACTTGACCCATTAGTAACCGCCCAGCGCCTTTGTCTAAAATCATAACTAGGATTTTTTTGTAGGGTTTTTATTTTGGTGGAGTAGCCATTTGAAATCCATTGAAACAATTTAAGCTGAAAATCAATTGCATCTTGTCACAGATTAAGCCATTTCGTAGATCATCCTAGCTTTCACCCTGCTTTTCAGTTTTCTGGCGAACAAAAACATTGACAAATCTAAAGTATAGACACTGGCGATAAGCCAGATAACAATGATGGGTCGGGCTTGAGTATAGTACCCCAGGGTGACTTTAGGGTCCTACCTGAAATTCATAACACAGCAAGGCCCATAGGAGAAGGGCACTAATTGTACATGGGATGTAAGATTACTGGGTAACGGCGCCATGCATAGGTATGCATTTGTTCCTCTCTCAACGTACTATCTCGTGTGTCATCTTAACACATAGACCCAAAGAATTCGTGTGTTATCTCGCTTCTGTTAGAAAGATGGTATATCAAGTAGTCACTCAAAATAGTACAAAGACTAGTGTTCAAATAAAAAAAACGTTATCCAACCAACCCTACTTAATATTGAGATTTGTTAGTAAATGAACATAGTTGAAACTAAATTCTAAACTTGTGAAACACATTGGCAAACCCACCAAAGCCCTCCATACAAAGAGTGGGCACTTAGAACCAAAAACCGAAATCAAAATACAATTAAATTAGACTGCACCAAACGGTTTGGGTTAAAACGGTTTCGGTTTGAACCAAACCCCAATGTGGAAAAACAGTTTGGTTTCAATTTTGAACACTTGAAACCGCATCGAAATTGAACCGCCCCACAAAAATTAAATAAACCCTTAATTTAATACCAATATTAGGTGTTGGGTTCTAATTGGTTATTTGGTCGAGTCCATACATCGGTTTCACTTTCACAAGATCCAAGGTCTTCTCAAGTATCAAGTTCTCAAGCCCATTCACAAGCTTAAAGACCTCATCAACCTTTGAAGAGTAAGTATCCAAAAGGAAAGGGAAACAGAAGGGTTGAACAATGCAAAATAGTGACTTGAAAGCTATAACACCAAAACTTTTTTATTAAATTGCACGAACAATTTTTTTTTTTTTTGGGTTGTACTACTAATGCAATAAAGCATATTGTCGTTGAAGTTTGTTTGGACTTTAGTTTTAGTATGGTAAATTTGACTTTTTCAATAGGGTTGTACTAAGGCAATGGCATAAGACATTTTGATGTTGAACTTTAACATAGTGATCATGATTTTTTTTTCAACTGAGTTGCATTAATGGCATAAAGCATTTAGGTTGCAAATGGTACTGGTTGAAACCGAACCAAACCACAACCAAATGGTTTTGTTCAATTTTGGTTCAATCTTCAAAACCGTACCAAACTAAACCACAAAAAAAAAGTTTAGTTTGACCTCAAACCCGCAACGAACCAAACCGTGCCCACCCTTACTTTATATTGTTGAAGAATAGGATCCCAAATTGGACTTATGACAAAATAATATATGGAAGATTCCACCTCTAATATTACCGAGATCTTTTGTGATAAAACCCAACACATAGTAATAGGTGGTTAAGTTGGAAAAATATTGATAATGCTGGTGGTGGACCATGCTAGGCCTATAAAGTTTATCATGGTATAAGGGCATACTATTCTCTCAATACGTCTTGGCTCAAGTTATTAAGCTTGAATCTGCTTCCTTAAGTTGAGTTTTCGAAAAGTTGTGCTCCAACTTAAGGGAATTGGCTCAACGACTGGGCATTTGAAAAAGATTGGCGTTGGATCAAGTGATCGAATACCTACCATGCTCTCGAACATATTGGTTTCTGATGTAGGAATTGGTTTCCCTTGTCTCTTGTATGGAGCCACTTCTGAGGAAGTGTGTTGAAGAATAGAATTCTACATCTGGCATATGACAAGATAATATGGGTAGTGATATTCTTACATTTTTTTATCTCACACACATCTTTATTAATTTTTATTTATTGATATTTTTTAATTCATTCAATCTAATGATCAAAATTAAAAAAATGATTAAAAAAATGTGTACGAAATTAAATGAGTGTGCTAATAGTACAATAGAACAATATGCAATTAATATAAGAGAATTTTCGAAAACAAACATTTCAAAACCTGCTGTCTCTCAAACTCTCAAAGGCACTAATTGTCCACATTTGATGGGACTTTATGATTCCACTTTTGCCAATAAAAAAAGATAGTCCTTTAATTAACACTTACATCAAAACCTCCAACTTTCTTAATTTTCATGATTAAGCTTTTCTAGGGTGACAACTCACTCCCATATACCGATAAGACAACTTTTAGCCACCATCGACCCAAAAGCTAAAAAGCCTAATTTGGTTGGCAAATATCCTGTTTATGTTTTCCGGCCATGTAATTAAACCCTACTTTGACTAATCTCCCTCTTGCTAAACCAATGACCTTCCTTATTTACCACTTTTTTATGTCACATTATCCTTTTTTTCTTGCTGTAATTATTCAACAATCCTTATCAAAATCGTTCGTGATCATGCATTGGGGTCCCATAGCTATTATCAAACTTGTCCCACTACATTTGAATTTGATGAATCAGATTTCTTCTAGTACGGTATCGACCACAGTGAGCTTCTGAGTTTTTAGCATGGGAGATATACTTTCATTGGATGAAGTAGCTTTATAGTCAGCTAAATATAGTTGACATGGTTTTTCCGTACAATAGTTTGTCGAATCAGAAATCGACACCTTCGTGTATGTAGTTGGCATGCTATGCTTCAGATCATAGTTTTCTTTTATCTTTTTTAAAACAAATAGATAAAATATCCCGGTGCATCATTTGTAATAATCATAGCATGAACTTAATCTACCAGTTTCTAGGGTAGACATTTTTTTATTTACATAAGTGACATTCAACACTAAATTCATAATAGACTACGGAGAAAGAGATTTAAATTTGAATATTGAGAAGACATTACATTGTTCTGATCAATTTAGTTAAATTCAAATTTGCAAATTATATATGTAGCAATTAACAAGTAAAAGTACGTACTGGTTTAGTACTGAGGTGTTTTTATAAAAAGTGGGTATAAAAAAAAAAAAAAACTAAGCAAAAAGGTGTTTGGTAAACACTTAAAAATAACTTATTTTTACAGTTTTAGGTGAAAAAAGCTTAAAACGTGAAGCAACAAAAATGAGTTTATTCTCATAACACAACAGAAGTAGTTTTTTTTCAAAACACAACAATATCAAATCAGCCCCAACATCTCGTTAATTTAAATTATACATACAGAGCAAGATTTTAGTCTCAATGGAGACCGTGTTATTTGGTGTTGAGATAAAGCAAACTACTCTGAATTGTTTACAAAAGACTTGATAGCATTCCGACACTTCCCCTCCACACCAATCACGGGTTTTTCTCTATTCCTCTCGTGTATCATTGTAACGCCCTGTAATGCTAGATTCATTATCTCCCTTAGAGTCGGCGAGCATGAGGTTAGCCATAATCTTGGACAAATGAAATGCACTTGCCTTAGCCTGTGGGTAAAATAAAGTAAAGAAGTCAAGTTCAGTGCGTTGAACCGAACTCTTCCTCCTCACGCTTTCTACTAGGTTAAGCTTGTGCTGATATAGATTGATACACGCCTAAAATAATTATATATATGAACTTACTTTGTCGCACGTATGACACACATTTAGACAAAATAGAAGTTCACTCAATCATATATAGAAATAGCAAACTTATGATAGAAGAAAAGTTTAAAATCTAAAAGGATTCGCAATAAGATTGAGATTAATATGGACGTGAAGATGTCTAGTTTCTTTTTATTTGTTTATATATATTTCTTCTTCTTTTTCAGTTGATTATCATAGCCTCTTACAATTCATCAAGTCAACAAAGTTTAATCGTTCATTCTTTTGCTAATTTAATTACACCGGCCGATCGACACTTTCTAAAGTATAAACGTTATCAAAATCGATCGAATTACCATTATTTAACATGTACAGGTCGATGTTATTCATGTACGTTGTTCATGTCCAGTAACAAATAACTCAGAACTGATAATTACGTAGCAATTTAAATCCGGCCAATAATTGTCAGGTAAAGACTTATAAAATATGAAGGGCACTTAGCCATTCTTTATTCAGAAGAGAATGTAACATTTGAATTTTTTATGTTACCTCAATAGATAATTACTGAAACCAATGCTGTACGGCAAGTCAGTTTATCAGCAACAACAACAACAAAAGGGCCGACATCGTTCTGATAATAATTTATCTTTCAAAATATGAACTTAACCTGCCTACTATTAGGCCTGCAATCTCTGATAAGTGATGTGACAAAGGTTAAGTGAAATGAGAACAATTAAAAATCTAGGACTCGCCTACAACCATAGGGCTACACAACCTTACCAACTAGGACACTGGCACCCATTTCATGCTCAACTTTTTGAATGAAAATCTTCCCCCAAAAAAATATATAATATATATCATTTAAGAAAATGGATTTTTATAAAAAATTGAGATTTGTTGTAGAGTTCAAACTACATCGAACTTCAAGTATCGGAACTGTTTAATCTCATGTTGCATTCATTAATCTTCCTTACAAAATATTAGCAAAATCGAATATCTGATGTATCTAATTGAGTTCAAAGAATTAACGAACACTATATTCTAAGAAATATTAAAATTTCATTTTGAATTAAATAGGCAAATGATTTCGGATTGAATTGAAATTTTGTAAATATGATCTATAAATGGCTTAAAAATAAACAATTCAAATGTTGAATTTTGATATGGAGTGAGTCCCACCACTAATCCTTATTTTTTGAAAAAAAAAATGGAATTCCTTCTCTTAAGGAGCATTTCCAACAGCCTCGTAACAAGGCTATTTGGCTATTTTAATGGAAAAATCACAAAACTTCAGTTCCAAGAGGCTCGGTATATGCCTTGCTACTTTGACATTGTGAACAGTCTTTTGCTTGATTTAGCGAGGAGGAGAGAGAAATTCGCAGGCTGCCTATACATAAACAATTCTTATTTCATTGTTCTTCCTACACACGCTGCATTGTTCTTGCTCCGCAGTCCGCACGTTGCTCGGGTCGTGGACTGAATATGTTGACAACGGGGCAGTGAGCTTTGGACGAGCTTCAACTAGCAGATTCGAGGACGACGACCAAACCCATTAGATATGGGAAGACAGAGTCGCTACTATTAGTTACGAAACGCCTAACCCAATGAGATCTGAGACGATGCAACTTCAAGGGGCCGATGAGATGTGAAATTGGTGAAGTAACAAACGGCGGAGGGAGAGTGACGGAAAGATGAAACAGAAGAACAAAAGTGGTGAGAGAAAACTTGACGAAAAAACAAAGAAAATAGAAAAGGGAAGAGGAAAGAGAACTTGACGAAAAAACAAAGAAAAATAGTTCTAGAAGACTATAGAGTCGGTGGGGTTTTTTGTCAAATGATTGAGAACAAAATATTTAAAAGTTGAATTATTGAATAAAAATTATTATAATGTTTGTTAAACTAGAGAGTGTTGTTGGAGATAATAAATTAACTTTTTGAAACTATTCACTAGTTAGTTTAACAAAAAATTAACAAAATTGTTAGTGGAAAACTAATGAAAAATGGTTTAAAAATTTTGAATTTTAACAATAAGAACAAAATAAAAGTTAAAGTGAATAGTATTATAATTAATTTTTTAGTATAAAAATATGATTTTTCGTTAAAATGAAAAGTACCGATAATTTTTCGATAAAGTTCGTTTTAATTATTAGATTCAAATATGAGTCACTCAGATTTGAACCAAAGGTAAAGGAGAAAAAGAGAAAAAGGAGGGAGGACTTTCATACTTTAGGGCTCAAACCCTTTTTAGATTTACATGCACAAGTTGGATAATCCTATGCTATGCTCTCGCTATACAGCCAGGCCCAAAAGAATCAACAAGAAAAAGTAAAGGGATCGATCCTTTTCTCTGCCCCTACCTCTGTGTGTCTGTCTTCTCTTTGAAATGTCATCATCCATCCATCAATCCTGTCCGTCCATTATGAATCCAGCCATCAACGATGTGATTGCCAGCTAAATCAGTGGGTCCCAAACTCCCTCATTTTTTGTCTAGGGTTTCTCTCCCTCATCAATGTTCTTCCCTCCCTTCATTGCGAGCAACTTTTCGGCGTAATCAGAACACACCAAATAATACTTTCATTGTAAATTATAATAAGCATAATTTTCCTTATAAATATATCTTGTGTTGAATTCCACATTGGCCAGAGGAAAATGAGAAAAACAATTTAAATAGAATTACTTTATTTTAATTAACATAAAGATCTTTTGTGATAAAATATCATACTTAATAGATTAGGTATGTGGTAACTACCAAGTTAGAGAAAGTATCGGTGTTATTGAAAGTGGGTTATCGGCCCATCATTCTACACTTTGAATGTACAAAAGATATATCAACAATTCGTTTACTATTATTACTGTGAATGTACGTAGATACATCAACAATATCGTTTATTTTTTATTATAGCAAATAAAATAATATATTACGTGTCTGTGTAGTGCGTATACTTGGAAAGGGATCCTCTTCAGATCCCTTCCTCATAATCCACCAAGTTCGGAGATCTGGACCATTGAAATTTGATCCAACGGTTACAAACATAGGCCCATTTTAAAAGTTATAATAAATTTAGCTGTTGGATCAAATTTCAATGGTTCAGATCTCCGAACCTGATGGAATAGAAGGAAGGAATTCGAAAAAGATCCCTTTCCCGTAAACTCGACATCCATAAAAACCTCTAGGCCATAGGGCCATGGGCGAAGACACCATGATCCAATAATCCTCGATGATTCCACGTCAGAAGCGGTAGAGGAAGGCAAGGACTATGATTGGAAGAGGGTGGGGGTAGGGGGGAAGGGTGCTGCAGCACCTGATCAGCGTGGTTCATGGGCCACTCGTGCACCTTTTAATTGTATAATTTCTTGTTATTTGTTATTATTATTAACTTGGTTGTACATCGATGTGCATATGCATGGATGGAACGTTCTGCTGCTTCAAAAGCAAGCTATCAGATCTGACTCGCTCAGACTGCTTAGAACTCAGAGACGAAAAGACTGAGATTCTTCTGTACACTACGTCCCCATACCCTTTCCTTCTATTATTTCACATCCATAATTTGCCCTTAATCTAAACTGTATTTTTAATGAATTCAATTGGTTTATTACTTAACAAAACAACAAAACATTGGGATGGAAATCACATAATTAACATGGTTTAACTGTACGTAGTAAGGTTTGATATCAATAATTCACCTTAGGCAAAACCCTAATCCAAAACAGTATATCCACGCATGCTTGAGATAATGTGTTTAATTCTTCCTTACTCTAATTGTGATTCTCATTAGTTTCACATTTTCTTAGTCTTATGGCTGATTCACGATCCATCGTGTTGATTCATGACTACATTTGTCCTTGTACTATTACAAATTATGATATTTAGATGATTCTTACACAATGTTACATGTATGGATGGTTGCTAGCTTGATTGGGTGAGGTTACATCCCTATCTGGTCGATTAAACGGGTTAGAATGTTGTACATGTAACTAATATTCTAGATTCTAAGAATGTAAGTTGGGAGTCTACTTTCTCCTTGCAAAAAAGAAAAGTTGGGATGTTAATGTTCCTTCTCTTTCCACTCAACCCATATCTCATCGGCTTCGTCATACATTCTCCACAAATCTATCGCTCCGTTGTCATATTCACCAATCCACAATCCAGGATCTCCACAGAGAAAGGAAAGAGTGAAGAACAACGAAATTATAATTCTCTCTCCTCCTTGCTAAATCTTGAAACTCACTGTTCACTAAATTAAAATAGCGAAGCAGATAACGAGGTTATGGGAGCTAGATTTTAATGTAAATATTGGTAGAATAGCCAAAGAGTATACGAGGCTGTTGGAGATCCTCTTAAATACTTTCCCCAAATTTTAACCTAAATTGGTTATAGAAATCGTTTCACACCAGCTATTAGGGGAAATATCCCTTTTAAAAGTTAAGATAGCAACTATACTTAAGCATTAAGTGCCTTCCATTTTCAAACAACTTCAGATATAACCATAAAGTTCATAACCCTAAATAGAGTAATACTAGAAAGATTAAATTTGTCGACTAAATTTTATAAACTAAATAACATGAAAGTTGATGAATGAATTATTACTTAAACATTGATAAAAGTGCTCATTTCTTATTGGTCACATATCATTTAGTTTGTAAATTTCGTTTATAAATTTAGTGTCCCTAACATTACTTCCTAAATATTGTTTAAACAATACCTTAAACTAATGATTGTTCAATTATTGCAAACAAGCATGATATAGGGATTAATCAAACTGATTGTGTGGAGATGAAAGCGACGAGAAGAGTGTCGAGTTTTGCAGCCGTATTAAGTGAGAAAGGAGGTATATAATGTCAGTAAATATGCAGCATGCACCGTGACTGGTGGTAATCACATGGTCTTGATATTTGTGTGTTGAAATATTATTACATACCAATGGTCCAATCCAATAGATTCAGATTAAGTGGGGTACACTCCACAAATCATCCGCAATCAGATTTCCGGCTGGAGAAGAAATTTTTTCTTTTCCCTCTACTTGTATCATGATATATAATATATCGATCTATATTTCGATTACACTAAAAAATTTGTAGCAATAGTACTACTACTTTAGACAATTCTTTCAATTATTCTTCGTAGCCATTTAAATTTTGCTACAGTGTTTGAGGGCCTTAAGGTTGTCGTTGCAATATATATGCATTTGCTTTGCTTAGCATGCCCTATTTTGCAAGATTTCGAGGTAGTAAAGTTGTTCTACCTTTTCTTCTACTCTTTTTCTTTTTGTTTGAGATCTGAGAAACTATTGTGATGATTAAACAAAAAGAGGGATTACTTTAGATTGAAATTTGGCCATGGATAAATGCCCGCGTTTTTCACTAATGCAATGTTATTTAACAGGACAAATGTTATAATTGAAACCATTTATTCTCTCGTAACCATATTTTGTCCTTTGATTATTATAAATTATTCATGCCCTAGCATTACAAGAATGTGTTTTGGTTCACCCGGTCTGATAGCTAGATACACTCCTCCAAGTGGACGAATATGAAGCCAAAACATAAAATCTTTGTGAAAGCTATCCAAAGAACCACCATTTTTAAACAAGTCTTAGTTTCCCAAATAAGAATTCCTCTATTTTCAAAGAAAAGAGGAATTGAAAAATAACTCTTACATAGGATTTTTGAAGTACTTCTGAATAAAATAACATCCGTTTCCAAGGAAAAATATTAGTCATGGCTAGGAAATAGGGATTATATAATAATTTGGTCTTAATGCAGTATTAGTGTGAAAAAAATTATGGTTAAAATATAAATTTAAAAGCTTTAATAGTAAACTTGAAGATTAAAAGCATGAGCAAAAGTTGTAAGTGTTATTCGTTTAAGAAAATGGGTGATTGACTTTGACCATTACGAAAGGGTTTTTCAATTTAACAATGTTAAGTAGGTTGCGCCGAACACGTACATGTTTCTTGCTCATTTCTAACACAACTAACTTTGTGATGTGCTTGTAGGCAAACTGAATCAGTCTCGTATCGTAGGACGCCATCCTGGTGACACCACCATTACCAGGCACGGATCCAGGATTAAAAAGTGGTTGGTTGATTATTTAAAACTACTTATGTATTTTTCTTTCCTCTTAAATCTCAATCCTGCCGGTCACCACTAAATAATGCGCCTCTAGTGCCTGCATTTTGCCGAGTTACTGGTCTATTAAGGGCATGTAGTGTTTATCCCGTCATTGACGTTTTTATCCCTTGTTTCAGTTTTAGACAGGTGACACCCACTCATTGATAAGGGTACTAATAGAATGTTGTCTAAATTAGAAGACATAATCTCTCATGTGCTGGTGTTATGGATGTGTATGTACTCGTCTCAACAACTTTGGAACCAGTATAACTTAAAATGCGATCGAATTGGTAGGGTTTTGGAGTTAATGGGGGCTTATTAGCTCATGATAGAGCTACTTAATAAGAATCATATCTATTATATATACTATCCCCAGTAGAAGACTATAGATGAGGCACAAAAGCAGAGAGAGCAGCTCCTTTAGTGAAGTAAAAGAGGCATACCAAGAAAATATCAAAAGAGGCATGTATATATATAACTTAATATATATATATATATATATATATAGACACTCACTCACTCACAGTAGCCCTTCCCTTGTTGCAGCTGCATCTTCTGAAATTGCATGCAGTTTTCACTGCCTTCGCCACTGCACACGGCACGACCCCTTTCTTTCTATCCTCGAACTCTCTCTATCTCTCTCACACCCTTTTACTTATATCCTTAAACAAGCCTCTCCCAAAACGATCGCCCCTTCTCGTAAACCCAACGTCTTTCCCCTCTTCCCACCAAACGACAAATCGTTTTTTTCCCCGTTTATGCAAACGGCATGCAGTACGCCCCAAAAAAACTTTGTCACAAAGTCATTGGTCAAAAAGACCCGATCCCATGCACTGTACATGCGTCAGCACGTCACAACCATGCAGTCCGCCACTCCCTTCTCCCCACATGTCCGCCACTTATTAGCTGTCTCATATATTACTCTAAACTTGCATACAGGATAAAATTTCACGTCAAACACTTACCGTGTAATGTATCATTACAATGTGTCATAAATGGCGAAGTTAGAATTTTACAACAATGAGATCATTTTTGGGCCCACATTCATTACACGATTCCATCGAACACCTAGTAGACACCTATCAAAATCTACCAACATTCGTCGAAAACTTGTGAGACATCTATATGTAGTTGCTTACGTCGAGCATGTGATTTGCACCATTGAGTTCCACACAAAAACAAAGGAGAAAGAAGACAATGGAAAGAAAGAACAAAATTGGAGAATGTAGAAGAAATAATAGGTTGTAATTCAACGTTGTTTACTTACTCTTTAATTGGGGTAAAAGATAAATTTACCAATAAATATATACAGAATATACATGGGTTAAGAAGTTGTTGTGGTCATGAGCAGCCATTAACCCTAACAGGGCTCCACTACTGCATGTCATAGTATCTCCGTAGACGATAATGTTAATACGTTCCACTTTTAAGCATTTAGAAAAAAAAAACTAAATAAACGTGTTAATTTTAAGTGGTATGATAATATTAAAAGGCACCCGATTAACCTCTCCGCATACTCAATCCATCCAAGTTGCATCCTTCGCTTATCCTCGTGCCCAAACACTACAAATTTCACGCTCTAGACGAAATGAGTCACTAGACGTATACATGGATACATAAACACACACATACACTCTCAGACATGGGACCATTGTCCTGTGCTTAAATTCCAGCTTTTTCGTGAACGACACGATCCGACTCTGCCGCTCTCTCTCCTCTCCTCTCCTCTCCTCTCCTCTCTTACTCTCCCTCTCACTCTTCTTTTTGTTCTTCATTTTTCTCTCAATATTTCTTCTTTTAAGTGAACATTTGTTTCTTGTTCTTCTTCTTTGTTCTCCATGGAAATGGAAGATCAGTACAATATGGCCGATCTCCGGCAACTCATGAACGGAGGTCGGACCCACTTCCCCTCCATCCCACTACAACCCACTACCGAGCTCTTCCCGAACCACCACCGAGGACCTCCTCCTCCTCCTCCTCCTCCTTCTCTTCACCACCAACACCATCCCTACGAGCAGCTCATGATGATAGACCGTCCTCAAGCCCACGAGATGATCCCTCGTGGGCTTCACCATCATCATGAGTTTCGCTCTCCGGACTCTACTAGTGCTGCAGGTGTAACTACTCCTACTACAGTTACGGCAGCTCCTTCTCTTAGTGGCGGTGGCTTGGAAGCTGAAGCTGGCGGGTGTCTTGGCGGTGAAGGGTCCGGAAGGTGGCCGAGGCAAGAGACTCTCACTCTTCTGGAGATCCGATCCGGGCTTGATTTTAAGTTCAAAGAGGCTAATCAAAAAGGTCCTCTCTGGGATGAAGTCTCTAGGTATGTAAATACATACATATATACATACACTTGTACCAGTATACACCCTACCCTAGCATATCTACTTATCTTCTTCTTCTTCTTAAATTTTCAAATTTTTTTGTTCTCTCTTGGTTTGTCAAATTTGTTTTGGTCATCATTATTATGTGATTTCTCTTAATTAATTGGTGCATGATAGTAACTTTGGCATGAAGGTTTAAGTAAAATCATATTCGGGTACTTCCATTGTGTTTCTATTTATTAATTAAAATTATTTTGAAGCAATTTGTGGATAGTTTTCCATGTTTTGAGTTGGAAAATAATTATATATATATATAAGCAATTTCAGTTGATCAGTTGCGAACTGAGTTCATCAGTTGAAAATGTGACCCTTCTTTCAAACACAAATTTTTGTTTTTATTTTATTTTTGCCATAATAATTAATGGTTGGTTGGCCTCTTCCATGCTTGAGTACTATATATTAGTCGACTGGCCTTTATCTGATATTGAAAAGACATGATACACAATGAAAATACAGCCCCCCTACAAGACTATACATTCTCTTTCTTTAGAAAATTTGAAAGGTCATATGCTTAATTGGGATATCATAACATCATCATTAGCAAAGAAATGATCATAAATATTTCACATGGCCACAACATTTTAATGGGTTTTTAGCTTAGTTATTTTAAAATTCAATTTTCAATTTAAGGCTACTTACCAATAGCCTCTTCATATAACCAATCACTATGATACTCTGCTTAATTACAAGCCGACACTACCAGGATTGCGAGTCTTTTACTAAGAAAGTGTTGTATTTGTTTTTTGTCTCTTTCGTAGAACCCAGTTTTTATTTCCTTTCATCTGCCTCCTATTTATAATAAAAATTTGTGGCAGGATCATGTGTGAGGAACATGGGTATCAAAGAAGTGGGAAAAAATGTAGAGAGAAGTTTGAAAATTTGTACAAGTACTACAAGAAAACAAAGGAAGGAAAGGCTGGAAGACAAGATGGAAAGCATTATCGGTTCTTTCGACAGCTCGAAGCTCTCTATGGAGAAACTACCAATACCGTAGTCTCACCATCTTTGCCTGCAGAAACCCATTTCGTTGGTAATAATAGTAACAATTATCGTTACCAAGCAGCCGGCAATGCTCAAGCAAATCAAGAGATCACTACTCCCTATCATCATCAGTCATCTGATCAAAAGCACTGTGACAGCCTCAGCCTCTCGAATTCATCCGAGTTCGAAACCTCCTCCTCAGAAGATCAAGACATTAATAATGATGTCAGTGCAGCCGCAATGGACAATGATTCGCAGGAGGTGAAGACAACGAGGAAAAGAAGAGGAGGAATTGGACGGAGGGGTTGGAAAACGAAGATAAAAGAGTTTATCGATGCACAAATGAGGAAGCTGATTGAGAAGCAAGAGGAGTGGTTGGAGAGGCTAATGAGGACCCTTGAGCAAAAGGAGAGGGAGAGGGTGGTGAGAGAGGAGGAGTGGAGGAAACAAGAAGTTGATAGGGTTGAGAGAGAGCAAAATTTCTGGGCCAAAGAGAGGGCATGGATTGAAGCTAGGGATAAGGCTTTGATGGATGCACTGCACAAGATATCGGGAGGATCATCATCAACTGATCAAGCGAAAGCTACTAATTACAATTCTTCATCACCTGATCACAATGATCCTGATCAAATAGTTCATAACATGAGTAGGAGTGCCAAGGAGTTATTCATGAATAAGAAGCGAAAGGAGAATGCAAATTCGAGAAGCGCATCGGCAGCCTGTTACTTTCAGAGCAATGAGTCGTGTTCCTCATTGTATAGTAGTCAAGGAGGGTATTGTGGTGAAATGAGTAATGACCAAGGTAACCATGATGGTTCTAACAATTCTCCTAATGGTGGGAATAATGCAAGTAATGTTGGGAGCAATGCAGTGCCTGATAATTGTTTTCCGTTCTTGATGAGTGAGGGGGAGAACTTGTGGGAAAATTATGGATTGAAGCTGAGCAAGGGAAGCCAAAACCAGTGATGATAATATTATATGAGGTGTAATATTATTACTTTGTACTAGGTGATCATCAGCTAGCTAGCTGCAGAAGACAACTTCCTTGGTTGAATTTTGTTATGGGGTTTAACAAATTTGAAAAAAAACCTCTCTCCCTCTGTGATGGTCTCATGTGAGGTGAGGTTTACAGTATGATCATGTAAGCAAGGAGCTAACTGGGGGTTATTTATGTGTAGGGTTTGATTGATGTTTTAATCATGGGACTGAAGTCTAAAGACATGGAAATTTTAGAGGAAAATAATTATGGATTTGGACAGGTTGCAGTACTGCTAGCGTTGGGTTATCATGAAAATGGTATATGTTTTTGTGGGTTTTCATTTGTTTTAAGCTTCATTTTTTTCATCTTACATGCATGAGTAAATATTGTTTCTCATTTTGTGAAAACTCATGACATGGATTCCAAGCAGGCCATACTAAGAAATGAATGCATATTGAACATAATATTAAGAGCCAAGTTTTGAGCATTGTTAATTTGTACTTGAATTTGAATTTCCCTTCCTATAGATAAGAAGAATTTAGTGTAGAATCGCTTGTATAATATATTAAAAATAAAATTAAAAAAAACGTAATATTAAGAGAATAATTTCTTGTTATAGGTTAGAAAAAAAAATTGCAATAGACCAGATAAACCCACGAACTCTCTCCTTATGCAGTATACAAGGACGGAGGCAGCTAAGGCCCACTGATTGCGGCTGCCTCCACTAAAGTTTGGTGCGAAGGAAACAATATATGATGCTTACATAAGGGGCAGATAACATATTTACCATATTATTCATGCTCCTTCAAAAAATAAAAGATATATATAACTTGAATTTATTATATTTAAGTACTTTAACTGCTCTGTTGAAATTTTCAAATTATATTATAAAAATAAGTGATCATTGTGAAAATAAAAAATACCTACAAGTTGGCTTAATGAAATTTGAGAAGAAGAAAAATAAAGCAATGAAATTATAGAAGATATTCTACTATCATAATGTTCTCAAGTATAGTTAGAAGTTAAGGTCGCACCCGCTAGAGAAAACTTCTAACTCTATCCCTAGCATTATAGCATGTCAAATGCTAGACAGTCGATAACTTTAATCATTTGGCTGAGTGTAACCATGAACTTCATAACTTACTAATTAGTTTTTAGGTCGAAACATCCGTACCATTTGTCCAACAGTTTAATTGGTATCTATTATACAAATCTCGGTCGTTCAAAGTAGCTAGGTTACGTTGCCTGTATTTTAAATTACAGAAATGCTGGGTTAATAAGATCACATGAGGGAGTATTCAATACATCTCTCCAACATTTAACTAATCTTGTGGTTGAACTCCTTAGCATGTAATAGGGCTCCGATAGGTTAAGCTTGTTCTACATGCATGCATTGTTCAAGGACTTCACAGGAAAATATGGTGTTTTTTTTTTAGTTTGTTTTAAATAAGCTTCAAATGTTTGTGTTAGTGTACGATGCAACGTAGCAGAAAATGTTTTTTATGGCATGAAAGAAATTTTTGTTCACAAAATTGGAAATGTGAAATTATCGGTTGAATTTGATTTTTAAATAGAGTAGAAAATAGGCGAAGTTACGACATAATTAAAAGGTGTGCTTTAATAAAAAAGAAATTGTGTGTTAACCAAGTAATGGTGAGGGAGGGGTGCGCCAATGGGTTAGGGTTAGTGCAATTTTCCACAGTTTGTCAGAGTATCCCATACTTCGATGTATAAAATATTTTGAAGCACCATAAAATTTTTCAAGATTAGGATAGATCGAAGTTCGATTCTTTACAATATAGCCAAAAAATAAAGAAAATTCCCGTACTCTGAAGGAAGTTGCCTTCTCGATCAGATGAGCATATATAGCATGGCTGGTTGGTACGTACTAGCTATAGAGAACTGACAATATTTGGAAGCAGGCAAGGCATGTCATGTGCAGCTTCGTAGCAAAGCAAACGTACGAATTGTATCACCAAAAACATGTCATTATTTGCAATTAAAGGCACTCGAGTATTGATTTCCATGCAGTTTTAAATTACAGCCAGCTGAGTGATATATGTAACACTCAGAGAAACTAATTAGTATAGCATATACATACATCATTCTGCAGTAACATATATATGACTGTCGGGAGTCTATAGAATTACATATTTTCATATACAATAATACACTTTTTCTTTTGACGTACATGGTTTTGGAAATACAAAAGTTTTAGCATAAATGTTTTCTTCTTTTATTTATTAGCACTAGTCGTTTGTAAGTTTTGAACTCGATACCTCCTCAAGCAAAGTGAAGATTTGTACTAAAAATGGACCTGGATTGGGTTTTATAAGATCGTATCAAGCTTTCATTGCTTACTACAATTGTCATTTTCTTTCATATATTTTCTTTTATATGTCTTTTGGTTTTAGAGAAAGTTTCATATATTAGCTTTAATTAGTTCCATTGACTATCTTGATGAAATATGTAGTTATAGACAAGCACGCTCATTCTGTCAACTGAGATATTCAAAAGTTCAATTAGATCAGATTTAGTTTATTACATGTTCGAATTCCTTTACTTTTGCTTTTGGTCCTGATTTCCAATTAGCCATAAGCACGTCGATGAGTAAGTGATTTTGTCACTCAAATTTGTTAATCAAAATCCTTCTCCTTGTTCCTTGCTCTCTTTTGAAAATCCTCGTACGATGATAGCTCATAAGGTTAAAAACATTTGTCCTTACATTCAAGTATTATGTTTGATTCTTCATCTCCTATTATCACTTGTATGAATATATAACCTACTCGAAACCCAATATTTTACTTTTCTCGCCAACAAAGGAAGTTCTGAATTGATTGTTCTCTATCAAATGAATACAAAAGAAAGATAGAAAGGGACGAGTTTTTTTTTTTTTTTTTTTCCTCCAATTCTTTTTGTTGAAATTTTTTGGGGAAAGGGGGTGGCAATCAAATTGAAGCTTAATTTTTCCTTTCTCATAAGGGTATTGTAAACCGATGTATGTGATGCATCAGTTTGAAGAAAGGTTTAGGGTACTAAACTGAAACATTTAGATAAAGCACGCAAATTTAACTATCAGCTGAAGTAATGTATTCTGTACACCGATGCATTATAGAATTTTCAAGGTCGTGCATGGGAGAACTATATTCACATGTAGCTTGTGGAGAAACTCCATCGTGATCCAAATTCAGCTATTAGCTGAAGTAATACATTCCATACACCAACGCACTATAGAATTTTCAAAATAATACAAGGGAGAACTATATTCGCTTGTAGCTAGTGGAGGGAGTCCATTGTTATCCAAACACAGAAAAGGGTCAGTCACTACTCATATGACACTCATATACACAACACAGTGAACGCTCTTGGACAGACACTAGTGACCGTACATAGGAAAGAGTAAAGAAGCTTCCCACCAGGGGAACCAAACATTGCAGTCATTGTCTCAGTGATTTTCCAAGTACCCCCCATTTATTTTGTCTCTCTTATTGTCACTATTTTGATGAATTTCCTTCCCCGAGCTTGCTTTGGTTTGTTTGTCCCAAGGCCAAACTGCTTCTGCTTCTGCTTCCAGCTGCTTGAGACAGTTGAGTGGCTGAGTCATCTGCAGTCAAACGAGAAGATTACATGCATGACAATTTTAGAACTTTCAAGTTTAAGAAAAACAGCTTTTTTTGGGAATGCTTTTGCTTTGCTTGCTTCATGCTTTTGCTGAGGTGACCACTTACTGAGCTGATGTGTATAAAACACCAAAAGAAAAAGAAGGAAAATTTTGAACTGTTACTGCTTTGCTTTTGCAGCTTATGGCTTATCCCAAATTGGGAAGTCTGGCCATTGCTTCCAGGCTGCTTTTTAACCATCTTTAGACATTACTGATATTTACCACAGCAATTTAACCTACTCGTGTAAAACATAAATTAACTATAGAAATAGAACCCCTTAATCTTTTTCTATAATCCTAGTTTAAAAGTTAAAAATAAATAAGAAAAAAAAAAAGCCCTGCAAAGTCTAGGGTTTAGGGGTGTGCCCAATTGGCCAAAAAGCCAATTCAATTAGGTACTCTGAATTGGTCCAGAAAGATGTACATATGGGCTTGTTAGCGAATCTCATTTATCCCAGCAGGTTATTGTGCTGAAAAATTATTTTCGCACTCTTGTTTTCTCCGTGCTCTCTTTTACTCTTTTCTAGCTGTTGAATTTATCAATTAGAGGAGAATTAAGAGGAAAATCAGAGAAAATAGTGTAGAATGAGAAAACGGAAGTGTAGAAATTGTTCTCCTATTGTGCTTAGGGTTAATGTTAAGAAAGGTAGTATACCATATAGAACTATTCCGATCGGGCGAGAAGCCCTCTCCCTTCTGTTGCCTTGATTCGTTCATCGATCTTCGCTCTTCGGAAGAGTCGGGATGAATCTCAGAATCAATTTCTTTTTCGGATATTTGTCGAACCTAATCTTGAATTTTGGGTCCTCTGCCTTATTCAGTTGTCATGGTTTGTGTAGATTGATCTTGTGTTCGGAGGTGAATACAAGGCAGGTTCAATGCTGTAAAGGCAAACCCAAAGTTTGGGTCCATCCCAATTACTATTCAAAGCCTCAAATTTAAGAGCTCAAAGTTCACAAAACAAATGACTTGAACCACATTTGCAAATATTGTAGTAGACTCGATTTACGCCATGTTTTGGTGCCTAGGATTGGATCGGATAAGTTACTGAATCTATAACAAGTTGATAGAAGAAACGGAAACCAACTCACAAAGTTTAACAGATTCAATCTTATTAGATACCAAACGTGACCTATCACTAAAATGACTAGCCCAAGGGCGTCTAAAACTAGTGCAGTGCGATGAACACACAAACCATTCAAGAAACAAGGTTAATTAAGATCAAAACCAAATAGACAAAAACTGGATGTTGGAAATTAGAGTGCTTATCTTCAATTCAGGCAATCAAAAATAGCTGTTTAGGAAACATTTTTGAAACTCAACATGTCACTGGTCGTCAAGCTTTTTATTCTACCACCATCCTAAAATCCGAGATGAAGAACAGAAGTTCGAAAAAACCCTAACGATACGCTTAAGAATGACAAAAGCCATATAGAGACCGCAAGATAGTTTTCCAAAAATAAAACATGAGAAACACGAACTGTAAATTTCTTCAGTACTTGTAATCCTTCACATGGAGAGACTCGGCGGCACCCTCACCGAGCTTGGCATCACCCTTGTAGATTCCAAGAGTAGCTTCTGAGTTGGCCTTGGCCCTTGTGAGGAGAGCAGCCTGCGCCTTTGGGATGTTTTCCTCTTTCCCTGCCCATGCCTTCAGTGTGCTCTGCTGAAGAGCACGTCCGAAGGAGAAGGATAGAGACCACGGCTTCTTTCCCTTGAGTTGGTTCATGGCGTTGAGGTTCAGGGTAGCCTCCTCCTCACTCTGTCCACCGGACAAGAACACAACAGCAGGGACTGCTGCAGGGGTAGTGCGCAACAAGGCACGAACTGTGTACTCAGCAATCACTTTTGGTGAAGCCTTCTTGGCATCAGATCCTGGGGTAACCATATTGGGTTTCAAGAGAGTTCCTTCAAGCAGGACATGGTGGTCGTTAAGGGCCTTGTAGCATGCGGCAAGAACACGTTCGGTCACATCAGCACACTTATCGATGGAATGGGGTCCATCAACCAGGATCTCTGGCTCGACGATGGGGACTAGGCCATTCTCCTGGCAGATGATGGCATAACGAGCCAACCCATTGGCATTCTCTTGGATGGACAGCTGAGATGGTTCAGTGGGGCCAATCTTGAGCACAGCACGCCACTTTGCGAACCGTGCACCAGCTTCATAGTACTTCTGGCAACGCTGGGCAAGGCCATCAAGACCCTGGGTTGTGGTCTCACCATTGGTTCCGGCAAGCTCAACGGTACCCTTGTCAACCTTAATTCCAGGGAGAACACCACCTTCCTTCAAGACATCAACGAATGGCTTGCCTGCACAACTTAATAATAAGTACCATCCCATGGAAAATTTGACACTATTATTTAGGAAAAGAACAATCCAAAGCGAGCATAAATCGGAAAAGGGTAACAATTCATGTAACCAGAGGATTGTCAAAACAGGATTACAAACAGAACAAGTACTGTTTACTGCTTTACCCAAACTTCTCTTGAAAAAAAAAATTCTTTACAAAACGATACGAATTCAAAGGATTTATTGTTCGAACAAAATAAAAACACTGCACACACAACATATTTGATTCAAAATAAAACAGAACAAATAGTTGTGCAATGACGAAGTATCAAAAGCTAGAAACTTAAATCAAAATACCTGAAGCGGTCTTCTGGTAGAGGGTTTCCTCAAAGAGGATAACTCCACTAAGGTATTGGAGCACATCAGGGGCAGTGAAGAGGAGTTCACGAAGACAACGCCTGTTTGATTCAACATTCTCAACATTGATGCTGGCAAAACGTTTGCCAATTGTGCCAGTTGACTCATCAGCAGCGAGAATACCCTTTCCAGGGGTGCCGATGTAGGCAGCATTGGCGATAAGCTCATCTGCAAGGCATAAAAAATTCAGCCAACATAGACCAATCACAAAATATAAATACCCACATCGAAACATCTACATTAAATTACAAAAAACAAGAAAATATGGAATGATAACAAAAGTTCGGACAAGTCCAAATTCCCCTCATAGTCAAGCAAGTAATACAACCGAAGACAATCGAAAAATCAATTACTACAAGTGACAGGCTTCCCAAACTATTAGAACTTCAGATCAAAACAAACAAGAAGCAAATACAACGAGGAACTCTGAAGGGTAAGGTGTTATGAATAAGTAAGATCATCACACACATAAAAATATAGGGTTTCAATGTAGATCAAAAGATCTAGATTTAGTACCAAACAACTTTGTCAATCGAATCCCATACCAACAATTGACTGAAAAAATCATAAACCCAATAAGCAGACTTGCAAATTTGAGGACTCTAAATACATAAATTTGAATTTAACTTTGAAGTAAAATATAGTCAACAGGTATTCCAACTTCACAAAGTAAAACCCAGAAGGCATATTAACTAAACAAGTCAGATTAGATCTAAATTTTAGTAATCAAAGTACTCAAAAAAAGTTTCAGGAGCAAAAATGATTGATTTTCTGATAACCCAAACCCAGAAAACTGCAAGAAACCGATACGGTATAGAAAAAAACGAATCTGGGTCTTCGGATATCGAACACAGAAGTAAGATCCAATCACTCAACAACCCGAACATACTGAAAAAACATGGTTTCATGAATCAAAGCTTAAAAAGAACAAAAGCAATCAGATCTAAGAAATTAATCAAAACAAATATAAGCATAGATACATTAACAGATCGATATAAACAAGTAACAGAGTGAAAGGGATGAGTAAATTACCAGCGTATTTGCCTCTGTAAGCAGACATGTTTGATTGAAGCTGAAGATTGCGAGAGGAAGAAAAAGACGAGTTGGTTGTTTTCTGAGAGATCGAGAGAGAGGAAGGGATGATGGAAGAAAGTAAAGTGAAGGGTGGGTGAGGATTTTTATGCGAGTACGGCTCGAAAGTTGCACTGTTCGCTCGGCTTCTTCCCCACGTAAATAAATTATTATTAATTTTCTCTTTTTGGTTTTACCATTTTGCCCTCCAGCCCTTAGTTGGACCTAAATTTATTTCCTATTTTATATTAATACGAATTCATTATTGTGGATTTTCTCCTAATTTACATAGTTTAACATTAATTCTCGTGGAAACATTAGAAAATATTATGCAAAAAACAGGAGATGAAAGAGAGTTTATGAAAATTCTTACTTTTAAGATAATCTATTTAGCATTTCTCAAAATTGTTTTAGAAATAACAGTGTTAATAACTCACGACATTTCCATGTGTGTTAGGTATGATTTTGATTGACGTGTCTTAACTTAAATGATTAAGAAAATAAAATACCACATACATATTGTGATTGCTTATGTGACTCATTGTTCTAATTAGATTTAATTTTACTGCAACAGAATTTCATAAGCGTTACTTTTTTTCTTCTTCATAAAATTGCATTAAAAACATCAAAGTCTTCATATCAATATTTTATGAAATACGTAATACCTTGGGGTCAAATGAACTTTTGAATATTAGAGATTGAAACGATCATCAGAAAAATAATTTGTCCAAAAATTAGAATATATTATGAGAAAATAAAACTTCTATCGAAATACATGCCTTACAAAGCCTCAAGATTTACTTCGGCATGCGTAAGTTTTATTTAATATCCACAAATTTATATTTCCTTTTAAGTTAGAGCCTAAATTAATTGAAGAGGGTAACAAAGTAATTAGGCAGCATGGTGGGTTTTCACAAAACCAGCCGCCGTCCCCGTGATTGGGTTAGGTCGGTAGGAAGGGGGTCAAAAAAGTAAAACCAGCCAACCAAATCCTGTGGGGTTTGAAGGCGACTCCCGCTTTGGTTTTGGTTTTGTGAACTTGTGATAGCCAAAACCAACACCGGCAATCTAGGTTCCGGTATTTATCACAGTGCTTGCTTTTTTAGCCTATGCTCATATCTTGCATACAATTTACGACGTAAAATAAATGAGTGAAATTTAAAAAAAACTGATCATATACTTTTATTATCTTCATCTATACTATTTACATTTTATCCTCTTTGGATTCATTTTGTGGGAATCTTAGGGATTCCCACATCCTATCCGTTCATTGTACATTGTGTGGTCAATTTTCGTCAAATACTATTTGTGTTTAATATTAAATAAAAAAATCAAATGATTTTTTACCGCACAATATACAATGAACAGCTAAGATGTGGAGATCTCTAAGATTCATACAAATTGAATCCAGATAGAATCCAATTCCCTTAAAATCACACAATATTAGAGAATCCACAAGTCAATATGTTTCAGAATGTGACCTATAAGTTTCAGTGAGAAAAGAGAATCCACAAGTCAAAATGAAAATGAATTTTGAGTTTCAAAAAGTAAAGTGGTGACTTTAGAATTGCAAAGAACAATATAAAATCAAAATGGAGTTCCATATTGTATAGCTAGAAAAAAAGCCTCAAATGTCAAAACAATAATAGTTGATATATATGCCTCATCCAACAAACTTTTAACACGTCACGTCATGTATTTGATTTCTGACACTGGTAAATCAAATGATGATGATCATTGGAGATTAAATTGTCTATATGAGTCTTCCATAATCCCTTTTAAAAAAAACAAAAAAACAAAAAAACTTTTAACACATTGATATATGAACCAAAATCAATCGCATCTTGTCACTAGCATCACTTGGGATCATGCGCAACAATTTTCTTTCTTTTTATGTCACGCCGATCTTCTCTTTAATATTTAAAACTGGCAAATTCTTAAAAATAAAAGCATGCAAAAGAATATGGCATGATGACATTTTTCGTTCGTGGTTTACTTAAAGCGTTTTATGCTTTTGGAGTTCAATGTCCGATGATTGTCTAACATGATACCAAACTTTTTTGATTTTTTTTATCTAAAGTTATCTTTGAGATTGTCAAAATTCTCATTTTAGTTCCTAAGTTTTAAAATTCACCACCAATAATTTTGGTCTTTTGTGATAAATTTTTGTTAAATTGAAAGTATTTTTGTTAGATCAATCTCTCCCTTTGAACTGATAGTTTCTTTAATTTAATGGAGATTTTTCACAAAAAGATTGAAATTGTTGACGGTAAACTATCTCAAGAATCAAATTGAGAACTTATGTCAATCTTAGATATTATTTTGAATAAAAAGCTTACCTTTTTTTTTTTTGGCATAGTAAGATTGTGCGTAAAGATCAATAAAATAAACCCTAGCATGTTGTATAGTGTCATCTTTACACTTTGATGTTCTACATTGATAGCCATGACTCATTTGTACAAATTCTATTACAATTTATATTATATTTAAACTAGTCTAAATTATAGAAAGAAAATACAAACGAATTACGTAGAGTAGAGTACATTAGCTATTATTAGCTAATATAACTACGTCAACGTTTAATATTCATGTCGACTTTTGAAATTCTTGTGAAAGAAGGAAAAGAAGTGGTAGTTAAGATGATGAATACCAAGTTGTGGAGGCATCAGCCGCATCACCTGCGCCTCTCTTTCCATCTCTCTTTATCTTCTCTTTCTGAAACTGTTGAGCCAACTGTCCAAGTGGGGTTTTTAATATTTTTTGTCAAAAGGTGACCAATTAGTGAGAATTTTGAAAATTCATGAATTATATATGTTCATCGTACATTATGCTGTTAGTTTTTGTCAAATACGGTTAATATTTAATTTTAAATAAAAATATTTAAAACGATTTCTAACCGTAATATGTACAATAAATAAACACGATTCACAGATCTCTTGCAAAAAAAATCCAGCAAGAATCCAGATTCAGAAGGTAATTTTAATTTGTTAAATAATATTTTTTTCTGAGCAATGTTGAATCATTATTTAAACTTGGAATATTCTTCACTTCGATCCGATATGGAGACAATTTGAACAAGTTC
This sequence comes from Pyrus x bretschneideri, assembly GCF_019419815.1. Taxonomy (NCBI): domain Eukaryota; kingdom Viridiplantae; phylum Streptophyta; class Magnoliopsida; order Rosales; family Rosaceae; genus Pyrus; species Pyrus x bretschneideri. Next base: position 2,106,399 of record NW_025999784.1, read on the forward strand.
TGCTGTTAGGTTTTGGAATATTCTTCACTTCGATCCTTCTTTCTAATCTTTATATAAAGGATGCCTCATACAGGATAAGGGTTAGAATTTGATAACACATTTTTTTGAAAAACTTTTTAAAAACACATTTTTAAGAGACGAATAAATTTATCGATCCAACTAGTTATTTTTTTTATGTATTCTCTCAAATGTCATCTTTAACAAAATCACCAAAGCCCCGAGCAATATGACCACTTGATTAAATTTAACATTTTTATAAAATTGTATTCGTCTATTTTCTTCACTATAAATGAATTCTTATGATTTCGAATTTATCTAATTCAAAAATGTTGTGAAAGCCCAATACAGTATTGGACCTAAACAATACCTAACCCAATCAAAAAATGAATCAAAAGATTTCAAATAAACACATTCTCGATCAACCCAAATATACAACAAAAGAAGTTTAAATTTCTCCAAACTCAAACCAAGTCGATGAACAAACTAAAACTCTCCTCAAAGCTTTTATCAAAACCTACTAGTATATCCAGTAATAATCTCAGCACGACTCAGATTACGAAGAAAGTTTCAACAAACAAAAAGGAAAGACCTTGGTTGCGAGACTGCGAAAACAAAGCTACCTTCTAACCGCGTAACAATTTGGTATTCGACAGCTTCCTCAATCAATACTTGTAGTCCTTGACATGAAGGTTCTCGGCGGCACCCTCGCCAAGCTTGGCGTCACCCTTGTAGGCTCCCAATGTCGCTTCCGAGTTAGCCTTGGCCCTGGTTAGGAAAGCTTCCTGAGCCTTCTTCACATTCTCCTCCTTTCCTGACCAAGCCTTGAGAGTGCTTTGCTGAAGGGCACGTCCAAAGGAGAATGAAAGAGTCCATGGCTTCTTAGCCTTTAACTTGTTCATGGCATTGAGGTTGAGGGTAGCCTCCTCCTCGCTCTGCCCACCAGAGAGGAAAACCACAGCAGGGACAGCCGCGGGCACTGTGCGCTGCAAGGCGCAGACAGTGTGCTTGGCAATCACCTCGGGCGCAACCTTTTTGGAATCAGATCCTGGAGTCACCATGTTAGGCTTCAAGAGAGATCCTTCAAGCAGGACATGGTGGTCGTTAAGTGCCTTGTAGCATGCGGCAAGAACACGTTCGGTCACATCAGCACACTTCTGAATGTCATGGGATCCATCAACCAGGATCTCCGGCTCAACAATGGGAACAAGGCCATTCTCCTGGCAGATGATAGCATATCGGGCCAACCCATTGGCGTTCTCGTTGATTGCCAGCTGAGATGGCTCGGTGGGGCCAATCTTGAGCACAGCACGCCATTTTGCAAATCGGGCACCAGCTTCGTAGTACTTCTTGCAACGTTCGCCAAGGCCATCCAGACCCTGAGTTGTGGTTTCACAATTGGTACCAGCAAGCTCAACAGTGCCCTTGTCAACCTTAATGCCAGGAAGGACACCGCCCTCCTTCAAAACATCAACAAATGGCTTACCTGTATAGCATAAATCGAAATGTCAATGGCATGACATATCATCCAAGCACAAAAATTATACAGAAATGACAAGCTCACAGGTAAACTTTCAAACTCTTAATACATGGACAAACACGAGTATTGAAAACAATTCATAATTTTTGAATTAAACCCGATTTTAGACATGAATTTCATAATGTAGGTAGAAAAATACCAGCAGCTGTCTTCTGGTAGAGGGTTTCCTCAAAGAGGATGACTCCACTGAGGTATTGGAGGGCACCGGGAGTGGTGAAAAGCAGCTCACGGAGAGCGCGCCTGTTTGTCTCAGTATTCTCAACGCTAATGCTGGAAAGACGCTTGCCAATCGTGCCAGTTGACTCATCGGCAGCAAGGATACCCTTTCCCGGGGTACCAATGTAGGCAGCATTAGCAATGAGCTCATCTGCAAGCCAAAGATAATTCAGTATATTAACAACTGTCACAGAAATAGTTGCAAACTAAGACCCCAAACTTAGATTATCCACAAGAGAAAACAAAAAGAAAGCACGACAACGAAAGGACCGCTTCAAACTCTGTGAACATAAAATTCTTTTGAATTAAAACACCAATTAAGCAAGTATCATCCGTCACAGTCACATTGTCTTGAGCGAATGTGCTCTCTCCTATGCATCCGAGTCCTAATCATCCTCCCGTATTTTTTAAGACTAAATTTCTTGTGTAAAAAATCAATTAAAACGTCAGCTGATGACAAAAACAGAGTTTTACAGGTATATTTTTCATATAATTTGAGATTTACACGTTAAAATAAACCTCAAATTCAGGTCATGCCAATCGATCCAAACAAACATGGATCGTAAATCATCATTTAATTAAGGGAAGTGTTATTAGCACTTAAAAAATCTAATTCTACACTCCTCACGAGTGTATTTTTCTTTTCAAATATAGAAAGTTTAGTGTGTACGAATGATATTTCTGGAATACCAATAACAATTCCCTTAATTAAAACAATCATTATAACACAAATTAAAAATGCTTTCTTACAACAAAAGGGCAAACCCTACAATCCAAAATTTTAAGATTTTTCTCTACCCTACATGATCATAACCATTAACACACCAGTAAAACACTAATACGAGGTGGCGGAAAAGTCCATAGAGAGTCCACTCAAAGTCGCACTTTGAGAGAGTAAAGAGTCACACTTTGAGAGTCTCCTTAGCATTTATCTTAATTAGTTTCAAATTAACCTTCAAAATTAAGCACCATCCAGGCATCCACAGACTATTAAGTATTAATTACAATTCAGCAAAACTTAATTTAACACAGAAAAATTAATTATCATCTTGATAGAAGCACCGATACAACACTAATCCAGAATCCATACGATAAATTCAATACATACAGATACAGACCAGAGCAAACACATATAATTCAAAAATTAAACCAAACAATAACAAAAAGGGCAGAGTATTTCAAACGATAGATAAAGGATGAAGAGAATATGTAACGGCGTTAGGCGATGATTACCGTGATACTTTCCCTTGAAGGCCGACATTTTTTACGGTGAGAAGAGAGAGCGGAAACTTAAGGGTCGGTTATGAATTGAGAGATTGAGTAGGAAGATGGGAGAAAATGGTGGGTGTGAGTGAGGGTTTTATATCAGAGACCAAGGCCTTGCGGAACACGTTGCTCTCAGTCAAGTGTATCTCGAAAGATCTTCGACATTCTCGTCATTTTGACTCTTTTGCCCTTAATTTCGTGCTGGGCTTTCTGTCCTTAGTCGACTTAACCCACACAAAATGCCCCAATGATTATCCTTTCTTTTTTTTTTTTTTTTTTTTTAATGTAATTCCTCTTAATCCATTAAGTTAAAATATCCAGATTGAAATTTGATTCAATGATTATATAAGAGCTCAATTTAAAAGTTATAATAATCTTAATCATTAGATCAAATTTCAATGATCCGAATCTTCTGACCTGGTAGATTAGAAGGAAGAGATCTAGAGATAATTCAATTCCACCTATAAGAACAAAGAGAAAGAGAACAGCTAAAAACTTCTCTTAAAAATAGGATTCTGATTTTTGTGCCATCTGATATTTTTAGCAAGGTTCTAAATGATGTTAAGCTAGTTGTGCGAGGAGTTGGAACCTAGCATCTAGACGACTGGATGGAACATAGACGGACTTTAATATAATATTTTATAATATTAACAAGAAAATTTATATTACACTGTAAAATGTCATTGTATCCCACTTCAACAAAATCTCCTTTGCATTGCTTGAGGACACGTAGAAAAAAAGTTGGGGCAAAAAGAAGAGAAACTTAGGTCAAAGTTGTAAAATCCATGTAATTTGCTTATATTCCCAAAGAATCCAATTCTTTGATGTGAAAGCTAAAGTTAACTGAAACCATAATTCCTCTTCGTCAGAATTTTTAATAAATGATGTTTGCTAGTCAATTGCTTGGTTGGTTTTACGGCTGTGGTTTTCAATGATTTTGATTACTAGTTATACCCTTCATTAGTGCTTAATTTGGCTTCCTCCATTATTTCGGAAGGGTATAATTGGTAATCAAAATCATTGAAAACCACTGCGGTAAAACCAACCAAGGAACAAATGGTAGTGCTTACTGTTGGCCAGGTGGAGGCGAAGGTTGAATCTGTGGGTTTGGTTGGAATATGCGAAAACCCCGAGCGATTACCACCACCGCCGCAATTTTGATTTACAACTAATGCAAATATGTGAAAACACACGCTTTTATATACATTTGGTCACGTATTTTTGTGGAATTTATTTTACATGTGTATTTTAATGATTCGAATTTTTTATTTTGTAGAATTTTTTTAAAAATTATATTTATTAAAAATTATTCAAATTTGAAATCATATAACTATCAAATTAAATTTAGTGTTTGTTTAAATAACAATGTTCGTTCATTTTCTTCTACAAATGTATCTTAATGATTTTGGATTTGTCTAATTTTTTATCATATGATCTCTGAATGATGTACTAAAATATAGATAGTTTGGATCGTTGAAATACAGTATAAAGTAGCGCTATAAAATAAGTATCAAAATATGTATAAAAAACGTATCCTCGAATCCTAACCTATACATACTTAATCCCCATATAGATACAGTTAGTTCATTCATTCTAATGGATTTTAGTATAAAAGAAGGAAGTATACCAACCTTCAACAATACTAAAATCAATCAATAGGGCAAACGTGTAAAGGTACATAATTCATAAGTAGGTAAGATTTTTTCGGTGAAAGTTTGAAGTTGGAAGCCCTTGTTGATTCAAAAGATCATAATTTGTTGAGTTCAATTCATGTTCGAAATTTTTAAGTTCAAGGATAAAGAATGAAGAGTACCAAAGTTTCACGTTTTTAAATGTTTTAGGAGTCAAGTATTTTCCCTTTCTACTACAACATGAACCGTTTCAAATCAAGCAAAAGTTGTGTTGCTTATCTACGACTGAGGAAAATTAAGGTAGCCCTAGCGCAATGGTTACCATGCAGTAAAATAGTCCGGCACACCAAGTATCGTAATATGTAAGGAGAAGTTTACTTTTTTTAGGTGTTTATCTACTCATATTATAACACTTGATATACCGAAACTTATTTCTAATACATTAAAAAATCTTTGGTTAAGGATTAGAGAATGAATGAAAAAGGTAACAAATGCCTTGAACCAGGTTGGCCCAGTTCCATTACATCTCTTCAGCCTGTGGTTTGGAAATGGACTTTGAGCCGAAGTCCAATTACATAAGAAAGTATAAATCCATCCACGAACATAGTATCGTAAGCACTTATTCAAGCTCAACCCTACTACTTCGAGTTTGATCATCGCAAGCTACTGACTTGAGCGTTAGAGTATCTTAAACTAAATTAGATCTAAATTTTTTTCAAACTCTCTCTTAAGTTCAAGATATTGTGTTCTGGCAAGTACTGACTATCATGTTTCATTTTCTCAACAAATGTCATGAAAATGGTAATACATTGAGTTAGAATAGTACCCAACACCGTACATACTACAAAAGTATAACTCGCTAAATTTAATGCATATGATAAAAAATGAAACAAAGATTAGCTTTTCAAATTTTGTTTAAGTTGGAAGTAGAAGATATATAAGCTCGATGTCTAGAATTGGATCGGATAATCACAAGCAGAGCCAGCTAGTGGTTGTCCCAGGTTCTAGCACACCCTAAGTTTTAAATTTTGGAACTTTCCGGTGTTAAAATAAGCATGTTGTGGAAAACTTAAGCTTAATATTGCACAAAGTAGAAATTTTGCCTACCGCTAACACCTAAATCTCACTACATACTACAAGGAAAATAAATTAGTCCACTCCTATATAAATTCCTAGATTCGTCTTGATAATCGCTAGATTCAAGATATGTTAGTTATAAAGAAAACTTATCGTTTCAATCTTATTATCAATGGCGATAAAATGTGTATAGTTCTTTTTCTACTAATAAATTAATAATATTTTAAATCTAACAAATTATCTTATCCAAACCAATTCACTTTTAGGCATCACACATGGCCTAAATTTGATGAATGAAACAAACTCTTTGCAACTTTGACCAAAAACGATAGCTCTTATTAGGCAAAGCTTTGGGCTAACAATTTAGTTTTGTATGGGAATATGGATAACTGAGAAATCCGATAACACTTGATTTCAATGAGATGGTGACTTAAATTTATTGACACATGTGAGGCTGGACCTAACCTATTTTGACACTTGCAAAAGATATTTAATCCGTGAAAATAGTAGCTACTAGCTATATAGTCCTTGTCGTTGACGTTGTTCATTGTATGATGTTGAACTACTATGCCCGTATACATAGAGTAAGCATCGTGTTTGAATTCTCTAGGTTTTGGTGGTATAAATCCTGACACAACATAAAATTATGATTCAAAACTCTTACGACATTATTAAGATTATGCCATGATTAACTACATACATCGTATTAAATTTAATTAGTACTCGACAAAGATCTAAAACAACATGACCTGAACACAACCCAAAACGACCAGATATCACCTCTAGTTGGTGCTTGATACAAACCTAACTCAAGAGTAACAAGCGATGCCTCAAATATAATTTCTTTCAATTGGGTTCGAAGTACTGCTTGTTACAATCAAAATAATAAAACTGTCAGGTCTGTCACAATCTTAGATGATTCGGTTCTCCTACCTCTTGAACATTGGAGACGTTTTGAACACCTATATTGTTGGTTTGAAAGAGGTTGGCAAGTATGCCAAAACAATAGTTGTACTAGTGCAAAGCTTAAACCTAATCAATTGGGTAAACTCAATGTCAAGCAATAAAATTCAGCCGTTATTTGCAAACCAATAATATGAAGCTTGTGCACGTTTCCTGGCAATTACCTCATAAAAAATGCATAAACAAATGTTATAATAGCAGACCAAAAAATGTGCACGTTTCAATGGGTAAATTAATTGCCAAAATTTTTGCCCCCTTGGGTTTTAAAAAGCCAATCTATTTTGGCCATACGACAAAAATCACTAAACATGAACAAAAAGGGCCACTTGCGAAAAATTTATGTTCTTATAAATTCTGAAAAATCACTAAAAAAAAAAAGAAGGAAGGAAAATTTGAGTATTCTAATATATAACAATATATAATAATATACATTGTTTTTTACGTGGATCACATTTACTTGTTAAATTTTCTTGAAGTCTTAAATGCATCTTCAACTGTTTCTGTAATGTGTGTCATATATGATTGAACTCTACATAATAAAAATAGAATCTTTGGCTTGGAAGGGAAAGAGAGAGGAAGCAGAGTACACATTAAATTTTGATTGTGTGTCATACATCATTTTTAATGCAAATGCTTCCGGTAAAATTAGAATTTATACAATTTTTCTTCTTCAAGTAAAGCATATAATTTCATCTAATCTTCAACTTTTAAAACTATAAAATAAACAAACAACTTATAAAGTCGTTGTTAATATAATTTCTTCTGTTCACTAAATAAAATATAAAATAAATATAAAAAAAGGTAAAAATTAGAGGAAAAAACAAAAGAATCAGTCAGGTCTCTTACACGCGCAGATCAACAAAGAAAATTCATCAGCACTTTCTTGCCCTTTCTTTTCCAAATTCTTGTCTTCCAACCAGAGCCTGCTATCCAATCCACTCCTTGTCCTGAACATAAAGACAGCTACCCCAGATTTTGGATTGAACAACCAGTCATGGATATCCCACATCAAATCCACCAGCAAACCATCCAAAAAAATTGTTTGGTTTCCTCTGAAATTCCACCTCAACCTCTTCACCTGAAAAACCTTCTTCTTGTCAATGCAGACCGATAAAACCGGGCTTTTCGAGCCCGGTTCTTCGGGTTGATCACACTTGATTACGATGTCATGTGATAGTCCAGTGTCACGGAATTGAGCTTTTGTTGCATACACAGCACTGCCTGAAAAATGCTCACTCCTAGAAACCAATGTGAATTTTTTCTGTGACATGATGGTTTTGTACTTCTCCAAGTCCAAAACATGTTCGACCTTGTCGCCGAGGAGGAGGCAGAGTTCCGAGTCAGCTAGAACCATGACGAAAAACCCGGTTGCCGGTTCCGGTCCGGAATCATAATTGGCAGTGGACAAATCCCAGAAGACTTCAATCTTGGTATTGCAGGATTGGAATGCCAAGGTGCCCTTTTGGTCTTCCAACTTGTGGGAATCGGAATTGGATTTGGACGGCTGAGATTTGTTGTCTCCAACGGTGACCGTGACTCCTTGGGCTGTGAATTTGTTGAACCAGGTGAGTGTGATCAAAATCCGGTTCTGGGTTGAGAGCCTGGCTCTGTATAAACATGACACTTCGTTTGGGATTGATGGGGCTAATTTTGGGGTCACATAAGCTTGGTTTGATGTTCCTGAGCAATACGAATCTGAGACTTTTATGGCATGCTCGCTGTAACAAGTTGCTATGCTTCTCATTGTGTATGAGAAATCCGAAGATCGAAAATTCGAAGATTGATATCTTCTGTATCGTTCTGACTTTGTCGGATGTCCCCGAGGGGACGAAGATGGAAAGGAAATGAGAAGAAATGGGGACTCAAAATTTGGAGAGGAAGAAGGGAGGGAGTTTGGTCTTCCGTTTTGGCTATGGAAGAAGGAGAAAAAAAATACTTGTCTTGTATATGGTTTGCTTCCATGTGGGGGTGTCCTTTCGTATTCACAACATTAAGTGTAAACAATGAAAATATAAAAATAAATTAAATTAAAAAAATTAATTAGTGAAGAAAAATAAAGGGAAAGATAGTGAAATCCATGTGTTCTAGGGCAGCCTAACCACATTAATTACGATTCCAATAACCTTAACAATTGTTTAAGGAAAATATTGAAAGCGAATAAATCAGCATTACACTAACAAAAAAAAAAAATTCAGTATACTTGAAACACGAGGTGGTATACTAGATGAGTGATGAGTGTTTGGGTAGTCTATCTGATCTGTTTTGTTATACCTGCAAATACAAAACCATAATCTGGATTAGTTAGCTCCTAACCTAACTTAGACTATATTTTAAGTCAACCAAAGATTGACAGCCGCAATATAAGGAAAATTTTGTTAATGGATTGTCCTAAAGAATAGGTCTATGAATCTATCATGTATATCAGTTTGTTTTTTTTTTTTTTTTTTTTTTTTTTGGGTTGTATAGAATTCTAATGTTACCTAAACACACAAAATCGACACATTTGATAACACTTTATCTAGAGATGTGATATCCACACACCTCTTTTTACTTCTCCCACACCTTTTTGGTTTTCGGCCGTCGGATCGGATGAATTGAAGAAGATCAACAGACATAAATTAACAAGGGGTGTGTGGATAGCACACCCCCTTTATCTAATAGAGAGGACTATACCATTACATGTGGGATCCACCGATTAGAAAGTGTGTCAACAACTGTGTCAATTTTGTGTATTTAAACAACATTATTCATTTGTTTTTATTAGAGCATTATCACACAATTAGTACATGTACTACTTGGGGTAACGTTTATTGTCAGACAACATGGGTGTGTTATGCCCCAATTGTGCAGTGTAACGGAGAAAAACTTAAGTGCAGTTGTTTTTGCCATGTGACAAGCTGCAATGATGAGTGATAGTAAAATCTAGATAGTTGAAGGATCCGTGTTTAAACGATAAATTTGATTGTCAAATTTGAATACATGTCTTAACTAGGTTGTATTGTCATTCATCACTATCATGTGGTAGAAACAACCCTACTACAACTTTTATGGTTTGAACTATATACTGTTCATATAAAGATCAACTTGAATAATGATTTGAATTTAAATTCCAATCTTCTTAGCTACTAATATTGTTGTACAGTGATGTTCATTTTTAATCTTAAATGAGAGGTCTCAAGTTTGATTATTATAAATAACAAATATAATACGTAGTTATGGTTAATTCATCGTGTCAATCCAAATCTCCCACCCCAAAATCGATCGATTATGGAAAAAAATTCCAATATTATTTCTATAAAAAGTAGGCTAGCCTAAAAAGTATGATAAGAATATTTCTAATGATAATTAAGAATTTAAGCTCAAAGAGATATGGATAAGCCAAATAAGGGGAATTTGATAAATACTTGATGGCACGTAGGTAGGGGGTAGTGAACTGACTTGCAGGATGCCATTGCCATTGGATAACATGGAGTTGTGCCTATCTATGATGGTGATGAAATGGATGATAGTGATCATTTGGGTCCACGAAATAAAAGCAGCCGTGACCTACTCCCTACTATGATGGAGGGATTTTTGAAGGTTCTGAAACACAAACGCTACGTTAAATGTTATTATACAAGTAGAGAAATATTTTTTTTTTAAATGTCCATCCATTGATATAATAACGCATAACATATATGTTCGTCTTCTAGCTAAAGGAAGACAAATTTAGAATTCATGAAATTTTACTATTTATGTATTTCTAAGGTTTATTAATTTCTCTTCTGCAATTAAAAATCTTATTTATTATTGTTAATGCAATTCAGTTACAAATGTTAAACCTTTACGTTTTAAAACAGAAAACCCAAACATTGAAAAACCAAAAGATAGACATGAAAATAATATAATTAATAATATTAATAGGGGAGCTTTCACATCCTTGAATTTAATAAAAACATAGCAAATTAATACAACGGTTACAGTTTGAAGAATATAGAATTTACTTTCTTAGGAAAGGTTCATGCATGGTACCCTTCCTTATTGTGACAAATTATTTTGCGTATCCTTGTAAATATTGTTTTGGGTTTGCCTAGTGCGTTGAACTTAGGCTTAGACAAATGAGTCGTGTTTGTGTCGTTTTCGTGTCATACTTATTATCTTAACAAGCTTTTAACAGGTGACCCGATAACGATCCGATTCTTTAACGAGTTGGGTTGTTTTGTGTTTGGTAATGGGTCATGTAAGAAATTGTGATACTTAATGTCTAGATCTGGTATATAAAATCTTATCGAGTTCTTAATGGGTGTTTCGATAACGACCCTACTCATTAACGGGTTCTTAAATGGTGGCCAGGTAATGACATGATTTGTTAACAAGTCAACCATAAACTTGTTAATTTCGTGTCATTTTGTGTCGAGTTAACAGGTCGTGAAAGAAATTGCCGAATGTAGTTAAACTCTCGACCAAATAGTTTTAAGTTAGAATCCGAAGCTGTACGTTCTAAACAAAAAAGTCCTATTCAAAAACAAAAATTATAAATTTCGAACCAAACCCATTGGATCATCATTAGTTTTTCTTTTGAGAAAATTAGAATTAGATGCCTCATTTTAGACTTTTGTAGACTAAACATTTATGCTTTTTGAGTTTTTGAAACATTTGATTAAGATGCTCAGACTTGAACTACTTTGGATTAATTGAAATTAATTTACATTTAAATATCTGCTATATATTTTAAATAATTTCAACTATATTTAAGTCTAAAAAATTTAAACTTTTCAAATCTAAATGTACACCCACGCCAAATGAAAACGTACCAACTTAAATGAAAACGTATCAACCCCGAATTAAAACATACCCAATTATAAACTATATTAAAATGAATATTCATCTTTTTGGAATGTTTAAAAATATGTTTGATTCATGCACAATACTCTATATAGTCTTGTTTTTTGGTAGATAAGAACAAATTTTAGTTGATCGGAGATAAATCCTTATTATTGTAGGTAATGCTAAATAATAACAATAAATCATATAATTTTTGAATTAACAAAAAGGTTATTGTCCGTTGATTAATGACTTTTTCTATATATAAAAAAATTAATTAAAGTAATTTAAATTTTTTCTTGGTTAACGACTCTTGCTATAAAAAAATAATTAATTAAAGTAATTCCTCGTTATTAGGACAAAAAGTAATAAAACTTATGTTTTGAAAACAAACGTACCAAAACTTCAAATGTACCAAAAATTCAAATGTACCAAGAAGCTAAATGGACCAAAAATTCAAATGTACCAAGTAACTAAATGTATCATTATAATCAAATGTACCGATATAACCAAACGTACATAACAACGAGTTTTGTTACATTCTATTTAATTTACTAAAATAAATATTTTAATAAAAAAATATAAAAAATCTTAAATCATCATAATAAGAGATGCATAAAAATAGGAGGAAAAAAGGGAATGCTAATGTGAATAGACTTCTAATGAAATAAAATTAAAGTACCAAAATTGTAGGAAAAATGTTTAATCAAATTTGCAAAAACGAATAGATGTTTAATCTATGACATTTAAAAATGAGGTGTCTATATCAAAACGTCCCTTTTCTTTTTTAGGTATAGGTTGTTCCCAATTTGCAGGGTTGAATTAGAAGTGAAGTTGGTGTGTTAGTTGGTCACTGACCCATTGGTTTAAAATTTCAAGTACTTGTTAGCTAAACACAACTGTTATTTGAGAGGGAGGGAAGGCTTGAGTGTTCGATTGGTAACCTAAAAACGGGAAAACGACCATTAATTCAAACGTCAAATTGAAGCATTAAGGGAGCTGATTAGACGTCCTAGCTAATTACAAGAAAACATTGAACACGATTTAAATTAATATCATTACGATCCTTAGCAACAAAAATCACTTTTACATAGATCGGTCTCGTCTCTCCTTGCAATGTGGTTAGCAATTATGTTTATATGTTAGTATCACTATGGTTTAGGGATACTCTTTCTACCTGTAAGTGTAAGATCCCACATCGATCAACGGAGAGGTGATAATGTGTCTTATATGTACATGCTCCCCTTCCTATAACATGAGGTCTTTTGGGAACTCACTGGCTCCGGATCTCATAAGAACTCTGAAGTTAAGCAAGTTTGGGCGAGAGCATAGTCCTAGGATGGGTGACCCCCCTGGGAAGTTCTCGTGCCGAAACCCAAAAACAAAACCGTGAGGGAATGGTAAGCCCAGAACGGACAATATCGTGCTACGGCGGAGCTGAGCTGGAATGTGACAGTAAGTTAGAGATTCAAGGTTCAACTCACTTTAATGACAAGTTTGATATCTAATTATTATAACTGACATATTGTGTACCCTAGCCTAAAGGCCTCTACTTGGTTCCTTATATGTATGGAGTCATTTATTTTTACATGCAACAAGTCATTCCTTCTTACATGATGATGTGACATTATTTACCAAATAAACATCATAATTCAAACCGTTTTATTCAATTTAGAGACCGTTTAATTATTCATATGAATTAAACAAATTGATGGTTAATCATGAGCATATTACTTGTTAGCAAAACTGTTGATTTGTTTGACAAATAAGGATGACTAAACGAGCTCTTTTAGAGATGATCTTTAGAAGATGATAAACGAATGGTTGAATCACAACACTTATACAATGAGATAGTGTCACGTTGTCATGTAAGGAAGAATGATTCATATTACATGACGACGTGACATTATTTAGAAACGTCATGATCAATGGTTCAAATTGTGATATTTGTATAGTTTAGATGCTAAAATAAACAAATTAGATTGTTAAACAGTAGAATAAATTGTTCAGGTTATGATATTTGTATGCATACATTACACCTTTAGATTGTGACTTAATGATGACAAGAAAGTAAGTCTATCTTGCCTGCAAAGAAAACAGAAGACATGCATGTCTTCATAATATACACTCCATGAATATAGGGTAACTGAGATCTCACTGGCGTGAGCTGTGTGATGATTTACTAGTGCGGTGTACCGTCTTCTCTCTTGAGAATACGTAGAGAGGCCCAGATCTAATGAAAGATGCTGAACCAAAAATAGTAATGTCGGTATTGAAAGTGGCTAACTGTACAAAGTATATCGAGTACTGATTCAGCGCACAGGCAAAGTCCTTTTCGGTATTTTGATTCCCCCAAAAGTAGCAGAATGTGGGGAACTTTCTTTCACGTCACGCCCTCCCAGAAACGTATCTGGCATGATTATCACTTCTCTATACCACAAATTTTTGCTTAATCACTTGAAAGCATCCTTTTTAAGTTAATGATGCTAACCAAAAGTATATAATTCTACGTGGTTTTGGTTCAATCAACCAGCGTGATATATCACATATTTGAAAATATAAAACTATAGATCCCACATTAATTAAAAAAAGAATTTGGCTACCATACTTAATTATATGTATATAATACATTAATCATCATTTTGACCATCTGATGATGATGTATTAAATCCATATATTCATATGAATTATATATTATTGTGAGAAGATGATTGTACTAATAGTTAATTTATATTTTTAATTTAGCAGCCACTTAGTATTATGGACCATGGTCTAGTGATATTCTTCTTCACTTGTAAGTGAGAGATCTTAAGTTCAATTCTCGGCAAAAACAAATTTGAACCAAATTAATATGGCTAGTGGACTATAAGATTTAGCATACTCTCCTACCCCTTATACCATCTCAAACCTTTGGTTTAAAACCTAAAATTTTTAACCCAAAAAATTTAGGTTAACTTGTTTTGTGCGCCAACCCTTTTGGGTTAAATTTTTAGTCCAAGATCATAAAGAATGAATTTAGGATTCCTAAAGTAACTTTAAAAAAAAAATTATGTAAACTATCCAAATTTAATTTTATGAACATTTTAACCTAAAAATATTTAGATTCTGATAAATATTGAAAAATAACTAAACCGACATCATGAAACTCGTGGAACACTATGAAAGAATATGAAACACATGAAAGATTTTTTTTTTAAATTATTTTAGCCGTTGAATTTAAATTTGAATCGTTAGATCTTTTTCTTTACAATTAGATTTGATCATATTAGATCTTAGCCATTGAATTTAATGAATTTATAAATATAAAACTAAAATAAAATACACATATATAGTAGGCTAACCCACTAACCTGGAGGGAATTCTGGATCAAATTTGTCTCAAAAATGAGTTTTGGGTTAAAGCTCATATTTGGCCTAAGGGTTGGAGCAAGTTGGGATAGGTTTAGAATAAAAAATTTGAGTTTTACTCCAAGAGTTGGAGTTGGTCTTGGAGTAGATAATATCATATATTGATTGTATTCAAATATTCATAGCTTAGCAAACATATAAGCAAATTATGGTTACAATTAAAATCTTCGGAGCACAAGTAAGGGGCATTTAGACTTAAGACCAATTCCAATGGTGGGCTAAAAGCCAAATTACCCCCCAAAATTTCCCCCCAAACGCACTCCAACCCAAGGGGAAATTTTGAGCTAAATGTTAAATGCTAAACCAATGCTAAATTCCCCCCGAAATTTAGCCCAGAAATCGGGGTGGACTCTACCCAATATTTATCGGAATTTAAATTTTTTTAGATTAAAATGTTCATAAAATTAATTTACGATAGTCTACATATTTATTTTTTTAAAAAAAAATTAATTTAACAAAAACAAATAGCCTAAATTCATTCTTTAATAATCCCGGGCTAAAATTTTAGGGTAAAATGGTTGGAGTAGAAAAGCTGTTTTTGGGCTAAAAGCTAAATTTTTCGGGCTAAAAAATTTGACTTTTAGCCCAACCATTGGAGATGGTCTAAGGTGACACACCCCGAACGAGATCAGGGCATGCTGGCCGTCACGTGGAAGTGACGTAGCCATGTGCACAGTGCGGAAGCTAATAAAGTAGTGACGTAAAAGTACGAATAAATAAAAACTAGCATACATAAGGTAGAAGTAATAAGTGCTAGCGTAAGTGAGACACAAGTTCAGAGCAGAAAGCCTGAAGTAGTCCAAACTAAAATGACGCGACAACAGTACACCCGAAGGTGGTCCTACGCTGGTGATCGTCTGTCAGAAATGCCGGGAAAGCCCTCTGGGAAACCACCAAACCAACTGGACAGCTAGAACCTGGAGGGGCGCAAAACAAAAGCGTGAGTGGGCAAAAACAAAGCTTTTCGAAAACCATTTCAAAAACAAGATTCTAACCCCTCGCCGTAAAACCTGTATACTTCCCAGAAAATAAACATATGTATATAAATATAGATATGTCAATCATGCATAAGACTATGCCATGCCAAATCTCACAATGAAATGCAAGTGCTCAGGTATGAATCACATCAATAAACATATAATCTGGCAGCCGGAGTCACCTAACGTAACCTGTACGGCTGCATCTAGAGCTCAGATCTCAATCACAACAACTAAACCTGCCCACGAGTCGGAACCACCTAAAGTGGTATGTACGACAGGCCTGGGTGTAATACATATAAACGCTCTAGTGCTACGATCACGTGAAGGCTGTGTGAATAATCGCGGGTCACCTACGAGTCGGAACCACCTAAGGTGGTCTGTACGACAGGACTGTGCACCTAACTTGGATCCAAGCTGAGCGTGTGGTGCGGGAGGTGAACAACACGTGAAGGACTGTGCCCTACTCTGGGCGGGAGCACTAACACCGGGGGTGCAGGTTATGAGCTCTCTAAGCACCTCGAATCACTACTGAATATAAACGTGAATAACACTTACCTGACACTTACCTGTGCGTCCACAGCACCGATACATACGAACATATATATATATATATATATAAATGTAACTAATCATGCATAATCACCAACAATGTAAAAATGGCATGTAACTAATAAACATTTAAATCATTTTCTGGGAAATATAAGTATATAGGTATATACGGAAAACCAAAAGCCCACTCACTGGTAAGTGGAAGGGTCGTAACCCCCCTGCCTCGAGTGACCACGCTCGTCCTCAGGATACGTCTCACCTATATGCGAAATAACTATAAAAACGTTAATTTTAAAGCACATAACCAAACTTTAGAAATAACGTCTCATACAATGCTCAAATGGGGTGTATGAATACACCAACGTCATCTATTCAACCTCACGAACATCCCCAAATTTTTAAAATAATTTTTCACCGCCGAACGCGCCAGCCACGCGCAGGCACGTGCCTGGCACGCTGACGGCGTCAACTGACGTCGTAGGGAATATTCCGCTAACCCTAACGGTTTCCGCCAACGGCGTCGGGAATATTCCGTCAGATTTGACGGAATATTCCGTCTTCTTCCCCGGCGAGCCTCCGGCGCCGTCGCCGGCACCGGAAAACTGGAAAATTTTCAAACTTCGATATCTTCTTCGTTTTTCAACCAAATTCCACAATTTTGGTACCAAAATGAAGCCTAGAACTAGAGGAACACAATCATACTACTTTCAAGGGTTAAAAACCACGAAATCTCACCTGAAAAATCAATCCCACTCCGGCCAACTTCGAAACCAATGATCCCGACGTCCAAATCCTTCAAACGAACTACTCCGAGCCTCCTTGGGACCTCACCAAGCTTCGTATAAGCTTAAAATTTCCTAAAACGTGAGAAATCACGCGTGCATGAATAGTACCCAAATCGGACATCGTAGAATCGATGTGAAAACGATGGAGTTCTCACCTGAAAATGGTATAGTTGGACTCCTACAAGCCTCACGGGCTCGAATACGTGCTTGGTTTCCTCGATCTGTGGATGTTTGATGGGTTTTGGGTGTGTGTCCGTACGTTCGAAGGAAATGGGAAGGGAAATGGGGACTCGGGACAGTGCAGGAAACAGGAGGAAAAAGGCTGTGGTGTGTGGGAAGGTGTGTGTGGTTCCAAACATGCCAACACAACACAAAAACAACCAATAAACGTAACGAAATCGAACTAGGGGCAAAATAGTCTTTTCACGCGTACGTTTTTGATATTTTCGGGACGGGCTGTCACATAAGGACCTAAAGAAGATTATTTTTTTATTATAACCGGAATGCTTTTATAAATCTAATTTTAGTCACTAATTTTAAAACTCATTATCAGTCATATTAAATACCCTTGCCATTATTTTCAACTTTTCTTTCTAAAATTCCTAACTTAATCATCAATTAGGCCTTAAAAATAGGAATTTTTATTGCTACAAATCAAATTTAGCAATTTAAAATGGAAGACTTTTTAAAATATTTTTCTAATGAGAATTAAACTATATAGAAATTTATTCAAACAATCACAAAACCAAACAAATAAACTAATATGTAGACACAATAAACAATATACAAAATAAAGGTACATGAATTTATGTGTGTGTGTATATATATATATATATAGGTGCATACATATACATAGGTTCGTATGTATAGGTGCAGAAATGTATATATAGGTGCATATATATAGGTACACATATATACATAAGTTTATATGTATAGGTATACAAATGTATATATAGGCATATATATATATCGGTACATAAATATATATATTTATGTACATATGCATAGGTACACAAATTATGTATTAATTTATATATATGCATATAAACATATATGCATTGTTACCACTTAAGCATTTTTAGCATTTTTTTACCCGTATTGAATACACATTAAGTACAAAATAAATGCGACATATCAGCATAGTTATGTTGATAAGCAATTTTTTACCTGTATTTGTGTATTGTGATATATCAGCATAGTTATGTTGATCAGATTGACAGTGCTAACTAGGACAAACAAGGATTAGTTAGAATTGGTTGTTGGTTAAGGGTTGTTAGGGAGTGACTTAGAGAGGAAGTTGCCTGGTTACTATATAAGAGAATATTGTAAAAGGGAAAGGTTGTTGTAAAAGTTGATATTGCAATGAAATATACTAGCTACTGATACATTGAGTAAAAAGCAGAGTAAGGGTTGTATCATTGGTATCAACCATTGTTTCCGATCCTGACTTGATCATTCTCGTGTATGACTCGGCTCGCTTCCAGAAGAACAATGGAATCGCGTGTATCCAAGCTGGAATCCTTGTTTGAAGAATTTCAGAAACAATTCAAGGAATCCAGAATCGAGTTCCACAAATCACGAATGGAGTTCCGAGTGACTCATGAGTTGATTCTCCAACAGCTACATTCCTTATCTTCGAAGGGTGGTGGGTCTGTAGGCGAATCTTCAGAAGCAACACATTTTGATCCGAATTTGCAAATGGGTACAAACCCTAATTTCGCCCCCAATTTTTTTCGTCAAGAAATCGCCACGACTGCTTCGAATCTGCGTCAACCACTTCTGAAGATGGACTTTCCCAGCTTTGGCGACAATGATGAACCCTTAGGGTGGATTTACAAATCTGAGCACTATTTTGATTTCTTTAACATCGAAGAATTCAAGAAAGTGAACATGGCTTCCTTCCATCCGGAAGGCGAACCCTTGCAGTGGTTTTAATGGGCTAATTGCATTGCCAATTATCCAAAGTGGGAAGATTTCAATCGAGCACTATGTCAAGAATTTGGGCCTTCCGAGTTCGAAGACGTTGTTGAGAGTTTAGCGAAATTGAGACAAACTGGATCTTTGAGGGATTATGTTCTTGAATTCAGAAGATTGGCCAATCGCACAAGAGATATGACTCATTCTCTTTTGAAATCTTGCTTTATTGGAGGTCTCAAATTTGAACTGCGCCATGATGTGAAGATCTTGAAACCCAGGGACATTTTTGAAACAACTGCGTATGCACAGCAGCTGGATGCGAAATTGTCAGACTTAAAGGTCAAATCTTTTCCTTGTTCTTCTGTTAATTCTTTTTCTCGTACTCCATTACAGACTGTTAATACTGGTAATACTGGAGAAATTAAAAAGCCTGATACTGTTAGGAGAATGACTCCTGAAGAAGTTGAATATTGTAGGAAACATGGGTTATGCTTTCATTGTAAGGAAAAGTATGCTAGAGGTCATTCTTGTGAGAAAAAACAGCTTCTGCTTATTGATGTTCACACTCCTGATGATAATGAATCCTCTGATGATGAGAATCTAGAACCAGAAATCACTTCTTGTGCTCTTTTTGGCACTCATGCACCTAAATCCATCAAGACTATGAAAGTATTAGGTTGCATCAAAAATTGCCCTGTGATAATCCTCATTGATTCTGGAAGTTCCCACAATTTCATTGATTCTTCATTGGTAAAGAAGATTAATAGTCATCTTGATACATCTCATTCTTTTAGTGTCAAGATTGCTGATGGGGGAAAAGTTAATACAATTGGATCCTTGGGAGCTATCTCTTTAAAAATTCAGATTTATCAGTGTATAACTGACTTGTATGCTATAACTCTTGGTGGTTGTGACATTGTATTAGGGGTTCAGTGGTTGAGAAATCTTGGACTAGTCCTTTGGGATTTTGATAAATTGTATATGAAGTTCACAAAGGGTGATGTCACTTACTGTCTTTCTAGTCCTGAGACTCCTAGGGAGCACATTCAAGATGTCTCTATTTTCCAAATGGAGAATCTTATGCAACAAGAGTCTTCTATTGACGTCTTCCTGTTTCGAATCCAGACTGAAGACATGGTTCAGCTTCAAGACTCACTTACTGCTCAACAATTTGTGGAATTGCAACAGTTATTACAAGAATTCGAGGGAGTTTTCTTGACTCCAAGCACTCTTCCACCTCACAGGTCACATGACCATCGCATTCCTTTATTAGAGGGAAGCACACCCCCAAGCATGAGGCTCTATAGATATGGACCTTTGCAGAAGACATAAATTGAAAAATGTGTGCATGAATTGTTAGAGGCTGGGTTTATCAGAATCAGTAATAGTCCATATTCTTCCCCTGTTATCTTAGTCAAGAAGAATGAGGGGACTTGGAGAATATGTATGGACTATAGGGGACTCAACCAGATTACAATTAAAGAC
The DNA here is from genome assembly GCF_019419815.1 of Pyrus x bretschneideri. Classification (NCBI taxonomy): domain Eukaryota; kingdom Viridiplantae; phylum Streptophyta; class Magnoliopsida; order Rosales; family Rosaceae; genus Pyrus; species Pyrus x bretschneideri. Next base: position 2,127,015 of record NW_025999784.1, read on the forward strand.
AAGTTTCATATCCCATTGATTGATGAGCTGCTTGATGAAATGTTTGGGGCTCAGTTTTTTTTGAAATTGGACTTGTGGTCTGGGTATCACCAAATCAAAATGCATCCTAACGACATTGAGAAGACTGCTTTTCGAACACATGATGGCCACTATGAGTTTTTGGTGATGCCTTTCGGCTTAACTAATGCTCCTACAACATTGCAGTGTCTGATGAATCAGATATTCAGGCCCTATCTTAGAAGATTTATTCTGGTTTTTTTTATATGATATTCTAGTATATAACAGCTGTTGGGAATCTCATTTAACTTATCTCTGAGTGGTTTTTCAAGTGTTACAAGATCATACCTTGTTTGTGAAGAAATCCAAGTGTGCTTTTGGACAATCAACAATTGAATATATTGGCCACATTGTTTCCAAAAATGGGGTTGCAGCTGATCCTAGTAAATTGGCATCCATTGCTAATTGGCCAATACCTACATCCGTGAAGGCACTTCAAGGATTTCTCGATTTGACATGATATTATAGGAAGTTTATTCCTGGTTTTGGGATGATCATTAGTCCTCTCACAGTTTTAACTAAGAATGATAACTTCCATTGGACTTCAGAAGCCACCACTGCTTTCAATGAGTTAAAAACAGCCATGCTTTCTCCACAGGTATTGATTTTCCCTGATTTTACACAGCCTTTTATCATTGAGAGTGATGCCTCTGGGTTTGGAATTGGTGATGTGTTACAACAAAATGGTAAGTCTATTGCTTTTACCAACAAGGCTCTGAGTATTCAGAATCAATCGTTATCTGTATATGAACGGGAGATGATGGCGATTATTCATGCAGTGAAAAAATGGCAATTATATCTGGTTAGGAGACACTTTATCATTAAAACGGACCATCACAGCCTTAAATTTTTTCTCCAAAATCGAGCAAATACTCCATTTCAGCAGAAATAAGTTTCAAAATTATTGGGTTTCGATTACGAAATTCAATATAAATAGGGTTGTGATAACCAAGTGGCAGATGCCCTTTCAAGATTGCATGTTGATATCAAATCTCAGAATTGTGACATGGAATTGGCTGCTATTTCCTACCTTTATCTAAGTTGGTTGGATGACTTGCGGAGGCATCTTAAGCAAGACACTTGGATTGTGTAAAAAATCCAAGAAGTTTTACAGCTCAATGATTCAACTTTGTTCAGCAACTTGAAGTACAAGGTAGACAATGGGTTTCTCCGATACAAAGGCAGAATAGTATTGAGTCCCACTAGTTCTTGGAGGCATAAGGTGTTTGACGAACATCACTGTAATGCCATTGTAGGCCATGTTGGGTTTCTTAAATCCTATAAAAGACTCTCTCGGTCTTTCTATTGGATTGGTATAAAGAAGGATATTAAGGAGTTTATAGCAAATTGTGCCACTTGACAACAACAGAAATATGAGACCTTAGTTCTTGCCGGATTAATTCAACCTCTGCCTATTCCTTCTAGAGTTTGGATGGACATTTATATGGACTTTATCATTGGGTTACCTCCTTGCAAAGGTAAAATTGTTATTTGGGTGGTTGTTGACAGACTTTCCAAGTATGCCCATTTTCTTGCCCTTTCACATCCCTACACGGTTGTCTCTGTGGCACATCTCTTTGTTGAAAACATCTTTAAACTTCATGGAATGCCTACTTCTATAGTGTCATATAGGGATCCTATCTTTATGAGTAAAATTTGGAAAGAATTCTTTGCACTACAGGGCTCATCTTTGTGTTTTAGCTCGGGTTACCATCCACAAACAAATGGTCAAACATACGTGGTTAACAAGTGCTTGGAGACATATCTAAGGTGCTTTTGTAGCTTACAACCCAAGAAATGGGCCAATTGGCTACCATGGGCAAAGTACAGTTATAACACGGCTTTCCACAGTGCAACTAAACTCAGTCCTTATGAAGTGGTTTATGGACAAGCACCTCATGAGATTCCAGTTCATGAAGCTGGCACTACAAAGCTTGACATGGTTGATAGGTGTTTACAAGAGAGAAACCGAGTCTTATCTCTTTTGAACTTAAATCTGTTGGTTACTCAAAATCGGATGACTGTTCAAGCTAACAAGCACAGAACTGAAAGGGTTTTTCAAGTGGGTGACTTGGTGTACTTAAGATTGGTTCTATATCAGCAATTGTCTTTGGCTTCACATCCATTTCACAAGCTTCAGCCTCGATTTTATGGCCCATTCGAAGTGTTGGCTGAGGTGGGGTCTGTGGCCTATAAACTCAAATTGCCAGCCAATTTGAAATTATACCCAGTCTTCCATGTCTCTTGCCTTAAAAAACATATAGGTGATCACATTCAACCTACAATTCAATTACCAGTCATAACTGATAAGGGGATACTCCAAGACGTTCTAGTGGCAATGTTGGAGCGAATGATGGTCAAGAAATGCACTACTGCAGCAACTGAAGTTCTAGTCCAGTGGCAAAACCATGCTCCAGCAGATGCAACTTGGGAAGATTATGCAAATTTGAAGTCCAAATTTTCGATCTGGCTCAATTGTGATGTTTCCATTCCATCAATGCATTATCTTAAGTGTTGTCATTTCTTTTGAAGTCTTGTGTACAAGCCTTGTTTTGAGAGTGGGGTATTGATAGGATGATGTGTATTGTGACATATCAACATAGTTATGTTGATAAGATTGACAGTGCTGACTAAGACAAACAAGAATTAGTTAGAATTGGTTGTTGGTTAAGGGTTGTTAGGGAGTGACTTAGGGAGGAAGTTGCCTGGTTACTATATAAGAGAATATTGTAAAAGGCAAAGGTTGTTGTAAAAGTTGATAATGCAATGAAATATACTAGCTACTGATACATTGAGTAAGAAGCAGAGTAAGGGTTGTATCAACAAATCTTTTATTTATAATAGTAAAAATAAAACTAAACTAAAGTTAATAATTAGTGGCTAGATTTTAGGTGATATATAAAGTCAAAGGACCAAAATTAATTAGTATTTAATCTTACACCCAACTTTATTGAAAAATAGATCTTATTTAGGGATTATAATCTAGTTTCCTACACAATTAATCTGAGATTTTAAAGATCATGCTAGCTAGGGTTTTGCGTTTAGGATCTAGCAGCTTCTTTACTTGTCAGTGAAGTAGGAAATCTGTGTATCACCAATTAAGTCTATGTTCATATATAATATTTTGATTTGTTGTTTAGCAACATGTAAGCAAGTTATGGTTACAATTAAAATCTTCAGAGCACATTAATCTGAGATTTTAAAGACCATGCTAGCTAGGGTTTGCGTTTAGGATCTAGCAACTTCTTCTTAACAACAAAGTAGGAAATCTTTGGACTACCAATTTACCAATCAAGTCTATATTCATATATAATATTTTGATTTGTTTTGATCCTATCTATATATATATATATATATATATATATATGTATGTATGTATGTATGTATGTATGTATGTATGTGCAATCAAGGAATCAACATACACATGTGCTATCGCTCATGCACCAAAAAACAAATACAAAACCCAAATGGACTAATTAATCACACCCATATAACCAACAACAACAATCAAATTTTATCTCACAAAGTGAGATTAATGGTATAAATTGTAAAACACCACTGCATAGCAAACCAATCGATTGATTTCAATCATAGCCTGTTTTGTGTTTGTCGCAAAGTCTTTGCGCCAACCCTAATTAAACCTTATCCGTTGTGTACGATATCTATGGGAGGATGCACAAGCCAAGTAAAAGAATTATCCCTTTTATTTCATTTTATGGAAATGCTTTACGTAGCGATAAAGCAATCATTATTTACACGCTGTTTATATGTGAAATTGTATACATTGATCGAAGACAACCAGCTAATCATTTGAGGTTGAAACAAAGATGGAACCGGATCCCTCCGACCCAAAGAAATTAAGCTCAAATATCAAATGATCCAGGCTATTGAAATTTGATCTAATGGCTACAATTATTATCACTTTTAGAGGGCCTCTTGTTTGTACTTATTGAATCAAATTTCAATAATCCGAATCATTTGATGAGTAAGCTCAGTTCCTTTAGGACCGGAGAGGATCCGGTTCCAACAAAGATATCTGGACTATGGAATAGGAATCTGGTCCAATTCCATGACAGAAACATTCATCAATATACTTGATACTTCTGCAGCAAGGTGCTGCAAACGCAGTACATTTGTTTTTGCATGTCATGTCATATCGAAGCATATATACCAAGTACAGTCCCAAATGTAGGAATAAGATGCCGCTTCTTCTGGAATATGAGAAACCCTATAATTCCTCTTGTATATTAGTAGGCGAATAATGTTATGTCGCTCTACTCAAAAGATGAGTAGGAGTTCTTACTTAATATTGTTATTGTCAATTTATAGAATTTCGTAATTATGATTGGAACTGTTTATATTATGAATACTTTATAAAGATCGTTTCTGCAAAAAATCAATTAAAACTAAGGTTGTTTAGCCATCGAACTGTATAAAAACAAATGAACATAATTGGTAAAAATATTATGAACTATCTATGTCTTTGCTACAATAGATTGACTAATTACAATCTTAGTTTTAATTCATCTTTTGCAGAGATAATATTTATAGAGTGATTTATAACATGAACGATAAGATCATAAGTAAAAAGTTCTATGATTCGAACACAAAAAGATTTGAGTAAAAATTCCTATTCACTCTTGAGTCAAGCATTAGGCGTATATGCTCCTTTCGTTTTTTCCCATCATGTACACACACACGTATATACATATACATATATGTATATATATACACGTATATACTCACACACACATAGGAGACGACTGCCAACTTTCCTTCGTATATAAAATAACATCTAAAATGTTCATGCAGTTGCAAAGCTGTCAGTCTCCATTCACTGAGTAGTAATAAGTAGAATTGTAAAGTAGTTTTTTTTCAGAAGCATACGTACACACTGCCATTTGACTTAAGATTTGAAATTTTTGGAGAAGACATGGTGATGAGAACATCCTCGGAGCGTTCTCCACCAGATGGGACTCATCATGTACCTCCTCGATCTGTTCTAAAATATGTAGCACCAATGCTACTTCATTTTTTAAAAGCACTCCCATCAGCCTTTTTTCCTTTATGGAGACCCTAGAAACTATTGAGGAAGAGTAAATATAAAGCACTAACTATTATATTTGGCAATCAGTCTCTAATTTGTTGGACAAGATCATGAGTTCAAGTCTCATAAACGACATTATAATGTTGAATCATCATAGCAGCACCTCCTTCAATTTTGGGTTTTCGACCTGAACCGATGAAGAAAAACTTGGATCTCATGGATTATAGAATAATTTACCAAAGGAAAAATATTATAGAATAAGCTAACCCTAGATTAGATAATTAAGATGGTTATTCTTATGGTCTAACTTCAAGACAGTATGGCACCCAGCGTCTCTAATTGGGCTTTTTCTGTGTTAAGGGGGACACTGCGTTGCCTCAGATCAGCCGAATACCTTTTTGAGAGAAGTAATTGTCCATCGTCATGTAATAGGTTAGTTGGGCCTTTAGCCACATTACAACTTCAGAACAAATGAAGACTGAAACTTTGATATGAAATAAGATGAGAACCTTTTGGCATCTATTTTTGGGCCATTTGGGAATTATTTTATTCAAAACAATTTTGCTCAAAAGCATTTCTGTTGGAAGAGCATCAAAATTATTAATGAAAATACAAGCGCATTTTTGTAACTCAAAAGCACTTTTGTCTCTTATTTTTTTGTCGAAATTTGCCTATTTGGTGATATAAAAGCGCTTTTAGTTGTTTAAAAGCATTTTCAAATAGCCGAGTCATGTAGTACGGATTTATAACTAAGTATGACATTAAAGTAATTAGTTGTATAGATGATAAGTCAAGTGAGTAAAAAAGATTCAGTATCACCTCTTTTTCATCTCAAATTAAACACGTCTTAAGCTCTCAAATTAGTTGAAAAGATTCCACCGCAAACGGGAGAGTACAAGAAGAAAATAGATTCAAGTTCAAAACCAACCCTGTTTAATTAATCATCACATAATTAATAATGGTAACATGGACGTGCGTGTGTGATAGTCAATGCGTTAATAAGATAAATTATATACACTAGAACTTGATTTGTTTATAGGTACCTCATGTACATTACACAAATAAGACACTTTCCGATATGTAGAAAACCAAGGCCTAGTTTGTGTCGAGGAAACTATGAGTTAAATATTAAAATGATTTTTTGTGTGTCATACGTATTTAAAATTGACAAAATAAAATATAATTTGTATTGAGCGGTTTTACTTTTAATTATATTGAAGTATCTTATTGTGCCGTGTTGTATTAGTGTTAAAATGCAAATTAAAAAAAAAGTGATTAGTAAGAATCCAACACATACAAAGTGAAAGATTCATCATAATTTATAAATAAAGGATTCCTTTCCTATAAATTCATCGAGCATATCTAATCAAGCTGAATAGAATTTAAATAACTGTTACAATCATTCACATCAATTTCAACAAACAAGAAGGGGGAAGCTACTGTTTTTGGAACAGAAGTAAAGGTAGCTTGCTTACTCTTCTAGCAGCGTATGTTGGCAAGGGAAAAAAGAGGCATTAGGACCATACGAAAGTAAAGAGGCATTCGGGAAGCGACTAGTCGCTTATTGCGAAGTTTCACAAGAATGTTCCGAAAAAGGACTTCGTGTTGGGTTGAGGGATTTTAAATGGTAGATAGGTTTGGGAGGATGTCTACATCTATATTATATTTGAATGAAATTTACTGAAGATGATGACCTCTAGAATTTGCAATTAGGATATGTTTATGCTACCTAACTATTTGCTTTCAAGTTTTTGGATTTTTAGTGTCGGATCAGTCTATAAAATATCATCCATTGCGTCATTTGCGGGCATAGTGCCAATGAAATCCATATTTTTACAATAAGTTCTAGAACCTCAAATATTAAAAACTTTAACTTCCCGGTGGATGATGCGGGTTTACATTATCCTTGCGGATTTACATCATGATCACATACATTCGGTTATCTGTTATCTCAATGGAAGATTCTGAGAAGACTGACAAGTATACATGACGTGGTACTGTAAGTTTTAATATGTTTCATACTTATCAAAACACTATAATCACTTACTTGGAAAAGAAGACATTTTGACCTTGCAGATGCAACCCACGAACGGATTAAAGAAACCCTAATAAGCCTATAATTAGCATACTAAAGTCCATAGGATTAGTCACAACTATGTAAACCAATATGGAGAATGATCAAATAGCATACCATATTCTACCATTACTCAATGTTGATCATCGATACAAAGCCCTTGAAGGCGCACTAATCTCAATACAAGGTCACTATCAATGGGATTAGGCGGGCTCCACCCAATCATTTGTCGTACAAATTTAAATACAATAAGGATTAAGTCTTGGACCCCCACCATCACAGACACAAAAGAGTTGGTGATCAACATCAATGTCGGTTAAACTGTTACTCCATCCTCCAAAGGCCCCAAACCAAAAAAATGTCATTTCATACATCATTGCCTAACGCCTCGTTTGGAGATACAATATTTTTGCTCGTAAGCATTTTTGCTATGATGTTACAATTGAAGGCCGTTTACTATTTTTCGTCCAATATAGTTAGAAATGCTTTTATTTGTCAAATAATTACTCTAGAAGCATTACTCAAACAAATCCTAACCATTTTGCCCACCCATCTCAATGGACCTAAAGCTTGCGGACCCGAGATCCTTATACGGGCCGGGTGAAGCCCCGCCATCTTGACCCATGAACCTCTTCCCCCCTCCTCCTCTCTTCCTCCTCCACACCCTAAACCTCCAAACACCCACTACCCCAACAAATATCAAAAGCGCCACACAAACCACCCCAATCCCAACCCCCACACCCACATTTATTTTCTTCCTCCCTGCACCCTCCCGCACCTTAAAATAACCCATCTTACTCTCATCCCCAACGCCCACCAAACTCTGGATCGGGTAATCCATCAAGTAACAAAACCCGGACCCGTTATTGTACACCGCGCCCCAACAGCTACAGTTCCTTTCACAAGTTCTTTCGCATTCACCGTAAGACGACATCATTTTATACTTCATCAACTCCTTGTACGGCAGCTCCACGCCGTTCCTCCTTAAAACCCGGAAGCTTTTAATTTCCCGCCATCCGGAACCGCAGAAGTCGCCGGTCTGAACCGGAAAACACTCACCGGAATGGAACTCCGTCTGGTTATTCAAACACGAACACGAAGCATTCCCGGCCCCGCACAAACCGAACGAACCGCATGGACTGGGAAGCTCGCATGTGGCGGCAATCGCCTGGAAATCCAAAGCCCAGTTGGAACCGTCCCAGTAATACGCCTTGAGGTTTCCGTCCGCTTCCAACCTGACCTTACGGAGGCCGTTGATTAGCCTTGGAAAGGTCATGAACGCTTGGATGTCGACCGGAGTTGGGTTCCCGGTTTGGTACATTCCGATGAACCCGTCCGGATCAACACGGGCGTAAATAGGTCCTTTTCCTTCGACGACTTTGGCCTTGGCTTCCATGGCTTTGCGTTTCCAGTACTTTTGGTCTGCATTTGAACCCGGTTTGAACTTGGCGAACAGACCCATGAAATTGTTCCCCAATCGCATTGAGTATAGGCCGTTCGATGAGACAAGCTTCATAGTCGATGTGAAATTCTGATTCTCGACGAGGGTATTTGTTGGAAAGTCAAAACTCTGCCATAGAACGGTGTCCTGGGTCGTTTGGATTTGGACGTTAGAGGTGTCGAGGACTGCAAGCCGGTCGCCGATTTCGGAGTGAGTTGACCAGAATACCTTCGACTGGGGATCTGAGAGGACTAGGCTACCGTTGAAGAGGAGGGTCGTGCGGTCGGACCAGCGGGCGAGTTGGGCAGGGTTAGCGAGCCAGACAGGGTCGGAGGATGGCACGTGGAGGAGGGCCAGAGCGAGTTGGGTTTTGTTGACTCGGAGGAAACCCAGTGAAAAGTTGCCGGTTGGGTCAGTGAGCACAGGTTGGAAGGTTTGGATTGAAGGGTCCGGAGTGGCTTTGAAGCCTCTGGAAAGCTCCGCTTGGGCAGAGGCGGCGCAAGGTGGTGATGTGACGTAGAGTAATACAAGTGTGAGAAAAAGAAGCTGAGGTGAACTTAGACGAGTGACTGAGTTGGTGAACGTTTCCATAGTGGAAATGAATATCAGAGAGAGAGAGAGAGAGAGAGAGAGAGAGATGACTACGGAACAAAAGCAGCCATGGGAGGGAAACAAAAGGACAGCAGCAGCTCATATATAACAATATTTTTGAGCTGCAAAACTCAAATATTATTATAACATAGCTTGACTGTTTGCAACTTGCAACATTGTTTACAATTGCCAATCTTCGACGCCAATTCTGCTCTGATTCTTATAGTTTGTTTGTTTGAAGTGCTCTGATTCTCAAAAATTTCGGAACATATATTCGGAAATTCATATATATATATTCAATTTTTTTTTTAATATTCTATAACTTTTTCGTACATACAATTTATTTTATTTTTTTCAAATTTGGCCTATGTATAAGTTCAATTAATTTTGGGCTATACTAGTACGCCTATTTTTGTAATATATAAGTGTATATTCAATATAAAAACAATAACCAAAGTATATCTAAAACTAACAATAAAACACAAAAATTGATTACAAAATATATAATTTGAGTAATTAAGTACAAAAAATCAGAAATTTTCGATTTTTTTTATAGGAATAAGTCACTTTGAAAAAATTCAGATCAAAAATTCAAAATCTCTAAATGCAATCCAATTTCTGTTCCAAATTTTCGAAAAATTATCGCATTATTGAAAATTTTATTGGCAAAATTGGAAACATCATTCCCACTTGACCCCTAGCTAGTTTTATTTAATTCATGACAACTAAAATCGTAGTGTATATATATATATATATATATATTTTTTTTTTTTTTTTTTTATTTTATTGCAAGCAATTTTTTTTTTTTAAACAAATGATATTATCTACACTAAGGGGGAAGGGGTAGGCTTAACCTCACACTAGGCTAACAATAATGTGGTTCAAATTCATCTTTGACGAGAATCGAATATAAAACCTCTCACTTACAAGTGAAAAAAATATCATTATACTGTAATACTAAGTGGCTATTGTAAACAATATTTACACTAAGGCAAAAGAGGAAATTTAAACTTGAAACACATTGCATTAAAGAGGAATGCCTTGTTCATCTGACTAATCTACCACTTGTCTTCTAGTGTTACAAAAAAATTCCCAACACTATAAAGTGTAGACCTCTTTCATCATTTTATATGCATTTCTTTATACATACCTTAATAGTGGGCAACAATTAGTATGTTAATAATTAGTCAACGAATTTGGTGTTGACCTTTTTTTTTTTTTTTTTTTTTTGTTTAGTTTGCAGACTTGGTGTTGATTATTGAGAACGACATATTGTTTTCTTTGTTTGTTCTTTAGCTATTCCGATACAACCGTTTTATGACTTGTGTGGGAGTTGGAGTTAGCCATTTTCAAAGTAGGGAGAGAGTTGGCATCTATAAGAAAATCGTTGAAGTTCTAAAAATGTTTTCTGAGGTTGGCTACTTTCTATTAGCAGCACTTTGAATAAGCTATATATATGCATATGAAGGTAGCCTATGTATATGCGTGCCATCCTCATCCAATGCCAACATCATTAAATTGAAATCAAACCAATGATGATCGAACTTATTTGTTTGTGCAATTTTTTGTGAGGATTGAATTGACGAGAACCTGCAATACAAAATCAAAGAGACTAACACCGGTGTGGTGTTTGTCACAGAGCCTTTGATGCCTATGTGATGAGAGAATTCTTGGTTTGTGTAAGTGTAGCTAGAGATAAATTAACCTAAAGAAAAAAGGATAGAGGCTTGGCTATTTATAGGCAAACAAAGGAGTAAACCCTATCTTGGAGGAGAGTGGTAGCTTGTCTACAACACCGATGTGGAAGCATTCTGCAAGGTTATTGCAGATGATGCTCCAACCCCCCCCCCTCCCAAAAAAATGTCTCAATTAAACTTCAGACATTCCCAATAAGTGCAGCGACTGATAAGCGGATCGATTGTATATCAAGGTCGCCCCCAAAAAATGTCTCGATTAAACTTCAGACGTTCCCGATAAGTGCAGTGACTGATAAGCAGATCGATAGTATATCAAGGTTGTCCGCGTTAAGGCCGTTTGGCGGCAAGATGGGCCTCAAGGACTGATGAATGTGGACTTCTTGGGCGCTCTAAGGAATAGAGGCTTGTAAGCCCATCGAGGTATGGATAATGTCTGCATGGTCTGTCAAGAACAGAACCGACATATTGAGTTGATAATACACATGTTATGCTCTAACAGGACGAAATATTTTATATTCCAACATTATTCATGTGAGATCTTTCTATCAACCACCCCTTTTACATTTATTTCATTTTAACGTTTTTTTATTTCGCTTGTGAGGTAGAAAATTTTCAGCGAGGAGATGCTTTGTCACGTAAGCTGAGTGACAAGTTCTATTGAGTTGGGGCACTCGCAGCCAAAGTTTTAGTTTTTTTTTCGACATTGATTGACAAGTTCTATTGAGTATAAGCTTTAAGACAAATAATGTCAAGAATTGGATTCTTTTCCATGATAACCAAAAAAGAAAGACACATATAAATGTGTGTGTAACTATGTATAAATAGGATTTAAGTTCTTGAATGTTTAATGTCGAAATTGTAGTGCTCCAGAGTATTATATACGTCAGGATTTTTTATCGTTAGTTTTAAGTTTTATATCCTTAACAAAAAAATTAACGGTTAAAACCTCTAAAACTATAAAATACCCTAGAGTATACCAAAAAATGTCAATTCAATGTTTCGTGCAAGATGTCAATGAATTTGATTCATCCAGAAGGGGAGAAATTAAAGATACCATCATCAGGTGGGCGCCAGGTTTGACATTTTCAATAACGCATTGAATCAAGGGTTGACTTCTATCTAAAATGAATTGGGAAGAACTCCAATCTCCATTCAAGAATTTTCAATATTACCATTAATATATAGTTGCATGTTGTTTGACCTAATTGCAGAATACAGTTAATTACATATACATATATATGATATTATAAACATATAATTTATGAATATATATATATGTATATATATATATATATATATATATTGATTCAACGGATCAAAAGATACACTAACCCTACCAGGCATATCTCTTCAATTCAAAGCCATTTGATATGTCTGAATCATTCTTTCTCTCTTCCAAGATTTCGATCACTCTTTTGACCTTTCACCCTACATATGTCTATTTACGCCATTTTTCTCCTCTCTGCTCCTCTGCTTTGATCTTCTTTTCTTTCTTAAGGTCTTGAACAATGACCATTGCACGTCTCAGCCGTTTCTTCAATGAACAAAGCCTTACTTTTCTCCAAGAATAGAGAGCTTGCGAACTAGATCTTGACTTTTGCCTATATATCTAATTGATTGTCTGAGTCCGGCTCACTGCACGTGCACATGGTGGTGATGGCCTCACGTTTCTTCATTGAGGAATGTGCAACTCTCTTATTTGGACTTTTACTTAGAGTAATGTTAGGAAAACTAAATTTGTAGACTAAATTTTGTAAACTAAATTACATAGAAGTTAATGATTGGATTATCACTTAAATATTGATAAACATGCTCATTTTCCATTAGTGACAGTGTGACATATCATTTATTTTGTAAATTTAGTCTCTTTGGTATTTTATCGTGTATTGTCACCTGATAATTGAAACGGTCTACTTTCTATATCACCCTTTAAAGATCACTGTTGTAAAAAAATAAAAATAAAAATAAAATAACTAAATCAAAACTTGTTGAGTCATATAATGGTTATTGATAGGATTTTTACCACCTGCAAAAGTAAGGATAAAAACACTTAAAAATATTTGCAAGAGTACAAGGTTGTCATTGTGACATCCCACATCGCCCAGGGGACTGATCCTTATATGTATATTCCATTTCTACCTAGCACGAGGCCTTTTGGGAGCTCGCTGGCTTCGGGTTCCGTGGGAACTCCGAAGTTAAGCGAGAAGAGGGCTAGAGCACTCCCAGGATGGGTGACCCTCTGGGAAGTTGCTCGTGAGTTCCCAAAAACAAAACCGTGAGGGAATGGTAAGCCCAAAGCGGACAATATCGTGCTACGGTGGTGGATCGGGCCCGGGAAGTGGTCCACCCCGGGCCGGGATGTGACAATTTGGTATCAGAGCCTAACCCTGGCCGTGGTGTGCCGACGAGGACGTCGGGCCCCTAAAGGGGGTGGATTGTGACATCCCACATCGCCCAGGGGACTGATCCTTATATGTATATTCCATCTCTACCTAGCACGAGGCCTTTTGGGAGCTCACTGGCTTCGGGTTCCGTGGGAACTCCGAAGTTAAGCGAGAAGAGGGCTAGAGCACTCCCAGGATGGGTGACCCTCTGAGAAGTTGCTCGTGAGTTCCCAAAAACAAAACCGTGAGGGAATGGTAAGCCCAAAGCGGACAATATCGTGCTACGGTGGTGGATCGGGCCCGGGAAGTGGTCCACCCCGGGCCGGGATGTGACAATTACATCCCACATCGCCCAGGGGACTGATCCTTATATGTATATTCCATCTCTACCTAGCACGAGGCCTTTTGGGAGCTCACTGGCTTCGGGTTCCGTAGGAACTCCGAAGTTAAGCGAGAAAGGGGCTAGAGCAATCCCATGATGGGTGACCCTCTGGGAAGTTGCTCGTGAGTTCCCAAAAATAAAACCGTGAGGGAATGGTAAGCCCAAAGCGGACAATATCGTGCTACGGTGGTGGAGCGGGCCCGGGAAGTGGTCCCACCCGGGCCGGGATGTGACAATTTGGTATCAGAGCCTAACTCTGGTCGCATGTGTGCCGGCGAGGACGTCGGGCCCCTAAGGGGGGTGGATTGTGACATCCCACATCGCCCAGGGGACTGATCCTTATATTTATATTCCATCTCTACCTAGCACGAGGCCTTTTGGGAGCTCACTGGCTTCGGGTTCCGTAGGAACTCCGAAGTTAAGCGAGAAAGGGGCTAGAGCAATCCCATGATGGGTGACCCTCTGGAAAGTTGCTCGTGAGTTCCCAAAAATAAAACCGTGAGGGAATGGTAAGCCCAAAGCGGACAATATCGTGCTATGGTGGTGGAGCGGGCCCGGGAAGTGGTCCCACCCGGGCCGGGATGTGACAGTCGTAGTATAACAGCTCAAGCAAGATCTTTTTCCACATGGATTGAATAAATAATTTGTGTTTAAACTAATTTTTAATTAATTATTTGAAACAAGGTTTGGAAAAAATTGATTTTGAAATTTTAAATAATAAAAACGAATTTTAAATAAAAACAATTAAAGAAATTAGCAAAGTAAAGAAAACAAAAGAAAACGTTTTTGAAAATTAAAGTTGTGAAAGCCTAGGGTTCTGCTGTCACCTTTAACAATCCTACACAATTTTATCAATTACTTATGAATTTCTACATACATGTTTTGAAGGTTAAGTTTTCCTAATGCATATTTTCCTTGTGATGTTTAAGTGAAAATATGTATCTAACATGCAACCCGTCTATGATGTTCATATCAAATATAAACATGCAAGACTCATTAAACTTTGTGAAAACCCTTTGAAAAACCATGCAACCCTTAAGAGCATGATGTTCGCCTTAAGTGAACTTACAATTACTAATCACAAGAAGCCCTCTTCAATTTCAGGGTGATGTTCCAACAGAAATTGCATCAAATTACTTGTCTAAAAGCCCCTAATGGTCGCGAATCACTAAGACAATTAGATAGTTTAATCACGGTGATTAATAATTCCAAGCAAGCATGCATCTATTCATAAGCAAATTAATAAAATCACATATTCATGCTAAGGCTTGTGGCTTCGCCCTAGCAAAAGAACTAGTTACAAACAACTATAAAAACTAAAGAAAAAAATATTGAAAACACCTTGTAGGTAAAAAGTCTGAAGTTCTCCAAAATAATGCGTGCCTTCTCCCCCCAAACCCTAATGGCTAAAAAACCATGTTTATACTCTCCAAATTAAAACCCTCATAGAAAAGGTTTTCTAAAAACTAAGAAATAAAATAATAAAAGGATAACTAGGAATTACATTCCTATTATGACTAGGAAATATGCCCACCACAGATATAGCAACGTTTCTGGACGAGCTCCAAAACAGGCCCAAAATAACTCATATTAAAGATTATGACCTCCTCTTCAAGTTCTAAGAAGAGCCTAAGTCCAAAATCCATAATCTTCCAGCCCAAAAGTTGCAAATAGCTCTGTAACCCAATCTGCCAGCACTACACGCTAGTCATAAATTAATTCGCCACAATCAGATGCTTCGGGATAAAATTAAGAAATTTTGAGACAACCTTCTTGACAGATTCACGAACCCGGTCCAATTGGAATCACTCAAAAAATTTCCCGTTTGATTACTTTATACTCATAACAAGTTTGCATATCATACATTAAAAATGCATAATAAAGCATCAAAATCTCACCAAAATAATAATCAAAATATACCAAAAATAAGGAAATAATATACAATATAAAATCGACTCATCAGTTATCCAATAAATGGATCAAATAAGTTTCTGACTTATACACTTAAATTTTGATAATGTTAACCGAATAGTTAAATAATTTCTGATTTGGTGGATTTTTTGCAGGGTTGATTTTGAAAGGTGATTTAAAAAGTAGATAGTTCCAATCATCGAGAAAGACTTGCATAATGAGAAGGAGAACCGATAAGGTACAAGTGAGAATGTTACTAGCATCTCCTTTATCAATTGTTGTAGTATGGAGACTCAAACGAGTGGTTAGTATCATGTTAACTTTAACAATTGATTAAAGCTTCAGCGCTTTTGTGTATTTGTATGTATAAAAATTAAATTAATGGACAAACTAAAACTCGATGAAAGATGAAAATATATAATACCTCGATTTACATTCGTAATTTGACATGCATAATTAGATATTAGCATGCCTCGATTAGAGAAAACACGAGTACAATGAATATGCTAAAGGGAAAACCAAGTAAGATTTTATTCTGCATGCGTAAGATTTTTTGGTAAGAAGAAGACAAGAACATTGACGGTTTAGAGTTTTAAACTATATTTCATTTGACTAATAAATCATGATATTTAGCAGTTTCTGTGAAGCAGCCGTTGGTATTCATGTATGTCGGCAAGGCAAACAGCTGCTGCACTGAAAGTATTTGCACACTTGCGCAGCATCTGAACACTGCCCTGTCCAGAAAGAGAGAGCTCAGTCGATCAGTTAGATTAAATAGTCGATCATATTATATGAACAGTAACACTTTTACCTAATATTACTAATCTATTTGTTATAAAACCAGCAGACATAAATAAACACACACACAGAGATACACACACACACACCATATTACTAATCTATTTGTTACAAAACATTCACGGGTTCTGCAAATATATTAAAAATTTCACAAAACTGTGAATATTTACGTTTATAAAACCAGCAGACATACGTACACACATACGTACATATATCAACTTGGATCTGCATGCATATAGCTGGCATGGTCATGGCTTTTCTGTGTTCCTTCAATTCTGTGTCTCAATTGGGACTAAATCGATCCGTATTTTATTCTTAAAGAGAGAAGCTTCTAGATATACATCGGGTCAGTTTTTTTGGATTTAGGTCGGTTTCAAAACAACTATTTAAGTAAATAGGTCACTTAAATCTAACTTGGTAAGTTAACAAATCACTCAAGTTAACATGTTAAACTAAAAGATCACTCGTTTCAGGTGTTAAGTTAGCAAATCACTCAATTTTAACTTGTTAGCAACCGATTCTATAACTCATGAATTGCAATCCAGAATCCAAGAACAGAATTTTTCAGAAGAAAAAACCAATTCATTTCCACAAATGCAGACAAAAACATCGCATGCAACCAATTCAGATTTAAAACCATTGAATTCTGAAAACAAAACATTCCTTGTGTGTAAAGAAGAATTATTTCCTTAAATTGTGCGACAAAGTGTCGACCATCCAAAGCCAAGAACTATGCCAAACCTTAGACAAATAAAAGTCCAAGATGAAATATAATTTGATTAAAGAACAGAAAACTACAAGATGATAGAGAGTTTGAGCTCCTTGATTTTTTTATTCAGTTTCCTAAAGAGATTTCTTCATTCCCCAGACAAAATGCAAATTGTATTGGACCTTTTATAATTAAATATCCGTAACGAGTTGGGCCCAAAACAGATACAAATTTTTTGAAAAAAAAAAAAAAAAATTGAATGTTGAGAGTGGGATTTGAACCCACGCCCTTTCGGACCAGAACCTTAATCTGGCGCCTTAGACCAACTCGGCCATCTCAACTTTGTTGTCAATTGTCGAAAGCATAATAAAATATTTTAAATTATGTTTCCATAGGCAAATTACATCCCAATAAAAAATGGTGGATATATTTCATTTACAATGCCAAAGTTCTATTCAATGTTATGGCCTGTTTTACTGAAGGGAGAGAGTGGCAGAGGGGGATGAAGAAGGGTTTGAGGAAGTTCGCGTTATTTCTTATGTATAGTGCTTTTATTTATAGTAGAATTGATAGGATTTCTTACTTTGCAAGTAATACAATCATAAAGGAATAGGATATTCTAGTATCCTAATTACATTTTACTAGTGATTTGTACAATCACATGTGTTATAATTAATATTGCAACGTTCAAGCTATTTTTTTTCTCAAATCTGGAAAGAAAAGCTCTCCGGACTCTAATGTTGTAATATCGAAGCACCTCTTTGTACCAATTCAATGAACTGTAAAAAGTCTAGAAAAGTGATCATATCATGACAGATTATTGTCTAGATTTTTCAAAATTATGTAACGCTCAAGTTACAAAGTTATAAAGATACAGACTAACAGTTCCAGCATTAGTTTTTGTTTTCTAGTTTTGATCTGACATCTTAATTTTTGGTAAGCATCTAGAAAATGTTGAGTAGTCAATCTTCCATATAACTCGTGAATTGGTCTGTGTTAGGGATGACATCTTAAAAGTTGTATGTACTACATAATTTTACAGTAGAAATACTGTAAACTCTTTGTTTAATTACAAGTAATATTCTATATTAACCTATATTAAGGGAAAACATAAGATTTGAAGCCGATTGACACGTGATAGCTTGAAGAGGAATGCTTTAACTACTAAGATTATCAAATAGTTAGAGAACACGTATGAAAGTCAACTTCAACCTTCGCATCATCCAAGTTATCTATAAGAATTTAGATTATTAGCTAATTCCTATTGCCCCTTAGTGCGTCCTCCTCTACAAATAGTATGTGGTGGATGAAGTGAAACACAACACAAAAGTATTAATTAATAAACATGTTGGATTAGCATCACGTCATTTGACAAGATTAAAAAAACATATCACAGTAAGAATATGCTTAAGAGGCAGTGGCCACAGGAGGATGACAAAGACAAAGCTAGCTTGGTTAATTAATGGGAGCACAATTAGATGTGATGAAGACAACTTTTTTAAGGCTAGAAAATTCTTGTTTTCTATTGGCATCTTCCTCTTCAATTAGGAAAACAGGCATCTACGAGTCAGTGTCACGAGTTCAGTATTGAGTTGAGCTGTAGGGTTTATTTGTGTTCATATAGCTCCTGGTTCGATATTGTTGGGACCTAAAAAGGACAACTCCGAGTTAATAAGGCTTTTCTCTTTGCGAGAGTTAGAAGAAACATTTATCGTACGCAATTTTATTCTTATTTTGCAAATAGACTGTTTCCACGATTTGAACTCATAATCTTTTGATCACAAAGTATCAAGATACAACAAAAAAGCAAATCACCAATTGCGCTAGAACGGGGCCACGGACTTGACAGTGAGACTGTTAGACAAATAAGGAATATGGTTGGAGTCCTTGTGTAATTGTATATAATATTACACACTAGCCGTCCTACAGCCGTCAAGTCGTCCTACAGCCGTCCTACCTTGTCCTACCTACACACTAGCCGTCCTACAGCCGTCAAGTCGTCCTACAGCCGTCCTACCTTGTCCTACCTACACACTAGGACGGCTACCTTGTCCTACCTACACACTTGTATCATGTATATATATCCTTGTAATCTTGTAGAGAAAAATAATGAAAAAAAAAGCATTCTCCTCCATTTTTCCACATTCACTTCTCTTCCATTTTTCCACATTCACGTATCAATAACAAATATATTTTTTAGCCTACATACCTTTTTCTACACGGTATACAGGGCAGGTTTATAACCCTAGCTCTAATTTTTTTTTCGGCAGCTTTCTCTGCCGTTCCCATGGCTGACTCTTCTTCTTTCGATGGTGTTTTTTCCCTTCATCATTCCGACCACCC
This sequence comes from Pyrus x bretschneideri, assembly GCF_019419815.1. Classification (NCBI taxonomy): domain Eukaryota; kingdom Viridiplantae; phylum Streptophyta; class Magnoliopsida; order Rosales; family Rosaceae; genus Pyrus; species Pyrus x bretschneideri. The sequence goes on from NW_025999784.1 coordinate 2,146,449, forward strand.
GAATCTTGTCCTTGTAACCAAGAAGTTGAATGGTGATAACTACACATCCTGGGCCCGTGGCATGTAGCTTTCCTTGAGTGCCAAGAATAAACTTGGTTTCATCACTGGCGATATCCAAGAACCTTCTTCCTCCGACGACCCTGATGCTCACGCGGCTTGGCGTCGTTGCAATGACATGATTCTCTCTTGGCTTCTGCATTCCTTGGAACCTGACCTTCAAGAATCTGTGCTTTTTTCCACCTCTGTCCAAGCTGTATGAGATGATCTTCGCGAACGCTTCTCTCAGAGTAATGCTCCACGCATCTTCCAACTCAACCGGGAACTTGCTACAATTTCTCAAGGTTCTTCTTCTATCTCCACCTATTTTACTCGCCTAAAAGCTCTCTGGGATGAGCTTGCTTCTTATAATGATGGCTGCACGTGCTCTTGCAACGCCAAGCATGACCGTCAACAACTCATGCAATTTTTAATGGGCCTCAACGAATCCTTTGCTGCTGTTCGTGACCAGATTCTTTTAATGAATCCCCTTCCCACTGTTCGTCAGGCCTGTTCCTCGGTGTCTCAAGCTGAAAAACAACGCTCCTTGGGCGTCCTCCGCTCTGTCGATCAACCTGCTGCCATGGCTGTTCGTGGCCCGTCCCGTCCCTCCTCTGCTCGTCCTCCCCTCCACTGCACCTACTGCAATTTTGATTATCATACCCAAGACACCTGCCATAAACTTCATGGCTATCCCGTTGGCCATCCCCTACATGGCCAACCGTGGCGACCACCGCGCGGTGCCACTGCTTCCAGTTCTTCCTGCAGCTATGCACCTTCCAGTCCTCCCCGGCAGCCACTGTTTTCTGCTTCCCGGCCCCATAATTTCATCCAGGCCCATCACGTGCAAGGCACCCAGGCCCCCGCCTCCTCTTCTACTCCAGCGACGCACTAAGTGCAAGGGGCCCAGCCCACTTTGCATGACTTGCAGCTTGCCATGCATGACCTCTCTGCCGAGCAGCACTCCCGTGTTCTAGCTGCTCTACGTGACACCATCACCCCTCCTCAGGCCAATGCCGTGCTCACTACTGATTTTGCCCAAGGTTTGTTACCTGTCACCTCTCGTCATGGTCAATGGATTCTTGACAGTGGTGCTACGGATCATATTACTTCTTCCGCCTCATGTTTGGTTAATCGTTCTCCTTCACATTTGCCGCCTGTTTCTTTGCCTAATGGTGTTTCCGCTCCCATTACTTTTACCAGCACTCTTCCTTTAAATTCATCAGTTACTTTGAAGGATGTTTTATGTGTCCCTAATTTCCGAGTGGACCTTTTATCGGTTGGTAAACTTACAGATGGATTATCGTGTTCCATAACCTTCTTTCCTTCTTGGTGTGTTTTGCAAGACTTGGTTTCGAAGGCGATGATTGGTGTGGGTAAGCGACGTGGCGATCTGTATTACCTTGTGGCCCTTACCTCTTCTCTCCCCACCCGTCAACCTCTCTGCAACATCATTACCATCCCCTTCTGCCTCTGGCATAGGCGTCTTGGTCACCCCTCCTCCACTCGTTTGCAAGCTTTAGCATCTAACTCTCTTAATTGTACTTTTGATTCTAGTCATATTTGTGATGTTTGTCCGTTGGCAAAACAAACTCGTCAACCTTTTCTTTTGAGTTCAATTTCATCAACTTTCCCTTTTGCTTTAATTCATTGTGATATTTGGGGCCCGAATCGTCAATCTTCTTTTTCTGGTGCTCATTATTTCTTAACCATTGTGGATGATTTTTCTCGCTTTATGTGGGTCTTCCTCATGAAACATAAATCCGACACTCAACAATTAATTAAGGATTTTTTTGCTTATGTCACTACCCAGTTCCGCACTACCATCCAATGCATTCGTACTGACAATGGTGGTGAATTTTTATCTCTTCGTAGTTTTTTCTCTGATCATGGGGTGCTTTTACAAACTTCTTGTGTTTATACCCCCAACAAAATGGCGTTGTTGAAAGAAAACATCGTCATCTTCTTGAAACCGCTCGCGCCCTTCGTTTTCAATCCCATCTTCCTATCAAGTTTTGGGGGGAATGTGTTCTTACCGCTACTTATCTCATCAATCGTCTCCCTACCCGTCTTCTCCATCATAAATCCCCATTTGAGGTTCTCTTTTCGAAAACCCCATCTTATGACCACTTCCGCGTCTTTGGTTGTCTGGCATATGCCACCTCTGTCACTCCCACCACCAAATTTTCCCCTCGGGCTCATCGTTGCATTTTTCTCAGTTATCCTCATGGACAAAAGGCCTATACCCTTTACGATCTCGACAATCACCGCATTTTCACTAGTCGAGACGTCATCTTTCACGAAACTACTTTCCCTTATGTCGTTTCTCACCCTCCTATCCCATCCTCTTCCCCTACCCTACCCATCCCACCCCCTCTGGACTTTACATATAACCCACCCCTTCCTGCCCCGACGCCTCACCCTCCTCCACCTTCCTCCCCTTCCACGCCTCCCACAGATTCCCTTGCTGCCCCATTACCCGTTCCTCCCCATGCCCCTTTACCCACGGACATCCCTACCCCCCCACTACCTACCAATCCTCCCCTTCCCCGCACCTCTTCCCGTGCCCATAAACCTTCATCCTATTTAAAAGACTACATTTGCTCGTAGGTGATTCTGCCATCCCACCCATCTTCGACTTCGCAACCCGGTTCTACACAAGGTACGCGATATCCACTTTGTAATTTTCTCTCTTATCACCGTTACTCTCCCAGGCATTTTTCTTACATTAACTCTGTCAGTCGGACTGTGGAGCCTTCCTCCTTTGCCGAGGCTGCCACTGACCCCAATTGGCAACGTGCTATGACTGAGGAGCTTCAAGCTTTACATGCTAATGGTACTTGGACTTTAACTTCCTTGCCCCCTGGCAAAATTCCCATTGGTTGTAAGTGGGTGTACAAACTCAAGCACAATTTCGACGGCTGTATTGACCGCTACAAAGCTCGTTTGGTTGCTAAAGGCTTCACTCAGGCTGAAGGTATTGATTATCATGACACTTTTTCTCCTACTGCTACGATGATTACGGTGCGTTGTCTTCTTGCTTTTGCTGCTAGTCAGTCTTGGTCTCTTCATCAGCTTGATGTTAATAATGCTTTCTTACATGGTGACTTACATGAAGAAATCTATATGTCTCCTCTTCCTGGTCTTCGGCGACAGGGGGAGAATCTTGTGTCGCCTTCACAAGTCACTTTATGGTCTTAAGCAGGCTTCTCGCCAATGGTTTGCCAAATTCACTAGTGCCATCATTTCTGCCGGTTTTCAACAATCCAAAGCTGACTATTCATTGTTCACTAAAAAGTCTGGTATTTCTTTCACAGCCTTGCTCATTTATGTGGATGATATTGTGATTACAGGCAATGATGCTAGTGCCATTAATTCTCTGAAGTCTTTTCTCCGTGATCATTTTCGGATAAAAGACCTTGGTGATTTAAAATATTTTTTGGGTATTGAGGTTTCTCGTTCCAAACAAGGGATTTATATTTCTCAACGCAAGTATGCATTAAAGATTCTCAAGGACTATGGTTTTTTGGGAGCACGACCCATTGCTTTCCTATGGATGACACAAAATTATCTGATAAAGGAGAACTTCTCAAGGATCCTGAAAAGTATCGACGATTAGTAGGTCGGTTAATATATCTCACTATCACTCGGCCGGATATCACCTATTCTGTGCATGTTCTAAGCCGTTTTATGCACGAGCCAAAGATATCTCATATGGATGCTGCGCTTCGTATTGTTCGTTATTTGAAGGCTACTCCAGGTCAAGGTTTATTATTTCGTTCTGACAACCAGACCAAGTTAACTGCGTTTTGTGATTCTGATTGGGCAGGTTGCCTTATCACTCGCCGTTCGACTACTGGGTATTGTGTATTCTTGGGCGGTTCTTTGATTTCTTGGCGGACGAAACGACAGAAAACCGTTTCGCTCTCTTCAGCAAAGGCGGAATATAGGGCCATGGCAGGTGCTTGTTGCGAGATAGTTTGGCTTCGTTTTTTGTTGAAGGATTTGAACATTCCTTTGGATGGTCCTTCCATTTTATTTTGTGATAATCAAGCAGCGTTACATATAGCTGCCAATCCTGTTTTTCATGAACGAACTCGTCACATTGAGATGGATTGTCACTTTATACGAAATAAGATTGTAGATGGCACAATAGAGACCAAGCATGTGGGTACGGCACAACAGTTGGCAAACTTGTTTACCAAACTTCTTGGGAAAGAAAAGTTTTCGGGTATGTTACGCAAGTTGGGAGTTCTTGACATCCACTCTCCAACTTGAGGGGGAGTGTTAGACAAATAAGGAATATGGTTGGAGTCCTTGTGTAATTGTATATAATATTACACACTAGCCGTCCTACAGCCGTCAAGTCGTCCTACAGCCGTCCTACCTTGTCCTACCTACACACTAGCCGTCCTACAGCCGTCAAGTCGTCCTACAGCCGTCCTACCTTGTCCTACCTACACACTAGGACGGCTACCTTGTCCTACCTACACACTTGTATCATGTATATATATCTTTGTAATCTTGTAGAGAAAAATAATGAAAAAAAAAGCATTCTCCTCCATTTTTCCACATTCACTTCTCTTCCATTTTTCTACATTCACGTATCAATAACAAATATATTTTTTAGCCTACATACCTTTTTCTACATAGACAAACAAAATACAAAAGATTTGACGGGTTAAGATGAGATATAGAGACACGACGCGTTAGAGTGAAACGTAAAGATATGATTCAACATATTGAAAGTTATTGATTTGATCAGTTTTTCAGAGCTAATGAGAAAGAACACTCATCTGCAGTACTATCGACGTCGTATATATTAAGAATCGAATATCTTCCAATATTAGAAAATACTTGATCAAGTACGTGTCTGGAATTTAAAAAAAAAATTGTCAAATGGAAAACAGCTGTCTAGGGCATACGTGCATGTCAAGGATGGAATTCCAAAAGTTGACATGGTTGACGGTGACTTTGTCTTTGGTGGGAAGACATATGCTATTTTCTTTCTTTCTTTAATTCTTTCTATGCCTCTAAAGAGAAAGGAGAAGCATCAACATTGAGTCGTGGGGATTCTTTATATCTCCTTTTTCTGCATCATTTTGTTTTTGCTTACTGTTTTTTTTTGGGGACCTCAATGGCCATGACAATGATAAACATGTAACTAGTAAACCATGAAATTCTTTATCTCACCCACTCCTACCATACAGTGTGTATATATTGTTTGGTTAGGAAGTAGGGAGATAAGGCGCCTAACATCTAAATGCCTTTTTTCTTTTTCTTTTTCATAAATTTGTTGATCAGAGCAAAAGAAACACTTATATGAAACAGTATATATTATTTGGTTTATGAAGTAGGAAGATGAGACGCCTACATCTAAATATCTTATTTAAGTACTTTGATCATAGCAAGAGAAACACTTATATGAAACAATTTATGTAATTTCTTTATTTATCTTCCTCTAATCATCTGATAAGAGAGATCGGTAGCAAAATATAATAACAAATGCTCTATTATCTAATAATTTCAATACGATAATTTTCGTTCTAAATAAGTAAGCATGTCTTAAACTGAATTACAGGTTAGTAGTTGCTTACATTCTCAATCCCTCTTGTCCTCACGAGGGTTAGTATAACTTTAATTACCTTTCTCTGGCACCCTTGCCCATAGTATTAAGATTCCTAAATTATATTTCTTGGCATAAACAAATAAAGAGAAGGAAGTGAGTAGACCCCACAAACTGCACCGCTTGTGACTGTGTGCTTGGCCTTCCTTATGAGTGAAACCCTTGTTAGTTATATTCATCTTATTTATACACTGCTTTGCTTCTCCTTCCGTTTTTTATTCAGAACACACACACTCACCACCCACAAGCCAAAATCCAGAAGCTAATAGAGAAGAGAAACAATGAAGCAGATGAAGAATTACCAAAACTTTCTCATATTTTCTATCTTTATTTTTCTTCTTCTCTCCAACCCATCATCTGCTCGTGCTCGTCTTCAGCAGCAAAACAAAGCTTCACTAACTGGAAGCAATGATCCCGTAAATGTAAGATATATATATCCCGCCCTCCTCCATTTTAATTTATCTTATGTGCGTGTTCGTCAATTAATTATTATATTTGAATGTTCTTCTTCGATTAATTATTTGTTGGGTTTTTGTGGTAATTTTCTTCACAGCTGATGGGATCAGAAGAATGCGATGAGAAAGATGAAGAGTGTCTGCAGAGAAGGATGATTGCTGAAGCTCACTTGGATTATATTTACACCCAAAACCATAAGCCATAGACTTCGGATTTTCGTATATAAGTTGTATAAGAAATAATAAATAATTGTTTGTTTTTCTTTTTTGGTGCAAGCAAAAGCATATTAAGTAAGAAAATATAGTATCAAGTATCAACGTTGCCGATTACTGATTCCTCCTCCATTATTGAGATGAATTTTTGTGTCAGAAAGTGATTTTCACACTTTCTTTTTCTTACATGCATCTCTTCCTATTTTTTTAGCGTAGAAGGTGAAAACAGAGTGCGAAAATGTCGTTGGAGGGTCATAATCCGAACGAAAAGCCATTGTTTTGGGAGAAATTCTTAGTGTAGGGGTAAAATTGGTTATTCCCAAACAAAATGCTTAAGTCTGTAATATCTTAAATTAGTACATGTGTTCCGTTATAATTATTTTAGTCTAAATTTGTCTCTCATGCTCTCGATCACTAAAATAACAAATGTTTCAAAGACATTCATTCAAGTAAGTTTGTCATGCATATGCATTCATGTAGTTAGGATTAACTATACAATATATTAGATCAATTTGGCATGATTATTGTTACGGTGATATGTCTAGAGAGAAAAGAGTATACTTGGGTTTATTTACATGATAGCTAGGATTTAATCAAAGCCCATGACTTTCAAGTGTGAACAAAACCTTAGCATATACATCCGGATTAGTCACTTGATAATTTAGTTTTATGCCTTATTACTTAACACCTTCAAATGTTTTTGTTTTTATTTTTATCTCATCTATTTAGAGTTTTAAGTCATTTTGAAGTCTCCTACTGCAGCTTATATATAGATGGGATTACATTAGGGTTTCGTTTTGCTGTTGCCGCATGTTATTGATATAGGGGTCTGTGTTAAAAAGGAGTTGTGGTTGCTGCCATTGCGTTTTCGTGAAGGTGAAAAGGATGCTGTTGCTATATGAGAATAAGTTTTTTTAGTCTTGGATTGCTGCTGCACTTTCATTGTTTAAGTCATAAATATATGATAGTCTACAACAACTACATGCATTGTATAGATCCATTACTTGCTGCATGTTTTAGAATACATATATATTCTTATATATTGCTGCATGCTCTGAAGGTATGTATTGTAGTTTGCATTTGATGCACAGCACCATGCACTGAAAGCATCGTCATTCATATAACAGCAGAAAGTTTGTTTTCCATGTCGGTCAGCAACCTGTGTTTTAAAAAGAAAATTCATATTTTTCCCGTGAGGTTTATGGTAGAAAAATCAGTTTGTATTCACGTATTTTTTCTTTTAAAGAAAAATTTAGTTTTGTTCACTAATTTTGCATTGTGCTTTAATCAAAATCAATTATGAAAATGTGCCTTGTGATTTTCATAATTGATTGATTTCCAAAAATCATTTCATTTCATATATTTTGCATAATCACGTTAGTATCTTGCAAAGTTCGTGGACACAGTGATTGACGGCCGCTTTGGTGTCGTGCCACTTCCACTCAAAGGCTGAAGAGAGATCGAGTAGTAAAGCGCGGAGACAAAACTGCCTACTAGTATGCGTGTCTAGTTGATGAGTTTTGTAAGTCATTTTGTACTCATTTCTCTTAGTGTTTGTCCTAGCTTAGGAGCCCGAGGATTTTCCCAGTGGTGGGTTTTGCTTCGTTAAATCCTACATCCTTGTGCACTTTTTATTTATCGTTTTAGTTGCATATGAGTATGATAGTTTGATATGTGATGTGAATGTGAATTTAATTTGAGAACTGGAAATTAAATTGAAAATTGGATTGGATTTTTAAATTGGAACCGATTCACCCTAGTTTGACAAGTACCATCCTATAACTTTCACTTAGACATTGAACCTTTCTTATGATTGATTTAGAATATATTCTCAGAAAAAGGTTGAATTCATGAAGTTAAATTGAGCAGGGAATAATACTGAATTATTGAGCGCAAGAAAGAAAGACTAAGATTTGAGAGAGTAATCTTTCAAAGTGGGATGAGAGATCTAAGAAAGGGCATCCTTGTAAGAAATATTGGCTTGTGCAAATAAGAAAAATGTTTTCATCATTCATGCATCTGGTGGCACCATACGATTGGATATGTAGGCTCCACACATATGCCATGTAACCACCGTAACAAAATTCTTGCAAAACATAATACTTTCGCGGAACAATTAAGCCTCGTTTGCTGTCTAAGATTGAATTGTAATGGATGAAATCTTTCAAATAGATGATACTAATTTTTCATTTTGAGAGGGATTAGAACGGGATCAGACATAAAAGAAACTAATCCCTTCTAACCCTCCCACTTTGGGGGGGCTTTGCAACAGATTAAGCTTTCCCTAACAAGCGTTCCGCCCTCAACCTTCGAGTTGGAAACAATTTTTTTAGTACTTCGAGATTCCTTCAATTAGTAGTTTATCCATTCCAATTCAATCCACGACGGATCATAAACAAACACTACAGAAGCCAAAAAAAATGGCACTAAATTATGATGAAAGATCTCCACAAATGCATCTATCAAGCGCAAAACCGCTTCAGAGAGGTAAAAAAACGTAACAAATATAGCAAAACATCAACCACATAAGAAAGATCATTGAGATGGAAACTATCTCGCAAACGGATGTATTTCTTCTTCTCTCAAACTATGACTTAAACAAAAGGAAAATTGTAGAGGAGAAGCTAGTCGAAAGCTCTCACCACTATTTTGTGGCACAAGAAAAAAGGGCATTGAAGATTCACATCTAAAAACACGTTTATATAAACCTGGATTTCCCTCATAAGTTCGGAATGCATGGAGTTTGTCTCTTCAGCTTCGAGCTTCAAGCACTAAGCATCCGGTTCCTGCCAAAAGTAAGAGGTAAGATCTTAGCATCTAAAGTCGAAAATTGAAGGTAGAAGATTAATAAAAGAAGGGCCCAAAAATTGACAATTATTTTTCCCACATGCTAATTAACAACAGCATACCAATTTAACATGGCTATCAGAGAGTGAACTTTCCACTGTACAATTTGCATGCACAATGGGACCTTTCAAAACACTCTCCTCTGTGGTTTCCATCTCACCGGCCCCAGATGGAATACTCATGTACGAAGCTCCTTTGAACATCCATTCATCCCTCTCTTGACAGTAAAAATCTTCAAAAATACCACCACATATAACACATACACATTGGTTTTCATCTGCTGGAACTATGGGCTCATCACTATCCATCATCTCGTTAGGCTCGTCTATTGAATTGATGGCCTCCAGTACCAAAGGGGGTCCTGTCCTTCCAGCAACCCAGCTGGTTAAATCTGGATACCACTTCCTTGATGCCATAACTGAACCATTACCTTCGGGATTTTTCGAAGCATGCCATTCCAAATGTCTCTCAAGTCGTTCTTTAAGTTTGAGCCTAAGGCCACATATGCTACACGTATGTGGAAGGTCATTAAAAAGTTCATCTATCACAGCTGGATGAAATTCTCGGATTTTATCTGGCTTAAAGGCAACGCCTATGAGGTTTCTTATTTCCGTCTTGGTAGATTGAGGTAAGGCAGCAGATGTTTTAGCTACAGGCTCTGGGAGAGATGCATCATCAGTTTGGGATGTAACAGGACGACTTGGAGAGACTGAAACTGAAACTGGAGATACTGTCACTGATTTGGAGGCAGGTGCACCTAGGCTCTTGTTGTGCGGTTCAGTCAGCTTTTGGGATGGCACGGGAGTGGGTGACTCCGACTTTGATGCAGATATCAAACCCTTTGCAACTAAGGAGCTTAAAAGGTTTGAAATTGGATCTGAGGCATTATTCACCACAGTTGAACTTTCTGACGCACTGCCATCAAGAGAGGAAGGAGGTTGGCTAGGTGGAATTGGCAGATGTGCTACCTTCTTCTGTGATACATTTGAGGAAGCTGGCGAGTTCTCACCAGAAAGGTGACCTGATGAAGGTGCTGATGCAACCTTGGGCCCTGGGAGTGCAAGGGTAGGGGAGGGTCCACTTTGCAAGGGAGGCTGAACACCAGACTCTGATGGAATATGTCCCATGTCCCGACGATTCAAATTGGGCAGGCTACAAGTAATTGATTTGTCAGAGAGTATTCCAGTCTTCATAACAGCAGCCAACAAACTACTTGTGCTCAACTGTCCTGAGGATTCTGCAGCAAGGACATTTGAAAGACCTGGTATAGAATCTCCAACAGTTGAGGGAGTTGAAAAAGTAGAGACCTGTGGCACATGAGGCTTCTTAATGCGACCGAAGGATTCAGACTCTATACTGTCTGGTTGTTGTCGAAAGGGGTATTTGTGACTTGATTGGATGTCAGGAATTGACGAAGATATATCTTGAGGCTGTGTTTTTGCTTTGCTGCCCAATCGAACATTGGGAGTCGGAATTGGCAAAGGGTCCTCAGCAAAGTCTTGGTCAGCTAAACTTTGCGAGTGATGACGGGGATGTACTGCAGATGTAGGTGAAGGAGAATATTGGTGCATCGATGACTGTTCAGATGGTGATGCAGCTCTCACAGACTGAAGCTGTTGTTTCCCTAAAGCTCCAGTAGGCCCCGCTGCTGCATTAAACCCTAGACATGACGTTCCGATTCGAGAAGACGCTACTTGTGCTCTACTTCCGATCCTGGCCACAGAAGAATCTCCACTTGTCGATAGCCCACTTAAACTTGAAGCATAACGCTCTGAATGAACCGAACTAATGACAGGAGTACCAGAAGGGGTCAGCCTGTCAACACCGATAGAGTCCTGCAATGTCCAAGGTGATGACATTCGCTGACCAAGAGCA